>NW_025767612.1:882500-1522500 GCF_003918875.1 Haliotis rubra | reverse complement strand
CTCTCTCTCTCTGGCTCGCTGTCTTTTATTTCACCCAATATTCTTCATCGAACTATCCCACCATTACATCCTCCTGTCCTCTCCCTCTCTCTCTCTCTCTCTCTCTCTCTCTCTCTCTCTCTCTCTGGCTCGCTTCCTTTTATTTCACCCAATTTTCTTCATCGAACTATCCCACCATTACATCCTCCTGTCCTCTCCCTTTCTTTCTATCTCCACTCACTCTTTTGCTATGCTATTTATCAAACTCCCACTTCTCTCAACCGACCTCTGACATCCGTTATCTGCTACCTCCTCTCTCTCTCTCTCTCTCTCTCTCTCTCTCTCTCTCTCTCTCTCTCTCTCTCTCTCTCTCTCTCTCTCTCTCTCTCTCTCTCTCTCTCTCTCTCTCTCTCTCTCTCTCTCTCTCTCTCTCTCTCTCTCTCTCTCTCTTACCCTACTGTATGGCATCGTCCTGGCTGCCACCAATACATCATCTCCCCATCTCCCATCCCTCTGATGTACACAAAGATTACTTTGTTTTCCAATTGCTTGCCCTAACGGCCCTGCTCGTTTCCACTACATTTCTCATTTATGGTGACGATAAAACCGAGAAGCGCCTATAAAGCTCCCAGAAATCGTCCTAGCGAGCGGGTCGTGAAGTCGATTATGCCGGAATGCGCCTTCCACAGATCCTGGCAGAACGGTGCATGAGAACTCCAGCCATGGTCAGGGAAGTGAGACCAACAGCTTTGTATCTGTTTCTCACTCTGCAGCTGTAAAGCCGGTCCACTCTGTCGGGCAGGCCGTTAAAGATAAGTCAGTTATTAGTACTCTGAATATGTCTTCATCCACTGACACCAAATTTCTTGTACTAATTAAAACGTGGCGCAATAATATTAATTAATTCGAATACATTATCGTTTTGGGGTTTTAGTTTATGAAACAATTAAATTGAAACATGTAATGAATGGGTTGTTATTACAGACAATCAAACCAGACAATCCTGTGATCAACGGCATGACCATCGGTCTCCGCAATTGGGATACGATGACACGTGTCAACCACGTCAGCGAGCCTGACCACCCGATCCCGTTAGTCGCCTGTTATGACAAACATGGGTTACTGAAGATCAATTCTAACCCGGATCTTCACGGATATGATACACATACAGATGCAGTTTTAATACTTAAGACTAAATTGCTGAAACCCCATAAAAAAATTATATTATTCAAAAGACCTTTTCGTTCTTGACGTTTTCATATACATTCTGTTTTTATTATGAGTAAGTATAATTTTACGACGCTTTAGTGGCTAACACCAGAAATGGGCTTCACACATTGTACCCATGTGGGGAATTGAAGCCGGGTCTTCGGCGTGACGAGCGAACGCTTTAACCACAAGGCCACCCTACCGCCCTGTTTAACATGAATTCAGAGAGCGCTATAGTATCAATTCAAACAGCAGCCTTAACGCATCTTTGAACGGTATCCCAGTCACACCGCGGTGTGTGTTAACTGAAGCCCTGATGTAGGTCTTGGCCGTTTACCACTTTTTTCAAACCCACAAACATTGTAGTGTGGTGCTAACAGAGGTTTTGCAGAGAAATATATATGTACACTGTTACCATCGACTGATGTATGTCTATATATATGGTGTTGAAGCATTAAATAATTTGCAGCAAAATTACATATTGTAACACCGATCACTTTATTTATATACATATGCTGATTAAGTATTAGACCCCTTCATATATATCGTTGTGAACGGTATGTTTAGCGTTTCGTTCAGTTCATTGTGGTTTAACGCCGCACTCAGCAATATTTCAGTCACATGACGACGTCTTGCAAATAACCGATTTTCAACCAGACAATCCAGTGATTGATATCATGAACAACGACCCACACATGACACGCTACCAACCACGTCCCCGACCCTGATCACTGTTCTTTGGGTTCTTTCTTTTAATCCCCGCCGTGATGTTGCTGGAATATTGCTAAAAGCGACGGAAAACCAAACTCAGTCAGTCTTTCTTTTAATCAATATTTCAGCAATATCTCGGCGGCGCCCTCAAAAAATGGGCAGCACACATTGCACTCATGTGGAGAATCGAACCCCGACCTTCGGCGCGAAGAGCGAAAGCTTTCCCCACTAGGCTACCCCATCGATCTAGGCTAATCTACCCCACTAGGCTATACCACTCCATCCCGTAACGCCGGGATGTTCACATGAGCACAGTGGGTGAAGCCCATGTCTAAGGTTCCCCATACTGCTATGACTGAACTATTTCAAAAAGCGGCGTAAAACCACACTCACTCACTAACTTCAATCACGATGAGGACCAAGACCAGAGTTTGTTGGAAGTGAAGATTGGCTCTGCTGACTCTTGTACCAACGGGCATAAACATCGTGATCATGAAATTTTGCAGCATTCAAACATAAGCACTTCTCTCATAAGGTGTAGCCTAACGGTTAAAGAGTGCGTCACATTGAAGACCCAGGTTCGATTCCCCACATGGGTACAATGTGTGAAGCCAATTTCTGGTGTCCCCCGTCGTGATATTGCTGGAATATTGCAAACAGCGGCATAAAAGCACACTCACTCACTCACTCACTTCTATCATTCCCTTCCTGCCTCTCTCACCAGCATCGGGTTAATGAATGTATTGCTCTTCGTGTGATGATCTGCCAGGTCGTGGTATGAATGTACTGCTCTTCGTGTGATGATCTGCCAGGTCGTGGTATGAATGTATTGCTGTTCGTGTGATGATCTGCCAGGTCGTGGTATGAATGTATTGCTGTTCGTGTGATGATCTGCCAGGTCGTGGTATGAATGTATTGCTCTTCGTGTGATGATCTGCCAGGTCGTGGTATGAATGTATTGCTCTTCGTGTGATGATCTGCCAGGTCGTGGTATGAATGTATTGCTGTTCGTGTGATGATCTGCCAGGTCGTGGTATGAATGTATTGCTGTTCGTGTGATGATCTGCCAGGTCGTGGTATGAATGTATTGCTGTTCGTGTGATGATCTGCCAGGTCGTGGTATGAATGTATTGCTGTTCGTGTGATGATCTGCCAGGTCGTGGTATGAATGTATTGCTGTTCGTGTGATGATCTGCCAGGTCGTGGTATGAATGTATTGCTCTTCGTGTGATGATCTGCCAGGTCGTGGTATGAATGTATTGCTGTTCGTGTGATGATCTGCCAGGTCGTGGTATGAATGTATTGCTGTTCGTGTGATGATCTGCCAGGTCGTGGTATGAATGTATTGCTCTTCGTGTGATGATCTGCCAGGTCGTGGTATGAATGTATTGCTGTTCGTGTGATGATCTGCCAGGTCGTGGTATGAATGTATTGCTGTTCGTGTGATGATCTGCCAGGTCGTGGTATGAATGTATTGCTGTTCGTGTGATGATCTGCCAGGTCGTGGTATGAATGTATTGCTGTTCGTGTGATGATCTGCCAGGTCGTGGTATGAATGTATTGCTCTTCGTGTGATGATCTGCCAGGTCGTGGTATGAATGTATTGCTGTTCGTGTGATGATCTGCCAGGTCGTGGTATGAATGTATTGCTGTTCGTGTGATGATCTGCCAGGTCGTGGTATGAATGTATTGATGATCTGCCAGGTCGTGGTATGAATGTACTTCGTGTGATGATCTGCCAGGTCGTGGTATGAATGTATTGCTCTTCGTGTGATGATCTGCCAGGTCGTGGTATGAATGGAAAAAACAACAACAGATACTTGTTTAGTGACGGATGGGCAGAATTAGGCGGCGACATGTGCTGGGTGCAGGGCTTCTCTTTCAGTCGGGGTTGCCAAGTGATTTATGTAGTCAGACCACAGCTCACTTAACGTGGTATTGCGGAAATAGCCGAGCTGTCTGCTATAACCCTAGTCTGTCAGTGGCGGGTGCAGAGCTCACGGGAAAAAATACTGACAGAAAGAAAAAACTCATCAGTAACGAATCGGTTCAGAGAAACGCAGTCGAGTGAAGTGTGTTACACGAGGCACATATTTTACAGATCTATCTATTTATATTTTATCTAGTTTTATCTATATATCAATTCCCCATTTTACAACTGCATAATGTATTTATCTATAGACTATATTCGTATCTATATTCTGTTTAGGTTTTCTATATATCTATTACCTATTACCGGTGGGGTAGCCTAGCTGTTAAAGCGTTGGCTCGTCACGCCGAAGACCCGGTTACGATTCCCCTCATGGGTACAATGTATGAAGCCCATTTCTGGTGTCCCCCGCCGTGATATAGCTGGTATATTGCTAAAAGCGGCGTAAAACCAAACTCACTCACTCACTATTAGCTATTTGTCAGTAGCAGAATCTAATTTATATCTATCTATGTAACATCTCGTTTCTATGTATCTAGTTGTGCAGGTATTTACTATTCATCATCTATGTATCTACATCTCATGACTACTTATCTGTCATTCTCTATCTGTACGTTTATCCGTCTGTCAATCTTTATGTATAGCTATTCTACCATTGTACAAGAAATTATCAATGTAACTATCTGTCGATCTATAAATTATCACTGGCGCTGGGATAGCCTGGTGGTTAAAACGTTCAGTCGTCACGCCGGAGACCCAGGTTCGATTCTCCACATGGTTAAAATGTGTGAAGCCCATTTCTTGTGTCCCTCGCCGTGATATTTTTGGAATTTTGCTAAAACGGCGTAAAACCATACTCACTCTATATATTATCTCACCGTCCTTTCAGTCGATGTGTCCATTAGGAGGTGATACAAAGTTCAGCATTATCCCCATCATTGTCAGTTGTCATGGTAACTAGCCTTTTACTCTCTGTTATGGTAAAATATTTATCTGCTTAACGCATAATCCATCCAGCTTACCATTTACCATCCTCGATAATCTCCAGGGTATACGTTCCGATCCATGGAGATTTATCGGAACATATACCCTGGAGATTATCGAGGTTGACCATTTACTAACTAACACGTTACTCCCTACTAAAGATAGGGAAACTGACCATCACGCGATCTGTTCATTTAATGTACCAGAACACTGCAATCAGCACACACGCACTCAGGCTGGTGTTACATCATCATATAGAACAAGATTACTTTGATGAATAGACCAAATCATTGGCGTACACCAATATATGACCATATTACCGCCCGTGACCATTACACCTTTACGTATGATATGCAATTTGATATGCATGTCTGTAATATGCCGGGACTTAGATGAGTGTGAAATGCCTATTCATGCTTGTAGCGCAGCCTATCATTTCAGGGTAGATGTGATCAATCGCGGCCGTACATAAAATCCTCGACTTTTGATCTCCCCAATCCCTGATCACCATGCAAGAGGACGATTGTCGATCATTGCAAAACAAATTCGGGCTATATTGGTGGCGAGTGGGAACCATGAAATTCCCAACATTAAGTCGGACTGTGTCTGCGAGTGTTAATGGCTTGTGTGTACTACTGCAGCATTGTCTGGTCGACGGCCGTAACGACAGCTCAACGGCATCAGCGGATCACCCAACACACCGGTAATAAACTTTTGTATTCATGTCTGAAATCTCAGACAAGGTTTTCCAACAACTGAATTTTATCCTCGGGTCTGGTGGATCGACACATGACGGTTCTACTATAAACCAACATCTGGGAAGAGCGTTTCAGTCTTTTTATGGATTTTTTCGCGGCCTTCCGTTTTCGGTTCTTTTGAGGTTGAGATTTTTATGATTTGTTTTCAACCGAGACTTTAAACAGAAACTAGGCCAATGAAAATACCCAGAAAGCTTTGTTTGGAGTTTGAATACTGTTAACCGTTTGTACTTTTTTGTCAAATGGTGTTTATCAACGATTGAGATTTTGTTTGGCAATGAAACGCCCTCCTACACAACGGCAATAAATATACAGGCTTTACAGTTTCTTTTCACAAGGATGAAAATAACATTAATGAGGCTGTTTCATTTTATTTAAGTGACATGCTTGCCTTTTATCCCTTTAACAGACACTCCCATATGGAGAGAAGCTGAGATGTACTTCCCGGGAAGTGGAGCAGGTCGTCCCAATATAGGAGAAGCTCCTCCGGCATTGCTATAGGGCTATTACATGAATACCCTTGTGTCCAGTCTTGAAGAGTGGTGAGTTTAGTTTTACGCCGCTTCTTGCAATGTTCCAGCAGCTGGGGACACCAGAAAAGGGCTTCACACATTGTACCCATGTCGGGAATCAAACCAGGGTCTTCGGCGAGACGAGCGAACACTTTAACCACAAGGCTATCCTAGTCTTGAAAACGTATTGCACGACGAGATTCCGTTCTTGTGTGGTCCAGGAAGGATGATCGAATGATTGAGTGAGTCAATGAATTAGGCTGTGTCACAGATGTGATGGTATTCTTTGGTTGGGACGCCGTCACAAGTATTATTCTAAATTGCAGATGTTTGGGGATACTTTCACAGATGCGATGGTATTCTAATTTAGGGACACATTCACAGATGTGGTGGTATTCTCATTTAGGGGCACGTTCACAGATGTGGTGGTATTCTAATTTAGGGGCACGTTCACAGATGTGGTGGTATTCTAATTTAGGGACACATTCACAGATGTGGTGGTATTCTAATTTAGGGACACATTCACAGATGTGGTGGTATTCTAATTTAGGGGCACGTTCACAGATGTGGTGGTATTCTAATTTAGGGGCACGTTCACAGATGTGGTGGTATTCTCATTTAGGGGCACGTTCACAGATGTGCTGGTATTCTAATTTAGGGGCACGTTCACAGATGTGCTGGTATTCTAATTTAGGGGCACATTCACAGATGTGCTGGTATTCTAATTTAGGGGCACATTCACAGATGTGCTGGTATTCTAATTTAGGGACACGTTCACAGATTTAATGGTATTCTAATTTAGGGACGCGTTCACAGATGTGGTGGTATTCTAATTTAGGGACGCGTTCACAGATGTGATGGTATTCTACTACTACTACTACTACTACTGGTGCTGCTGCTGTTGTTGCTGCTGCTGCTGATGATGATGATAATGCTTCTGCTACCACCACCACCCCATCACTACTACTACTACTACTGGTGCTGCTGCTGCTGATGATGATGATAATGCTTCTGCTACCACCACCACCCCATCACTATTACTACTATTACTACTACTACTACTACTGCTGCTGCTGCTGCTGCTGATGATGATAATGCTTCTGCTACCACCATCACCCCATCACTACTACTACTACTACTACTGCTGCTGCTGCTGCTGCTGCTGCTGATGATGATAATGCTTCTGCTACCACCACCACCCCATCACTACTACTACTATTACTACTACTACTACTACTACTGCTGCTGCTGCTGCTGCTGCTGCTGCTGCTGCTGATGATGATGATAATGCTTCTGCTACCACCATCACCCCATCACTACTACTTACTACTACTACTACTACTACTACTACTACTACTACTACTGGTGCTGCTGCTGTTTGCTGCTGCTGCTGCTGATGATGATAATGCTTCTGCTACCACCATCACCCCATCACTACTACTACTATTACTACTACTACTACTACTGGTACTGCTGCTGCTGCTGCTGCTGCTGCTGCTGATGATAATGCTTCTGCTACCACCATCACCCCATCACTACTACTACTATTACTACTACTACTACTACTACTACTGCTGCTGCTGCTGCTGCTGCTGCTGCTGCTGCTGCTGCTGATGATGATAATGCTTCTGCCACCACCACCCCATCACTACTACTACTACTACAACCATTCCCACCTACCACTAATGCTATGTCTACTTATACTTGTGCAAGCCTCCACACAAGTAACATACGTGTTTGCTCAAAACGCTAACATTATCAGCCTGTGAATGGATAAGCGTGCGCACGATTTGCAATCTGAGCTCACTGGGTGTATGCTACAGAAGCTACCTTAACAGTTACATTACCATATCTTTTCACTGCTGGGTGAACAGAGGCATATTTCGTATTCTTCGTGTATCACTATATTTTTCCAGGGCTGTAACGATGCATCGAACTAGCGATGGATTGCGGAGTCTCCGATAGCAATTAATCGACGGTAGAAACGAAAAACTATCGATGCATAGTATGTGTGACTATCAATAGTTTAGTTATTGACCTCCGTTGATAAATGCGCAGCGCAAAATACAGGATGTTTGGGTGCAGACTTGCAGCTTCACTGAGTTTATGTGTTAACTGTTTACTTGATCTGGGTTTCAAGTTTCTTGTCAGTTACAAGAGACTGAAACTATATTTGTACCTCAACTTGATTTTATTTCACTTACAATGGCTTTTAAATAAGACAATTCAAGGAGAGAAAAAACTATTGCAAAAGTATTGCAATAGTTGGTCGCAATAGTATGTAGCATTAGACTATCGCTATCACAATAGTATGTAGCATTAGACTATCGCTATCGCAATAGTATGTAGCATTAGACTATCGCTATCGCCATAGTATGTAGCATTAGACTATCGCTATCGCAATAGTTGTTTCCCCCTCAATAGCCACCCCTAATATTTTCCTAACACATTAAACTGGGTGGTGGGGTATCCTAAGCCTTCGTTCATCACACCGAAAACCCGGGTTCGATTCCCCACATGGGTACAATGTGTGAAGCCATTTCTGGTGATATTACTGGAATATTGCTAAAAGCGGCGTAAAACTAAACTCACACACTCACTCACACATTAAACCGACAAGCGGTAATAGTTGAAACTACGTTAAAAAACGTCATTTTTCCTTGAATAATAATGTCCAAAAACGCTAATACCGTGGTTGTGACATTTTCACACCGACATCACATTTAAAAATACACGAATTTCTCAGGTAGAACCCGTCTTTTGTACATCATGATGAATATAAAACAAACTAGAAAGAACAAAATGTGTAAAACTTTCACCTTCAAGTCGTTACTCACAATGGATGACTCGGTGAAACGAAACCGACGTGTAACAAAGGCACATGTGCTAGATTTACTATGTATTCTGACAGTATCAAGGTGCGGGTCAGTGGCGGGTATCTCAAGGTAATCCCTCGCTGCTTTATCGCTCGTGAATAATGACAAGATGAAACACAGGAAAACTACATGCAAAGTCGGCGGGGGACAGAGTCAAGCATGGCGTTTGTTGGCTTAGTCGTCCTCTTTGAACATCAAACAGATATGACGGCGATGTTGAAGGGTTATTGTACACGGGTTCGGGGTGGTGTCTGTGACAGCTATCTCCCCATCTCGACATGCCGGGGGAGACGGGAGTCGTGAGTAGCTGGATGGGGGGACCGTGTTCTGGTTGACCTCAGGGGACATGGGTGACCTCGGGTGTGGTACATGGAACCGTTTGTCGCGTCCGACACATTTAACGTGATAGAGTTGGGGAAGGAGGTGTTCTGGTTGACCTCAGGGGACATTGGTGACCTCGGGTATGGTACATGGAACCGTTTGTCGTATCCGACATATTCAAGGCGATATAGATTATTGGGGTGTTCAGGTTGACCTCAGGGGACATGGGTGACCTCGGGTATGGTACATGGAACCGTTTGTCGCGTCCGACACATTTAACGTGATAGAGTTGAGGAAGGAGGTGTTCTGGTTGACCTCAGGGGACATTGGTCACCTCGGGTATGGTACACACTGTAGTCTGTGTCGTGAGACAGTTGATTCATGGTGATTTTGAAGTATATCGTAGGGCGTAATTAATAACTGAGATTACATGTGGAGTGACATTCTCTTCCCACAGAGGTTACTCCTGTCATATCTTCCTGCGTAACCTCTGTTCTAATACGGCCATATTTCCCGTTTCTCGTAAAATCCCCTAGCGGCAAAAGATCGCAACACGAATTATCTCCCTTCTTTCTATCCAATCAGAACACGTGTTACATCGACTTAGATTCAACATGACTAACATAAGCAAATGTGAGGCCACAAATATCCCCCATCTGCCGGGGACTTGTGTTGATGTTACACACAAGACGTTTAATGGCTAGCTTGTCCGTTGTCAACGAGGGCGATGGAAACGCCACTGATCCGCCATAACATGACTGAGTTCTGTCTAGAAGAAACGTTTGCGCATCGCGCAGAGGAAGAGGTTTAGTTTTCTCGAAGTATACGGAAATTACCGAGGCCATGCGAATGGTCACTTTTGAAACAACGTCGCTGATTGCACAACTAAATCTGATTGTCTCCAATCACGAGTCTTGAACACACCATGAAAGGGTCGTATTAGAACAGAGATTACGTAGGAAGATATGACAGGAGTAACCTCTGTGCGTAGAGATTACATGTGGAGTGAGTAACAACATACGTCTTGAGTGAATGCAGTCGCCCTGATGACATGCAGTCGCCCTGATGACATGCAGTCGCCCTGATGACATGCCGTCGCCCTGATGACATGCAGTCGCCCTGATGACATGCCGTCGCCCTGATGACATGCAGTCAATCTCTGGTCGGGAGGCTACACTCACATTAAGTAAAGCAACATGAAGCTAAGTAAAGCCCTCGACAGGTATCAATATACACTAAACGCCAAAAGAAACGTTGCCCCCCTACCTTTATGAATTACTGAAAAACTATCAAAGACATCTCAGAAGGTATGAGTTTACAAGAAAGCTTAATAAAACAGCTTTATGCAAATCACGAAAAAGAATTCTCAAATGCATTCATATTTAGGTGAAATGCATCTTTTTCAGAAGAGTTAAATTGTCATATTCGTCCATGCCGAAAGAAACCAATAACAGTGATTTTGATGTCCAAAAGAAAGGTGGAAATAAAATTCTGCTTTGGGACAATGATAAACCATTTAAAGTCACCATATTTTAACTATTAAAACAAGAAACAACTGTAGAGTGTGTAAAATTGTAAAATAATCATTCCTGGATTTCAGTCTTTAAAACATTTTTTACTGATTTGTATTAGTGAAAACAAGTAAAACGTGTTTTTGATATTGTGAAAACAATGTTTAGGAACATCTAAAGTTATCTTTGTTAATTTTTTTGCTTGCAAAGTAACATTTTACTATTTTCTGTTTACACATAGCAATATCAATCGCCAAAACGCAGCAATATTCAAGCAGTATTTGCATCCATTTCACATGTAGAATGATTGTATAGGGTATGAAGAGAGCCTAGAATACATGATATGATAAACAAGTACGAGAAATATGCCACGATTAACAGCTGAAGAGAGAGAAAGAACCATTAGGATGGTGCTGGTGGGGGTCGACTTACAATGCTGTTTCCAACGCCCTCGGATGCCACCGTATCACGGTTAAAAGACGTATTCAGGGCTTCAGACAGACTGGGGTCACCGTATAGTGTCCAAGAAGTGGACGTCCACGCATCACAACGCCTGCTGAAGATAGGTACCTCCATCATTAAAGAAGGAGGGTAACGTTTCTTTTGGCGTTTAGTGTATATGGGTATATATTCTATCTTAATCAATACGACAGGTTTCGACACTGATACATGTGAGACCAGGGTAGTCTGGAAGCTAACTAAAGGTATACGGGTGTTCATACGGGTGTTCATAGTCTCGAATAAGTCATGTATTCAAGTCCCAACATTGCCACGTGTAATAAAGACCAGGATTATATCAATACAAATCCTTTGCCCCAGAAAATAACTGGTGTTATAAATGGCAACTGAAAGTAGCTAGCTAACAAAGTTCAACCCCAGTGAGGGGTTTTTATTTTCAACCTGCCTCAGATTCGGCATATATATTCTAAGAGTAAAGTGGCTGAGTGAGTGAGTATTGTTTTACTGCGCCTTTGGCAATACTCCAGCAATATCACGGCAGGAGACACAAGAAATTGGCTTTACACATCGTACCTTAGACTAAGGCTTAGTCTCTGAATATATATAATTTTGATAGTAACAAACAAGCCCATTTATATTGAAAAGGAGCCCTAGGGAGACTAGAGATTCAGAACCTGAACCTGAGGAAATCTAGACTTGCTTTATTTAGGGCTTTAGCAGTGCAGAGAGGGCTTGGCAGTAGGGAAATTAATGTGGTTCAGGGACTGTGAGACAGACTAATCGTACCTATGTGGGGAATCGAAACCGAGTCTATAGCATTACTTAGTCCAGTTCCGGTTTGGAATTGGTTTTCAGCGACCCATGCTTGTCGTGAGGATCGAGTTGTCAGGCTCGCTGAGTTACTTGATGCATCGTATCGAATTTAAATTGGGCATGTCGATGTATAGGATAGACTGTTATAGACTTGATCGTTTATAAACCTCCATCATATTGCAATATTGCTGAGCGAGGCGTTAAACAACAAATAAACTAAGACTGCCTTACTGTGGCATCAGTCACATGTGCGAACACGCATGCGCAGTGTAGACAGGAACTCGTTTCCTCATCTGGGATAACACTTAGCTTCGAGGCATTGACTGAGCATGTCATCTCGTGCAAACATCACAGGCCGGAACTGGGCATAAATCCGCCCAGAGTATGTACGTTATTCAGATAGCAGAACCTCTAAAGGCGAACTCTAGTAATTCTTTAAATCCGCCAGTTTTTGCGAACAGTTCCGTTTACTCATAAAAAACAAGATTTCAGGAATACCTTTCCGAATGTTATGCAGTATTTTTTGGAAGGCAGAAATTTAAAACAAAATGATAATTGGATCGTCGTAATATCTCAAATAGATATCTAAAAGTAGATTATTTTAGTATAACCGTGGAGATTTATGAACTCTAAAGAACTGTTCAAAGGGAAACCAGCATACCACAAACACGTTGAACGTCGGTGTATAGATATGAGTTTGCCCTTATGAAGACATTAAGATAAACGTTGGAGTGAGAGAAAAAAATAGTTCGTATCCTTCCAGTCTGGTACATGACTACAGATATATGTCGACATAAGTGCTGTGTCGAGAAAACCGTATCAGACGCCGGAGTCGACATTGTGTCGACAGATAAATTGTTGCAACCTCTCTGGTGAATGCGCCCGTGCTTGTGTGCATGCGTATGCGTGATTACGTGCGCGTGTGTGATTGACTGTGTAGACAGACAGACAATAGTTTATTTATATAGAGTAAAAATGTAAAGAACCATTCAAAAGAGAATTATGAGAGACAAAAATGTACATGAGTGAATATACGTACGTGTCTGTATGTGTATGTGTGTTTGTTCCTTTGTATGCGCGCGCGTGCGTGCGTGCGTGCGTGTGTGCGTGCGTGCGTGAGTGTGTGTTCGTGTTATAGTAGGAGAGGAACATTTTTGTGCAACGATCAATATTCAGTGTTTCTTCAGAACACATTTTTCAGGCCTTCCTACACGTCTAGCGAACAATTTACTTTTAATGTAAACCCAAAACACAAATATTTCCTTTTCGATTTTTTTTTCTGGAACAAATTATTGTTTTCAAAGACATCCCAGCTCCTTCCCCTATATCGCTTCCTAAGTGTGTAGTCCTGGGGTATTTATTTACTATTTGGTTTGAGATTGGGGTGATCGAGTCCCTCCTGAATAGCGCTCCCGGTCTAATCCCTGTGATCCGTCCGCTGTCACGGAGACTAGGAAATTACAGGGGAGGGAGCGCGTTATTTATGACAGTTTCTTTCATATCCGTCAGCAGTGACAGCAATGTTATTATGTGCCCTGACTGTATTTACATACAGATGACCACCGTCTGACCATGTCACTGAGGTCAAGCAAGGCGTTGTAAAGAGAAAACACCTATGTTCTGTAATTCCATTGTCCGGTGTTTTACTTTGAAGTCAGAGCTCGTCGTCGTTCGTTTCTTTAGCGTTCCGGATTCAAGTAGCGCGGATTGATTTATATGTTTCCGACGTAGTCGGTGTAAAATATGACTTCGCGCTGTTTCCTAAACAGTATCAGACTGCTGGGTACAAAGAAGATGATATATATTAATTCTAATCTATCCACGGGGTGCCATTGGGACAGACACATATGCCATACAACGGAACCAATTTCACGCTCTCTTCACCCGCCTCGTGAAAACGAAACCGCATCACCGCCACAGAAAGAGGCGTAGGAATACGCGTTTGAAACAGCGGCGCGCGTGCCCTCCGTTGATCTTCTCGCGTCTGTGACAGGTAGAAGGTTTGGGCGCGGTTTGTCGTGACGTATGGGTTGAAGGAAAAGGTGGGTGGAGCTGGGGATGGAATGTGACACGGTAATGCTGGACACACAAGAAAAGGGTGGGTTGAGGGTGGGCAGTGGGCGTTGGGTGGGTAATTAGGGGTGAGTCGTTAACCGTTGATGACGGTCCTTCTATCAACAGAGACTACTCTGATATCAGATTCTGAGATCATCCTGACGATTGTAACTGCTTAATTTAAACTTCAGTAATTTAATAGGGGTATTAAAAATGGGGAATGGCCATCTAAATGGCCAAGTGACAGGTAAGGGTTTTACTGACGGTTTATTAGGATCCATCCTCGAGTATCTAGTGTATTATCGGATGAATTATACTGCTCAATTCTATAAGGATAAATGCCCTGGACCCATGCAACATCATAGCTTCGTTTTGAGACCGATTCATGGGAGTCGCTGCCCAAAATAAACATCCAATCATTATCTCCTTAGCGAGATAGACCCGGAGCTCAGTTGGGGACCATTGAAGGCGATGATGTCACTTCGATACGAATCTATGGTGACGAATAGGCACAGGGCATTTATCATGATGGGATGGAGATAGGATGTACTGGACGGATGAAGGATCAATGGAATTCTGCTCACCAATACATTTCGGGGAAATGGCAGATCCTGCTGATTCATCTCAAAGCTAAGACATGTTCGCTCATGGTCTGTCATGGAAATCCTGAAACTGTATATTAAACATATCGTTTCCGGTTGTGTTGTGTGTGTGTGTGTGTTCGTTTACTAGTAGTGACATCATCGCCTCCCCTGCTCCATCCACAATTGAGCACAGAATCTGTCTCGCAAGACAGATACTGTTTAGTAAAGTGTTTTAGCAATATCATACGAATCAATCTTGAAAGGAGTGAGTGAATGAGCGAGTGAGCTTAGTTTTAGCAATATTCAAGCAATATCATGGCAGGGGACACCAGACACGGGCTTCACACATTGTACCCATGTGGGCAAGCGAACCCGGATCTTCAGCGTCCCGAGTGAACGCTTTAACCCACTAGGCTACCCCACCGCCCCCAAGCCTTATAAGGAAGCCCATGTTAGTCTGTAATGGTAGGTGAGTCTGGAATGTGAAGACTGCTACATTTATGTGAAGAAAGTCTCTGGGATCCCTTTTATTGTATTTTGTTATGTTTTTGTTTGTTCTGTAAAAATATGTTCCTGTCAGAGACCAGATATCATCCTTGGATTTTATAGCGAGCGGTGGGGAAGTGGAAGGGGGTAGCCAAGTGGCTAAAACCTTCGCTCGTAGCGCAAGGGACCCAGGTTTGATTCCCAACTTGGATTTAGTGTGTGAAGTGATTGTTGGAAAATTGCTAAAAGCGGCGTAAAACCACACTCACTCACTTCACTTTTCTATCCTACATAAAAACAAAGACCACGTGACGTCACTGTTCCTGGGAAATTATTGAGGTTGAGCATATGTAGAACGTTTAATTTTCCGGATGAATTACGAATTTGAAGTGTCAGTTCCGGGGAGTTGTCTGACCGGAAGGAAGACCCGCTCAGCGACATCAATGATTCAACAACACAACTACTCAGTGCTGGGTCAAGTGTATGTAATACACATATCGGTCTGTAGGTGACACGACAGTGACTGATCGGACCAAGGGGTTAGGGCGGGAGGAGCGGGGAAGGGGGGCATGGGAATGCTTTTCAGACAGACTATTTTTATCCCGTGTTTCAAAGCAATTGATTAATCCTCTAATAGCGAGATTGAAATATTTGTTTAAATTGTTACACCAAACACTATAATGTTTTTAGAACGAGTGCGTTACCTGGGTCTAACTCTGCTTTGAACAGTACTCAAGGTATATCGAGAGGTGTCAGTTTAATGGGACAGGAACGCTCCGGTAACGCAGGACGTGTATACCACCTGGATTGAAACTCACCTTCATAGGGTTCTGATGTGCTGAAGGGACGCAACTCTTGCAATACCATTTAAGACTGGGCCACACGTGCCTCCCGTATTTTGCAGAACATCCACAAAGTCCAGAGAACGATGTTTTGTTTTAGAACTTGGGGACAATTAGAATGTCTAACATTTTCGGTACACTAAGATTAATTTCTTTGAAAGATCCCCCTCCCGGATCGCAAGGTAGTCAATGAGTGAGTGAACAGTGTTCAGCCCAGCAGTAGCACGTGTTGTGAATGTTGATGGCGTCCACACTGGTGCTAACAAACAGTGTGCGAAATAGTTTCCAAATTTTGCTAGCCAGTAGGGCTAGCTATGCCTGAACGTTACTAGCCCACAAAAAAATTCACTCGCCCTAAATCTGAATGTAGAAACTAAGCAAAAGATTGCAAAGATAGATGAAAATAAGATATTGTCAGCATGACACGGGTTTCATCATGAAGCTGCTAATATGATGGACATTTTTTATCAGGCCGTAATCTTGTATGATGTAAAAGTGTATTATAACTTAACAAGTCAAGAGCGATATTTACAAAATGACCCATGAAACTTCACTAGCTAGTCGGGCCAGTGACGGTGGAGATTTACTGGCCCGACTGGATTTTTACTAGCCACGGGCTACCGGGCTAGTGGCTAATTCGGACACTGCTAACAAACAACTGTTACTAAATGATGCCGATTGGTGTCGGTGAACCCTTTAGGCTGATCGTTGCACTAACTGAACGTATATACTTATCCCTCGCGATACAATACCGCGTGAGTATAATTTTAAACCGCCTCGGGTAATATTTCGTTTACTTATTTCTTTGCTTGCCACTTAACGTCACACTCAGCAATATTCTAAATATAAGACAAAATGAAAAATAACCTGGACCAGACAATCCAGTGATTGACATCATGAGCATCGATTTATGGTGACATGCATCTGCATCAAGTAACTTATCGTGCCTGACAACCCGATTCCGTTATTCTCCTCTTACGGCAAGAATGGGCTGCTGAAGACCAGTTCTAACCCATAATTCCCGGTGTTTGGCGCTATTTCAGCAATATCACGTCTGACACAAAAATATTTTTCAAACATTGTACATATGTGAGAACAGCGATTCTTTATACTCTGGCAACCACGCCCACCACAAAGCTACCCATGCTCTTACACTCGTGGAAACGTTCCAGCGGCTTACAGCGTCATTTCCCTCTCAATAGGACTTCCACATCCTCATCTCCTGACCGATGCCGTAGTTCCTCCATTATCTTGATTGATACATTACCACAACAAGTCCTAAATCACCCAACACCAGCGATAACTTGCCTAGATGGCTAACGCCTCGTCGCGAGTGCCTTCTACACCTTGATTACGCAGAGAAGACGTGGGGACCGACGTTGCCGTGGATGGCGTTAGGCGCGTGAGCTACTGGGAACTGATAATGTGCCTTCCACGGCATTCTCTTTGAAATTCCGGAAATCAATTTAGCTTTAATGATGATCAAAAGCATTTGCTGCTAACCCGCGGCTCGCCTTCGAGCTGCCATTATGCCTGAGCGCAGCACGTGTTGTGACGTCATGGACATTCGCGGAGATTCGGGCTGGATGGTTTTAGGTTCCTGCATATCACAGATTTGTAGAAGGACTCAGGGGAGGTGTCGGCAGGACTTGGCTGGTGATCGTGGTGCATGGGAAAAGGGCAGGAAGACAAAAAAATGTTTTAAAACACGACGTGTCTCGAGACTAGTATCGTGTGCAAGGTAGAGGACACAACACGCTATAAATATTAAATACTCCCAAATCCATTAAATACCAACCGCGTAAATGTAATTTGTTTGTTCGTTCAAATAAATAATGTTGAATGAAAAAAAGCAGTTTGAAAGGACAAATACGAAAAGCTTTTCTCTTTTGTAACAATACCTAAACATTTCCATCATTCCTAATAATTTAAAAAGATAATTTAATTAAATGTATATTAAGTCACATTCACAATCAGAAATAAAAGAAAAGGCCAATTTACAAGATTCTACTTACTAAAAAAATGTCTAGATAATTACGAAGTTTAGATTGCAACTAAATAGAACGATTAAAAGGCCATCGTGGTTATAAAATAAATTTAATTAGATGTATATTAAGTCACATTCACAAACAGAAATTAAAGAAACAGCAGCTTTACAATGTTCTACTTACTAAAGGTCTAGATAATTAAGAAGTTCAGATTGCAACTAAATAGAACGATTAAAGGCCATCGTGGTTATAAAATAAATTTAATTAGATGTATATTAAGTCACATTCACAAACAGAAATTAAAGAAACAGCAGCTTTACAATGTTCTACTTACTAAAGGTCTAGATAATTACGAAGTTCAGATTGCAACTAAATAGAACGATTAAAAGGCCATCGTGGTTAGTTCCCAGATCCATCACGTGTACAGGAAGGTAACATGAGTCTTGACTAAGATAATCTAAGCCATACCAAATGTCGTGTATACAAACATGTTCACAGTAAATGGAAACAGAGATTGCATGGAGCCAGATCAAACAGCTGATGTTTTCAACAATACGAAGCAAAATACAGACTGGCGAACTACAGAACGCAAGCAGGTGCAGGCAGAGAAACACCTTCCCCTGCTCGCTCGCTTGTCGTTACAAGCTGGTCGTTACATGTTAACGACATTCTTTATCAGTGTGAGTGGTCTCATCAATTCAGTAATCGCTAACAGATGGAATATCTGACTCTTCTCTTGGATTCCACCGTTTGGCATTAGGATGTTCGCATGCAGAACCCATCGGCTATACGTGTAGCATTGTCGTGGAGCACTACTAAAACTAGAAACATTTGTTCGTTTCGTAATAAAAAATAACGCTTTTTCTGGATTCCGTTTTGGCATTGAGATGATCACGCACGGAACTGTTGGCTGTACGTGTATCATTGTCGTAGAGCACACTAAAACATGAAACATTTGTTCGTTTCGTAATAATTCCGTTTTTTGTTTTCGAAAACTTTCAGGCATGTGATACAAGATGGCGACGGCATACTTTCGTCCTGGTTTTCAATCATTTTATAGAAAACTGACATTTAGTCCAGACGTGTCTTATAATGGTTATGTCGATTTGATTAATGGAACGATCACGTTTCAGAGATATTGCAAGAAGCTAAACAATTAAATATGTCTCCTTCTTGCATCAGTATTCTAAGATATATATCTTAGTGGGCAAAAGTAGAAACATGAACTACAGCACGCTGTTTGAGTGACATATGTACAACCCCAATATGTAAAATCGTACAACATATAGCATGTGGAATTCATGACAGAACAGCATAAAAGATCGTCTTTGTTGTATTTGTCGTGACGTCTGAGTGTAGATTCTGAGACTATTATGAAGTTAAATATATCTAGTAACTTTTTCGACAACAGTATTAAAATAGACTCACGTTAAGAACGCTGTCAGAATCGATATCGTCAGAATCTAAAGCGCAGTATAAGAGTCTAATTTGCTTAATAACGTCAGAATTTACATTGCCTAATAACGTCAGATTCTAGAACGCTTATAACACTGTCAGAATTTACAGCGTTTAATAACGGTGTCAGAACTTACTTTGCAAAACAACAGCGTCAGATTTAGACAAACGCTAAGTCTCTGAATATATATAATATTGATTGTAACAAATAAACCCATATATATTGAAAAGGAGTCCCAGGGAGACCAGGGATAGACTCGCTTCATTTAGGGCTTTAGCATTGCAGGGAGGGCTAAGCAATAGTATAGATCAAGGACTGTGAGACAGACTACGTCAGATTCTATAACACTTAATGACAGTGTCAGTATCTGTAGCGTTTAATAACGGTATCATGATTTAGTTTGCTTTATAACAATGTCAGCATCTACAGCATTTAATTAGAATCTATCTCGCTTGATCATTCACACTATCCCTATAATTGGAGAATTATTCAAAATCACTTTTAGAATACAGAGATATTTTTCAGGGTAATGACAATTCAGTATCTAAACAATCAAAACTAACACCTTTGTTCGAAATGTAACAAATATGCAGTTGTTATAAATAGAAACGCGCAAACTATATTGTTTGAAGAGAACGCGGTTTGAATAATAATGAATTAGGGTGACAAACATTTAGTGATCATTTAGGCCGATTGTTCGGCTAAATTAGCAAACGAACGTTTAACTGTGAGCTAAAGAGGTCTTTGATCTGCCCGACATGAAAGAAGGAAGGTTGTTTGAATTTGTAAATGGAGAACAATTACTCTAGCTGTGCCTCCTCCACAACGACAAGGAGGACAAACAGAAGATGTCGGACCGGCATACTTGCCAGAGAAATGTCATATGTTAGCAATGTCAATGACATCGAGACCGACCACGACAGCCTATTTGAACAATACACCGAGCATGTACCCGGATCGCTAACACATACATATAAGCTCTTTGAACTTTCCATACATGATGGTGTATCTGCGAGACGCCTGTGTGACAATGGATATTAAGAATTCAACTTGACACAAGATAAAGTTGAACAAGTAAACATTCAACTATTTCGGGAGCTGAATGACCAAGGAAATGCCGCCGATGGACATATGTGACCCGTTGACTCGGGAAACAGCTTTTGTGGTCCGTTTAGATTATTTACTCATTTCAGGTTTGACAAATGTTCAAACCAACAAAGGATGCTACTATGGCCATTGAGAGCAGGGGCAAGCATCGCACGGACATTATCTGATGAAGTCTCCCAACATTTGAATGGACAGAAGAGGAGATGATTTGTCAAACGTGACGGCTCACTCCTTCTCTTCCCAAACACCAAGGACCCGGTGTTTACAGAGTGACAAAAAGCCATTTTCATTATGACCTTGTGGTTAAAGTCGAGATATGCGTACAGGGATTTGGGTGAGTTAGTTTGGGCTTAACGTCTCCAGTGGTATTTCAGTTGCCCGTGAAGATCCTGTTAGAATTGGTCTTCAGCAACCCATGCTTGTCATAAGAGGCGACTAACGGGATCGGCTTGTCAGACTCGCTGAGTTGGTTGACACATGTGATCGTATCCCAATTGCGTAGATCGATGTTCATGCTGTTGGATGAAGCGCATTTCTGGTGTCCCCGACCGTGATGTTGCTGGAATATTGCTAAAAGCGACGTAAAACCATACTCACTCACTCATGCTGTTGGTCGCCGGATCGTCTGGTCCAGACTCGATTATTTACATACCTCCGCCATATGGCTGGAATATTGCTGAGTGCGGCGCAAAACTAAACTCACTCACAATAACGCTTTCATTAGTATACTTCAGTTATAGCACGTGTGTCGACTTGATGGGGAAGTGGTGTGGGGTCGGGGTAGGGGGTGATGCAGGACCTTACACGTTTGCCAGTAGATGAGGGGCAAGGCAAACCTAGCCAATCAGAGGTTTGTGGCATAGTTCAAGGGACGCAACTCTGCACAACGAATTGCGGCGCCTTTATCTCGGCCACCCATACGTCAACAGAGATTTGAACACAGGCATGTATCGTCGTTACGTTTTATGACGTGGGTTAGTCAGGCATGGTATTTTGTTATAGATAATTGAGTCAGATGGATTTAGGCAATATCCCCTTCGATTCTCAACATGGGTGCAATGTGTGAGGCCATTTCTGGTGTCCCGCGCCATGATATTGCTGGAATATTGCTAAAAGCGGCGTAAACCCATACTCACTGATCCCCTCAATCACTCACTTCAAATCTTTCAGGGACGATGGGATAGCCTAGTGATTAAAGCGTTCGCTCGTCACGCCGAAGACCCAGGTTCGATTCCCCACATGGGTACAATGTGTTAAGCCCCTTTGTGGTGTTCCTCGTGATATTGCTGGAATATTGCTAAAATCGTCGTTAAACCTAACTCCCTCACTACTTCAGATCATTCATGACCGGTAAAGATACGACCCGTGCTCTAACCGAAATTCCAGTCGAAAGTGCCTCTTGGCGACGGCGGACTTGGTCACAGTGTACGCTCAGTAGCCAGATGTCCTCAGGCCCTACTGTGGGGGAAATTGATCGCCATCAGTTATCATTAATTAGACATGTTAAGTAGCTAATTGGTGAGAGTCTAGCTTTCTGCCTCCCCGAGAGCCGAAAGTCATCTTTCATCGCATTTAGGCACTGACAGCTTAAGGAACGGAACCGAGGATGTAGAAAATCAAATAATTGTAAATATTTCGCGCTTATGGTGCGGATTTTCTGGTGAATTTGTCACATGAGAAACACTTGTATAAAGAGAGAAGAGTGGTTGGTGTGTGTCTTTAAAGAAACGTGTACCTTCGTGAGACAGTTGGTTGAAAAATGTACAAGTGTCCCCATGTGTTTAATTAACCTTGCTCCAAGGCTGTACTGAATGCCCCACCCATTGATGTCTAGTAATTTGGTCCTTTAACGAGGTAAGTCTAGATAAGCGGACGCCAGTCTGTTATTTATATTTTTTTTAGAAATGTTCATTTATGCTATTAATTATTACCTTAGAGACTTGTGCAAGTCTAGTGTTCAATGTAACGTTCGTGTTGCGAATTCTTACTAAATACACAAATACTCGTGATAAATTAACAATCGCTCATGTGTATGCCGTGGTAAAACAGTTTTGTCCAGTGTTCTGAGTCACTTTGAAAAGTTACCTCCCTTAGACGTATCAGGATCCGATGAGTAAAAGTTCGGATCCGAGATTCGTCGTGGTTTTATTTCGTTTTGAGTATCAAATCCGTGTTCGTCCCAGATGAGAGAGTGAATGAGTGAGTGAGTGAGTTTAGTTTTACGCCGAACTCAGCAATATTCCAGTTATATGGCAGCGATCTGTAAATAATCGAGTATGGGCCAAACAATCCAGTGATCAACAACATGAGCATCGATCTACGCAATTGGGATACGATAACATGTGTCAATCAAGGCAGCGAGCCTGACCACCGGATCCCGTTAGTCGCCTCTCACAACAAGCATGGGTTACTGAAGATCAATTCTAACCCGGATCTTCACGGGTTCCTTCCTCCAAGATGAAGCTGACACACCCTGAGATGACTCACATACTCTTTAAAACCAACCGACTCTTTCATCCTGTCTATTCTTTTTAAAACTTAACGATGCTTTCATTTTTCTTTTGAGATTTCAACACAAATTACATTTCCATGTTTTGCTTAAAGATCCAAGGACCACACAACTCGACATTCGCAACCTCAATTTGATGCTATCAGAGCTTGAATATACCTCCCGCCCAAGATTATAGGAAGAAGAGCGTTCTTGATAAATATTTCGTTTCGTGATTTCGTGAACAAGATATATGATACTGTGATTTGAAACTTCTAATACACCAATCAGATTCGGGCATGGTCAAGGCATGCTGACATGCCCTGGAATACACCGGGGGAATACTTGATAGATCTACCCACACGGGGCGTGTTTCATGTGTTGATGAAGGTGAAGTGCGATGTACCTCACCACATATCTTAACGTAGAGGACTCCACGATATGGTATTAAGCGTAATTAAATATGTTCGAGAAAGGCAATGTCTCAAGATAGTGTGTATATAATTACATGTATTGGAAGTATTTTAGTGTATATTACACATAAACTTAGAAAGTATACACCCATGTTTGATCGTGGCTAAATGTGAAACAAGCAATAAATGTTTTTTTCATGATGTATTCGGATATCAAAGTTTTGAAAATTGTAGTTTTTCTGCAACTGTTTTCATCCTGGTAACGTTTTGATAATATTTGTAAAATGTTGGTCAAATAAAATTTTCTTTTGCCGAGGAGTCGATATAGTATATAGAATGGCTTTAAATGCTTAAAGAAAGTCAGCGAAAAACCAGTAAGTCTTTTACAGGTTAAAAGAAAGGCATGGTGAATTAACGGAGGATATTTTTATTTATTGGTCTACTCCCATTTGTGAGAACTCCCAATTGTGAGACTCCCAGTTATGAGACAGTGGAGTAGGTAATTAACAAAGTAAACCAGTAAGTCTTTTACAGGTTAAAAGAAAGGCATGGTGAATTAACGGAGGATATTTTTATTTATTGGTCTACTCCCATTTGTGAGAACTCCCAATTGTGAGACTCCCAGTTATGAGACAGTGGAGTAGGTAATTAACAAAGAAAACACACCATACTCCCCTGTCTGATAGAATGGATTAACCCTAGCTAATTACTGATTTGCTATGTAACTGAATCTTGTGGAAGTCTTAATGAAACTTTAAAAGATAAATTGATTCACATACACGTTGTGTAGGAAACTTCGTGATCATTGAAAGAGAAATTAATTTACCTACTCAGATTTACGCCCGTCTCCGAAACTACAAGATATAGTTTAAGAAATAACTCTGAAATACAAGTTTACAGTCGAACTGCCTCTTATGCTAAATCCTTTTTACCCGGCACTACCCGTTATAACCTGGATACCATTTTGAACGGAAACAAAGAATTTACTCCTTGTGTAAACCAGAAAATAGTTAATCTGTCCACGATTATATCATCAAGACACAAGGCTTCAAATTTTGTCAGGAAAATACTTAAATTAACTCAACAACCTTCTCATGATTGATGTATATTCCTACAATAGCTTGTTAGACACACACAACTGTAACTCTCTAATTATGACTACTTAGAGAATAGTTGTATTTGATGTATACTTAAAAATATATTTGTGCAATAGTCAATATCGATGATGTCACATCTTCCATTTCATTTTGTATTTTATGTTGCATGGGAGCGGTGTTAACATAAGCAGTAATACTTCACCAATCCCAATTCATTTTCATAAATAATAATAAAATATGTTTGAACCAAAATGACTTTTAAACTTCGTGATAGTCTATTTTTTCTGTGTAAATAGAATCTTTGATAATCTATTTCATTAATCTACTCATCAATGACTCCTGTGGGTACTCTTCAACAACTGGGCTGATCCCACTTTCGTTGTAGGGATGTGGAAACACCACCTATGTGCAATGAACCATTAATTAATGTGTCTCACAACTGGGAGTTCTCACAACTGGGAGGACGCCCGCGATATTACGTGTTACGTGTAAAAGCAAATAACAAAAAAAAGACTAGAAATAAACACCAAATCACAAACAAAACAATAAAAAATAAAGAAAATCCTAGGAAGACACCACACACACACACATAAACAAATATACGATTAAGAACATTATAAAATCTATACCATTCAAGATTCTAAATGTAAAATGCATATGATCTTCAAACGACCGCTTCAATGACAGGGCACATTTCTCTAATGTTGTGCTGACAAGTTCAAAATTAGGTTCCATTAGACAGACACCGTCAGATAGGGTAGCGATTTCACGCTGAAACTGGCACGATTGGATTCTGTGTCACAGCTCAGGTGAGAGGGCGGCGACATCAAAGAACAACACACTGGCAGGAAACACCACCCGCCGCCGTCAACCGTATCCCAATTAACGTTGTGGTTCCTGAAATGTGATAACCTCTAATTACTAGCAATCGGTTTCCAATCAGGCTATGAATTGGAGCTGTTTTACGACTGCCCATTGTGCTCTGGTAAGGTGATCGTGCTAAATAGACATGTTCCTCTGGTCGTCATCGTAGAAGTGTTGTGAGCACTGAAACAAGTGTTGGTTGCATCTACTGCAGTAGCACTGAAACAAGTGTTGGTTACATCTACTGGAGTAGCCTTGAAACAAGTGTTGGTTACATCTTCTGCAGTAGCACTGAAACAAGTGTTGGTTACATCTACTGCAGTAGCACTGAAACAAGTGTTGGTTACATCTACTGGAGTAGCCTTGAAACAAGTGTTGGTTACATCTTCTGCAGTAGCACTGAATCAAGTGTTGGTTACATCTACTGCAGTAGCACTGAAACAAGTGTTGGTTACATCTACTGGAGCAGCACTGAAACAAGTGTTGGTTACATCTACTGGAGTAGCCTTGAAACAAGTGTTGGTTACATCTACTGCAGTAGCACTGAAACAAGTGTTGGTTACATCTCCTACAGTAGCACTGAAACAAGTGTTGGTTGCATCTACTGCAGTAGCACTGAAACAAGTGTTGGTTACATCTACTGCAGTAGCATTGAAACAAGTGTTGGTTACATCTTCTGCAGTAGCACTGAAACAAGTGTTGGTTACATCTACTGGAGTAGCACTGAAACAAGCGTTGGTTACATCTACTGCAGTAGCACTGAAACAAGTGTTGGTTACATCTACTGCAGCAGCCTTGAAACAAGTGTTGGTTACATCTACTGCAGTAGCATTGAAACAAGTGTTGGTTACATCTACTGCAGTAGCACTGAAACAAGTGTTGGTTACATCTACTGGAGCAGCACTGAAACAAGTGTTGGTTACATCTACTGGAGTAGCCTTGAAACAAGTGTTGGTTACATCTACTGCAGTAGCACTGAAACAAGTGTTGGTTACATCTACTGGAGTAACACTGAAACAAGTGTTGGTTACATCTACTGGAGTAGCACTGAAACAAGCGTTGGTTAAATCTTCTGCAGGAACAGTGAAACAAGCATTGAAACAAAATCTATTGCTGTATTGGAATATTAAAATAACACAATAGCCAATGATAATTCTTTTGTTGTTTTATAATATTGAAGCACTGAAACAATCATTGGTATGTCTCTTGCTGTATTGAAGCACTGAAACAATCATTGATATATCACTTGCTCTATTAAAGCACTAACAAAATCATTAAAACACCTCTTGCTGTATTGAAGCACTGAAACAATCATTCATATATCTCTTGCTGTATTGAAGCACTGAAACAATCACTGATACATCTCTTGCTGTATAAAAGCACTGAAACAATCATTGATACCTCTTTTGCTGTTTTGAAGCATGGACACAATCATTGATACATCTCTTGCTTATTGAAGCACTGAAACAATCATTGATACATCTCTTGCTATATTGAAGCACTGAAATAGTCATTGATACATCTTTTGCTGTATTGAAGCACTGAAACAATCATTGATACCTCTTTTGCTGTTTTGAAGCATGGACACAATCATTGATACATCTCTTGCTTATTGAAGCACAGAAACAATCATTGATACATCTCTTGCTATATTGAAGCACTGAAATAGTCATTGATACATCTTTTGCTGTACTGAAGCACTGAAACAGTCATTGATACATCTTTTGCTGTATTGTAGCACTGCAACAACCCTTGACTACGAATACCATAGTATTGTAACTTTGAAGCATCTGTTGACTACGAACGTTTACTACAGTCTTGTAGCATTGAAGCAACCGGTGACTACGTATAATACAGTCTTGAAGCATTGAAACAGCCAACATATACTACAGAATTGTAGCATTGAAACAGCCGGTGATAACATATACTATAGTATTGCACGGGGGTAAAGAGCAAAATAACGGCTCCACAGAAAATAATCTTCCAGGCCATTAAAGTAAACAAATATCACACAGACCTTCTGAAAAGTATCAAAGCAAACCGTGGAAGAAAGCTCTGTTCAGGTCCGCTACTGTTTCAGAACAATGTTCCTGTGCACATCATAAGCCACAGTGGCAGTGGTGCAGATGTGGATGCGAACTATTTCCCAATACCCCTGAACCAGCACCCTCTCGTGCAACATAAACTAGACAGGTATAACAAAGACGATGCATCTGTATCATGTGTACTGAAGCATGAACAGATTACATTAAAAATACACGTTTGTCTATCCTATGAGGCCGCGAACCTTTTCATTTACTGCCATACCTTACCAGAGACGTGTGGCATGGTTCCATTCAGCGCTTGCCTATCTTTAAGATATTTCTGCGCATGTGTTCTGTGTAGCGTGAAGATCGGACATCTGGGACGCCATGGTCATGATTGTGTGGAGTCAGCGTGCGGCAGTACGGAAGATGCTATCTCCCCAGATTTACATACTTGCGATAAGGAGCGACAATCACTTGTGTCACAGTGGGCCTTATCTACATCGCACAGTACAAAACAATGTGTAAGTGAATTTCAAGCAGAGCACATACGGAGTTTGCTCTGAGATATGGAGTATTATGTAAATGTGCAACCGGTATCAGGCTATTACATCAAATATTGCTCATCACGTTTTTGGCTGTCAAAAAAAATAATTAAAGAATCGAGCTACAGATGTTATTGAATAACGAGATTAAAGAGAGAGTGTGGATTTCCCTTTTGTACTGGGGCGGTGGGGTAGCCTAGTTGTTAAAGCGTTTGCTCGTCACGTAGAAAACTCGGTTTCGGTTCCCTACATGGGTATCGTGTGTGAAGCCCATTTCAGGTGTCCCCCGCCTTTATATTGCTGGAATATTGCTGGAATATTGCTATAAGTGGCGTACAATCATGCTCACTCACTCTTTCGCACTGCTCTTAAAGAACTCGGAGTAGAATATTTTCAAACCTTTGATGGTTCTGGAGCAGTTAATGACAGGTTGCACGACTTTACGTAATGAAGTCGTGGTTAAATGAACGGGTGGTTGATAACATGAGCAAATATGCACGTACTCCGGGCTACTATCACATATGGTATCATCCCTACTTGATAGTACCCCTGACGATTCGGTTATTAGACTTGGTCTTCAGCAACCCATACTTGTCGTAAGAGGCGAATAATGGGATCGGGTGGTCAGACTCGGTGACGTGGTTGACACATGTCATCGTGTCCCATTTGCGTAGGTCAATGCTCATGCTGTCGATCACTGGATTGTCCGGTCCAGGCTCGATTATTTACAGACATATAACGGGATCATGATCTTGATTCAGCTTGAGCGGCGGAGGAGTAGCCCTGTGGTTAAAGCATTCACTTGTCACGCTGAAGACCCATGTTCGATTCCCAACATGGGTACAATGTATGAAGCTATGATATTGCTGGGATATTGCGAACAGCGGCCTAAAACCATACTCGCTCATTTATTAGATTTGTAAAGTGATTCTTATGATCATGGAAATATCTTTATCGCTTTTATATTCTGATTAAATGAGCAGTCTGCAAACGAAATGATAATTTCTTCTTATATTTTTGAAATTATGGGTCAGAGCAACCAATAATAAAACGACACATATTTTTTTAATCGGAACAATGAACATTCAAACAATTCAAGAACTTCAATACATCTCGGAACATCCAGCCCGCCCATGTATTACAATGCGGATGGTTATTTTTCTCAGCTTTTACGAAAACAGGGTATATTTTTCACAAATATTCCAGCCACCCCCCTCCCCGAAGATCAAATAGCCGGCCCCCAAGACGCGAGTAAACCTACAGAGCCAGCAGGTCGTACCTCGGTACAAAAGATATGCTCCGTATGTACAGCGAGGCATCTTCCGCAGCACCATCAGTACAGGAGATGCACGTGGGAGTATTGTTGTGTGATGTTGCCACTGTTGGATACATATATTTCGCATGGGTTTGCAATTAGCGGGAACTGAAATTAATTTAGTGTGAGAGATGGCGGTAAAGGACGCTGTGATTAGGCACGGCACTTGACATACTGCGAAAACAGCTGTGGCGGGTTTTAAGTCAGGTTAACACGGGCGGGTGGGATGGTTGCGTTGAGGTAACTCACAAGGCAAAAACACAGTTAAAGGAAACCACTCTGGGTTTACAGTGTTTGACTTAATTACCTCCTAACAGTGATAAACACCCTCATCAGCTGCAGATACAAAAGAACATTTCATCTCCGAATCGACTCCCATTGTGACGTCATCGACATAATGGCCAAGCACGTGCAGCACGCGCGCCTTAAGAAGTGATCATCAAGAGGCACAAATATCCCGTCTGGAGGCAGGTGCAACACTGGAGCCACTTCACTGAAGCATCTTCAAGAGTCTTAGAGGGGTGGGTTGTTATCGCTGTAACTAAGGTGATGAGAACATTCTAGGGGGCGCGTTTTCGCCCGGTCAATTTGTGTTGAGAGTTGCGTTGTCCTTACAAGTTGGGAATGTTGAGCGTTGGTTACAAACTTGGGGAAATAAACATCCCCTTGAGAGCAGGAGATTTGTACATAAACAGTGACTGGTGTTTCGGATAGATGCTTGTCAGGATGTTCTGTGGCCGCCAAACAGATCCATGCAGGTGGAACCCCCTCAAGCGCTCTCACATTATCAGCGCGGATCAGATATTTCGATGAAGGGAAATTGAAATCTGTTCAAAACAATACACATTGGTTGAAATGCCGCCTAATTAAATCTGCTTAAAAAATACATCAAAAGCTAAACGTCAAACGCTGGCAAATGGATTTTAAACGGGTTCAAGGAAATGTCACAGTGAAAGTTGAACAAACACGTGTCCCATATCATTCGGCTGAGAGAGAAGAGGGCGTTTGAATTTAAACCATGTCCTCTTTCAGAGTGAAGAACACATATGTATATGTCGTTTGTAAAACATTCAACTTTGAAGAGTATTGATGTGTTTGTATCTTTGAAAGAAAAGATTTGAGAAAAGAACTGAGCTGATCTTAGATGTCTTAAAGGCACATGCAAGCACGAACGAACAAACGATCAGCAAGAAATGTTTTAAGTAGTGTTTGCCGTAGGTGTGAGCTGTCTATATAATTTCATGCGAGAGAGAGAGAATGAGAGAGAGAGAAAGAGGGAGAGAGATAGAAAGAGAGATAGAGAGAGTAAGAGGGAGAGAGATAAACTGACTGACTGAGTTTGGTTTTACGCCGCTTTTAGCAATATTCCAGCAACATCACGGCGGAGGACACCAAAATGGGCTTCACACATTGTACCCATGTGGGGATTCGAACCCGGGTCTTCGGCGTGACGAGCCAACGCTTTAACCACTAGGCTACCCCAACGCCCCGAGAGAGATAGAAAGAGAGGGAGAGAAAAAGAGAGAGATAGGGAGAGAGGCAGAGGAGGAAGCAGATAGCGGATGTTAGAGAAATAAAGATGTGAGGAATAGAACAAATAGAATAGCAAAAGAGTGAGGAGAGAGAGAGAAGGAGAGAGAGTAAGAGGAGAGAGATAGAAAGAGAGGGAGAGAGAAAGAGAGTAGGAGGAGGCAGCAGATAGCGGATGTTAGAGAAATAAAGATGTGAGGAATAGAACAAATAGAATAGCAAAAGAGTGAGGAGAGAGAGGGGGGGAAAGAGAGAGAGTAAGAGGGAGAGAGTAAGAGGGAAAGAGATAGAAAGAGAGGGAGAGCGATAGAGGGAGTAGTGAGGAGAGAGAGAGAGAGAAAGGGAGGGGCAGCAGGAAATAATGGTAGGATAGATGGATGGAGAGAAGTGGGATAAATAAAGATTGGCAGGCATGGAGAGATGGCGTTAGAACTTGGATAGAAAAGCAAATAAGAGAGAGAAAGCGAGAGGGCGTAAGGGAGAGAGAGATTGGCGCTGAAATGTGGCAGGAGCCTTTGACAAGGATTATCTTCCTTGCATGAAGGGGTCACAGCTGTTCCACCATTATAGGAAGTGTATTTCTGAAGTCTTACTGTGATTATGAATTGTATTTTCCTTGTTAGTATCCGATTTGGCGATTGAGGATTGGAAAACGGACATGGAGAGCACGTTACTATGGCTACAACTAAGTGGTTTAACGATTCAAGCAGCCATACTTCCCGTGCATCCCATGGGACGCGTGGGCAGGATTACGTGCGTTCATTCTGAACTTTTATTGGTACATGATGCAGTATTTTGTGTTCGTAAAATCCTGAGTATTATCCAGCAGCAAGTTAAGACAATACAGTTAATCTACCTTACAACACCGTTGCCAGAACGTGGTTATAAAGAACACTTACAGGACCCTTTCCACAAGCCATCGTAGCGCTAAGATGACCGTAACTCTCATACTTTAACAGGCTACGCAGAAGTAACGCTGTTATCGCTGTAACTAAGGTGATGAGAACATTCTAGGGGCGCGTTTTCGCCCGGTCAATTTGTGTTGAGAGTTGCGTTGTCCTTACAAGTTGGGAATGTTGAGCGTTGGTTACAAACTTGGGGAAATAAACATCCCCTTGAGAGCAGGAGATTTGTACTAAACAGTGACTGGTGTTTCGGATAGATGCTTGTCAGGATGTTCTGTGGCCGCCAAACAGATCCATGCAGGTGGAACCCCTCAAGCGCTCTCACATTATCAGCGCGGATCAGATATTTCGATGAAGGGAAATTGAAATCTGTTCAAAACAATACACATTGGTTGAAATGCCGCCTAATTAAATCTGCTTAAAAAATACATCAAAAGCTAAACGTCAAACGCTGGCAAAATGGATTTTAAACGGGTTCAAGGAAATGTCACAGTGTAAGTTGAACAAACACGTGTCCCATATCATTCGGCTGAGAGAGAAGAGGGCGTTTGAATTTAAAACCATGTCCTCTTTCAGAGTGAAGAACACATATGTATATGTCGTTTGTAAACATTCAACTTTGAAGAGTATTGATGTGTTTGTATCTTTGAAAGAAAAGATTTGAGAAAAGAACTGAGCTGATCTTAGATGTCTTAAAGGCACATGCAAGCACGAACGAACAAATGATCAGCAAGAAATGTTTTAAGTAGTGTTTGCCGTAGGTGTGAGCTGTCTATATAATTTCATGCGAGAGAGAAAGAGAGAGAGAGAATGAGAGAGAGAGAAAGAGGGAGAGAGATAGAAAGAGAGATAGAGAGAGTAAGAGGGAGAGAGATAGACTGACTGACTGAGTTTGGTTTTACGCCGCTTTTAGCAATATTCCAGCAACATCACGGCGGAGGACACCAAAATGGGCTTCACACATTGTACCCATGTGGGGATTCGAACCCGGGTCTTCGGCGTGACGAGCCAACGCTTTAACCACTAGGCTACCCCAACGCCCCGAGAGAGATAGAAAGAGAGGGAGAGAAAAAGAGAGAGATAGGGAGAGAGGCAGAGGAGGAAGCAGATAGCGGATGTTAGAGAAATAAAGATGTGAGGAATAGAACAAATAGAATAGCAAAAGAGTGAGGAGAGAGAGAGAAGGAGAGAGAGTAAGAGGAGAGAGATAGAAAGAGAGGGAGAGAGAAAGAGAGTAGGAGGAGGCAGCAGATAGCGGATGTTAGAGAAATAAAGATGTGAGGAATAGAACAAATAGAATAGCAAAAGAGTGAGGAGAGAGAGAGGGGGAAAGAGAGAGAGTAAGAGGGAGAGAGTAAGAGGGAAAGAGATAGAAAGAGAGGGAGAGCGATAGAGGGAGTAGTGAGGAGAGAGAGAGAGAGAGAGAGAGAGAAAGGGAGGGGCAGCAGGAAATAATGGTAGGATAGATGGATGGAGAGAAGTGGGATAAATAAAGATTGGCAGGCATGGAGAGATGGCGTTAGAACTTGGATAGAAAAGCAAATAAGAGAGAGAAAGCGAGAGGGCGTAAGGGAGAGAGAGATTGGCGCTGAAATGTGGCAGGAGCCTTTGACAAGGATTATCTTCCTTGCATGAAGGGGTCACAGCTGTTCCACCATTATAGGAAGTGTATTTCTGAAGTCTTACTGTGATTATGAATTGTATTTTCCTTGTTAGTATCCGATTTGGCGATTGAGGATTGGAAAACGGACATGGAGAGCACGTTACTATGGCTACAACTAAGTGGTTTAACGATTCAAGCAGCCATACTTCCCGTGCATCCCATGGGACGCGTGGAAAGATTACGTGCGTTCATTCTGAACTTTTATTGGTACATGATGCAGTATTTTGTGTTCGTAAAATCCTGAGTATTATCCAGCAGCAAGTTAAGACAATACAGTTAATCTACCTTACAACACCGTTGCCAGAACGTGGTTATAAAGAACACTTACAGGACCCCTTTCCACAAGCCATCGTAGCGCTAAGATGACCGTAACTCTCATACTTTAACAGGCTACGCAGAAGTAACGCTGTTATCGCTGTAGAACGGGGCTTTGCTTTTCGTGTAGACTGGAATCCGTGCCGGTATTCAACATCATTTTTTTTTAATGACAAAAAAATAAAAAATAAAAAAACAAACAAAATAAAAAAATAAATAAACAACGCCAAATGTTTAGAAAACTTGGGAAACAAACTGCCGAGCAAAAGAAAATATGTACTTGAGAACTGGATTAAGCTGAAATTACTAACGTTATGAGAACGTTTCTAGGCTGAAAACAATCGCCCAAACACAGCAACCTGAGCGAGTGGGTTTAGTTTTACGCCGCACTCAGCAATATTCCAGCTATATGGCGGGGTCTGTAAATAATCGTGTCTGGATCAGACAATCCAGTGATCAACAACATGAGCATCGATCCGGGCAATTGGGAACCGATGACATGTGTTAACCAAGACAGCGAGCCTGACCACCCGATCCCGTTAGTCGCCTCTTACGACAAGCATGGGTTGCTGAAGGCCAATATTCTAACCCGGACCTTCACGGGTCCAGCACCCTTAGACACCCAGTTCCTTTGTGATACCCATATAAAACAAATCACCATTGAATGATATTTTTTGTTTGCTTTATCTGAGCCACACTGGCATATATATCCTTTTCCCAGCAAATTAAAGTTCAAATTGTAATCTACATGTTTAACTCTGTTTCCCATTATAATTTTTTTCATTTCTTTTCTATATTCGTGTTTCAGAATATTTTAGACATATTTACATGTTATTGAGATACAATGGAGACGGACCCAGACCATTTTATCATGTACCTCGGCATACTTCAGTCCATTATATAGATATAAAGAATGAAATTTTAATAGCCTCAACGTGGACTGAATTAGACAAATTGGCTATGAACTGCATTTAAACTAAATAAGCCAGACCTACGCTACAGGGCTGGGTAACTGTGTGTGGCCGTATATTAAAAGGAAGTAACAAAAGCGCATTTTAAGTCAGGCATTCCCCACATATGCACACACATGTTCTCAGATGCTGTTACTTGTTTGAAGTCTTTAAGAATTCTGGCATTTTAAACAAAGAATCAATGACAAAAAGGGTTTTAATGAACGGCAGGAATTCCTGATGCGAGATCCATTACGTCGAGGAATTCTTGGACACTGGAATCAGTGGAATTAAGGAAATGTGTTTTAAGTCTAATAGTCTCAAAGATGGGTAGCTTTCCTGGATTGTATTTTTTAGCATTAAGTTGATCCTTTATAAGTTGGGCGAACGATAACAGGGTCAGTGAGTGAGTCAGTTTAGTTTCACGCCGCTTTTAGCAATATTCCAGCAATATCATGGCGGGGCACCAGGTCTTCACACTAGGGCTGTAACGATGCATCGACCTTTCGATGGATTGCAATGGTTGAGTCTCCGATGGCAATTAATCGATGGTAGAAACGAACAATTATCGATGGATCGATGGTATGTGTGACCATCGATAGTTTAGTAATTGACTTTCGTTGATACATGCACAGCGCAAAATACAGAATGTTTGGGTTTCTTGTTAGTTATTAAAATAGACTGAAACTACTTCAACTTGTTTCTATTTCATGTAAACTATACATTCATTTGGGAAATTACTTCAAATGAGACAATTCAACGTAGTATTGCAATAGTTGGTCGCAATAGACTATCGCTATCGCAATAGTATGTTTCCCATTGAATAGTCACCTCTACTTCCCACAATGTACCCATGTGGGGAATCGAGCCCGGGTCTTCGGCTTTAACCACTTGGCTACCCCACCGCCCGTAATGATAGAAGTGCTTATGTTTGAACACTGCAAAATTTCATCATGATGTATATATAATCATACATTTTGGTATAAGTCAGCAAAGCCGATCTTAACTTCCAACAAACTCTGGTTCAACTTGGTCCTCGTCAGGTTAGTGAGTGATTGAGTGTGGTTTTACGCCGTTTTTTTAGAAAAAAAAGAGAAGACAACAACATTTAACGCTTTACCCACTCGGCTACCCAACAGCCCCCGAACGGTAACGATCGACCATTACCCCAAGTACACAACTTTTAGCAATATTCCAGCAAAAAGACGGCGGGGATACCAGAACTGGGTCATGTGGGAATCGAACCCGGGTGTTCGGCGTGACGAGCGAACGCTTTCAACCACTGGGCTTCCCCCACTGGGCTTACAACAGTCTTACAAAAACATGAAAACAAGAAACAGACACAGATACGAACCAGTAAACCTGGGTTTGCAAAGTTGAACTTTTGGTCAGATCGTGACGAACGCAGGATGGCGGACATCGGTACCTGAAGGACACCAACTGATGGATGGCTGGGCCGGTCATGGCATAACGAGGCGAAAAGCCAGGTACAAAGAAAGAAAGACGACGTAAATTGATGTTTATGGCTAATTCTGCCTTCTTGCCCTCTCGCCCTTCCTGCCATGTAAGATTTGACCCCTCTAAATTCCTCTGTACTGTTGGTACGACTTTACCAGACATTGACGATATGCCAATCGGGGTTCTGACATCGCCAGCATGCTGGGAACACAAAACATACACAGTTCTTGCCCGGCAGCAACGATACTGCCTGTTTCGCTATAATTATCCGAATACTATTTTTACAATTAACCAGTGGTTCTGCATGGTATGACTTCTTCGCATTCTCCGAGCAGAAGGAAAATATATGTTTGTGCTTCAGTGTCGGAGGATGTTAATACCTACACTGGACTTGGTCTTAAAACCTGTTTTCCGAAGGGTGGTGGGGTTGCCTAGTGGTTAAAGCGTTCGCCCGTCACGCCGAAGACCCGGGTCTATTCCCCACATAGGTACAATGTTTGAAGCCCTCACTCACCGTTTTCTGCAAACATCACGCAGTATATATAACTTTGTTCCGCAGGCCCAAAATATATTATGACACAAAATAAGAATTCATTGTATATACCCATGATCATCTCTCAAATGCAGAAAAAGAAAATACATCTCTATCAAAAACAGTTAAAATCCTAACTGCATACACTTGTATGTAAATACGTTGAGATTGTTAACATCCGGTGCCCCGTTCCACAAGGTAATTCCGGAGAGAAGTCGTATGTTTCGTAATTACAATCATAATTACGAGGTTATCTGTTTCCAACAATCATAATTACGAGGTTATCTGTTTCCTACAATCATAGTTACGAGGTTCTTGTTTCAAACAATCATAGTTACGAGGTTATCTGTTTCCTACAATCATAGTAACGAGGTTATCTGTTTCCTGCAATCATAGTTACGAGGTTATCTGTTTCCTGCAATCATAGTAACGAGGTTATCTGTTTCCAACAATCATAGTTACGAGGTTATCTGTTTCCTACAATCATAGTTACGAGGTTATCTGTTTCCTGCAATCATAGTTACGAGGTTATCTGTTTCCTACAATCATAGTAACGAGGTTATCTGTTTCCTGCAATCATAGTTACGAGGTTATCTGTTTCCTGCAATCATAGTTACGAGGTTATCTGTTTCCTGCAATCATAGTTACGAGGTTATCTGTTTCCTACAATCATAGTAACGAGGTTATCTGTTTTCTGCAATCATAGTTACGAGGTTATCTGTTTCCTACAATCATAGTTACGATGATATCTGATTCCTACAAGCATAGTAACGAGGTTATCTGTTTCCAACAATCATAGTAACGAGGTAATATGATTCCAACAATCATAGTAACGAGGTTATCTGTTTCCTACAACCATAGTTACGAGGTTATCTGTTTCCTGCAATCATAGTTGCGAGGTTATCTGTTTCCTACAATCATAGTTACGATATCTGATTCCTACAATCATAGTTACGAGGTTATCTGTTTCCTACAATCATAGTTACGACGTTATCTGTTTCCAACAATCATAGTAACGAGGTTATCTGTTTCCTACAATCATAGTTACGATATCTGATTCCTACAATCATAGTAACGAGGTTATCTGTTTCCTACAACCATAGTTACGACGTTATCTGTTTCCAACAATCATAGTAACGAGGTTATCTGTTTCCTACAATCATAGTGACGAGGTTATCTGTTTCCAACAATCATAGTTACGAGGTTATATGTTTCCTACAACCATAGTTACGAGGTTATCTGTTTCCAACAATCATAGTAACGAGGTTATCTGTTTCCAACAATCATAGTTACGATGAGATCTGTTTCCTACAATCATAGTTACGAGGTTATTGTTTCCAACAATCATAGTAACGAGGTTATGTGATTCCAACAATCATAGTAACGAGGTTATCTGTTTCCAACAATCATAGTAACGGGGTTATGTGATTCCAACAATCATAGTTACGAGGTTATCTGTTTCCCACAATCATAGTTACGAGGTTATCTGTTTCCTGCAATCATAGTTACGAGGTTTTCTGTTTCCAACAGTGATAGTAATGGGGTTATCTGTTTCCTACAATCATAGTAATGAGGTTATCTGTTTCCAACAGTGATAGTAATGAGGTTATCTGTTTCCTACAATCATAGTAATGAGGTTATCTGTTTCCTACAATCATAGTAACGAGGTTATCTGTTTCCAACAATCATAGTAACGGGGTTATCTGTTTCCAACAATCATAGTTACGAGGTTTTCTGTTTCCAACAGTGATAGTAATGAGGTTATCTGTTTCCTACAATCATAGTAATGAGGTTATCTGTTTCCTACAATCATAGTAACGAGGTTATCTGTTTCCAACAATCATAGTAACGGGGTTATGTGATTCCAACAATCATAGTTACGAGGTTTTTTGTTTCCCACAATCATAGTTACGAGGTTATCTGTTTCCTGCAATCATAGTTACGAGGTTTTCTGTTTCCAACATTCATAGTAATGAGGTTATGTAATTCCTACATAGTTACGAGGTTATCTGTTTCCTACAATCATAGTTACGATGATATCTGATTCCTACAAGCATAGTAACGAGGTTATCTGTTTCCAACAATCATAGTAACGAGGTAATATGATTCCAACAATCATAGTTACGAGGTTATCTGTTTCCTACAACCATAGTTACGAGGTTATCTGTTTCCTGCAATCATAGTTACGAGGTTATCTGTTTCCTACAATCATAGTTACGATATCTGATTCCTACAATCATAGTTATGAGGTTATCTGTTTCCTACAATCATAGTTACGAGATTATCTGTTTCCTACAATCATAGTTACGAGATTATCTGTTTCCTACAATCATAGTTACGATTATATCTGTTTCCAACAATCATAGTTACGAGATTATCTGTTTCTTGCAATCATAGTTACGAGGCTATATGATTCCTACAATCATAGTGACGAGGTTATCTGTTTCCTGCAATCATAGTAACGAGGTTATCTGTTTCCAACAATCATAGTTACGAGGTTATCTGTTTCCAGCAATCATAGTAACGAGGTTATGTGATTCCAACAATCATAATTACGAGGTTATCTGTTTCCTATAATCATAGTAATGAGGTTATCTGTTTCCTACAATCATAGTAACGAGGTTATCTGTTTCCAACAATCATAGTAACGGGGTTATGTGATTCCAACAATCAAAGTTACGAGGTTATCTGTTTCCCACAATCATAGTTACGAGGTTATCTGTTTCCTGCAATCATAGTTACGAGGTTTTCTGTTTCCAATATTCATAGTAATGAGGTTATGTAATTCCTACATAGTTACGAGGTTATCTGTTTCCTACAATCATAGTTACGATGATATCTGATTCCTACAAGCATAGTAACGAGGTTATCTGTTTCCAACAATCATAGTAACGAGGTAATATGATTCCAACAATCATAGTTACGAGGTTATCTGTTTCCTACAACCATAGTTACGAGGTTATCTGTTTCCTGCAATCATAGTTACGAGGTTATCTGTTTCCTACAATCATAGTTACGATATCTGATTCCTACAATCATAGTTACGAGATTATCTGTTTCCTACAATCATAGTTACGATTATATCTGTTTCCTACAATCATAGTTACGAGATTATCTGTTTCCTACAATCATAGTTACGAGGCTATATGATTCCTACAATCATAGTAACGAGGTTATCTGTTTCCTGCAATCATAGTTACGAGGTTATCTGTTTCCAACAATCATAGTTACCAGGTTATCTGTTTCCAGCAATCATAGTAACGAGGTTATGTGATTCCAACAATCATAATTACGAGGTTATCTGTTTCCTACAATCATAGTTACGAGGTTATTGTTTCCAACAATCATAGTTACGAGGTTATTGTTTCCAACAATCATAGTTACGAGGTTATTGTTTCCAACAATCATAGTTACGAGGTTATCTGTTTCCTACAATCATAGTAACGAGGTTATCTGTTTCCAACAATCATAGTAACGAGGTTATCTGTTTCCTACAACCATAGTTACGACGTTATCTGTTTCCAACAATCATAGTAACGAGGTTATCTGTTTCCTACAATCATAGTTACGAGGTTATTGTTTCCAACAATCATAGTTACGAGGTTATCTGTTTCCTACAACCATAGTTACGAGGTTATCTGTTTCCTGCAATCATAGTAACGAGGTTATCTGTTTCCAACAATCATAGTTACGATGAGATCTGTTTCCTACAATCATAGTTACGAGGTTATTGTTTCCAACAATCATAGTTACGAGGTTATCTGTTTCCAGCAATCATAGTAACGAGGTTATGTGATTCCAACAATCATAGTTACGAGGTTTTCTGTTTCCAACAGTGATAGTAATGAGGTTATCTGTTTCCTACAATCATAGTAATGAGGTTATCTGTTTCCTACAATCATAGTAACGAGGTTATCTGTTTCCAACAATCATAGTAACGGGGTTATGTGATTCCAACAATCATAGTTACGAGGTTATCTGTTTCCCACAATCATAGTTACGAGGTTATCTGTTTCCTGCAATCATAGTTACGAGGTTTTCTGTTTCCAACAGTGATAATAATGAGGTTATCTGTTTCCTACAATCATAGTAATGAGGTTATCTGTTTCCAACAGTGATAGTAATGAGGTTATCTGTTTCCTACAATCATAGTAATGAGGTTATCTGTTTCCTACAATCATAGTAACGAGGTTATCTGTTTCCAACAATCATAGTAACGGGGTTATCTGTTTCCAACAATCATAGTTACGAGGTTTCTGTTTCCAACAGTGATAGTAATGAGGTTATCTGTTTCCACACAATCATAGTAATGAGGTTATCTGTTTCCTACAATCATAGTAACGAGGTTATCTGTTTCCAACAATCATAGTAACGGGGTTATGTGATTCCAACAATCAAAGTTACGAGGTTATCTGTTTCCCACAATCATAGTTACGAGGTTATCTGTTTCCTGCAATCATAGTTACGAGGTTTTCTGTTTCGAACATTCATAGTAATGAGGTTATGTAATTCCTACATAGTTACGAGGTTATCTGTTTCCTACAATCATAGTTACGATGATATCTGATTCCTACAAGCATAGTAACGAGGTTATCTGTTTCCAACAATCATAGTAACGAGGTAATATGATTCCAACAATCATAGTTACGAGGTTATCTGTTTCCTACAACCATAGTTACGAGGTTATCTGTTTCCTGCAATTATAGTTACGAGGTTATCTGTTTCCTACAATCATAGTTACGATATCTGATTCCTACAATCATAGTTACGAGGTTATCTGTTTCCTACAATCATAGTTACGAGATTATCTGTTTCCTACAATCATAGTTACGATTATATCTGTTTCCTACAATCATAGTTACGAGATTATCTGTTTCCTACAATCATAGTTACGAGGCTATATGATTCCTACAATCATAGTAACGAGGTTATCTGTTTCCTGCAATCATAGTTACGAGGTTATCTGTTTCCAACAATCATAGTTACCAGGTTATCTGTTTCCAGCAATCATAGTAACGAGGTTATGTGATTCCAACAATCATAATTACGAGGTTATCTGTTTCCTACAATCATAGTTACGAGGTTATCTGTTTCCAACAATCATAGTTACGAGGTTATCTGTTTCCAACAATCATAGTTACGAGGTTATTGTTTCCAACAATCATAGTTACGAGGTTATCTGTTTCCTACAATCATAGTAACGAGGTTATCTGTTTCCAACAATCATAGTAACGAGGTTATCTGTTTCCTACAACCATAGTTACGACGTTATCTGTTTCCAACAATCATAGTAACGAGGTTATCTGTTTCCTACAATCATAGTTACGAGGTTATTGTTTCCAACAATCATAGTTACGAGGTTATCTGTTTCCTACAACCATAGTTACGAGGTTATCTGTTTCCAACAATCATAGTAACGAGGTTATCTGTTTCCAACAATCATAGTTACGATGAGATCTGTTTCCTACAATCATAGTTACGAGGTTATTGTTTCCAACAATCATAGTTACGAGGTTATCTGTTTCCTACAATCATAGTAACGAGGTTATGTGATTCCAACAATCATAGTTGCGAGGTTATCTGTTTCCAACAATCATAGTTACGACGTTATCTGTTTCCTACAATCATAGTGACGAGGTTATCTGTTTCCAACAATCATAGTAACGAGGTTATCTGTTTCCTACAATCATAGTAACGAGGTTATGTGATTCCAACAATCATAGTGACGAGGTTATCTGTTTCCAGCAATCATAGTAACGAGGTTATGTGATTCCAACAATCATAGTAACGAGGTTATGTGATTCCAACAATCATAGTAACGAGGTTATGTGATTCCAACAATCATAGTGACGAGGTTATCTGTTTCCAACAATCATAGTGACGAGGTTATCTGTTTCCAACAATCATAGTGACGAGGTTATCTGTTTCCAGCAATCATAGTAACGAGGTTATGTGATTCCAACAATCATAGTAACGAGGTTATGTGATTCCAACAATCATAGTGACGAGGTTATCTGTTTCCAACAGTGATAGTAATGAGGTTATCTGTTTCCTACAATCATAGTAATGAGGTTATCTGTTTCCTACAATCATAGTAACGAGGTTATCTGTTTCCAACAATCATAGTAACGAGGTTATGTGATTCCAACAATCATAGTTACGAGGTTATCTGTTTCCCACAATCATAGTTACGAGGTTATCTGTTTCCTGCAATCATAGTTACGAGGTTTTCTGTTTCCAACATTCATAGTAATGAGGTTATGTAATTCCTACATAGTTACGAGGTTATGTAATTCCTACAATCATAGTTACGAGGTTATCTGTTTCTTACCATCATAGTTTGGATTGTTTGGAATATCAAAGTGCATGGAAGTGTATGCTTGCACATAAACTGACACGCAAAAACTTGGTTGACACATGGCATCGGTTCCCAATTGCGTAGATCGTTGTTCATTCTGTTGATCACTGGATTGTCTGGTCCAGACTCGATTATTTACAGACCGCCGCCATATAGCTGGAATATTGCTGAGTGCGGCGTAAAACTAAACTAAACTCTCACTACATCTTGCTGAAGACACATCACAAACAACTAATTGTGTTTAACACATCTCAGACATGGACAGCGTGTTACATCTTGCTGAAGACACATCACAAACAATTGATTGTGTTTAACACATCTCAGCGTGTTACATCTTGGACGAGCGTGTTTACATCTTGCTGAAGCGACATAACTAATCACTAACAACTGCTTGTGTTTGACACATCTCAGACATGGACAGCGTGTTACATGTAGCGGACGGCACACGGTGATAGCTGCCTGCGTGCAAGACGCTGAGGCTGTGAAAGCTGACGCCTGAGACAAGCTGCATTATAACTTAGCCGCTGACCCATCCGTTGGGTAATAACATACCAGTGTCAATACTTGCGACATAAACACACTTCAAAGGAAGCCCACCACAGCCCTGACGCCCAAGCTGAGACAATATAGCCGTGAGTTATGCAATTATGACTGTTTTAGTATGTCTGGTGCCTCTGAACGCATAGGAAGGCCGAGCGAAGGGTCGAGTCACTTGAGAAACACAGTATATATGGGCATTCTTAGCCTTGCTCCAAGGCTGTACAGAATGCTAAGCCCATGGATGTATAGTAATTTTATCCTTTAAAGAGGCAAGTCTAGATAAACGGACGCCAGTTTGTAAGGGGAATATTTATATTTTTTAGCAATTATCATTTAAACTATTAATTATTATCTTAGAAACTTGTTCACGTCTAGGGCATTCTACACAACGAGAAAACACACAGAGGAATTGCGTCCTTTTTTGCAATTACCAATTGTTATACAATCTACAGTATACATTTATTGGATGTTTTGAAATGACTGGGAGAATATATCGCTGTTAGTGTTATGTATACATGCCAGGCAATTCGTTGAAGAAACGTATTAGTTGAAAAATGAGTTTTATGTTGCAGTTACGGCAGCTGTTGACAGAGGGAAACAAAAGGATCAGGGGACTTTGACTGTGCTTGTCTACAGTCTACCGATTTCCTTGATGTCTTGTTTGGGTTCCAGGGGAGTAATTGAGGCCCCGAGACCGTATGTTTCTCGTAATTCGAGCTTAATGTGGATCCGCTTGATCACCACAATGTCTGATGGGTGGAAGAGCTCAGGGTTAGTGAGTGACTTTAGTTTAACGCCGCACTCAGCAATATTCCCGCTATATGACGGCGGTCTGTAAACAATCGAGTCTGGACCAGACAATCCAGTGATCAACATAATGAACATCGATCTACGCAATTGGGAACGATGACATGTGTCAACCAAGTCAGCGAGTCTGACCACCTGATCTGTTAGTCACCTCTTATGACAAACATGGATTACTGAAGATCAATTCTAACCCGGATCCTTACGGGCGGAAGAGCTCAGAGACATGGGACCGCCTTAAAACCCTGGGGCCCGTGAAGGTCCGTGTTAGAATGAATCTTCAGTAACCTTGACTAACGGGATTGGGTGGTCAGGCTCGCTGACTTGGTTGACACATGTCATCGGTTCCTATTAGCGCAGATCGATGCTCATGTTGTTGATCACTGGATTGTCTGGTCCAGACTCGATTGTTTACAGACCGCCGTCATATAGCTGGAATATTGCTGAATACGGCATTAAACTAAAGTCACTCACTCACTTAAAACCCTGGCAGGGCTTCTGTGACATTGTACCCAACTGCGTGGGTCCTCTCTACACAAGTTGCAATCTCCATCTCCTTCTATATATAGCTTACAAGTCGTTATACAACAGCTTCATCCATTCTGTTGAAACTGAGACTGTGAGAGATAGTGAATGAGTGAGTGAGTTTAGTTTTACGCCGCACTCAGCAATATTCAAGCTATATGGCGGCGGTCCTGAGATAGATAACGCGTAGTATCTGAATATACACATTTTGACAGAAACAAATAATTCCTTTCAAACTGAAAAGGAGCCCCTTGGAGATGAGTTTGTTTAGTTTTACGGCGCACTCAGCAGTATTCCAGCTATATGGCGGCGTCCCTTTGAGATGGGAGAACCTGATGAAATCTAGACGTGCTTATTTTAGGCCTTTAGCATTGCAGAAAGGGTTAGGCGGAAGGGAAAATAATGAGGTTCAGAGACTGGAAGACAGAATAATACTGAGACTATGCTGTTTGAAAACGGTGGCCCTCTCAAATGCAGGTCTGAACGTTTTATTAGGTTATTGTCAAAAAGAGACTTTACGTCATTTGAATCCTTATTGAAAGCTATAATTATACACATTAAAATGTTAATTACTTACCATAAAATAAATCATAAGAATTTGTCTTAAGTTTTACTTACAAAGCAATGATGACATGACCTGCTTAATGTCCTAGAAAAATATATTACATTGTGTTGCTTGTAACAAATAGTGTTTGGCCCAGAACATTAATTAGAAATTGAAATAAATTTGTTAAGCAGATAAAATTAATGGCTCCTGAAACACTTGATTCAAACTATCCAGATTTGCTAGGCCCTAAGTTGTTATCTTGGCCAATATTTACAATCAGGGAAATATTTGTTCTCAAGGGAATATTTTCAGATTGTTTACAAAGTCCGTCTTAATGGCCCTGTAGATGCATCAGCAGAAGCGAGGCTATTGATATATTTTGAAAGCTGCTGTTTTACATAGAGTGTACACTTGTCGGCGATTATTCACAGCAGGCTACGGGGCATATCGAGCAGGGTCTATCCAAGGCGGTTAAATATGCTATAACTCAAACGTCCATATCATCTCCCCGCCATGTTAGTGTACAGGTTACATGCTCTCTCGCTCTCGTGTCATCTCGCTACAAGCACGAGAACAGATTGGAGTGACATACGGGGAGATAACTCTAGACAACCTTCGCTCTTCGAATTACCACGGGAACAGTTTGTGTCGGTCTGGACGATAAAGCACCCACTTTAAGCTTAAGCAACCAACGGTTTGATATTACAGTCGTCCTCATGTCCGGTGTAGGCTGCACGGTGTTTGATTAAGATTATTGTAAGATTACGCCCGACTGGGAGACGATTGCGCAACCTCCACATTGCCAGGCACACAACGTTAATTTTGCTCGTTCGACGAATAGTGTAGCTAATTGCCGGCGTAGTTCGATAACAACCGGGAAGACAGAACCCGGGCATTGCGTATCTGGGTTTAGTGTCGCGGTGTGGCTGGGGGTGAGGTGTTTATGGGGTGTGGTTCACTGGGAAACATTACCTGCGCGTCCCCTGGGAATCAAAAACATTAGCAGGTACAGATACGGATACCTCAAGGCACGTTGACTTCGTAATGCTGTAATACTGTGAATTTCTACAAGATAACCACTATCTCCGATGACTGATTTAGTTGCGTTTTAATTGCCAAGCGAATGGAGAACGCGCTGTTAGTGCTAAAATCTCTTCAGTGAGTATCTTTGGGGAAATGTCTTATGCCGCATTGGTGTCTATTTTAAGAGACAGATTATTTTGTTAGACTGTACATTTGAACATATTTGTTTGGCTGCTTGTTACATGATGTCTTTCAGTGGCATTTAGAAGTTGTACATAGATGACCAAGATTTTTTTATGGATTATACTTCTTTTTTATTTCCCTCTCGACGTTTCACGAGTTCACCCACCTGATGAAGGGACCTGGAATGGTCCCGAAATGTCGTGAGGGAAATAAAAAAGAAATTTAATCCATAAAAATATCTTGGACATGCTTGTTACATGATTACATTGAAGGTTGGGTCAAGAAGCCCTTGGTCAAACATCACACTGGAATCATTGGCGGATCGGAGGGTGGGGGTGTGTGGTGTGGGGTGTCAGGGTTCGCCCCCCCTACCTTTGAAAACGACTTAAGATCCCATTGAAGATTTTTTTTTTGCGTTGGCGGAGCCAATGGGGGGTTCAGGGGATTCGAACCCCCTAAACCCCCTCCTTTCAAAATTCCTGGATCCGGCCATGGGAATACGAGAGGGACAAGTTAGGTGTGTTTTGTGCGTGTTTTCTGTTTAATGCCCCACTTAACTGATCGAGTCTGGACCAGACAAGCCAGTGATTGACATCATGAACCCCGAACTACGCAGTTGGGATGTGATGACATGTGTCAACCAAGGGAACAAGTTAGGAGTGATGGCTAATTGCTAAAGCATTTGCTCGTCACGTCAAGGTTTGGATTCGATTCCCTCAAATAGTATCAGGTATGAAAAGTGTTTTTTTGTAAACTAGGAATATTGCAAAAAGTTGCGTAAAACATTTGCTTCAATTATCTCTTGCAGATAATGCATTCATTTCGGCAAGTGACCGTAGAAAAAACAAAACTGGAGAAATATGTATTTTTCAGTTTTCTTAATTCTTGTTTGACATTTGGGAAAACATAATGACGAATTCAAGTAGGACGTCTAGTGAGTGCGTTTTAAGCGAATTTTTGCATTAATTACACAATTAAGTTTGATTAGGACATATCAGATATGTACAAATAGCAAATTGATATTTGAATGCTTTTTTAAGCGAATGTTTGCATTAATTACACAATTAAGTTGCGACTACCATACAGGTTCAAGAACAGTGATATCTTAAGATGTTCCTCGCGGATTATTAAAGACTGAAAATAGGTTTATTATAATTATGACGTAAAAAACACGCTGCTTGAAAACTATCTCGGAAGAAGATGTCGGATGTGATATTCCCATCTCAATCCTTCAGTGCGAAGCTAACGGTGCTATCAAGGGATGGGCTTGTCTAGAGTGAGTGATGTAGCTTTAGCGCCGCTTTGAACAGTATTTCAGTTTGATGCGGGAGGGATGCCCAAAGTGACGCAGGTCGGAGACATTTACCCACAAACTATGGTACAGTGCTGACATACCTAAAAACACATTGTGCAGAAATCAGGAGTGAGTGAGTTTAGGTTTACGCCGCTTTTAGCAATATTGAAGCAATATCACGTCGGGGGACACCAGAAATGGGCTTCACACATTGTAAAGATGTGGGGAATCGAACCCTTGTTTTCGGCGTGACGAACGAACGCTTTAACCACTAGGCTATCCCCACCGCCCCTCAGAAATCAGGATTCGAACCAACAATCATGGCTAGATAGCGAATTGCATTACCACGATGACCGAGCCCCCCCTGCCCTGTTTGCCATTCGCGAAATGGTTGGGACTCCAGGTTTATACCTTACCTGAATGGTATTTTCTGAAGACCCCGTGACAGAAGAGGGGGAATAAATACACAAAGCAGATGTTTCCCGAAAGCAATTCAGGGCAATGTATTACTTCAGGAACGAGTTTCGTCGCCAGGTCAAGATGGTGATTGATATCCCGTTACACCGTGCAGTGAACGAGATCTCACGAGAGACTGACCGTAAGTTCGGGCTGTTTTACCGGGGATTATCTAGGCGGCTTTGAAAACGGACCTTGAAAACTGCCGGACAAAAGAAAGTATACACACAACTGTCCAATGGTGGTTCGATGACGCAAACAAGAAATGTCATTCAATGATGATGATAATGATGGTGCTTGGTATTGAAGTTCTTTTGTGCAGTGTGTCAGAGACCTTTTGCTACTAGGTAACATTTTATATAACGTTTATAATGTTTGGTCAAATCCAACTTTTCCAGAGCAATTTATATTTGTGTTACTGGTAAATTTCGCTTTATGATGGAAAACACACACACGCACGCACGCACGCACGCTCACACGCGAACACGCACACACACCTTATGAAGCTAAAGAACGGATAGATTCATTAACATCTTTCAATGATTAATTTAGCATAATAATATAATGAATTCAGTCATGAGGAGTGGGTTAGTTTGATTTAGCATTATTCGAGCAATATCACTTCAGTTGAGGCTAGAAATGGGCGTCAGCAAACGGATGAACACTTGGTGTGGCAATAATTTCCACCACCGCTCCCTGTGTCGGTAGGTAACCGAGTACCCGTGAAGATCCGGGTTAGAATTGGTCCCTTGAGCAACCCATGCTTGTAAGAGACGACTAACAGGATTGGGTGGTCAGGCTCGCTGACTTGGTTCACACACGTCATCTTATCCCAATTGTATAGATCGATACTCGTGGTGTTGATCACTGGATTGTCTGGTCCAGACTCGATTATTTACAGACCGCCGCCTAAAAGTTTGAATAATCACGAGTGCGGCGTTAAACAACAAACAAACAAACACGGTAATGGAGACTGATCACATAGGCTTTGACTTTATTTATAAGTACCCCTGTTAAAAGAATCGAAACCGGTAACGACTTTCACACTTCAACGACTAGTTATCGCCCATGACCTGTCAGGCCCCACGTGTACAGACACCCCACAGGACATGCGATCATTATAGCACTCTGAAAAACTCCTTACCAACCTGAAGAAAATGGCGATTCCCGTTTTCAGTAGTGGTATTTCTGACATTTTGTTACAAGCATTTTATCCTCACATCACCTGGCCGTGTATGCGAAAGAAAAGGCGATGGTGGATGTTGTTTTAGTGAAGGTAAGAAATCACACACTGCAGAAATATTCGTTGAAGATAGCTTACATTTTGGAAACGTATCATTGCATGGGAGTTGTTATACACATTTTAAACTTTTCTGAAACGAAGCGACATAGCGATGCGCATTTCAACTGAATATATGTCTCAATCGATTGGAAATCGCTGCAAAGTAATACAAACACCATGCAGATCAAAGTCGAATCGGACGTATACTCTACCAATATATCATATTACCTCACGAAAACAAAATGTGGATTTTACGTCCGCTTTGTACATTGTTGACCAAAGAATATGAGGTGAATGTAACGGGAGACGGTGATTTCGTAGACTGAACCACCGCTCAATTCGCCTACGAATCCACCGGATTTCCACGTCTACGAACCAGTCTGGTCTACGAATTCACCTACAGCCAATGTGACTTTGTTGAAGAGTATGGTTGCACTGATGAGACACTGCAATACATCCCGGAGGAGGAGGAGGGGGAGAATGTCTCTGTTTTTTTCATATATTTTATTATTATAATTTATTAACCGTTTTTTTTCTGAAAACTAGGTTTATTTCAGAAACTTTATGTTTGTCTAGCGATTTGATGGCAGAGGATGTTATTGACGTCGGAGCGGCGATTGACATGCCAGAGTAACAGTTCTTTACCATGCACTTCATTAGTTCTGTGTTTTATCATCTGTATATTTAATATCACTATTTACTTAATGCTATTTTTGTATAACTACCCATTACACCCAAGGATTATTAATGTTCTTGATGTTCATATACCCAAAATGACTGTTTTGGTGAAGCTGTGAACACATACTGTTTGTGTTGTACCATGGTCTAAGGGAGATAACTCTTGCCATGTCGAAGTTACCATCTCTTTGAGTGGCTGGTGCCTCTTTCACAACGTCATACTGGCGCTGTTAAGACATATGTTTCGAACACGTTCAAATCATTCAGAGGCAAAAAAACGCAAACACACACTACTGATTTGTTTCGGCTTTAATAAATCGAAATTTAATGTTGTTTAATGCCCTAGACATGTTCCAGCTGTACCATCGCGGTCTGTCAAAGTCGGGAACAGGCAAACTTGTGATTAACATAATCTCGACGTTCCACGTCTTATAAAGGTATTACAGCTCACACTTTGACACATCACAAGAGCCTGGCGCACACGATCATTGCCTAGGTCTCTTCCCAGGACGACACGGGGGTCTAGTTTAAAGGAATTCTAAGTCAATAAGTATTACATCGAGCTATAATTTAGATGTTTTCAGCTGTCCTAATTTCCATTTCCCATTTTCCCACGTTTCACAACCTTCTTCAAGGTAATCATGTGTTACAAAACACCATCGGACATTTAATCACAAGAGACACCTGAGACGCCTGGTCCATTGGGTCGCACCCCCACTTCGTCAACTAGTACATTTGTACGCCTCAGATTTAATTGACTCGAAAGCTGCAGCTGTAAAACTTACATAAACAAATAGATTAGAACATGCAGAATTACATCTATGTTTTCATAGCTTTCAATTCTGTTGCATTTTTATTTTACAATTACGCATAGTTGCAGTGCATTACGAGAAGACTGAATGGCAGCTTGAGCTATGTTTGTTGAAATACTCCGTACATTATATATATTTGTAATATATACTCTTTAAAAAAGAAAATATACATGCTGTTTTGGAGTTTATTTACTGAGCGCATATACTAGTAAATGATTCAAACATGACATCATTGCTCAATTACACTAAAATCATCACTTTACAAATTTCCAAACATGAATATCCAGAAAGCGTTTAGTAAAACCACAGAGGGCTATTAAAGCCACATGGTCAGAGTAAAATGTCAGTATCTGGTGTGACCAACATGAGCATCGATAACAGCTTGGCAGCGGTTTCCCACAGAAGAAAGGAGATGCCGAATGCTGTCTTGGGGAATGTTTTAATACTCTTGCCGAGTTGCTGTGTGCAGTTCTTGTAGTGTCTCAGGTGGCGGATTTGGCTGGAGCAAGCGTCGAGCAAGAGTATCCCATAGATGTTCAATGGGGGAGAAATCGGGTGATCGAGAAGGCCAAGGTAACACTAGTCTATCATACAGACCCTGAAGCAAATATATCCAAGAAAGCCCACGCAAGTCTAAAAAATGTTACAAGTCTAGATTTCCTCAGCTTCTGAAAATGAAGAAAGTCTCAGGGCTCTTTTTCATTATATATATATTTTTTTACTATGAATTTTTTTTCAGTAAAATATGTTCATTTCAGAGACTAGTTGTTAGTCTAAGGTAACACCTGAACATTGTTTTGCTGGAGGAAGTCCTGTCGAACACGTGCAACGTGAGGTCGAGCATTGTCATGCTCCAAAGATCAACCGCTGACGTTGATGAAAGGAACGACGTGACGTTGAACTGGTCTTCTGGCAAAGAGTCTGGCTTCCCATAGCCAATTGCGCTCTGTCTGGTCGGAGATTCGGCGCAGTCCAGGGATTTGGATTGCTGTGGATGATGCGGCCGTGGTGTTTGAACGAAGATGTCTAAACCGGATGTAGCGATCCTGGGCGGCGGTGATAAATCTAGGTCGACCTGACCTGGGTCTGTCATTAACACTCCCAGTATGGTTGCATCGGTCCATACGTTTGAGATGGTCTGTCTGGACACGCTGAAGTGCCTTGCCCGGCGTCCTTGTAAACGGCTGATGGCATTGTGTCGTTGAGCTTCTGTCAGACTTTTCATTATCTTGTCGTCTTTAGTGGCTTAAAGTAATGCATGTGGAGTACCATTGATGTGGCTTCTTAAACCCTACAGTCATAGGCTTCAGCTCAGGGTGATACACAATTTCATGATGCACGTGCGTTTCATGTAGGGTGTGTTTTAGCGATTCACTACAGACGTGAGTGTAACGTTACGTTTTTGTTCAACGTTTCTTTTTTCGAACGTTTTGTCGTCGGCAACCATTACCCCACATGGTGGGATTCAGCATGGATTGGTTGTGTCAAATATTTTCCTAAATTTAAACTTTTTCTTTTGTATAGTTTCTTTTTTTGATGAGTATATTTTGTTAGTAAACAAATAAGTTCATGTTGGATTTACATGGAATGCGGATATTTTCATGTGTTGATGTTTAAACTTAACTATAGTGTAACACCACTGTGTCGAAGTTTGATGTTTCAAATTATGTTTGTCTCGAAATAAAAGCTTTCTATATCCGAATTCCTTGTTTAGATGTCGTTTTGTTGAACCTCGGATAACTCGACACGTAGGTCCTTTCAACTTCGACACATCGGTATTTGGCTGAATTTTATTTTCTGCACATTGTTACAGGACTTGTAGTGTCATATGTACCCGACTAGAACGCTTTAATTTGCCATCTAAAAATAAGTTAGTGTTCACTGCAGGGCCTGACAGGGTGTACCTTTTGGCACTCCATTTGACAAAGCACTAGGTTTTCATCAGTTTTCTGGGATAAGCTTTGAGATAAGTAGAAATACTTATATAACACTGGAGTTTACTGGACGGCTCGTGAAGAACCGGGTTAGAACTGATCTTCAGTAACCCCTGCTTGTCGTAAGAGGCGACTAACTTGGTTGACACATGTCATCGTATCCCAATTGCGTAGATCGATGCTCACGCTGTTCATCACCGGATTGTTTTGTCCAGACTCGATTATTTACAGACCGTGTCCATATGGCTGGAATATTGCTGAGTGCGGGCCGGCGTAAAACTAAACTCACTCACTGACCGACTAAACACCCACCAAGGGCAACGCAAACGTCTGCTGATAACGAATGTCCGTGTTTCAGGTTTCACTGAGCGGGAAGAAGGAAATATGTGTCACATGTTGTACTGGCAGTTGTGTGGTACACCGCCCCTTTGTGTGTGTGTTGATCAATCATGCCTCGTCTCGTCACAACACTCAATTGTCATGCAGTTGGCAGGTTTTATATCCGCCAGTGTGGGTTAAAGGTCGCCTTGAACATTAATATCAGGGCACGTCAGCTCGGTGTTGGAGGAAAACCCCAAAAAGGTAATGCTGGCAAAGTCTTGTTTATTATTTGCTGATATCCACCAGCACGAAGATGGTGCTGACAGACCGTAGATCTTATCAGAGCAAATCTTTAATCTAAACTATGACCATGAAGTATGTCGCAGAAATATGCAATCGGTTAGACACCAGTCTTCTATACTTTAACCCTTGGATCCATTTCCGGAGTTCCGCAATCTTCAGAAACTGCGGAAATGGATCCAGGGTTTAGTGTACGTTTACCGAAATGCGAGCCCAGGAGATATAGAAGATGTCATACACCATGTTTCCGCTATCTGTCCAGGGCCCTTACACAAACCCTTGGATCCATTTCCATAGTTCTGCAATCTGCGGGTCTGTGGATTTTGCTGTAAGACTGCGGGAACCGGTGATATGGCTCCAAGTGTTAATGTTAGTTTACCGAATGCAAGCCCAGGGGCAACAGAACATGTCACACAGCGTGTAGTTTGTCATTTAAAGATCAAACAGTAATGACGTGGCAACAAATTAAATCGGTTAATGTTCGCTCGTCACTCAAACAACTGCAACAGTTCGATTCCCAGATTGGCTACACTCGGCTGTATAGCGCTGCATTCTGGCATCCTACATACTGACTCACTCGTCCAAACACATAGCGTGCTGATCATATAAACATAGGCGTGTTCACAGTGTTTACAATGCATCCTGAAGTCGTACATCATTTGACGTAATGAAGTCAGCGAAAATTCTTCTGTCCAAAGATATCCAGTTCACTGGAGTATTTCACGCGGAAACAGTGTGTTTCCTCGTTTATAATATATACAAGAGGTATGTCTTGAATGTTGTTTTGTAGTTTCGGGTCAGTATATATTCTCGGACTATCCATTTCGGTGGCTTGGTTGAGTGACTGAGTGAGTTGAGTTTTACGCCGCGCTCAGCAATAATCCAGCTATATGGCGGCGGTCTGTAAATAATCGAGTCTGGACTAGACAATCCAGTGATCAACAGCATGAGAATCGATCTGCGCAACTGGCGGCGGTCTGTAAATAATCGATGGTCAACCAAGTCAACAGCGAGCCTGACCACCCGATCCCGTCCCGTAGTCGCCTCTTACGACAAGATGTCAAGCATGACCTATTCTACCCGGTTACTGAAGATCAATATTCTAACCCGGACCTTCACGGGTGGCTTGGTTGATATTGTGACATCGTGTGTGGAGGGAGGCACTGATATGATATCAAGTGAAGTCAAACACCGCTGTCAAGTTAAATGGGCCAACCAAATACTTCGAGTTATCCGAGGCTCGACACAGCCGAAACTGACGAATAAAGAAGTAACAAGCAAAAAACCAAACCTGTACTCCGACACAATAATCTTCGAGATAACGGTTTTGAACGTACTTGTTTGTGTGTCCCTGAATCGATTGTTTACAGGTTGCCGTGGAAGAGCTCGAATATTGTTCCGTGTCGTAAAACTTCGAAACAAAACAAAATTGTATATATTTAAATGAGGAATTATGAACATTTCATGGCTAATCTGAAAACACCCTTTGCTCTATGTCACGTTGCATGCCTAAAAGCGCCAAAACCCTTTCCGTCGTCATAAGAAAAGCATGTCTGCTAAAAACAGAGCCCATTACACGATTCCGAACCGAATATATGCATATATTAATGAATCCAATCAAATAGTAATGCGTGAGTAAGTCTAATAACCGAATCGTCACGGGAACTATCAGTTAGGGATGATACCATATGTGATAGTAGCCCGGAGAGCGTGGATATTTGCTCATGTTATCAACCACCCGTTCATTTTACCACGACTTCATTACGTAAAGTCGTGCAACCTGTCAATAACTGCTCCAGAACCATCAAAGGTTTGAAAATATTCTACTCCGAGTTCTTAAAGAGCAGTGCGAAAGAGTGAGTGAGCATGATTGTACGTCACTTATAGCAATATTCCAGCAATATTCCAGCAATATCAGCAATATCAAGGCGGGGGACACCAGAAATGGGCTTCACACACGATACCCATGTAGGGAACCGAAACCGAGTTTTCTACGTGACGAGTAAACGCTTTAACCACTAGGCTACCCCACCGCCCCTAAACAGTAAGATGCCATATGTTCACCAAACGGTGAACTCATGCAGCCTCATCGCCGCACAAACACTTATGAAGGCTAGTCAAGTGCTCACCTGAACAAATCAGGGAACACACTGTACATGTCCAAACAGGGAATTGCGTCGGGTATTATTCTTGTTACTGATGCGTCGAATTGTCCCTCATATGTCTATCATAAAACATTGTGGAAGCTTTAACGTGGCTCTTAATGATGTAACCCTCTATTTGTTTAGCAAAAAATGCAAAATGTCAGAGATCTTAACATGAAACAAATAGAACATTTTTACTGATCTCGTGTACATGTATTTCTAGTTCAGACACGTAATCAAATAGAAGGAAATTGTCTGTTTGAAGTTGTTGAACCGTAGCATCAGAATTATTGTAGTCGAAACTACGTAGTTTGATTTTGCGAATACGAAATACAATTCCGATTCATATGCATGAAGAAATACACCAACTGGATGGAAGCATCATTGGTGCCCAAGGCACACTTTCATCCTTGTAATGAAAATGACCGTTAGTAGTTACAAAGTGTCCATTCCTAGATTATATAAAGGATCGATTATTTGGGGTTATATTATATCTGAAGGTAAGAAGCTTGAATGAATTAATGACTTTTAGATGGAACACATATAACCTTGTATGCTCACGTCGTCTTTATGATTAATGTTTGGTAGAATTTATAATGTTCTTCTAATCGTAAAATAAATTAATGACACAAAATCGTGTGTTTATAGATTGATTTGGCCTCACAAAATCTATATGTTTAGTAATCTACCGATCTAAGGTTCTGCTTGCACCTACTACATGCAACATCCTGAAAGAAAACCAGCGATGAATGCCAAAAGGCAGGATAGCCTTAAAAACGTGTGCCTACGTCACACTGGAATTGTCTCGATGTACGTCATTTTGATTTAGAACCTGTGTGTTGAACAAACAGAGACACCTTAGACACAGAACGGTATACTAAGTATCGTTTTAGGATTTAAACAACATTTGGAATGAGTGATCACCGTTGAGACTCCACACGAACCTGCCACGCTGGTGAGTTTCGGTCATAGGGGTCAAAGACCAAATACAAAGGTCACCTTGAACGTTGATGTATTACAGTAACTTCTCGAGTAATGTCCACGTATAAGTGTCTCGTATATACGCCAGAGCTTGTCGAGGGCTGACGGTCAGCAGGGAAAGGCTCATTTAATGGCGAGTAAAAACGGCAGAGCGTCATCGGCAGTCGACTTTCTCCATTGGAGGTTTATGACGCCACTGGGCCACACATCCCATTCATTCATCTTCCTGTAAGACACACTGCAAACAGTGGATTGTAAAGAGTGAACTGTCCCATTTACCAAATGACCCGAGAACACTTATAAAAACTACACCATTTGAGAAGTTTAGGTAATAGATGATAGGCAAGAAGTTTTCGGTGACTTAAGCTTTCTGTTTGCATGACGCATTTACCACATCGGAAATAAGACTCAGGCTATGTTTCGTCAAAACTGTGATGTTCCATGGGAGCTTCATAAGGTTTCATTGGAGTATTTCAGACGTCATCTCGAAGAAATTTGAAGAAATCCCAGCGTTTGCGAGTGTACTTGAACATGAGACATGAACGCCCTTTCCACCTTTGTTCACGAACAGTTCAGAAACAGGAACAGGAACAGGGCATCAGCTGACAAATGTCTTTGTTTGTTGTGAACGCCACTCTCAGCAATTCTCCAGCTATATGACGGCGGTCTGTAAACTGTCTAGACACAAAAATCTAGTGATTCACATCATGAGCATCGACTACGCAATTGGAATACGATGCTCTTGACTGTACCATGAGGTAAACTCCCAGTACTCTCTTTATATGCTGAGGACAGACTCTGTACGGTTGAATATCTCTCAACTTTCTCTTTTCTAATATGCATCCAATACATACAACAATAGCATAAAACCCACTGCCAGCGTAAATATGTATGGATAAAAGTCACTCATCATCCGATACACACACCATACAACAATATCATACCACTGTAATGGTTGGTTGGTTGTTTAATGCCGCACTCAGCAATATTCCAGCTATATGGCGGTAGTCTGTAAATAATCGAGTCTGGACTAGACAATCCAGTGATCAACAACATGAGCATCGATCTACACAATTGGGATAGGATGACATGTGTCGACCAAGTCAGCGAGCCTGATCCCCCGGTACCGTTAGTCGCCTCTTACGACAAGTACGGGTTACTGAAGACCAATTCTAACCCGGATCTTCACGGGTCACCAGTGTAATGCTAGCTGTCACGCAGTCCGTGTGTCCCCATTTTCTGACTGAATATCTCATGTGTTAAATTGTAATCAATTGAGTTAACCATATCCCTTTGACTTTTCATTTGTAGTTATTTTCCACTAGTTTCCTAGTATAGGTGGTAGTCACTAGAACACTCGCATAAACATGGCACAAAGTCACTCACGAACATTTATTTACATTTTATTGTCATTCAGAGATTGTATATCACGGACTATACAGTTCTTCTTCATATCTCATGAATATATAAAAGTCAAAGTCACGAATATGAAAACCTGCATGACATGTCTGAGTGACATGTGTCACCCTGGCACGTAAAATGTCTTGACTATAACGAATGCCTTGACCCCAGAATGTTTCATTTGGCTAGCTTAACGTTGTGGATGTTATTCCAGTAACAATCATCTTCTGGAAATGTTGATGATATCATTCGAGAAAGTATACAGGCCCAATATCGAAATATGCCATTCTGAATCATCAAACTAAGTTGTCCTAATAGTAGCAAAGGCATGTCCATAGCAGTGCACGAAATGAAAGAAACAGCCCATATATTCCCTCAACAACGGACAGTGACATCAACGCGTGTTATGTGTGCATACGTGATATATTCATGTTATTGGATAAGAGTGTATACCAAAAACAAACCCAAACTTGCACTTGACACCAGGGTCAACCAGATCGGTCCTTATACATGTGGTGTCTAACATCCACCCAGCATCCTCTTTTCCCAACTGCAGGTCTTTGGGACCATTTCAGGGTACATGCAAACGGTGCATGGTCCAATGTTGCAACATTTGTAATTGGCCAAACAGTTCGTATCGACCATGCAAGTATTCTTACATGTTCCCACGGCAGACATTAAAGGGCAAGTGCCTGGTTTAGGGGACCCACCGCCCTGTGGTATAGACGTTAAGCTTGTCGATGGCACATCTGGCTGAGTTACTTGAGATATTGGCATAGGTTCAGCAGAACTGGCCTGAGGTGGACTGTTCTGTGATGATGCTGCTTGGGTAGGCTCACTTGTTGTCTCGATCTGGGAACTGGTGGACGTCGTTGCAGGATCAGCTGTAGATGTGCTGGTATCTGTTATATCAACAGCTGTGCTGCTGGTCTGGGGCGACCATTCACCTGCACCTGTGGGTTGTGGGGGATCTGCTGTAATTGTTGATGTTGGCGCTGATTCAGTGGTTTGAGTGGTTGGTAGTTCTGTCGATGATTCAGTTGGTGGTTGTGTTGGTTGTTCTGTTGTCTGTACAGTTGTAGAAGGTTGGCTTGGTTCAGTTGACTGACGGTTTTTTGCCATGATGCTTTCTAGGGCAGTCTGAAGTGCAATCTGCTGGTCCAGGTTGGAAGGTGGTTGAATGTCTATTAAGAATGTTGGCTCTGCCGGTTTGGGTATTGAAGGTTGTTGGATTGTAATTCCGGGTAGTTTTGTATTTCCTGAATTGCTTACTGTTTGGGGTGCGAATCGATTTGTTTGCTGGAGACCTGAAGACGCGGCTGTTTGTATTCCCGACTGAGACCCTGTGTTTGGAAAAGGACCAGGAGGCTGAATCCCTTGAACAACGTTCTGGGGTGGCTGTGTAAATCCCTGCTGAGGCGGTCTTAAGACGCCTTGTTGAAAGTTGTTTGGATACGGGAACGTCGGTTGAGATCTTGTTCCTACCTGAGCGCCGAGGAATCCCATCGGCGAGAACATGGATCTGTTTTGAACTCCTTCTTGAGATAGTGTTTTATAGCCTGGCTGGGATCCTGGTGGGAACATAGGCTGCGATTGCATTGGAAAACCTCGTTGAGTCCCTGACGGAAAATCTGTTGGACTTCTACTTTGGAACCCTTGTGGAGCAATAGTCGGAGGTCCAGTCTGAGAATTTGCAGGGAATCCAGATTGAGATCCTGCAGGGAATCCGGACTGAGTTCTTGAAGGGAACCCGGGCTGAGACCTTGCTGGATATCCTGGTTTAGATCCTGTTTGATATCCCTGTTGGGATGCTGGAAAACCCTGTTTAAATCCAGCTGGATATCCTTTTTGCATGTTGTTTGGATACCCTGGTGAAGGTGCTGGTGAATACCCTGACTGTGAAGATTGAGGGTTATTTGCCATACCTTGACCAAAACCCGATTGCATTCCAGGTATCACTGGCCTTTGGTTTTGTTGCATTGATCCAGATTGACTCGGTGTCTGCATTATGTTGGAATTTTGCTGTTGTTGCCATGATGACTGACCAGAGGGAGAATTCACAGAGCTGAAAAATGAATCCATTTGGGAAGGTGGGATTACTCCTCCCGGATTGTTAGTATTGAACAGGGATTGAAGACGTCCAAGGAAGTTCTGAGATCGACCTGGAGGAAGATTTCCTTGAGGCGTCATTCCGGGTAACCCAGGTTGTGTATTGACACAGGTACGACCACACGAACTTGGACAACACTTCATCATGCCTGCACACATGAAATCCCCAATGCACATCTGGGTACAGGGGCCATTTATTGTAGGTGGCATCATGGGGCAGCTGCCAGGTTTATTGCCAGGGACGAGGGACATACGATCCATGCACTGCGTTCCACATCCGTTGCTGCAGCATTTCTGGTCTCCAGGACAAGCACCGTCGTCCTGACACAGCCTAGCACAGAACCCCGGACCCGTGGGCTTTGGGCACTGCCCTTTTTTGTACACTGCAACATGGAATAACAGATATCTGTCGAGAGAAGCTTCTTGCAACGTGAGTTAGTGAGTTTAGCTTTACGCCGCACTCAGCAATATTCCAGCTATATGGCGGCGGTCTGTAAATAATCGAATCTGGACCAGACAATCCAGTGATCAACAACATGAGCATCGATCTGCGCAATTGGGAACCGATTACATGTTTCAACCAAGTCAGCGAGCCTGACCATCCGATCCCGTTAGTCGCCTCTTGCGACAAGCATGGGTTACTGAAGATCAATGTTCTAACCCGGGCCTTCACGGGTCCTCTTGCAACGGACTGCATCAAGTAGGGATTCTCTCAACGTAAAGTTGACAAGCTGTCATTTGTTTAAAATGGCGTCAAGGCCAGCTCGCTAACTCATTCACTCGCAATTGATTAGAAGAAGACTTGAACCAGTATGGATATTAGGGGTATTACATTTTTCACTTTCCAATTCTCATTAAATGGTTTCACATTGATTTTTTAAATTAAAACTGTAAACAATGTGTTATATCAAATTCAGAGGCATATAATACAGAGCACTATCATGAATAATAGAAGAAGATGATGATGATGATACAATTATCACTGACACATCGTTCAAGAAGAGGAGCAATAGAAACTATACCCCTCAGTTGCTTTTATCATATGGTTGATTTTCCAATACAAAATATGTTAAATTAGCGACATTACATTCAAAATAAACTGGACCGGTGGTTCGTTAATTATAGTAAGATAAATCTGTTCGTGAGTTTCTCACGTTTTACGGATTTTTAGTTGATTTTATAGGTAGAAAAGAAATTATATTAAGTTAAACGAACCAATGAAATCATGTTCATTTTGATACAATACAAACGAATCCTGCATGTAATGATAATTAATACCCATTGTTTCGTAACATAATAACCTATGTTGAGTTGTTTTCATGGTTGAATTGTCGATTTAAGTTTTATTCAACAGTTGTGAGTGAGTGAGTTTAGTTTTACGCCGCACTCAGCAATATTCCAGCTATATGGCGGCGGTCTGTATCAACAGTTGTGGCATTTAGTGAAGTAAGTGATTAAAACATGCCAAATAACATACCTTTCCAGCAGCACACGGCGAGGTTTTCGGAGGGGTCAAAGGCGCACGAGGACTCCTTCGGACACTGCATACCCCCTGGGGTGCAGGTTATCTCCCTCCGCCGGTCAGCGGCCACCAAGGGGAACCCGGACTGACAAGCCGCGTGGGTCGACGGGGGAGGGTCTGGTTAACACAGCAGGCACACAGTGTAATACATGTACTCAAGGATTAATACGGAACTGTTTAACGTGTATATTCCAAGTGCTATATATGCGTGCAGAAACTAGCATTAAAAATCATTCACTTGAGAGGGGAGTGAATGAGTATGGTTTTACGCCGCTTTTAACAATATTCCAGCAATATCACGGCGGGGGACACCAGAAATAGACTTCACACATTGTACCCATTTTGGGAATCGAACCCGGGTCTTCGGCGTGACGAGCGAACGCTTTAACCACTAGGCTACCCCACCGCCCCTGTTCAATTGATGTTACATCTTAATATGTACAACATTTACTGTCAAACTAGCATAATCAAACGGACTACAGAATGTCGAAGTTACTTCTCGTAAACACAATAATCTACTTTATATCGTATCTTTCCAGGTGTTGAAGTGTTGACGATCCTCAAGTCCAGAAAAAAGGCCATCGATACCTTTAACACGCTTTATGCAAATGCTTATTGTAGAAAGTATGTGGTTAAAGCACATATATTTACTAACTCGTTTTGGCAACTTGTTTTCTCACAGCTATCGGTGGGAAGTAGGATGAGGGCCCTGTTCGCCTGATTTTATGACGTAAATACTGTTTCAGCATCAGCTGAAGGCTTCTGCAGAAACAAACAAAACTAAGCATATCGACTTACCGATGCACGCCATTACAGCTTCACAGGGTGGATTGAAACAGTTGGTTGCCACCATTCGGCACACCATGTCTCCTGGGCACTGCTTGTCCTGTCCGATAAGAGGAAGAACACTCAAATTTTATGACAATACGATCATGATACGATTAATAAATATTTTTCACTCATCATACATAATCTCATCCATTTTACGACAATATCATAATGACGTGTTTATGTAAACGTCCTGTTTTACCGGGTACCAGTGTTTAATGTACCTTGACATGAGAATTCAACAATCAGGGTGCCGTTGTGTAAAACAACATATGTAAGTCGTAAGTCTATGTTTAGGTATTGGAGTTTGGATCACCTTAGCGTTGACATCGTTTTGTGCAACGTCACCCATTTATATAGGCTCCCAAGGTAATGATTGTGTGACAGATGTCACCAGTGAAATGATTGTGTTTGACGTACCACGATATGAGAGCATACATTCAGTTAGATATGTCACCAGTGAAATGATTGTGTTTGACGTACCACGATATGAGAGCATACATTCAGTTATATATGTCACCAGTGAAATGATTGTGTTTGACGTACCGCGATATGAGAGCATACATTCAGTTATATATGTCACCAGTGAAATGATTGTGTTTGACGTACCACGATATGAGAGCATACATTCAGTTAGATATGTCACCAGTGAAATGATTGTGTTTGACGTACCACGATATGAGAGCATACATTCAGTTAGATATGTCACCAGTGAAATGATTGTGTTTGACGTACCACGATATGAGAGCGTACATTCAGTTAGATATGTCACCAGTGAAATGATTGTGTTTGACGTACCGCGATATGAGAGCATACATTCAGTTATATATGTCACCAGTGAAATGATTGTGTTTGACGTACCGCGATATGAGAGCATACATTCAGTTAGATATGTAACCAGTGAAATGATTGTGTTTGACGTACCGCGATATGAGAGCATACTTTCAGTTAGATATGTAACCAGTGAAATGATTGTGTTTGACGTACCACGATATGAGAGTACACATTCAGTTATATATGTCACCAGTGAAATGATTGTGTTTTACGCACCAGAACATCGCACGGATAACCCTGTGGCATGGGAAAGTTGGCGGGCATGTTGAACATGGCATCAACCGTCCCCTGCAAAAGAAAAAAGAAGTGTTTGTTTTAAAAAGCTCAAGCAATCTATATTCAAAATACTTGAGTGCATGAAGCTCTGTGAAAGACGGCTTCACAGCAAAATCAATACATCAACGCCTTTCGATCATCTGCCGAAAGTGATTCCTTAGGACGTTCAAGATCATTTTAAAAATTACAGGAACGGACCTAATCATGGTATGCAATGACTGAGTATAGGATTTATTGATGGTTTGATCAGAATTAGAATCAACTCATTATTAGATATTTATAGTTATTAGGAAGCTATTTCTTCCCAGGAATCAACTGAAGTCATTACACGCATGTACCGGAAGTTGACCCGCATACGTCAACATTCCACAGTTGTTTACTTTGTACTTCGAAGTATGTACATTATATTACAATTTCACGTAAACACACATTTGGCTTTGTAGCTATGTTCGTAACAATCACATGCCTGGCTAAGTCTTATATGTAAAGTTTATTCAAACTTCACGCAAACATATATTTGGCTCAACAGATATGTTTGAACGACCACAAACCTGGTTAAGTCTTTATGTAAATATTTTTCAAATTTCACGTAAACATGCATTTAGGTTTATAGATATTTTTAACGATCACGGGCCTGGTTAAGTCTTTATGTACTTTTTTTCAAATTTCATGCAAACATACATTTGGCTTAATATATATCATTTAACGATAGCAAGTCTGATTAAGTCTTTAAGTACATTATTAAATTCCACGCAACCACACATTTGGCTCAATAGATATGTTTTAACGATCAGAGGCCTGGTAAGTCGTTATGTATATATTTTTTTTCAAATTTCACGCAAACATACATTTGACTTCACAGCTATGCTTTTCACCCTCAGAGGTCTGGTTTAAGTCATTCATGGTGTCCATTCTGGGGAGGTACTTAATACGGCACGTTGCCTATCAATGATCAACACTATGAGCGATGGTATCACATGGTATGGCCGAAACATAGGTTTTCACACAACCTCAAGCAACGGCATAGAATTATGTGCGTGACATATGCTAAGTGGAGGACACTCTAACTCTTTTACGGAAAAAAATATCTCACCACTGTGACACTCAGCATCACTGTTTGTAGTTCAGGTTCTACTAAACCAAATAAGGGTTTCACAAGGAACCTTCACTGCAGACTGAGACATCTCACAGCTGTAATTGGATGAATTTTTTTGGGTATGATATCAATTTTTCCAAATATACCTTCATCCTGTTGTGAAAACTGACCATGTTTTCCAACATTAAGTGCTGTCTTTGTTTAACATGATGACTTATGTTGAAAGTGACCAGGGAGATTTTCAAGATGGGGACATTTGGTGCGGAACTGGTGTTGGTGTGTTCAGCTTCCTGTTCTCAAAAAGGAGCTGGTCATTTTTGTGTTTTTGTGGCTGCTGAAAGGTAATAGTTGCTATGAGCCTAATTATTGTTTAGAGTCCATTGAAAACATTTTGGTCTTTTGTAACCTTTACGCCCAAAGAACTCTGTTTCCACAGACTAATGGTTATTTTAACATCTATTTATTGCAAAGTGGTGATTTTTATTAAATGCAGAAGAAAATGTAGGACCGCATGGCATAACATGCAGTGGTCGCAGTCGACAGTTAACTCTGAACTCAATCTCAGATCGACTCCGTTTTAACTGAAACCTAAAATGACTACTCGGAATAGTTTGGCAAATCTTATGCCCAACCTGTTCACACCACACGATGGGATACTATTTTCCTATTTCTAATTATGCTCGACCTTATAGTCATTAACATATTCTGGTGTCTGGTACCATTCTTCACCGTTCATCATATTCCTTCATTATCACACCTTATCAACGCAATGTAAGCAAAGAATTCCTTCCCATTACCATAACTCACGTTACCAACACGGGGATACATCATGGTACAAGTCAGAATGTGGGATTGCCTCGGACATTTGACACTGAGGCTTCATATTTGGAAATGTCGACTACACCACTACTATAAATCTTTCTGAAAACATTATGTACTATTCACATTTTGCTAAGGATCAAATCATTGATTCAAAAGAAAACTATGATGTGGGGTCAAATTTCTATTAAATATCTAAGCCTGTTGTAAGCATTGATCCTAGGTTTCAGTATGTCATTTCATCTTGTGGATCCCTTACCTGCTATTGACAGGTGTTGTGTACTTGTCAATGACTCCTTCCATGATTTCAAAATGGTTTAATGGTGCCATGAAAACCATATCTATGGTTACTCACCAATCAGGTGCATAAGGTTAGATTAAATTGAATGTTTGCCTAAAAAGGGGTTACCCTATCATTATTTACCCAGTTTTAAATGAATACATTTTCAAATTATAAATCTGTGTTTAAGTAATGTTGTGAAATTGTGTGATCCTTAGCAAAGTGTGAGTACTGTTTATAGGCCTTGACGATTGCAGGCCAAATCCAACAACTTTTGAGTATGAATACACAATGTCATTTAGAATGTGTTCAAATGTAACATATATATTACAGAAAAATGTGTAATCCTAAATATAACATATGTTATAAGTCGACTTGGAATGACGGGCAATCGACGATTGTACTTAAAACAGATGGAGAAGGCGGAATATTGCTTGGCATGAATGTCTTTTGAGAACTAGCCCTAATACATAACGTTTAAACGTACAATCCCAGTACAATTAAACATATAGCGTTATCGTGAAAACAGCTCTCGAAATTACAATGATTTCCTCACGAATGCTCCTAGAGACTACCTAGATTTGAGACTTTAAGACGTAATGTATATGGTATTTTACATGAATAACATTGTGCCACAGGCGATTTCCATATATGAGTAAATATACAGTGTTAACGACGTTCATAGATTTGTACTTGAGCATCGACTTACTCTCAGAGATTAATTAATATAATTGAATTAATGAATTATGTTAATTGATAACTGAGAGTATTAGTTCGTTGACGTAAAAGGTTAAAAAGTTTTACATAATCATTTATTCATTTGCAATAAATTATACCATAATCCTAATAAAACCTACACGATGAAGATTAATCAGAAAAAACATAAAAGGAATTCATTTAAACACTTTCAGTATGTTTTCCAACAATTTTCACCGAATTAATATTTTGATTTTAAGTTCCGCCTTTTGGGGGATTATAAAAATACTAAATGTAGAAATATGTAAAGCACCTAGACACAACAGCAACGTTAAGTGTGACTTAGATGGCCTATGAATGTAGCATGAGACTATGTTTAGCACATCGTGACACGCTCGGCCTATTTCTCTCACATAGGTCTGTCATAGGAATGATGGACAAGCGTCTGAAGGAATGGGGCTCGCATTTAAACTTGCGTTGCCTGTAGCAGGCAGTTCATTCACAGACAAGCACATTAATAATGCGGGCAAGAATAGGTAAAGATCATAAAACATAAAATATATACGAAATTTTCTCAGTTCTGAGTTTTGTTAACAAAGTAAACTAAATGTAAATTAAGCTAATCAGCTGTCAAATGAGGTAAAACATCAACTGATTACACTACTTCTCTTACTGATACTGATGATGCTGATGCTGATGATGATGATGACGACGACGTCGAAGACGCCGTTAACAAGTCAACGAATCTGACAAGCAGACACTTGATAAATTAACATTTGACCTACAAAGAAACCAGAAACTGCAAATGAACAGTTACTGTGTTAGTGACAGAGTGCAAACCATAAAGGATGAACTGTAAAAAGTGGAAATTATAACTTATATGTTATGAAAGTTGATAAAGAACAGGGTTTGGAATAAATACAATTAACTCCGATTCATTGAACAAATTACCTTGACAATATATTACACTGAAATGTTCAGAATATAACATAATCTGTTAAACCATAAACCATATTCAATTGTGGGTATGGGGTCCCTAAGCCTATAATCTTAAGGACTTAGGGACGTGTACAGTATCTCCCGAGGCACAAGAACGCGCTCCTTTCTGGCACAGTGTCGTGACACTGATGGCTGGCGTTGATGTTGATGGATATTTGTCGAGGATGCCGGATCTCACAAGCCACGAACTATTATTTATGTCGTCAACGTTTACATAAGTCTCGAGCCATTTTACACAATCAAGCTCAAGCCATAAGAACTGTCATATTTCAAATTATGGTGAAAACATGACGTATTGAAGACGAGTTACATACCACTTAAAACGTTGAACAGTTTTGTTAAGAGCCGTTATATAAAACCAAATGTATTTCGTAAATTTGTAAACAGACCAGTGTTCAAGGCTTCAGTGTAACACAACTTGTTTTTCCAGGAAGATACTGTCAATGGCATAGGTGTCCTGTGGTAAAATGTTCAGTATGGGTCATGGGTTTGCTCCTTATTTGATTTTCTTCGCGTGTGTTTTCAAACATCTACGCCAAAGAAACTATAATTACATATCATCAGCCTCAAAGCTTTATGCTATTTCTTAACATTTTGCTAGATTTCAGACCAACAGAAATTTCTGGAGTTCAAGTAGTCGACCTTCAGTACAGTACATTAGTAAATAGTTACATAAATATATGAAATACAGTCAGACAGGAATATCGAAAAAGGACATGTTGATAGTTAAACGGGTCGATATTTATACATACGTCGAAATATATAAAGAAAGTTATAAAGATAAATATATCATAAATAATATATATACAGTCAGGTAAAAGAATTAAGTATATTTCAAGTTTATGATGGAAGAGGTTTCGGGTCAGATAATTAGTGTCCATTGTATTCGTTATAGGATCTCAAGACAAGTTCTTTGAGAGGCATTTTAGAAGTTGTGAAGATGAAGAAAAACTAAGTTCTATGGATAGTCAACTTCTTTATTGCAATGAGTGCGACAAACTTGTTTGATAACGGTGTTTGTACCTACACCGAAACTACGCACTCGTTGCAATAAAGAAGTTGACTATCCAAAGAATTTAGTTTTCCTTCATCTCAAGACAAGTCTACAACAGACATACCAGCGGGAGGAACGGAAACATCTAGGAAGGCAAGTAATTGAGGCCATATATATTTAGCATTTGGTAGTCTTTTAGAAAGTGGAAGAAGACAAATGCATGAGCCTTTTCATGATTTTTTTTCTTCTATTCTTTGTCACAACGTTTTCAGAACTTCATCAGATGATGTAGGAACAAGAAGTAGCCTTACATGACCCTTTCGTATGGATAACAACTTCTTTTTATTCATTATACGACATTTCAGAGCTAATTCTGGCTCCTTCATCGGGCAAATTAGCTCTGAAACGTCGTATGAAGATTAAATAGAAGTTCTTATCCATCAAAACGTGTCATGCATTCATGTTCGTCCAACTTCTAAATGCCTATCAAGAACTGCAAGAAGTAGCTCTGAAATGTCGTGACAAAGAATATAAGAGTTGTTATCCATTATATTCTCATGTATTTATCAATATGTAATTGAGAAAAAGTGAAAGATGAAAATGTCTGTTTATGCTAGGCAGAATTCATTAGAGTATGTATATTCATTGCCGTTGACACAATACATGACATCTGAATATACAACTTTGTGTTCGCCCTTGAAAAACATTCCACTGGCTAGGACGTTTGTGTTTGAAGTATAATATATTTCATAGACATCGCGGCAGTAAAAATAAGAATAACAAACACATAAGCATGGTATATCATAGCATGACGGATGGTTCACTCACTCCTTCACTGTGTTAAAATTATATCTGGTGGAAAATAAAATTCTTTTATGAAAATCTTCGAGTGTGAAAAATATAAAGATATAAAGAAATTTCTACTACAGGCACTACATGATTTCGACGACATCACAAGCATGTTTTACATTATGAATCACTCAAATGATGGAGTTGCTGAAATATTGTTCTGGGTCTGCTCGAATGTTCGACGTAAAGGGAAAGTATACAATTTGGAACCTGAAGTCATAACCATCCCACCGGGTACACATTCACTGCTGGGTGAAGAGAGGCAATTTTGTCACTTGTTGTGATCACATGTGTTACATTCGTTGTGGGGCAGCCTGAAGTGCTGGAAACTCACAGGAGTCAAGCTGCCAACCATGGTCACCAATCCAAGGACTCTCCTTGCACAGAATCACACACCACCACATTCGGTGGATGCGATGACGACTTCATACATGGCATGGAATTCATCTGCGGTCCAGCTTGGACGGACGAACAGACAGACAGGCAGATTGTTGGTTGTTGCAAATTCTTACTCCACTCTGCATTGAACCACTGTCTCTTCTTTTAACGTTTATAGAATATTGCCAAGTCTTAGACTTCATTTTACACATTGACTTTTAAACAGGCAAAGGTAAAACTATCAATATAAACAACGAGACAATGAACAAAAAACAAACAAAATGCCTAAACAAGAAAAAAAGGAAAACCTCGATATATTTGCTCCTTAGTTTATGTGGAATTTAAAACGAATAGTAGAATGGCACGTTTTTCAATTATTTTTTTTCAAAACTATACCTATTCATGTCATTAAACGTTATTGTCACGCTAACATTCATTTACAGTTTGTAATAACGTCTTGTTCTAATACTATTACTTAATGCCTAGGTCTTATTGCCTACAGCTGGAAATAACATGCACAGTGTTTTGCTTATAAACAAATGTTAACTTTGGAATCCTGGAAGGGACATTGCCGCGTTGTCGCCCTACCCAAAACAAGCAAAATGAGGCAACATTAACCAAAGCGCGACAAAGCGACAACGCAACAACGTCCCTTCCAGGATTCCATAGTTAACCCTGCAACGCATTGTTATACACATGGCATAGGGTAAGAGGAACATATATCAGAGGAAGCGTGTAGGACATGTTGTTATGAAATATTTAATTAAGATGTCATTGCAAATGTCCAACGGCTATAAGCCTACGGGGGTCCCGTGCTATCATAGTCCCTTAGTAACATTAGTCATCTCAATAATCGCCTTAATGGACCGGCTGGTCTCCCTAAATGTGTTACTGTAGTCGATAGCGCAGGCCGGTGCTCGTCATATCAATCACGGGATTGACATGACTGATGTCATATAAGTAGAACATGGCCCTGGGCGGCACAGTCACAAGAAACAAGCAAACAGTTAACGGTCATGAGTGACTGAGTTTGGTTTTACACCGCCTTTTAGCAATATTACAGCAATATCACGAGGGGGAACACCAGAAATAGGCTTCACGCATTGTACCCATGTGGGAATTCGAACCCGGACCTTCGGCGTGACGAGCGAATGCTTTAACCACTAGGCTACCCCACCGCCTCTTAATGGTCATGATTAACACTAAGAATTCGCAAATCATGAAAGATAACAGATATTGATTCACTTTTAATTTGTCACGACAGATATAGTGGTTCTATATGAAATGTTCATAAGCATTATATCTTAATTATCATTTTGAGTATTCAAGTCGAAAGCGTAGAGTGATTGATCATAATTGCGACGTGTGGACTCTTATCGCGTTACATTGTCATCACCTTGATCATACAATGGATCGTATTGACGAAATAGGTTATTCGCAACTGAAACTACTATCCTCCAACTACAAAACCTACTAATGAGTGAGTGGGTTATCATTCAAGTTGTACCAGGGCGTCAGTACAATATGGGAGAAAAGACGGAAGCGGTGCAGATTTCAGACGCTTGCCACTGTTGTGAAACTCACGTATGTGTGCATGGTGGTGGCACTCCTGGAAACGTAATAGGGGCAAACCAGATAGACATCTGGCTTGTGGTTGGGACGTTACATTGAGCAGCTATCAACAACAACTGAACTCTCCGTGCTCTCCCTCGACCTCCCTTCCTACACCTACCCCCTCCATGAAAAAACAGTAAAAACACAAAAAAAGTAAACAAAACAAAAGCACAAAAACAAAAACAACATAAAAGAAGAAAGACAAGCAAACAGAAAGTGAAAACAAACAACAACCCAAACCAAACAAAGAAAGAAAAGCAAACAGAAAGTGAAGGTTTTTTTAAAGCCTATGATTGGTGCACACTTCGTTTTGAAACAAAATGTGGCTTTAGATGAATGTCTTGCAGTGTACGGCAATAGCAACATCATGAAATATTCACATTCACGGCATCAACGACGCCAACTGATAACAGATTACTTATTGTCCATACATACCAGCAGAAGGATGCTTGTCCATATACAAAGGTCCATGCTTACTCCAGGAGACCCGTGTAGCCAACTAGTCAAGCTTGGGACTGTACCGACGGTTGGGGCTGTGTGACAAATATCCACTTAAATTTGACGTCACATGTCTACGCGTCCTCTCATCAAGAATGAGCTAGCGGGAGGGACGGGGAGGGATTACGATGGGGTTATGGGGAGACGGTTGGTCACAGGACCGTAAATTGGAGGTTACGGAGAAAGAACATCAAGCTAACCCGTGTATGACACGTTCCCCCCTTGACTATTGTATGACAGGTGACCCGTGGAATATTGTTGACATGCTCTTCTGAAAATGACGAGAGAAGTATTTATGCCGTTGATGACCCTTGTGTACGGCTTTGTAATTCCGGAAGGACACATAATTTTAGACCCTGTCACAATATTCGTGACGAGGCTGACAGAGGGACTCAAGATCCATCTTACTTCATCACTTGAGTCTGCCTCTCGGATGTGTATACAGCATTACTTATTGTATGTATACATATATCACGAGGCATGGCACACTGACTTGAATATCTAACCGAAAATGGCCACACGCAGATATATAGGTTATCACGCGAGTGTGTTTTGGGATGGTTAATATCCTGCATTAGGAATAATCATTGTATTTAGCGAACCTTGGCGAGCTAAATACATAGTGTTTATTCCTAATGCAGGATATTAACCATCCCAAAACACACGAGTGTGATAACCTATTTATCATACAAAGTCATTTTTGCTTTATAATTTAAAGAAATGCGATTTGAAACGCTACAAATCATGAAACTAAACTTTGTGGAATGTATATGACGTCACAAATATGTGCGGAGAAATACGTCACGTCACAAGCCCGGTGACATAAATTTTCTCCTGATCACGCAGTTGACTGCGGTAGGTCATCTAGTTCCCAGTAAGCTTTATGCTAAAGCACGTATTGTTGTCAACAAATCTTAGCTTACGTTTGAAAAATAACAACAAACTCGCGTGGAACTTCAGAAACCTTCAATTAACCTTTCGAACAACAAAATACGCTTTAATGTTCACGTGACATTGTGCACCTATGCCGTTCTCTTGCTTACACTGACAGTCGGCCGGGGAACTCATGTTGGTATCTTCGTAAGCCTATGAATTTCTATCTTCGCTTTATAATCTATTCCATCTATCATAACCAGGCATGAACTTTCTGGGATCAAAGCACTGACAGTACCGTAACCACGACCGTCAATCCGGACACGACCGCCGACGCTTGACGCCATGTTTGTTTACACTGTGAAAGTAGTCCCTGAAATTTGCATATGACCTCTCTAATTTGCATCGATATCCGTATATGACCCCAACGGATACCGAAAATATCCGTTGGCTTTATCCTGCCGAGAACACTATCCATTGTATGATAAATACTCATTCCTGGTATTACAAATGGCACAAATATAATCGTTTTTGAAATTAAACGAATGTACACAGGGAATACCCCATCGACATGTTTCTTAGCTTTTGAAGAAAAACATTCCCGGTTGCAAGTTTAAAATGCCAAGCAAGAATTTTCGTTTGTTTGATCCCATGGTTTCATATTCAAGAGCCCATTTCTGGTGTCCCCGCAGTGATATTGCTGGAATATAGCTAAAAGCGGCGTAAAACCATACTCACTCACTCATATTCAAGAACCGACAATCACAGTGCATGTTTCCAAGCTTTTGAAGAAAAATAATACCAAGCAATATGTTTTCAATTTGATTCCATGCAAGTTACATATTCAAGAACCGATAATCCACAGTCCATCTTTCTTAGCTTTTGAAGAAAAACATTCCCAGTTGCAAGTTTAAAATGCCAGGCAAGAATTTTCTTTTCTTTGATCCCATGGTTACATATATTCAAGAACCGATATTCCAAGTGCATAGCAGATTAAGATGGTTCTTGCAGGTTTACACATCAGTAACAATTTTACTGAATATATTCAAATGAGTATTGTAATATGAGGACACCACGATATTTACTACAATCTTTTATTGTTGTTGTTGTTGTTGATGTCTGTAAATCTTTCAACCATAAAAATACCTTTTCAAGTTGTTATAAAATGAATTAAGCTTGGATTGGCTATGTTTACAAAACATAGATGAATATGTCTTTTAGCAGTTATGTATATGCAATGCAGCAATCTATATTTGTATGGAGTACCAAACCAGGTCATCAATTTTGGTAATTTAATCTGAGTAGATTGGGTCTAGCTTCCAAACTATTAAAAATAATGGGTTTTCTTCCTATCCTAATAAACATGACTAATTCCGCTGTCTGCCATTTGTTACACACATTTGTTTTGTTATTATCAAATATTAACTTCCATAAAACAATTTAGATCCTTTGAATGGTTTCATCAGATCCATTTGACAGGCATTGATATGTAAATCTGTGACAGGAGAATATACATTCGGACTTATATCTGCATATAACCTAAGTACAGTGGACATATAAACCAAAGGGTCAGACATTTGTTATGGCAGGTGTCCCGGTGCAGAATGAGTCGTCACAATCCATTAATCTCATATATCTAATCATAGAGGTCGTACAGTAACACCATACCATGCCTTATGTTGTAGTGTCATGTTTCTGGGTATTGGTGGGTTAACGTCTATCAGTTAACCCCCATTTGCTATACACCTGACATGTGTATGTACGACGTAGAGAGCTACTAGAGTAGGGCAAGCTGTAATTGTTAGAGACAAGATTGATGAGATATCTTCCATAGAACGTTCCATTAAACCAATATTTAAGAGGACTTTATTTACATACATAGGATTTTGAGGTCTAACACGTGGAACCTTCTTGTAAAATTTAAGCTGTACAAACCATTATAAAATAACGATGAGAACATAATCAAGCAAATAAGGTTGAATTTAAGATTTACTCGTGAGCGCAGTGCATATATAAGAGAGAATCCAGTACGCATGGCAATCTAACTGAAATGGTGAATGATTATTATTTTGAGAAAAATAATACGTTCTTTTGTAATATTTCTCGTCTAGTAAACACCTGAACATATTTAAAAAAAAATTGGAAAATGTATACATTGATATAGCGATACGATAAATATGCACACTATTTTCTGTGTCATGGGTAATTGTCACGCCATATGGTAAATCACCAGCTAGGCCCCATAAACTATTAGTGACAAATATAGAACAAAATAACACCCGTTCTTAACAGTCCTCAAGAACAAGCTTCGTTTAAAGACAACTCCAATACGACATACAGACAAATCAATGGGTGGAGGTGGTGAATGTGGGGAGAATGCTTTTACGCCGCTTTAATCCAGCAATATCACAAAAGGTGACATCAGAAATGGGTTTCACACAAGAAATGGGTTTCACACAACAGTGTACGGTCTTCAGTGTGACGAGCGAATGTTGTAACAACCAAGTTACCAGCATTCAATGTTGGATGATCAAGTGTTTTTTTAATGCAGGGAGAGTTGTGGAGCCAAAACAAGCCCTAGCTGTTGAGTTATCTGCTGTTAATTTGACATTTTGAGTAGGATCCGTTTACTTTAAAAGTAAAAAAAAGAACCAACAATATCATTTTGGATGGTAGTGATGTTCGCCATAGCACAGTGCATTTACCACAATTAAAATGTCATTTTGGATGGTAGTGATGTTCGCCATAGCACAGTGCATTTACCACAATTAAAATGTCATTTTGGATGGTAGTGATGTTCGCCATAGCACAGTGCATTTACCACAATTAAAATGTCATTTGCAGTTCATGTATGAACCATTTAACGCCCAGACCAAAGCATGCTGTAATTCTCTGGGAAGAGTTCTGTCCCTTGGACACGTCAGGTACCTATGTTTAAAAGTTCGAATTCCACCTTCTTTATGGTTTTAGCATTGCCTGCACCACGCTCGTGGATGTCACGAAGGTGGTAAACATCACTGACGCTACCCTTCATCTCACAACAAGTCGAGACACTGTGACCTAACTGGAATACTGTTTAAACACATCTCACTCATTCCAATGGAGGTCGACCTATAAGCAGCTGTCGGAATACCAGACACCTGAAGATCTCCATAGTTGAAAATACCGTTACAATGTCCACACAGAGACTTAATAGTACAAGTGCTCATTTTGTAATGCAATAAGCAACCATGCAGCTCATGATAGTTGTCTTTAAGTTAGTTTGTCAGAATTCTCCTTGCGTATTACTCCATAATAATTACAACCTAACTCATTTAGGTTGAACTCGCACCCCCACCGCCCACCCCCCTAAAAATCCAAAGCAAAACACAAACAACATACAAAGCAAAAGCAACAAAACAACAGACAAACAGACAAAAAAACAAAACCCAAAACAAACAAAAACATAAAACAATAAACAAAAAACAAAAATAAACAAACAAAAAACAATAAGTACTTTGCTTGCACTCAAATGGCTGATACATATATCTATCTATATCTAGTTACTTTTACTTAGTGGTTAAAGCGCTATCTTGTTATGCCGAAGACCCGGGTTCGATTCCCTACATGGGTTCAATGTGTGACGCCAATTTCTGGTGTCCCCCGCCGTCATATTGCTGGACTATTGCTCAAAGCGGCGTAAAAACTAAACTCACTCACTCATTTAATTTTTGTCTGAGATGTAGTTAAAAATAATGCTCAAAACATTTGATCAGTAACCCTACGAAACGGAATTTGTCTCAATGAATACAACAAGTGGTATGGGTGAAGTAGGCTAAAAGGTGATAGATGTATTGACCACGAGTGGACGGCAGACATGTCAGCGTATAAAGCCATGTGTTCCCTATATAGATACAGGCTGAAACCGTAGGCACGTACGTTGCTTCCGACACCTCTCGTCTTGTCAGTGTAACGCCTTGTATAATATTTGTTTCTTGATATGGTCGGAATCGTAAATGGAGATTTCTTTAATGGATATGAAAACGATTTTATCTCTGATTCTATATATATTTAAATGAGCGTAAAACAACTAATTTGCAGGGCAGCATGCACCTGGGAAAGACATATTTATATTCAGTTTCTGAACAACACTTATTTGCATGTCTACACTATAATGAACATGCTGATGTGCACATATAACGACAATGTTTCTTCATAAGAGTGAGTGAGTTGGTTTTACGCCGCTTTTAGCAATATTACAGCAATATCATGGCGGGAGACGCCAGAAATGGGCTTCACACATTGTACACATGTGGGGAATCGAACTCGGGTCTTAAACATGACAAGCGAGCGCTTTAACCACTAGGGTAGAGCACCGCCTCTTCCTCATATAATGTTATATATTGATATATTTACTAGTTTCAAGTATATGTTTGAAAAGACAGAATAACAAAGGTTGTGTGTCTTCTACGTGTAGCAATTTGTAACTGTGACACGTGCTACCGTCTTCTTGAAATGTGACATGACGTTAGATGACATGACATGACATGACATAGAAAATGATGTAATTTGACCACCGATCGAAATAAGGTTCCTCCCATATTTATGTTGAAAATGATAACGAGAAAAATTGATCATATTAACTTCGTTAAAATCATCAAAATTTAACAAAACAAAAACAAAAACCTTTACCCACTCATCTCAAACATGCGTAATAACATGGTCATAACCATCACGCTGTTTAGGAATAGATGAATAGATGATCCCTCTTGTAGATTTTGTGAATCAAAATACCACACACATCACTCTGTGGCTGACTGGAAGTTGCCGCGGGCTGTTCTGTCACATGTGTATCTGTGACTGGCAAACGTGTTTCTATCAGACGTACATCTGTGATAGGCGAACGTACTACTGTCATACGCACATCTGTGATAGGGGCAGGTGTTCTAGAGTCATCAAGTTCAGTCGTCAACACTGAACTAACTGATGTACTTTTATGTCAAGCTTACTTATGAAACATATTGAAGTCATAACGTTGACAATGATAAATATGAAAGTATGAAGAGAAATTGGATTATAAATCAATTCCAAACTGTCACTTGTCATGAACAACGTCATTTATTAATATAAATCGGATAAAATAAAAAAGCACACATTTGACAAACAACTTGTTGATTTTTGTCTTCTCCCTCGAGCTCTCAGGAGCATTCGTTGGTAATTTAATATTCGCTGTTCAGGTATGCAGCTCGCCTGTTTGGGCGTTCTCGTAAACACTAGCTGTGTCCACACTAGTCAACTACCTATAGATCTTGGGCTGTTTTATGTTCAATGGGAAGGGGTCGATCATCAAGTAAAAGTTAAGCTGCTGTGCACAATGTAGATTTTATCATATAATTTTCTCTAAATATTGAAATCATTTGCTTGTTTTACAAGGGCGTTAATTACACACATTCTCACTGATTTCGAGTGTCCAATTTCCTTTCTACGTTCGTAGAGATCAAGGTAATCGCTGAGTGGACACCTTGACGAGTGAGTGAGTTTAGTTTTTCCCAGCTATATGGCAACAGTCTGTATTTACAGAAGACCAAGTCTAACCCGGATTTACACGGGTATTAGAAAATATAAACGAGAATGACTAGGTTATAACGGATTTTCAGTAACCCATGCATGCCAGGCCCGCTGACTTGGTTGACACATGTCATCGTATCCCAACTGCATTAGATCGATGTTCATGTTGTTGATAACTGTGTTGTCTGGTCCAGACTCCGTTATTTACAGACCGCCGCCATATAGCTGAAATGTTGCTGAGTGTGGCGTTAAGCAACAAACCATCCAAACAAATTATGTTTTCTGACGTGTGACATTTATTAACCCGTAAAGGTCCGGGTTAGAATTCATGGAATTGATCTTCGGTAACCCATGCTTGTCGTAAGAGGCGACTAACGGGATCGGGTGGTCAAGCTCGCTGACTGGGCTGACACATGTCATCGTATCCCAATTGCGAAGATCGATGTTCAAGCTGTTGATCCATGGATTGTCTGGTCCAGACTCGATTATTTACACACCGCCGTCATATAGCTGGACTATTTCTGAGTGCGGCTTAAAACTAAACTGACTCACTCACTATTTCGGAAAGAACATAGTGTAATACACTTTCTTTAGCATCTTTCCGAACAATTTCAACCTGTGTCCCAATGAAAACTGTAACTGTACAGACCAATAAGACATAAAACTAAAACACCAGCAACCAAATAAACAAAAGAAAAAAGATAAGTACAGCACAGTAACCATCTCCAAAATACAGCGCAATACAAATGCGTTATGACTTGTTATTTTGTCTTCTAATTGTTTTGGGTATGTGATATATGTTCGTGTGACTGCCAAACCTTATGCTGTTAATACCCGGCGGGCCTTAGAAAAAACGTCCTCATTGTCATTTCCGCATTACGTTTGATTGAGTCCTTTAAATGAATGGTGACGCGTTGACAGGGCTCGTGACAGAGTATATAAGGTTGCAGTATCGATCCTCATTTATTTTAGTTCATCAGCTACAAGATTCAGCATGGCAGGACCTAGCTCACTCTTGGTAGGTTCTACTTGCATTGATTCTTTTTATTATGGCATATGGTGATGTAGGTATGCTTTTGTTTTAGATGTTTTTGTTGCTACCTGTCGGACCCTCCTTGATGGCCAGTAATTTCTTCTTTTTTCTTTCTTTTTTCCAAAGAAATATTCTTGTAATCTTTGTAATTCATGTGACATGTGTTAAACATGGGCCTCATTAATTTATTATTATTATTATTTAAAGCTAGAGAGTTTGATCTTCGGTAAACCGCTTGCTTGTCGTAGCTCGCTCAGGCGACTAACGGCCGATCGGATGGTCAGAATTCGCTGACCTATGGCTGACACATGTCATCGTATCCCAATTGGTCAAGATCGATGTTGACACATGCGTAGATCGCTCATGTTGTTGATCCATGGATTGTCTGGTCCAGACTCGATTATTTACACACCGCCGTCATATAGCTGGAATATTTCTGAGTGCGGCTTAAAACTAAACTGACTCACTCACTATTTCGGAAAGAACATAGTGTAATACACTTTCTTTAGCATCTTTCCGCACCAATTTCAACCTGTGTCCCAATGAAAAACTGTAACTGTACAGACCAATAAGACATAAAACTAAAACACCAGCAACCAAATAAACAAAAGAAAAAAGATAAGTACAGCAAAGTAACCATCTCCAAAATACAGCGCAATACAAATGCGTTATGACTTGTTATTTTGTCTTCTAATTGTTTTGGGTATGTGATATATGTTCGTGTGACTGCCAAACCTTATGCTGTTAATACCCGGCGGGCCTTAGAAAAAACGTCCTCATTGTCATTTCCGCATTACGTTTGATTGAGTCCTTTAAATGAATGGTGACGCGTTGACAGGGCTCGTGACAGAGTATATAAGGTTGCAGTATCGATCCTCATTTATTTTAGTTCATCAGCTACAAGATTCAGCATGGCAGGACCTAGCTCACTCTTGGTAGGTTCTACTTGCATTGATTCTTTTTATTATGGCATATGGTGATGTAGGTATGCTTTTGTTTTAGATGTTTTTGTTGCTACCTGTCGGACCCTCCTTGATGGCCAGTAATTTCTTCTTTTTCTTTCTTTTTTTTCCAAAGAAATATTCTTGTAATCTTTGTAATTCATGTGACATGTGTTAAACATGGGCCTCATTAATTTATTATTATTATTATTTAAAGCTAGAGAGTACTTATTTTATTGAAACACTGAAAGTCAACCGCTTGCTTGCCCTCCCGCCCAGCAGCTCGCTCACCCACTCACTCACTCATCCAGCCGATCCGTGAAGATCGGGTTAGAATTGGTCTTCAGTAACCTATGCTTGTCGTCAGAGGCGGCTAACGGGATTGGGTGGTCAGGCTTCGCTGACATGGTTGACACATGCGTAGATCGATGCTCATGTTGTTGATCATTGGATTGTCTGGTCCAGACTTGATTATTTACAGACCACCGCCATATAGCTGGAATATTGCTGCGTACGGCGTTAAACAACAACCACCCAACCAACCAACCAACCACCCACTCACCACCCGCCCACCCACCCATCCACCTACTCACCACTCACTCATCCATATTAACTTACTTTATATTTGCAGGCAATTCCGTTGCTCGCTACACTGGTTTCCTCAATGCTTCCTTCACAACCACCTACTTCTTGTGCCGTACGTATCACTTAGACTGTACATAAACTATTCTCGGCGTCATTAATGAAGGGTCAAGCTATTGGTAACACTATCTCTTAAAAGTTGTAAAATCTTCGTTATTGTTTGAAATATATGCAACGGAATGTTTTACAAACTTTCTTAACAGTATGGAAAAACACATCAGTACGTTGAAATGTCATTATTACGTTCTTTAATGTCCGATATATTCTGTTACAAATGGAACATTTTTAATTCAAATTGTCAATATGGACTTCCACCTGCCACTTAATGTCAATGATTTGCACGTGCAAGTCGCTCTATCCATGGAAAATGGAGGACAATACACATGCATTGATGTTTGTTCACTGTCGTTCACTGTTCAGGTACCTGTTTGAAATCGCAGCTTACAATGATACGTTTTTGACACTTGTCGAAAGGGGTTAGGCTATAGGCCTTTTGGAATCTTGTCGAACTCAGCGGCAGGTTGCTGTCCGCTTTAATGTGAGTCATAGTGCTATTGGTAGGCTTTTGCAGAGATTTCAAGCCAATGCGGAACGGGATTCTGGCTTCTATAGCAGTACCATTCCTGCAAGCTATGCATGGTTTTTATGGTCGACCCTCTTTACTGCAAGACGACAACGCTAGGCCTCATAGCGCCAGCATTGTCACGGAATTCCTTAGACAGCAGGGCGTAGAGCGGATGGAGCGGCCACCATGCTCGCCAGACCTCAACCAAATTGAGCACGCCTGGGATGAACTCGGCCGACTGTACACGCGTTCCCCAGCACCAGTGCATCTCCAAAGACACCGCAGAGCTCTAGTAGAGAAATGGAATGCGATTCCGCAAGCTTTCTTTATAAACTTGATAAAGAGCATAAGAACAAGGTGCACATGTGTCTTGGACGCGCGAGGAGGGTACACAAGATATTGATTGCCGAGTGCTTCATGTTTGTCATTATTTTGGGGGGTTGGTCTATACAACTGATGTTTTCTAGTGCTGCTTGAACCTTTTGTTTGTATGTCACGATGTGTCACGTTTGTCAACACATTAAACATTATAATGACACTCTTAGTTCTATTATTTCTGAGAAACTTTTTTTAATGTACTATATATCATTTGACCCTTATTAATGACACGTAGTATACTTGTAGAAGTTAATAAGGCCACTAGGGTTCTGTTAAAACCGGACCGGGGCGGTGGGTAGCCTAGTGATTAAAGTTTCGCTCGTCACGCTGAAGACCCGGGTTCGATTACCCAGATGGGTACAGTGTGTGAAGCCAATTTCTGGTGTATCCCGTTGTGATAGTGCTGGAATATTGCAAACAGCGGCGTAAAACTAAACTCACTCACTCATTCACTGAAACAGGACCATCGTGTGCTGGTTTTCAGAGCCGACTAAGTTTCCTGGATGCTCAGGCTCAATGACTTGGTGAATTGCGTGTCATTTTATCTCGACTGCGTTGATCGTTACCTTCAATATCGATGATTGGGTTGTCGGGTCCAGACTCGACATGTTACAGGCTGCCGTCACAGATATATAACTGAATAATTAGCTGAATGTGATTCCTTATCGTGAATTTAGCGATATGTTTACTTTTTTCAGTATGCAATACGGAATAAGATACAAGGTTCATTTTTCACGTTACGTCATTAAGAAAATAATCAAACTTCAAGCCATATTTTATTTTGATTAAGATAAGACGCCACTGAAAGAAAATAACCAGTAAAGATACTTTTAAATCGCTTAGAAATGTAATGTCTGTGTGATCAGCTCTGTCTATATTTACTGCACTATTTTTAAGTTTATTGGTTAATCAGACCCATATGCTTCACCTATTAAAGGAAACACAACCCTTTAAGAAACATATCCAACGGTTAATATTTTCACTTGCAGGCAGTCTTGTGTGGTCCAGGAACTGCGTGCCAGGTTCAGACCATTTACTGTCTTATACCTCCATGTCCACCACCAGTTGCAAGATGTGTTCCCATGAGTGAGTATATGAAAATTAGTGGCTCTTGTTTGTTAAATGCACTGATCAAAAGTGAATATCGAACATTTGTTGGATATTTTTATCAAATTTTGTCCTCAATCTTCACGACGAAAATGTCCAAAGAAATTGGTCATAACTCCTAGCCTATATTCTCCACTGTGTTTGTTCCAGATAAACCAGGATCATGTCCAGTACAAGATGGTCTTGGCGCTTGCGTAGTGTCGTGCAACAATGACGCTGATTGCTTTGGGAACCAGAAGTGTTGTGGGTCGTGCCCGCGACAATGTACTGATCCAGCACCTCCTACAGTCAAACCGGGTTACTGCCCGTTCCCACACCGATGCAGGAGTGATTTTGACTGCTATGGAAACGCAAAGTGTTGTGGGTCTTGCCCAAGGAGATGTGCTATTCCGTTCCGATATTTCACCAAAGGATGAACAGCTGGAAAAGAATTTTATGCTCTTGGGGGTATGTTTGTCACCCTCATCAAAGAAACACTTCACATGGTGGACCATTTTTTTCTATTCATTGAAAAGTTTGATTGTTATTTTGTATGGAATAAACAAATGAAATTACCTTTGACATTTTAACGTTTTAAACTGACAGCACGAGTAATTCTGTGTTTTCCTACGATTGGAAGAAATGTAGATTGCACCTATCAACATTGTGAAGATCGTTTCTTGGAATTCCCACATTCGCAATGACTATAACCGTTGGATGCATGAATGTTTCATCAAAGTGTTGAACGTCTACATATAAGCACATTTGAGGACTTTCTTTACGGTCATTCAATCCTAGGAGTCTTTCTGGAATATTTTTTTTCACATTTGGTGTTATAATTCGTATATGGTATGAAACGAACCACAGGACAAATTATTGGAGCGACAGATTTAGTAACATCTGCGGTCTGTATGCTTACAATGGCCCGACCAGGAGACCGAAACAAATCAGTATTAACTTTCTGCCCTTTCCCAGTAGGCATTTTCTGCCCAGTGGTTTCATCTTATAGACATCAAATGCATGCTTATCATAAAGTCGGGAACGTAAAAAAGACAGATAGAAATGGTTTTGGAACTCTTATCTATTAACAGACTCTACTGCCTTTCATGTACAGGAAATATACTCTTTAAAAAAGTAGGGGAACCTGAACTTTCAATTTGGATTGAAGTTAACAAACTTTTCAAAGACAGATATGTTATGAACGCACCACCATTTCCCTTTATCACCACCCCTAAACATAACGCATGGGATGCACGTGCACAACGCAGTAGCCCCATACACGTGCATGGGGTGTCATTCTTGATTTTGACGGTTTTCAGGAAGGTAAAAAAAATCACTGTAGACCATTAATTTTGAAAATCATCTTGCATCACACAGTTCTTAGTGTTTATTGATGGTGGCCTATGGACTTGCAATGTGTTACTGCACGTGCAGCCTGTGCAGCTGCACACAACATGTGAAACTCAGAAATTGCTGTCACTGTCGAAAGCTTGATCTTTGGTCATTCAAACGTTCACAAATTCACATGAGAAGTCACATGCACATCCTGCCAAGATTAACATCTGCTCAACGTCATGAAGCCATTGGAATGGTTCGAGCAGGCATGAGCCAAGAACAGGTGGCAGCATTAACACGATATCTGCATTGGTCAGGCGTTATGGAAACAGTAATGACGTCGCCGGCCACCCACGTTCTAGGCGTCCCCGAGTAACGACGCCAAGACAGGACAGATGGATTCGGGTGACTCAGGTTCCAGACGGCAGTGACCACGTCCCAAACCATTCCCCAGGCCTTCATTTGGAAAATTTGGTAGCCTCTATGCGTCGTCGATACACTGCTGTGCTTCACGCGCATGATGGTCATACCCGTTATTGACTTAGTGACTTCGACGTGTGACCCCCCACTCAATGTTGAACTTCTAACGTCATCGTTACGGATATTGTTCATGTTCTTTTGACATGTTGTTGAGGCCCGATACTTCAGCTTATAAAGTGTCTACATGATTTGGTCTTTTCTGTGTTGTATTCCAAGTCTGAAGGAATTTTCTGTGTGCACAGGTTCTTTATGTGGCTAGTAGTTGTGTGGAAATACTTAAATTCCTTCAAAATATAATAATAAAATAAATAATGAATCCTTTGTCACCTCCGACAGCGTGGATCGTCTTAATATGAAACACTGGTTTGCCTGCTCCAGACAGTGATACATAATAACCAGACTAGTATTATTGTAACCAACAGATATGGATCGCACATGAGAACAACATCCCTCCCTACCCCCACCTCATGCATTTTGTAATAACTTTGATTTACTCATATGCTCTGAGCAAAGGAAGGATTAGGACTAATGTACTGCTTAACATTGACTGTATCCAAATAGAAAAGGATACACTTGAAGAAAAAGAGCCAGAATATCCCAACAAGAAATGCACTAAAAATTAAAGAAAAAGAGAGAATACCTGGAGATTTGAACTGGGACTAAAATGTGGTGTTTCTCTTTCATAGAAACTTCTTGACCAGTTGCAAATTCATATCTTTTTCTTCATAAGTCTCGAAAGCCAGAAATGAAGAAAATAGACCTTGAGCATAATATACGAACATATGAGGAAAATTGAACATCGATGGACAAACCGTTCTACCTGAACAAGTAAGCGAACCTTTCTGCGAGAAAATAATAAGTGAAAGTAATTATTCATCACACAAACTTGACAGACCAAATTTGTTTAGCCACTAAAGGAAACACGATCACCGTTGATAAAAAACAAAGTTTAAAATGTATGAACATTAACAAAACACCAGGTATAAATGGACGTTTTCATTTTTTCTAATGGAAATATCTTGGAAAGTAGGTACATTCTGAAATGACACTTTAAGTCTTATTGTCAACACGGGTGTTGTTACATGTATGCCAAAGATACAAAAGTTACTCAACTGTTGAAAAGAAACAATTTCTCTCTTCATCCATCCTTGTAAGATTCAGGAAGACAACTGTATTTATATATTTCGCTCGTAACAAAATAAACCTGGTGACTTTATCCCTCTATCACTTTAAGAAGCATTTGATAATATTTCAAAACAATTGAACTTGTTGACACCTGAAAACTTGACTTGAACTTCAGTGAAAACGTAGATATCGATACATAGGTATTGATTATGTCATACAAAATATAAAACCTTAAAAGCAGACAGGAATACTGTCTCCCTATCAACTCCTCCTTGCTGAAGACGATTTTGCAAAATATCTTGATAGACAATCAACTATTGATAAGCTAAAGTGATTTGGATCGATTGGAAGTATGAAACTTGGGTGGTACACTGGAGTTTTGAAATAGGGAGACTAAAATCTCTAAACGCAAAGAGCGAATCCTTCTGACTTTAGGGAACAGGAGGACATTAAACTTGACATTTGTACAAACTATGTCAGATTTACACATTCTTTAACAATTCTTCTCCTTACATCGCCTATGTTGGGACTGAAAGCAATCTAAAGTTTTGCGCCAAAGTGGAATGCAGCCTGAAAGTAAAATGTACGAAAACGAATTTACATTGCTGTATTCTAACATTATGTTATGATCATTTGAGCTGTTGAGCCGAACCTCGGATAAGACGAAGTATTGACTGTATATGTACACCTTTATACTCGCCTAGTGGAGATCGCCTTTCTTGAGTTACTTGTATGTAGCACCATGTACTGAAATGATTAAAAGAAAGGAAAAATGAAAACAACTGTGTGATATCTGCATATATATATATATACTTTGGCGCAGAAGAAAGGAAAATGAAAACAACTGTGTGATATCTGCACATATATGTATATACTTTGGCGCAGAAGAAAGGAAAATGAAAACAACTATGTGATATCTGCATATATTCTTTCTTTCTTTTAATCATTTCAGTAGATGGTGCTACATACAAGTAACTCAAGAAAGGCGATCTCCACAAGGCGAGTATAAAGGTGTACATATATTCATATATTCATATTCTCAAGTATGTTATGATGTATATCCCCTACATATTATGACTTGTTTTAGCGTTTTATAAGTTTTTGTGACTGAAATATTTTCCGGGTTAGAAATGGTCTTCAGCAACCGATGCTTGTCACAAGAGGCGACTAAAAGGATCGGTGGTCTTGACTGACTATACCGACTTGGTTTATTGCGGACATGCTTATGATGTCAATCGCTGGATTGTTGGTACAGACTCGTCTATTTGCAAACCGCTGTCATATACTTCTTAGAGAGGCATTTTTTGAAGTTGTATTAGAAGTTGGTTTTCCTTCGCCGTCATATAGCTGGAATATTGCTGAGTGCCGCAGTAATCAACAAGCAACACGAAACCGTGACGGATGCACATAATAACAAACGCATTTGCTGAGTACAGCGTAAAATAGTGATTCATTATTATGGTGTTACAGCCATGTTACATAAGAACAGAAGGACGTTGATTGGATCGCCATATAAAAGTAAGGAAATGTGAAGACGAGACGCTTTAATGCCAGAACAACAAGTGTGACATCGTGATTGACGAGATATATATTCCCTCCAGCCCTATCAGACATTTTCATTTTCAAATTGTGTATGTCCGCATGAACATTCATTGGCTGGGTTTTTTTCAGTGACGTATGCATCAAAACAGGATCTGTAACGGGCTATATTAGTCGCCCAAACTCCACACGTAGGCTATCAACTGCAAGGAACAACATGGCCGGACCTAGCTGCATATTGGTATGTAGAATTGCTTTCGTTTTTTTGTTATCTGAGATTTCATGATTTACCTCACAGGTTTTCATAGCGTACACTCAACTCGGCAAATTGAATCAATCAAATCATTAGTAATATTTGTTTTAATCCATAATTACAGCAACAGGTGAAACAGCTAGTTGTGAAGGGCCTGTCTGGGAATCTAATGATCATTGGGGGTTGTAGGGAGGTTATAGCGTTCACGAACACGCTTGTTACGAAATGACGGATATGACGAACTGTTCATTGGGTCCGAGCTACTTGTATATTTTAGTCAAAATGCGTATAACGAACTACGGTTATGTCGAACTCAAATTAGTGACCCTTTGAGATCGTTACAACCGTAGTGTCCATTCCATTCACTATTTTTTCGCAGGCTATCCCGTTGCTCGCTGCCGTAGTTTTCGCAAGCATTCCAAAAGAACCAGTAAATCCTTGTGCCGTGAGTATGAATCTGACAGCCCATAAGCGGTAAACTACGTTTAGGACGAACACGCTCATAGAGAAGAACCGGATATAACGAACTGGTTTTTGGTCGCTACCATCTGCTGTACATTCAAGTCGTAAAATTCCCTTTGTTATTACCTTAGTTTATTGTAAGCTAATGTCTACAAGTTGACAAGAAGATCCATACATTTACGTCTTCATAACACGTCGATAACACGTTGTCGACACATCGTGATGTGACTGAAATACTGTTGAAAGCAGCGTCAAACGTCAGGCAATCATTCAATATATGGAACCCCTTTCTAAGAAAACATCTTGCAATGTTTCCAGTTATTATTTGTATTTGTGATTCAAGACAGTCTTGTCACATGACAATGTTTTCTGTACGGTTTTACTATAAATAGCGTGTGTGTTTGTAAAAAACTAAATCCGATTTCTAACAGAAATACAATGTTCAATATTGAATTTCCATTTCCAACACCTGCGAGGCTGTGGGGTAGCCTAGTGGTTAAAGCGTTTGCTCGTCACGCCGAAGATGCGGGTTCAATTCCCCACATGGGTACAATGTGTGAAGCCCATTTCTGGTTTCCCCCGCCGTGATAATGCTGGAATATTGCTAAAAGCGGCGTAAAACCATACTCAGTCACTCAACAACTGCTATCAAATGACAGAAAAATGTTTTATTTTTCTGTCCATATAGACGGTCCATTGTAAAGTAGGAACTGTCTGCAAAGTTAATTGTGCCAGGGCGCCATGTTCGGGGATTCCGAGATGTGTTCCAACAAGTGAGTAATGCGATGGGTGTTGTAAATAACAAGCCGTAAACTACGTTTATTACGAACACACTTACAACGAACTGACGGATAATACGAACTTATTTTTTATCCCATGCACTTGCTGTATAATAAAGTCGAAATGCATGTGACGAGCTGCCGTTACTGGAAATTAACATCAGCTATCCTCTGAATTCCTTGGATCATTAGTAGTAATATTATCGTATATCTGTTTTTAGTGTCTCATAAGCCAGTGTGTGGCTCGACGCACCGATTTTATTGTTGAATAATGTATTGTGAGTAAAATGTACTTATGCGTGTGACACTTTAATCTTAAAAAATATACTGCTAGTAAAGAGAAGATCAGAAAAGAGTATCCTGGGTTTTCTGAACCTGGACAGAAACATTTGAACTTGAACAAATTATGGATGTTCTCTCAGATCCCACCAACCTGTGAGTAAATGGAAAAGTTTGTTTGTAACACCTATATGGACGCATTAGGAGTTTAAGCCTAAAGAGAGTGAGTTAAGATTTTAAGTCTCATCGGCAGTATTTCAGCCATATCGTGACTAAATCAAATTTATGGCAGTTGAAAGTAAATTTTAAAATCCTGTCAACGAAGGACAGTAAAACAACTAGATTATCACAGATATAAATTTGAAACTAGTAATTAAATCTAAGACATTTTAACTATAGATTACAAAATAATATAGAACAGGCTATAGATTGCCCACAACTGAAGGTAGATCACCATACTGTGACCATGGAGGACTTACAGTACATTTGCTTCCTGCATGGACCGTAGCGGGATTTACATCTTCCTTTCAGATGTTAGCAATTTTTGACAATCTAGCCATAAATTGAAATAACATATATACTGCGGTTAGAAATAGTAGTACATTGTATGTTTAAATTTACGTTAATTGTTTTGGGACTTACGTACCCTCTCAGAAGGACAATGATTCTATTAAGCCTAAAGTGAAGCAGTAGACCCAGAAATAAAGTAATATATATCCACAAAGGAAACATAAAATTCACAAGGAACCCAGAACAATTTCTAGGTGAAGGCAATATAGACTTGCCAAATCATGTTAGATTTGAGTTATTATTACTTTTTGAAAATATATTCTGGGGTACGGGATACCTTACAGGGATACAGGCCAATGATAGAAATACCACACCCAACCTTATTTACATGTGATAGCTTTACGTTCTTGACAAATGTTTTCACATTAGATAACGTTCCTGTTTTAGATAAACCAGGATCATGCCCAGTGCCGAAGCCCGGTCAAATCGGTGTCTGTATAGCGCTATGCACCAATGACGCTGACTGTGATGGCGACCAGAAGTGTTGCGGAGGCTGCCCCAGAGAATGTACTCCCCCGGCCCCTCCGATAGACAAACCAGGCACCTGCCCTCCAATTGCAACACCCTACGGATACCGACAGGGCTATTGTAAGCAACAACACCAGTGCAACAAGGACTTTGACTGCGGCGGTAAATTCAAGTGCTGTGGGTCTTGCCCGCGGAGATGTGTCAGTCCATTCCTTTATTACACCAGAGGATGAAGTGCTGTAAAATAAACTTAATGCAGTCAAATGTGAGCTTGTGTTGTCAATTTCTGTCGCATGAGAGTAACTAATTTAAACAGATATTGCTGATGGTTCAGGAAACGCTTCGATGACTTTCATTGTAGACGACACAAGTTGAAAATACTATATCATTGTCTATTTTATTTAATAGCAACTTATGACATCAATTTGTTTCATTTACATGTTTTCACGTGTGTCTATGCTGAGAATATGTGTATATATCACACTACACGAAATAGAGTATTTCTATGTTCTCCCGCGTGTTTGAAATAAGGTTGGAATTGTCGAAATGTCTTTAATCATTCGATGTTTGGAATGTAAGGTCATAAATAGAAGTATTTACATATATATATATTCATATCTGTGCTTGAAAATAACGGAACGAACGCATTTTAAGTGTATTTCATACAATATCTGAAATAATGGAGACAAAACGACCATGTCTCAACTGGTTCAAGGGTTTGAAAGAGATGCAAATTACAGGATTATTTACATATATTCCAAACATGACGAAATGACATTGGGAATGTTTATCACATTCATATCTCTTGAGTTCAAGATGGTTTAAATATATTTGGGCATACTTAAATATTACCGACAGTGTTTGTGTACATCAACCTGATATCAAACCAGTGCTGAGCTAATCTCTGGGTATGCAAGTGGTACGTCAGGACATGTAGAGGGAGTAATTGTGGTGATTTTAGGGTACTCACACTTTTCATTAATTGCTGCTGTGTTCTGAAACTGATTTATGCGCCTATCAAAGAGCGTCATGACACTCTTGTTCAAAAGTTGTTTGATCAAGGTTACAACATTCAGTAAAGCTTTCAAGACGTTTTATGGTAGACATGTGAAGGAAATTACCACATTTGATGCATCAGTGACAAAAATGATGTCCGATCCTGCCACCGGTGGGGCAGGATACCTTCACCTTTTCGCGAACACCTGGTATCATCACTTTTTCATAGTGATTCATAAACACATGCTCTGTCATGGTATTGCATGGTGACAATCACTGAACTGTCTGGTTTATATCCGATTTGTTTTCAAACAACATCATACAGCTGTAATACTGCGGAAACAAATATCTACTCATGATACAGTCACAATTGTACAATCGACTGAATGTCTTACCACTCATTGCTATCAGGAAATCCCGTAACTTGCAATATGCTGTCCCATACCATTGCTGAGGGCCGATAGGCCCGACCCAATTTCTGAGGCAAAGGGCTTACTTTTTCAAACAAAACCGAGGTGGAGGTTTTGATCGAAACTTATGAACCGACCAATACCTTGCTCTGTACGCTCTATCCGTATCCTCCACGCGCTAACCGTATCCTACCTGTCTTGTGAGGAACACATGGCTCATACTGACAATCAATCACATTCTTCACAGCGATCCTTTGTAGTAAAGTAATATAAAACCGCCAAGGTAGTAAGCAAAGGGTGCAGGTTGGAAACCAGGCATCAGCACAATAAATTGGAAGTTATCAATCATGTGATATTTTACGTATTCAGTCATGGCAAGACAAAGTTATATCAATCTTCAAAATATGTACAAGTAAAATAATTCAAAATCAAGGGCTATTCCTCAGAAAATCCCCGTGCAATTCCTCAGAAAATCCCCGAGACCTGTGCAATTCTGTAAAAATTCCTGGGATTCCTTGAAGAATGCCCGCGATACTGCCTGTAGAGGTTTACTCGGTAAAAGAAGAACCTGGCGAGATAATAGTGAGTGAGTGAGTGAGTGAGTTAACATTTAACGTCACTTCGGCAATATTTCAGCCATATCGTGACGAGAACAATTAATTTCATACATAGTAAGTAATGGTAAACTGTAAAAACCGGTCAACGAAGGACAGTAAAATAACTAGATTATCTCAGATTCGAATTTAAAACTAGTAATTAAATCTAAAACATTTCAACAATAGGGGACAGCACAATATAAAAAAAGGCTATAGATCGCCAACAACTGAAGGTAGATCACCATACTAGGGTCAATGGGGACTTACAGTACTTCTGCTACCTGCATGGGCCCTAGCTGGATTTATATCATCCCTTCAGCCGCTGGCGATTGAAGGCAAAATTAAAATGAGAGAAATGCTACATTTAAAACAGCTGGTGAATTTAAATTTCCTTTGAAAGTTTTGGGACTTACGTACCCTCTCAGGAGGACAATAATTTTACGCTACTTCAACCCCATTTGAGGGTACAGCATCTAACAATCTCAGTTACAAATCTAAATTACCAATAATAAAATATGTATCTATTTACAAATCAGTTAACAAGTCTTATTTTTTTAAAAAGGCAATAATTAAATGAGAACTTCATAGTTTTTACTTTGAAATAAATACCCCTTGTGTTGGAATATTCAACACAGTCAAGCAGGACATCCTTGACCGTGATTCTTTCATCACAAGGGATACAAAACGGAGGATCCTCACCTTTTAATAGGTACTCATGAGTATATCTTGTGTGGCCAATACGACATCGTCGTATGATGACCTCCTCAAATCTGGACTGACAACCCAAGTAGGTGTAACCAATGTAGGGTTTTATTGCATGTAATTTATTAATACCTACTTGAGTGTCCCAATTCTTCTGCATCAGATCACGGATGTAAGTTCTAATGCTAGCCTTGTAATCAGAGTATGGAATAAGAAGTGGTGTCACAGATTTGTTGAGTGCTGCCTTGGCAGCAAGATCGGCCATTGTGTTCCCAGAAATGGCAACGTGGCTCGGTAACCAACAAAAGACGATGTCGCATTGGCCAGTAGCAAGCTCATTATACAATTCAATAATTTCTAATAAAAGTGGATGTTTACAAGAAAGATTTTTAATAGCCTGAAGACACGAAAGAGAATCGGAAAAGACTATATATTGTTTATATTTACGGTGTATATTTAAGAGCTGTTAATAAAGCGTTAGCTTTTGCTGTGAAAATAGAGCTGTTAGTTGGTAGTCGAGAAGATATTGTTCGGGATCCAATGACAGTGGCACATGCCACCGCGCCACCACCCTTGGACCCATCTGCAAATAAGGATTTGTATGTATTATATTTGATTTGTAATTGATTATATTCTTGTGTATACTGTAATTCATTAGTTTCAGATTTCTTAAACTTTGTCAGAGTTAGGTCAACTTCAGGCCTCACCAGTTGCCAAGGAGGAGAAGAAAGAAGACGGGAAGGAGATATATTTTCCAGCTCAGTGCCGGTGTAAGATTGAAAACATACCCGCGTTGAAAAGGTACCCGGCGGGTACTTTTTCAACATTGAATTATTACCCGGACTCACTTTTCAACGCCCGGGGTCTTTTTTCAACATTGAATAATTACCCGGCTTCTATTGAAAAACAACCCGGGTCACGTATTGAAAAGATACCCTCGTTGAATAATGACCCTCGCTGTTTCTAACGCTGTAAACGTACGTAGCCAATTGAAACACCGTTGATTAGCTTTTTACCCATGTACTTATTTATGTATATTTCTAGCAATATAACTTTTGTGTTTTAATATGGTCTCTCGCAATTCCGTGTGGAATGGCTTGTGTACACATATTTATGGTTTTATCAAAATGTTTTGTTCAAAATGCTGTACATACGGTGAGACCGAAATAAATCATTTGTTGGACGACTGTGCCTGTCTTTGATAGACGCCGCAGATCCAGACGGGAACATCCAAATCTTTGATATCGTGCCGATGCACGTCCGAATAAAAATGTTACACATTTCAAAAGAATATAACACTGATAAAGTCATTGCATTTCAACACTTTTTATCAACGTGGAAGAACAAGAAGTCAAGGATATCTAAGATTTCAAAAGCAGTAGGAACTACCCAAAGTGGGCATCTAAAAATCAAACTTTCAAACTTTCGGCGAAAATGTGAAAAATTCAATCTGGATAACGACAACCTGTTTTTCAAATCCAAATCCGGACCGCTAAGAGTCCCTCACAAGGCAGATGTGCCAGTGTCCCGATTTCTCGAAACAAACTTAAGTTTTAACTCAAATTTCAAACTGAGTTTGACAATTTGAAACAGCTAAACTGAAATTTGAAACTCAACTGCATTTTTAAAATAAAAAACCCAAACAACTTAAGTAATCTATCCACCAAACTCAAATTCTCTACTATGTTTGAGTTTTATATCGATTTCAGTTCATTCTGGGAAATACATTTTCTCAAATTTGAGTAAAATCTCTAACTTAAGTCAAAACTCAGACTTAAATTTGTTTCGAGAAATCGGGCCTGAAGAGCGTCCATCAGGAAATGGGGGCACACCTTGGTGTAAATAAAACGTAAGTATACACGCTTTTTTTAAATGCAAAATCTACTGATATTCTAATGTAGCTGCGGTTTTATTTTATTTGACCTTTTCACGCGTTGAAGTATATATATGAATCCGCTATTACCTGTCCACTAAGGCGTATATAGAACATCAAACTTGATAGCAACGTTAGTTTTCGTACAACATAAATTTCCTTTGAATTATACCGAGAACAAAAACTTAAACGACACTAGCACTACCAAAAAGGTGAAAAGCCGTGATTGATGAACGTGGATTTTATACGTCATTGACAGAACTATGGCTACATTCCTTCTCTCCTATGAGATTGTTCTGTATTGATCCGATATCCTGTAGGTGACTGACGGTGATAGTGTTTTTTGGTGTTGTCATGGGTATAAAAACATACATTTCTCAATATTCAGTGTTATCCTAATGAAACTGCAATAATTTTATTTTATTGCTTTTGTGTGCCGTAAATAATCATCTCTAAGCTCTCTTCACTTTGTTCCTTCACCACAACCAGACATCTCATCCCACAACACATTACACCCCACCCCTATAACCATATATCCCCCACCCCAACAAGACACATAACGCCTGGACATCCACACCCCTACAAGCATACACCCCCAACCCTACATCGCACGTCCGCATAACCCCACACACAACCATACCTCCCTCCCCAACAATCAATACATATCCCCACACCCATACCCCCATCCCCACAACCAAAGATCTCCACCCTAAGGACCACAAATCCCAAATCCCCCAACCACGTGTGGGTGAGAGATGCATGGTTGTGGGGGTAGGGATCTAGATTTGTGGGGGTGGGAATGTATGGTTGAGGTGTTGGGGATGTATGGTGTTGTGGGGATGGACATGTACAGTAGTAGGATGTCTGGTTGTTGGCTGGGGATATATGTTTGTGGGGGTGGGGATGTATGTTGTGGGAGGGGGGGGGGGGTAGTTATCTGAATGTTGTCACATTAAGTGTCTCAATCTGTTTGCAAAACAACATGACAAAGGTATACCAATATTATTCAGAAATGTTTATGATTGCAATAAACATGGAGAATCAAATTCTCTGTACACAAAAATACACACAGATATACTGCTCGATACAATGAATTTGACACATTATTTTACTAAACTGAATATATAAAAATACACAGTATGATCAGTATGTTAATAGATTACCCTAAAAAATGCATACCTTGCCATAAAGGTACATATATTTGTAGACGAACCTTTTAGACAGGTACATTCCACTATTTGTGATTTTTACTTATGACACCTATCCTGAGCACTGCAGTTTTTATGGGTTGAAGCCAGTATGAGAGTATACATTTGCTATATATTGATCATTTTGAGCATGATATCCCTGGTGATACTAGAATAGATCTGAAACATGTCAATAATCACATAATTTGATATCAGCCAGATAGCAGGTAACACGTTTGATTAAATGCAGCAATGGACTCCTTTTGCTTTACTTTTTTATATTTTACAGCAGTGCATACATACCTATATTTCAACACACAATCAGTGATTTTGCTTTGAATTTTGGAGAATGTTCTCTGAAATTGTTGACCAGTTCACTATTGTGATTTGTTTTAAACATTAAAATTGTATGGTGTGTCTCGAAATTGTGTCTTTTTTATGATATTTGGATATTGTGTTACCACCTAAACTTATTTGGACTAAAGCACAAACTACTAATGGTACACAGAGTAAAGAGGCAAATATGACATTGTACAGCTATTAAAAGAAAGTTGGAAATATACAATGCCAAGTTATATTTAAGATAGTTGATGCTATGATTGTCTCTATAGTGTGTTATGGTGCAGAAGTGTAGGGCACCCCATATTGTAAAATTATTGAAGATGTACAGCATAAAATGTGTAAAACAACAAACAATGCTATGGTTTGGGGAGACTGTGTCAGAGCCACTCTCAGACTTGAGTACACCAAGGGTTAAATATTAAGTATTGGTGCAGGCTACTGTATTTGGATGAACACTGACTGCCTCGCCAATGCTATCTAATGGACGACACTGGCTGTACCATATGGGCTACTCATATAAAACATATTCTGTTTAGACTTGGATTTGAATATGTCTGGTTAAAACAAGATGTGAGAAATGTGAAGATATTTTTTCACCTTTTCAAACCATGATTATTTCACAACCTACTGCAATCATGGTGTAGTTCTGTAAACAGTTTATCGGATTTATTCTATTAATATTTCATAATGTGTCCGTTTTCCGATGACATAAAAAACTGCAGCAGCCACTTCTGTATCTGGGGTTGGAGGGGTATATTCAGTTTTATATAATCATAGTGATGTGATTTTCCATATCCAGTAGATAACACGCCAGTGGTCCGATGTGTAATCAACTTCTCGGTAGCATCACGCAGATGTTGCCATACCATGACTATTGTTATACTTTAAGATCAATGCCTATATTGTGTCACCATGATCAACCCGATGCAAAATGGAAGAAAAGATATGGGTGTTTTATTGAAATGATGTATGAAAAATAATAAATATATTCTTCTTTATTTTTATTTTTTTCACACTTACACTTTTGCATAAATAAATTTTCGAATTAATCAGTTATGTGTTTCAAATGTGTTAGATCTATTTATCATTAATTATATAATGTGGTAACAACCATTTTCTAGTTACTATTTCTAGGCGTTCAGTTTATTTCCAGCATACAACAGGAGGAAATGGGACCAAATCATCGAATTATACCTAATCAAACTACATGTACATTAATACTAACTATATTCAATCATTTTGGTCGTTAAGATCCATGTTTTGTGTGTACTATTTCGAGACAACAGCGAGCTGACATGAAATATCAACGCACATGTCGGTGTTGGAAATGGCATATGTGATATTGTTTACAAATGGCATATGTGTTATTGTCTCGAAACGGCTTAAATAACATTCAAGATTTTCGATGTTTACCGACGAGAGGCCAGCCGTTTGTTTAAAGCAGAGGGTAGTGCTAATGCGAGGGTCAGTGGTCAAATATGAAATGCAGTTAGACAAATTGAATACGATGAGTAGAAAGATAAAAGCATGACTTACAAGCTCAACACAATATTTTGTGTAGAATCGGGCTGTCCAGTTTCGATCAGGTTTCTAGCATCGCGAGTGTCACGCCATGTGTATTTTATGTAACGGATGTAACGGGTGTAGAGGTAGAATTTTCTAAAATATTCATTTCTTCACCGATTTTGTTCAAACTTGAAATATATGTTAATCATAACATATGAAAGCAATATACGTTTGCGAAAGTCTAGATTTTCATTTTTTTAAAATTAGTGTCTGTTCTGAAGGGTCCGTGAAGAACTGATGTTCTCGGACAGAGTACTTGATAGCACAAATACACGCGCGGCAAGGACATTAGCTGCACGAGATTCTGTGCGAAGGTCGACCGCGTATGATACAGATGTTAAAACTTTCAGTTTTAGGCGCCAGGGACGGTTGTTAATCGGTAACTCTCTCCACGTGATAGATGTTGAACTAGCAAGAAAAGTATAGATTAAATAGAAATAGAAATACACATAGTCGAGAGAATTATCCATTAACATTTTGACAGTTGCTAGATGGACAGTTTCCTCATATTAAGTTTAAACTTCATGATTTATTAGTTTATTTCACATTTCTCATTGCGTTAAAAAGGGGATTTCACGTTTAGTTGATTATAAGGGGATTTCACGTTTAGTTGATTATAAGGGGATTTCACATTTAGTTGATTGAAAGGTAAGTCAAAATTTATGTAGTTTAGTTTTATTTTTTCACTGCGTAACAGTGTCCAAACAGTGATTTGAATCCATGTGATACAACATATGAAAAATGGTACATCTCCAGGTATTGATAACGTCCTTATAGAAATGATTAAAACAAGTGAATCTAAAATAATGCCCTTTTGAGTAGCAATGTTCAATAAAATATTTTAAATGGTTGTTTCCCACAAATGTTGAGGACAGCAATTATAGTTCCTTTACTCAGCTCACACGGGAAAATATATACTTGTGTTTTAAAGGAAAGACTAACAAAATGGGCAAATGTTATGGATAAAGCTTCTGAAACTCAAGCTGGTTTTCGGAAGGGCGAGTCAGTTGTTTACCATATCTTCACATTGTATGCTATCATCGAGAAAATCTGTGTAGAAGAAGGTTTTATACAAGCTTTTGGTTTTGTAAATACAGATAAATTCTGGAAATTGCTTTCATCATACGGCGTAAACCAAAGTTGCAAGCTCTTATGAGTATATATAAAACAGTGAAATCGTGTGTCAGAGTTCAATCCGAGTTAACGGTACATTTGGTCTACGGCAGGGTTGTATGTTGAGTCCAATGTTATCCTCATTGTTTATAAATGAACTTCCTGTAGAAATCACAAATTATGGTAAACATTGGGCCAATTGTTTCCAGATGTACTTGAAATTCTAATGTTGTTATTTGCGGATGATGTAATTCTTGTGTCAGATACTATTGGTGGTCTTCAGTGCCAGTTAGACACTTGAAAATCGTACGCAGATAACTGGTGATTAACTGTAAATTTAGTAGAACTGAAAATCTTGTTTTTAGGAGAGTTGGGGAATTAGCGGTTAAGGAAGACTCGCTTTATGATGAGAGAAACATTGAAGCGGTAAACTGCTACAAATATCTAGGTTTTGTTTTCGCTTGTAATTGTAGTCTTAGACAAGTTGTCTCAGAGCTTGCAGCTCGTAGTAAGAAGGTTTAAATGGAATTAGCTATAAACTTAAAGGTCACATGCAACCAAAAAATCAAACATAATTAAAACACAATTATCACTTATTCATCACATATAATAAACATTGCTGATTATGAAAAAACATATCAACAAAATTATAAGCGTACAATCGCAAATCAAAAGTGCAATATTTTGTATTTGGGTTTACTTCCCAAGAAACGAAGCAGCCGGGATACCGAACCCAGTCAGAGCGGGTGGGTGTGAACTCAAGTGTAACGGCTGGTTCAACATTTGCAGATGCCCTCACGGCTCATTGTTTGTGTGTATATATAGAGATGTTGAGTTTTGTAAATACATGCTCATTTTTTGTGTATAACATTTTGCAATCAATAGACATCATATCATGTCATGTGTACAAGTATCACACCTGCCTGTTTGTGTAATTACATAATGTGACAGCGACCGAACTCGGGCCATAAATCAATGCGATTTGTTTATGGTGTATAGCCTGATAGGTGTTCAAATTGTATGTGGTCAGTGATCGAAGTTGTGTATTGAATATTGTGAGAAGAACGTGTGGTGAAATACACAAATGAAATTATATAAACAGTTAAATCGGTAATCTACTGTCATAACATAAAAAGCTCGCGCCCGTGAAACATTAACAAAACATTAGAAAGTAGCTCACACCAAAGCCTTCACCGAGTATTCACCGGACAACCCGCTTCCAAGCTGTGCGAACCTATTTCACTGCGCATGTGACTATGACCGCAGCCCAGCGCAGCGCAGCCCAACTGTTGAAACCACTTTTCCCCCAAGCGCTGGGGGAAAATTAGTGAATCGTTTGAACTCCGATTTCGCGAGTCTTTTTCATCGCGTTATTTTTCAACTTGATAAGTTGAATTTGCATTTTTGATGATTTGGTTTAGTAAGTCCATACCGAAAGGTATCAGAATCTGCAAAGTTGTGTTTTACGTTGCATGTGATCTTTAAGGAAATTATGACAAATACCTATGAAAGTATTTTTATTAATATTTGACAGCCAAATTCAGCCAATATGTTTGTACGTGTCAGAAGCTTGGAGGGGTGGGGGGTTGGTGGGTGGGGGTGTGTGTGTTTAAAATATCCGATAGCATTGAAAACAATTCACTTACAAGGATGTAAAATGTTTTTAATGTCGGTCCACAGACACCAAATGCAATAGTATATGGAGAATGTTGACGGTTTCCAGTTTATATTAATTCCTACGTTCGAACGATGAAATATTGGCTTAAGTTAATGACAATGCATGATGAACAAATTCCGAAAAAGGCATATATTATGTTGTATTACCTAGATACTGCTGGGTACCACACATGGACGTCTGAGATCCGTCATATATACTGGCCACAAAAAGAAACTGTGCACACAGAAAATATAAAGATAGACAGACAGTGTCTTTATACATAAATAAAGGTGTGAACATAGCAAGTATTGGGGACAATCAAACGCTCATGCAGGTGCCAGGCGACGTGATGTCATTGATGATGGCCTATGGACTTGCAATGTGTTACTGCACGTGCAGCCTGTGCAGCTGCACACAACATGTGAAACTCAAAAATTGCTGTCACTGTCGAAAGCTTGATCTTTGGTCATTCAAACGTTCACAAATTCACATGGGAATTCACATGCACATCATGCCAAAATTAACATCTGCTCAACGTCACGAAACCATTGGAAAGGTTCGAGCAGGCATGAGCCAACAACAGGTGGCAGCACATTTCCAGTGCCACCGTAACACGATATCTGCATTGGTCAGTTGTTATGGAAACAGTAATGACGTCGCCGACCACCCACGTTTTGGGCGTCCCCGGGTAACGATGCCAAGACAGGATAGATAGATTCGGGTGAATAATCTCAGACACAGGTTCCAGACGGCAGTGACCACGTCCCAAACCATTCCCCAGGCCTTCAATGCTCATTTGGTAGCCTATATGCGTCGTCGATGCACTGCTGTGCTTCACGCGCATGATGGTCATACCCGTTATTGACTTTGCGACTTCGTCGTGTGACCCCCTACTCAATTTTGAACTTCTGACGTCATCGTTACGGATATTGTTCATGTTCTTTTGACATGTTGTTGTGGCCCGATACTTCAGCTTATAAAGTGTCTACATCATTTCGTCTTTTCTGTGTTGTATTCCAATTCTGAAGGAATTTTCTGTGTGCACAGTTTCTTTATGTGGCTAGTATACTTTGCTTACACGGTTTTGGATTTGCCCGGTTCTCACAAGCTGTGATCCGTGCGCTTTTATTCACATTTTTAATGTGATCAACATGTTTAAAATTGGACATCTACTCTTATAATTCTACTACAATCTACGAGATTTGACACGCACGGTATACAACATTCAAGGAACGCTGACAAAGTTACTTCTGTCATACGTTATAAAACGTGCAACATACTACTGGTCCATTTTCAACAGTACAAAAGTACTCTCGCCATGATACAATTAATCAAAGAGACACATACCTACAATAACACAACTATATCAGAAACAGTTGTGCCACAGCACTGTAGTTTACGGAAACGTGCTTAGCGCAACGAGAGAGGTCAAAACAAAACACACAGCCAAATCCGTAACATGATATGCATGCGTTACGCATTGCTATTTAACAAATTCCAGCTGAATCGATGCGAAAATGAGCCACTAATGAGACAAGATGGCAATTTTATAATGAAGGTAAAATGCGATGCACAAAAAAACCCGCACTAAAATTGTTGATTCTTACTTTTCAGTACCTACATAGTAAATTTCAGCTGAATTGCTGCAGAAATGAGTCACAAATCAGTCAAAATGGCATTTTCAATATGGCCATATACATATTGTAAGAATATATATGAAAATGTTCAGCTTCATCACTCAAGTAGATAGTAGTTTCAGAGAACATGTTTTAAAGATATAACTGAAATTAAAGGCCGTGTCGAATAACAGGTCAATCAGAGGTAAAATGGCGAAGTAAAGCAAATGTGTTGAGTTTGCTATCCAGCACAGATATATCAACTTTCAGCTGATTCACTGCAGAAATTGGGGACTAAAGAGCGAAAATGGCATTTTCAGTATATGGCGGCTGTAGTCGCCATATCTGAAATTTGGATCGGAATGCTTCTAACAACCTTTGGTGTCCTCTTGGTTTGGATAATGTATGTCAAGTTTCAGCCTCATCGGCTAAGTAGTTTCGGGAATGATGTTTACAGATGTCGCACGACGACGGACATACAGCCAACGACATAAGCTCATCTGAAGTTTGTCCAGGTGAGCTAAAATGTGTCTATGTTCACCATCCAACCAGTGTGCGAAATAGTTTCCAAATTGTACTTACCAGTCGGGCAAGCTATGCCTCAAAGTTTCTAGCCCACAAAATATATCACTAGCCCGAAATTTGAATGTAGACACGGGTTTCATCATTAAGCTGCCAATATGATGAATTTTTTTATCAGGCCATAATCTTGAATGATTTAAAAGTATATTATAAGTTAACATGTCGGAGAGAATTATCTGTTTTCAAAATCACCCCATGAAAGTTCACTTGCCAGTCGGCCAAGTGACTGTGGAGATTTACTGGCCCGACTGGAATTTTACTAGCCACGGACTAGTGGACCATTGGCTATTTCGCAAATGGCATCAAACCACAGATGTCCGGTACGTTGCATACGCCTTGAGGGACACCCTGATCCTGATTGTAATGATCAGACAGGGTTGAACCCACTCGGACTTGAAATTGCCTGTCTTTTAAAAACTGTGATATAAAAAGAGGCAAACGGCCTCTCAAACCAAAATCATGTAAATCCTTCAAAATGCCATGCTTCCAGGTGGTATCATACGCTTTCTCAAGATCAAAGAATATCGATGCGGCATGTTGTTTATTTACTATTGCATTTTTAACAAAGGATTCTAGTCGTACCAAATGATCAATGGTACTACGATTTTTCCTGAAATCACATTGAATATTGGTTATAAGATTATTGGTGTCAAGATACCATGTTAATCTATTGTTTACCATTCGTTCCATGGTTTTACAGATACAACTCGTTAAAGAGATTGGTCTGTAATTAAACGGATCAGTATGATTCCGGCCAGGTTTTGGAATAGGGACTACAATGGCATTACGCCACGAAGTTTGGAAATTGCCTGTAGTCCATATCATATCAAATATATTTAGCAGCGTTTCCAAACATGGTTCGGGCAAATGCTTCATGCCTGATAGTGGATATCATCAGCCCCTGTTGCTGTATCATGAGCTTGCTCAAGGGCAGTATGGAGCTCATGTAACGAAAATAATTTGTTATAGTCTTCACCACTGTCTGAGTTAAAATTTAATCTTTTCTTCTGTTGTTTCTGAAACTTTTGAAACTCAGGGACATAATTTGATGAAGATGAATGCTTGGCGAGAGTTTCACCAAGTTTATTAGCAATGTCAGTTTTATTTGTTAATACATTTTCACCATCCTTCAGATGGTAAACAGTAGATTTGGAACCTTTGCCCTTTATTCTTTGTATCATGTTCCACACCTTTGACATAGGAGTGCGTGAATTTATTTTAGATACATAATTACGCCAAGACTGACGCTTATTTTGTTTAAAAGCACGTCTAGCTTTGGCATTTAAATTTTTTTACTTTGTCGAGATTATGTACGGTAGGATGTCGGCGAAAATACTTTTCCGCTTTTTTCCTACACTTTCTGGCCTGTTTACATTTATTATTGAACCATGGCTTACGAATGTGTGGAATTGCAGAGGATTTGGGTATAGTGTGGTCAGCAATGTCATTGAGTATATCTGAAAACGACTGTAAAGGATCTTTCCTGTTCGCAAAAACATCATATTTTAAGTGTTCAGTACATCGTGTTTTATACAATGACCAATCAGCCCTGGCGAAGTTCCTTCTTGATAAGGGTGGATCATCACCAGGGTTGATTGTTTTGAGAATGGTGGGGAAGTGATCACTCCCACATACGTCATCATGGACCATCCATTCAAATTCATTATATAACATGGAGTCAGCAAGTGATAGATCCAGGGACCAATATGTTCCCGTAGCTGGATGTAGATAAGTGGCTGAATCGTCATTGCAAATACATAAATTATTATCGGAAACGAATTCTTCAAGGATTTTACCTTTAGTATTTGTATGAGTACTTCCCCAAAGCGGATTGTGTCCGTTGAGGTCACCCATGATGATAAATGGCTTTGGGAGCCGATCATATAGATTTTGAAGATCCGATTGTCGAATGTCAGAAGAAGGAAGGATATATAAACTGCACAGAGTCAAGGCAACGTGCAGAGTTAAACGAACAGCAACAGTCTGAAGATTTGTGTTAAGTGAGACAGGGCTATGTATAATACCCTGCCGCACCAAAATAGAAGCGCCTCCAGTAGCTTTATCCCCTGGAGGGGAAAATGAATGATAATCACTGTACTGACTTAAATTAAAGGTATCAGAGTTTTTAAGATATGTCTCCTGAAGACATAATGCTGAAGGTTGAAGATCTTGTATGAGTAAGTGTATTTCATTAAAGTTATTCTTCAATCCTCTGCAATTCCACTGAACTATATTAGACAATTGAGTCATGGTGGCTCAATTGGGGATCTCTCTCGTAAATGGGAGGAAGAATTTATCCTCCGCTTTTCCTGTGTGGACAGAGTAACCTCCATATCGAGAGGTCCAAAGGGGTTTTCCCAGAGGAAGCTCTGAAGGTAAAGGAATGGTATTTGTAGGTTTCTTATTCAATTTCTTACCTTTCTTTTTTGACAAAGGAGCGGTGTCTGGTTGTTTATGAGAAGTTGGTGCTGGTGTCGCAGACTGATTTTTTTTGTAAATTACCAGGTAGTGACTGGGCTTGCAGGTAAGCTTCAGTCAGAGTAGATGTTCCAGTATCCTCAGAGATTTTATAGAGAATAGTTTGATTTTCTGATACCCACGAGATGGCCGTCTGGCACCCATGGTCAACCTTCAGACAGGAAGTAGATGCTGCAGCAGCGTACGTTTTTTTGTGGAGAGGTATGAAAAGTGTTTGGTAACAATTTCTTCGCTTCAGCAAAAGAGATATTATTGGTGTGTTTTATTTTCAGAATCTGTGCTTGTCTTTCAAAGGCTGGACATGATCTTGAGGAGGACATGTGATCACCATGACAATTTGCACACTTGATGTCACTTGTACAGTCGGCATTGTCATGTTTGCCGCTACAGCGAGAATATATTAGAGAATTATTACATGCAGTAGCACCGTGTCCAAACTGCTGACACTTGAAACACCGAAGAGGATTCGGGATGTAGACTTCCACCTCGATGTTGAAATATCCAGCTTTAATTGTTTTTGGTATTGATGAAAGACAAAATGTGAAAAGATATGTATTGGTTTTGATAATCTTATCACCATCTTTTCTTGTGAATCTTTTCACGGACGTGACACCTTGAGACTGAAGTTCTGCTGCAATATCTACTTATGTCATGTCAGTAAGACATTTTGCCCTATCGCGGACACTGCATCTGCAAGAATTCAGTGTTCTATGGGGCGAGACATCAATCCTAGTATTTGCAAAGTGTCCTGCTTTGAGCAAATTGATAGATTGTTGCCTCCTGGCACACTCTACCAGCAAGGGACCTGTTCTGAGGCGAGTAACATTTTTGACATCACCACATATTCCAGCAATAGCTTTAGATACAGCAAAAGGATTAAGCTGCAGTGGTTGTCCATCAGCTCCCTGTACAACCAGGAAACGGGGCCAAGAATCCAAATTTAGTTGTCCCTGATTCATCATCAGAAGACGAGACAAAGTCTAAATCGATATATTTTCTCTTTGATTTGGAACGAGAACCAGAGGGTTGTTGGGTAGCCATAATGAAGAATGTAAATTCAACATCCCTGCTCCTCACCCACCATGGAGTGTCAACAAGGACGGTGTCGAAGTGGAAACCGACTACGAAACACCAGGGTTACAGGGATGTTATACTCAAGCAATACAGACACAGGAAGCTAATATTGTCAAACAGAATAAAAGTCAGGCTGGTTCCGCCCATGACAGTTGTCTGAAGACAATTAGAACCCGGAGGTCAGTAAAGCCAGATTGGCCCTTGAGCCACCGCCTTCTGGCATAGGACTCTAGGCAATAGAATATCATGAATAATTTAGAATAGCCAAGACCAAGATAATATATAAAATATGAGCAATAATATTCACTATGCACAGGGCCTGGCGTGACCAGCCGATTGATTGAACCGGGCCCATTCAACCACCCGTCTAGGTGAAGTAAGGGGCGAAGTGGTGCGTTGGGCAACAGGAACACCTGGTCCTGGTTCCAGTGCCCTCAACCACCAGCCTCCCGTCCTCCACCGCGCAACCAACGGCAAACGGGTTGGTGGACCAAATATACCCCCGGGTCCACATCGGGGGGTCGAAGAGCGCTTAGCACCCACCACGAGGAGGTGGCTGTTCACGGGTGCCGGCGAGATAATAGATTGACGTCACTTGAGGTTTATAAGTGTTAGGTGTGTGTTTGTGTCCAGTGTAGCACCATTTTGGGTAGTAGGACGTGTTCAGGCGTTTCTGTTTCGTTGCAGTGTCTGCATTTGTCTGTTTTTTGTATTTATTTTTATGTGCATGGGAATTTAATGTTATACGACCTGTTTGGAATTTGGTTATCGCCCTGTCAATAGTTTTAGATTTGTGGCATTTTTTTCAGTTTTTGTGAGTGGTTTTGGGTGTAGATTTGCTAGTTTAAAATTTGAAGTTTGGTATTTACTTTTGTTGCTTTGAAAGCTCTTACATGGCGCATGTATTACACACACGCACGTACGCATGCACGCGCGCGCGCACACACACACACACACACTGTTTTTTAGACTTTCCAGTGTAAACTGCTGCTCGGGTGCCGCGGAATGTATATTGTCATTGAGCTATAGTCTGTTTGGGTCAAAATGGTAGCAATGAATCACAATCTAACTCAAAATCGGTTCATGATCAAGCATTCATTCCAAAGAAGAATGTAATGAAAACATCAGACCAACTCTGGAAAAAGTTTCATAATGTTTGTCTCCAAAATAAAAAAAGTTACTTAACAAACTATCACCATTATCCCCCCGCAACGCGTTTTGCGGGGGGTATTAAAATGGACTCCGTCCGTGCGTGCGTCCGTCCGTGCACATCTTTTCCGGAGCATAACTCTAAAACCGTTCAATATTTCTTCACCAAACTTGGCACATAGATAGATCTGGTGGTGTACTGGTGCCTTTTGGTAGTTTTGGTATTCTGAATAAAATATTTTTGGCATTTCCATGGCAACAAGTTTGACTTATACTGAAATTGGTGGTAGTGCTCTTTTCCGGAGCAGAACTCTAAAACCGTTCAATGTTTCTTCACCAAACTTGGCACATACATACATCTGGTGGTGTACTGATGCCTTTTGGTAGTTTTGGAAAACCTTTCAATACTCTCCTTCTACTTTTCTATATACTCACCAAAACATTTGACATAATCACTCGCAGACATTTTCATGAAGAGTATTTTGCCATTGCGGGGGGATATTGATGACTTTGTCTTCTTGTTTTGTTTTGATTATGGATTTCATTGAGTAGCTCATGTGGAGGCGGATATACTTCGTCTACACAATCATTCTGCAACACTATACGAATGTGCAGACATAGTATTTTTGCATTAGATATATTTGGATATAAAGGTAATGTTTTACTCGGCGTCATTAATGGAAGGTCAAGCTATTGGTAACACTATTTCTCAAAAGTTGTAATATCTTCATTTTTGTTTGAAATATATACAACTGAATGTTTTACACACTTTCTTAACAGTATGGAAAAAGACACCAGGCCGTTGAAATGTTATAATGCTTTTTTTAACGTCTGTTACAAATGGCACATTCTTTGATCAAATTGTCAGTATGGACATCCACCTGCCATTTCATGATGTGCACGTATCCATGGAAAGTGGAGGATAATACACATGCATTGATGCTTTTTCACTGTTGTTCATTGTTTCGGTACCTGTTTGAAATCGCAGCTTAAAATGAGACGCTTTTAACACTTGACGAAAGGGGTTAGGCTATAGGACTTTTGAAATCTGGTCAAACTCAGCGGCTATTAGTAGACAGTGGCAGAGATTTCAAGCCAATGGGAATATGCACGTCGACCAGGTCGCCCCAGAGTCACAACAGTCCGAGATGATAAGCACAATATTAACATGTGTTAAACGACGTTAAACAACAACCACACAACCACCCAACCAACCAACCAACCAACCAACCACCCACTCACTCACCCGCCCACCCACCTACTCACCACTCACTCATCCATATTCACTTACTTTATATTTGCAGGCAATTCCGTTGCTCGCTACACTGGTTTCCGCAATGCTTCCTTCCAACCACCTACTTCTTGTGCCGTACGTATCAGTTAGACTGTACATAAACTATTCTCGGCGTCATTAATGAAGGGTCAAGCTATTGGTAGCACTATTTCTTAAAAGTTGTAAAATCTTCGTTCTTGTTTGAAATATATACAACGGAATGTTTTACAAACTTTCTTAACAGTATGGAAAAACACATCAGTACGTTGAAATGTCATTATTACGTTCTTTAATGTCCGATATATTCTGTTACAAATGGCACATGTTTTATTCAAATTGTCAATATGGACATCCACCTGCCACTTAATGATGCACGTGCAAGTCGCTCTATCCATGGAAAGTGGAGGATAATACACATGCATTGGTGCTTTTTCACTGTTGTTCACTGTTTCGGTATCTGTTTGAAATCGCAGCTTATAATGAGACGCTTTTGACACTTGACGAAAGGGGTTAGGCTATAGGACTTTTGAAATCTGGTCAAACTCAGCGCCTATTAGTAGACAGTGGCAGAGATTTCAAGCCAATGGGAATATGCACGTCGACCAGGTCGCCCCAGAGTCACAACAGTCCGAGATGATAAGCACAATATTAACATGTGTTACGTAACAGATTCCTTAACGCAGGAGATCTTCAGACAGAGCACTTCAATGTTAACAATGTACGGTTATAACGTTCGTCGACGTTTAAGGCCAGCCGGACTCCGTTGTAGGCGACTTGCAGTTCCTTCACCACTAACACCACGTCACAGGAAGACGCGCGCGTTTGAGATGGACAAACATCATGGCCTCTTCACATATGAAAGCAGATTCAATTTGCCCTTCCATGATGGTCGGCAGAGGATACATCGTCACAAAAACGACAAAATCTTTATCATAATCATAATCGATATCTGCCAGACTGCACATTGTCAACCTCATGGGTATGAATAAAATAATCAACAATCATCAGACAGCTGTTCGAGGAGAGTCGCGGTCACCCTGCCCCACCGGTGTGACACAGTAGCCGTCACTCTGATACTGTAAGATATTGTGTACCCGGGTAAATAAATAGGGGTGAGGTGAAATTATGTTTGAGAATATTTCGCTCATATGACGACGTGCATGCGCGTGTATGTGTATGTGCGGCTACTTGTACTAGCCCAGACTTCAGCTGGTTTTATAGTGCTAGCCAACTGAGATACCATGACGCAGTAATGGGTAAATAGGGTCAGGATGTTGCAAGTTACATGTGTGATAAGAGTGAGTGAGTGACTTTAGTTTTACGCCGCACTCAGCAATATTCCAGCTATATTGCGGCAGTGTGTAAATAATCGAGTCTGGACCAGACAATCCAGTGATCAACAGCATGAGCATCGATATGCGTAATTGGGAACCAATGACAAGTCAGCGAGCCTGACCACCCGATCCCGTTAGACGCTTCTTACTACAAGCATGGGTTACTGAAGATCAATATTCTAACCCGGACCTTCACGGGTAATTTGTGATAAAAAACGAAGCAAACCAGTACGCTTGTTGTACGTGTTACTGATATTATGACTGAGGACATTTGATAGGTACATACATCAGATTCAGAACAAAGCATCTGTTAATGAAAAGCGCCAATACCCTAAAATCACCACAATGACTCAGCACTTTTTTTATAACAGGTTACACTGTACACAAACACTGTCGATAATATGTAAGCATGCCCAATAAACTCAAACATCTTGATCTCAAGAGTTATGAAGTGTGACAGAAAAACATTCCCAATGTCATTTTGTCATGTTTAGAATATATGGAAATAATCCTGTCATTTGCATCTCTTTCAAACCCTTGAACCAGTTGAGACATGGTAGTTTTGTCTCCATTATTTCAGACCTGTATAAAATACACATAAAATACGTTCATTCCGTTATTTCCAAGCACCGATATGAATACATGTAAATACTTCTACTTAGGATCTTACATTCCAAACACCTGACACAAAAAGACATAGTTGCACATGCCAATATCATGTTTGTCACTTAAAACCTCTTGTTTCTCAAAACATTTGGGTAAGTCGCCTATGGACATAAAATCCAACAATTCCAAAACCTAATTTCAAACAACAGTAAGTCCATGGAAATACAACATTTCGTGTAGTGTGATATATGCACATATTCTCAGCATAGGCACTCGTGACAACATGTAAATGAAACAAATTGATGTCATAAGTTATCACATCTGCCTGCTTGCTTGCTATTCAATGAAAAGGCAAAGCCATTGTTGTTCAATACCAAGAGGAATAAAGACCACAGGGGATATATAATTTTTAACTGCCTGCACTGTTTCTTCTGCAACAAAAGTCACAGAAACATTTCCTTAACCATCAGCAATAGCTGTTTGAGTAGTCCAGCTCTGTAATGCGACAAAAAATGACAACACTGGCTCATAGTTGACTGCATTAGGTTTATTTATCAGCACCTCATTCTTTGGTAGGATAATGGAATGGGTTGACACATCTCCACAATACTTTAATTTACCAGGGAAGTCAGTAATTGGGGCCTGGCAAGTCTATGGGAGTGACCGGAGTAGTACATTCCTTTGGGCAGCTTCCGCAACACTTCAGGTCGCCCTCACAGTCAACATCAGTGGAGCATTCCGCTATAGAGATACCGAATTGGTCTGGTTTCGGCACTGGGCATGATCCTGGTTTATCTAAAACAGGGACGTTATCCAGTGTAAATACATTTGTCAAGAACGTAAAGCTATTCTGTAAAGAAGGTGGACTGTGGTATATCTGTCATTGGCCTCTATCCCTGTATCCCAATACCCCAGGAAATATATTCAAAAAGTAATCCAACTCAAATCTAGCATGGTTTGGCAAGTCTATATTGTCTCCATATAGAAAATTAATTGATCTGCGCGCCATTTGAATTTGATGTTTCTTTTGTGGATATATACTGAACATCATTGAAAACGCACCACCTGTAAATTTTGAAATATGGCAAGAGGATTGTTTTGAGAGTGAAAATGAACGTTGGAAATGTTGTGAATAACACAAAAGACAATAAATAATGCTGTACAGGAAAGAACGGATTGCCCGAACACATCATGGAACACATCACATGACAACAACAAAATTCATACACAACACACACGAAAAGCACAAATTGCATGCGTAAAACATGCTGATTAGGGGTATAAACGGCCGTCGGCAAAAAACCGTTCTCATTTTAGCTGTACCTCCGCAAGTAAAGTTTATTTTGCAATGCCAAGATTGTCACCAGAGGAACAAGAACGGGCGTTGGGCATGTTGCAGGTTGGCACATCAAGCAGGATAATTGCCAGACGATTTGGTTGCCATCATTCCACCATCATAAGACTTGCCAACAGGTACCAACAAACAGGAACTACCAGGGACCGCCAACGTCCTGGCCAGGCACTTGTTACCACCCCTCGCCAAGATCGAGACATTGTTCGGCGCCATATTCGGGACCGTACGTTGCCGGCTGCCAGAACCGCCAACGCTGTCCAAGGCCGACGTGTTTTGATCAGTGCTTCCACCGTCCGACGCCGTCTCCGTGCGGCAGGATTACGGTGTCGACGCCCTTATGTTGGCCCCATCCTGACTGATAGACATCGTCGTGAACGCCGACGATGGGCTGAACAGCATCGTTTGTGGTTGTTACGACGTTGGCATGGTGTTGTTTTCTCCGACGAGTCACGTTTTCACTTGCGAAATTCTGACGGGCGTCTACAGGTATGGTGTCGACGGGTAGAACGTTACCGTCAGGACTGTGTTGTGGAAACAGATCGGTGGGGTGGAGTCAGCATTATGGTGTGGGGAGGGATCAGTTATCATCACAAAACCGCTCTGGTAGTTTGTCGTGGCAGAGTGAATGCCCTTTACTACCTTGACCCCATTCTTCAGAACAAAGTCGTTCCCTTCTTTAACCAACATCAAGATCTCACATATGCCAGCAGGACAATGCTCAAGCGCACACTGCACGTGTTGCAACAGTTTCTGGCAAACAACAACATTCCTCTACTGCCACGGCCTGCATTGTCACCAGATTTGTCACCCATTGAACACTTGTGGGATTACATCGGCCGACGCCTCTAACGTCGCCCACAGATCAACAACCTTGGGGAACTTGAGAATGCCTTACAACAAGAGTGGAATGCATTGCCTCAAAACATTATTCAGGGACTTATCAGTTCAATGAGGAGACGTTGCACAGCTTGTGTTGCTGCTAACGGTGGTCATACACGTTACTGACTTTCCAATTTGACTCAATCTTTCTTTCATGGTCAGCTGAATTAAAACTTCACTGTTCTGCTGGATTGGTTCTTGTTTCTTTTCTTTACCAATCATTGGACTACAAAAGTATGTAAAATTTACACCGATTGCTCATTTATGCTCTTGGAAATCCAAACTAATACAGGTGGTGCGTTTTCAATGATGTTCAGTATATAATGCCTTATTTCTGGGTCTACATGTTACTGTTAGTCTACCTGTATGGTTTAGATGAATGGAAACAATATACTGCTTCACTTTTGAGTTAAACTCCAAATGCTTTCATACATGTCGTGTAACAAACTGCAGACAACCTTTCCCATTTACTCTCAGGTTGGTGGAATCTAACTGAGTGAACATCAAAAATTACTTGAAGTTCTGATGTTCTTGTCTAGGTTCAGAAATCATAGGATATTTTCTTTCCTTGACTTCAAATGATCCAAGGAACTCAAAGGATCGCTCATTTTAGTTCGCCTTAACCGTAGTTCGTCACACGCATCTCGACTTAAATATACAGCAAGTGAAGGGGAAAAATAAGTTCGTTATATCCGTCAGTTCGCTATGAGTGTGTTCATTATAAACGTATAGTAGCCTACTGTATTTTATTTACAACCTCCATCGCGTTACTCACTTTTTGGAATACATCTTGGACATGGCGCCTTGACACAGTCAACGTTCTGTAATTTGCAGACAGTTCCTTCTCCACAAAGGACCGCCTATATGGACAGAAAAAAAGGACCGTTTTCCTTTCAGTTTCCTTACGGCTGTAGACACATTTTTGCAGGTGTTGAAGATGGAAATTCAACATTGAATATTTGATTTCAGTTAGAAACTGGGTTTTGTTTTATTAAAACGTCAACATTACAGTTTATTTTCTTCTTCCTCTTTTGTTGTTGTTGTTGTTACATTCAGCAATATTCCAGCTAAATGACGACGGTCTGTAAATACTCGAGTCTGGACCAGACAATCCAGTGATCAACATCATGCATATGAGCATCGATTTACACAACTGTGATACGGTGACTTTGTCAACCAAGTGGGCGCGTCTAACCACCCGATCCCCTTAGTCTCCTCTTACAAGTACGACAAACTAACCCGGATGTTTCCTGGTTCAAAATAGAATGGCAAGAGGGGTCAGATTTAAATTGTACCTTATTTCTATCTGCGTTGTGTAAATTCTCTCATTTCTGGGACAGAACCGTCAGTAATCTAAAGATCGTTGTCGGTTCAGTTGGTTCTGCTGGTCATGCATGGGAATCACATATTCATCCCAGTTCTAGTTCGTTTTAGTAAGTGGTAGGGGCATGTTTGTTCTCTATAAACCTATTGCTCGTTAGAAACGTCGTTTACTGCATTTGGGCTATCAGGTTCATACTCACAGCACAAGAGGTTGGTAGTTCATTTGAATGAGTTACGGAAACCACCGTAGTCAGCACTAGAATTGCCTGCGAACAAATAGTGAATGGATTGTAAACTACGGTTACAACGACTTCAAAGGGACGGCTAATATGAGTTCGACATAACCGTAAAACCGTCAGTTCGTTATAAACGCAGTTCGCTGTGTTTGGTTTTAAAGTAAATGTTAGTACAAGACATCTTCACTGATAACGGTTAACAGTAGAAGTGATTAGTGAGGCTGCTTTTTTTATGCGAACTGTAACAAAATAAATCAAAATACATATTTCGGCGGGACATATCAGAAATGGGCTTCACACATTGCACCCATATAAATTCGAACCCGGGTCGTCGTCGAGACAAGCGAGCGCTTTACCCACTGGGCTGCCCCAAAGCCATCATGATCATTACATTCCTTTATATACTCTTCAAAACTAGTTGTTTCACCTGTTGCTGTAATTATGGATTCAAACAAACATTACTAATCAGTTGCTTGATTCAGATTGCTAAGTTGAATAGAAATTATGAAGGATTGTGGTCAAAACTCTAACATTTGAAAAAAACATTCTACAAAGCAATTCTACATACCAATACGCAGCTAAGTCCGGCCATGTTGTTCCTTGTAGTTGATAGCCTACACAAGGAGTTTGGGCGACTTATATAGCCCCTTACAGATCCTGTTTTGATGCATACGTCACTGAAAGAAAACACCCAATGAAAGATCATACAGACATGTGCAATTTTAAGATCAATACATCTGATAGGACTGCAGGAATATCTTTCTCATCACTCACGATGTCACACTTGTTCTGGCATTAAAGTTGTAAGGGTGTCATCTTCACAGTATTATACCATTAAATAGTTTATGTTGTCAGTCAACAGATGGCTGTAAAACCATAATAATGAATCAATATTTTACGCAGTACTCAGCAAATGCGTTTGTTATTATGTGTATCCGCCATCCATACGCCCGATGTCGATTTGTTTGTCGTTTAGTGCTGCACGCAGTAATAGTCCTGCAATATGGCGACGGCCTGTAAACATACGAGTCTGGGCCAGACAACCCAGTGACTGGCATCATGACCTCCGCAACTGGGACACGATGACTGTATCAAACATGACAACCCGATCCCGTTAGTCGTGTTAAAATATAAATTAGTGTATATGTAGAAGATATACATGCAACTGACATGCTTGAGAATATAACTTGTTTTCCTTTTAATCAGTTCAGTACAGTGTGCTACATATATACAAGTAACTTGAGAAAGTAGACGAGAATAATGGTTTAGATATACAGACAAACAGGTGCATCTTTTTGTATCTTTGGCATACATGTAATAACACCTGAGTTGAAAACAGGACTTAAAGTATCATTTCAGAATGATCTATTAATATATCAATGTACCCCAAGATGTTTCCATTAGAAAAAAAGAAAAACTCAATTTATACCTGTTTTCATAAATTTTAAGTGAATTTTTTTTCTTCCATTTGAATCATGTTTTCTATTCTGTCTGCGTGTGAATTATACAAATTTGGACTGTCAAGTTTGTGTGATAGATATCTACTTTCTCTAATCATTTCTCCTTTTTCAGAATTTCTCGTATAAAGGCTTCCTTTCTAGCTCAATCAGAACGGTTTGCTCATCCCACCTTATTCAATTAGAATACTGTTCATTTGTTAACCAGCATTGCTCCCGTATTGACAAAATGGGACAAAAATAGATTTTGTGGCTTCTACATTTCCTTGTACAGGTGTTTCCTATTTGTAATACCCTTGATTCTACTTTCCTTTTTTTCCAAAAGGACTTCGACAATGTTTCATTAACACATGTGTATATTATATAGTAGGGCTCGTACAATGAATACTGCTCTTAGCAGTGATATATTTTTGGTTGCGACTTTCATATTGCTGCTTTTGTTTAATTATTTAGTTTATATCTTACAGCTTTGATTGATTAGGGTCCATACAGGCAGTATTCGTACTGAACGTCCCGATCCGTAGTATGGTGATCTATCTTCAGTTGTTGGTGATCCACGGCCCGTTTTTACTCTGTATTGTTCTCTATAGTGATCGATGCTCATGCTGTTGATCACTGGATTGTCTGGTCCAGACTCGATTATTTACAGACCGCCGCCACAAAGCTGTAATATTGTTGAGTGCGGCGTAAAACTAAACTCAGTCAATCAATCTCTATAGTGATACCTTTCCATGACAAAAGCTAATTTTAAGTCAAAATCCGTCATACTCAAGTAGTTGTACAGTCCATTGAGGACAGTTGTTATGTTCTAAATTGATTCATTTAAATGTATAAATTGTTCCTGTCACCATGTGGCTGACGTATTGCCAATGTGACGTTAAATAATAACTCACTCACTAGTGTTGGGAATTGGTTAAAATCTCATAATTGATGATTGGTTCATTACAACCGATCAATCACCGAAAATAATTGGTTTGCGTCATTTATGCAATGTTCCTGTTATCTTTGTTAATGCACACAAAAAAAATAAGAAAAAATATGTAGTAATTTGGGTCTTTTGCAAATTGCACTAAATCCTTTGGCAAATTTCGCATATTTAAAGGATGATTAGTATGTTAGGAACACAGATTTCCCGGATTCTTTAAGATCAATTCAATCATGACTTGGAACGAGCTTGTAGTGCTTATGAAATGTAAATTTCATGACACAGACAAACCCAACCTTGTGTAAAATATTGTTGATGCAAACAAGTGTTCCAAAATTGGTTGTGTTCGATTATGAGAAAACACAATCGATTGCTTGGTCGTTTAGGCACTGCGACCAATCTTCGATTATTTCAACTAATCGGACCACCATTATCACTCACTCACAGTTGACCCTTGTCAATGGTTAGCCATTCTAATGTTAAGTGATGGAAGTATTATCATTAAAGACTCCTACGGCTCTCTTTAGACTATTCTGATCCTGAAGTCCCCTTGCGTCTTAAGACGACTGCTTGCAAAAGGTCACTGCTCATTTGGTTGACCACTGGCTGGGGTAACATGAAACACGGACCGAAGGCTGAATGGGAACCCTTGGTACCCATCACTAGGGGAGCAACCGTTTGAAAGACTCGCTGGTACACTGGTATGAGTTTCTTCACATTATCACGGTATTGTTTAGTTTTGGTGCCAAGGTACTATTTGCTATGGTGTCAGTGTTTTTAACATTGAATCGTTTTCATGTAGTTTGTACTTGGAAACCAAGAAAAACACGCAGCTTTCATTCATTCTCATAGACTGTCTGACTGCAAGGTAGCTGCATAAATTATAGGGTATTCTGTGTATTTATGAGGCTGAACTGTAATTAACGGGATCGCCACAATGGTCTCGGTTTAAAGTGTAATCTTACTTTCTGAAATGATCGTGAGCTCGCTAGTATGTCCATACAACCTCTCTAATCACAAAAGTTTTTTGTACCAGTTATAGTGCACACCTTAACGAATCATAGGACTCTACTGTTACTGAAAGTCTGTAAATCGTTCTGGTGTCACACAGCTATAATTATAATGCCATTCAATATCTCTACTGTTCAGCAGTTAACAAAAGCGACAAAATAATTTCCATAATAATAGACATCTGCCAGACAGCACGTTGTCAACAACTCAGAAATCAATAAAAAAACCAACAACTCTTGGCCATACCTAAACTTAAATCGACATTGAACCTACTTTTATCTCTGTAATTCTTATCATGAATTAAGGAAGCTGGAAGCTGCCCTGACTGAAGACTGTGCTCAAAGCACAAAGTACTAGGCTGTCCGGACGAAAAATACAGATAATAGAACGGTAATTGTAATATTGCCGTTTCTCGGAATTTCTTATTGAGCAGTTGTTATGTAAACTTTCAAAGTAATTACTCCCGACTATTTAAGCCCCGTTCGCTTGGACCCATTTGCACACCATGTAAATATACATACGTATGCAAATAAAATACACTTGTGCAAATTGGTCCACGCGGACGCAATTTATACACCGTGCACAAATTTGCACTAGGAGTAAATTTGCATCTGATTTGACACAGGTGTAAATATACTTTTACACATGTGCAACTTTGCATGGTAAGCAAATTGGCGAACGCATGATAACTGTACACGTGTGCAAAATAAACATGTCTAGAAATCTATTCCTCCATAAAACTTATTTGTAGGCAAAGTGCTTCTCCGTGGATCAGACTTCAAAAATGGCAGAGAAGGTAAAGAGGCGGGGCACGTCCTGGTCAGACGATGAAACACAACAAGCCTTGCTGAACATCTGGCAAGAGTTACATGTGGAGGAAAGCCTCGATGATCCTAAAACCAACAATACAAGTATTTAAAAGGCTATTTCTTCAGCCCTTGAGGACTATGGATTTCAAAAGACACCAGAACAATGTAAGGTTAAACTGCACGCTCTCAAAGGAAGCTACAGGATGTGTAAGGGAAAACTAAAGAATAGTGGTAGAGGCAGTTCACTCTGCAAGCATTTTGAGAAACTTGATGAAATACTGGGATGTTGACCTGCGTCCTCCCCTGTGAAGATTATTGAAAGCTCGACAAGAGATAAAAGCCATGATGACATAGATACTGACGTCTCTAGTTATACAGAGATTGGTCCTGATGCAGAAGTGTCTGGGTTTACTGGTGATACCGAGGCTGACAAAAGGGATAACCCTCTTCCTTCTGACCATGAGCAAGAGCCAAGACCTGGAATCAGTGCAGGTAACCTTGACAAAGATGATGCTCATCCAAAGATTCAGCCACCACGAAAGCGCTCATTGTTTTCAGCTAAAGATAATGAGCAAAGTCAGAGTTCACAGAAACGGAACAAGAAAGCTAAGAAAAGCAAACTTGAAGTGGCCATGACAGCTGTAATGTCTGGATTCACGAATAGCAACGGGGAAGATTGAAGATAAGTATGTCAACCTTGAAAATAGAAAAATTGAGCTTGAAATAAAAAAAACTAGAGATGAAAAAGTAATCGAGAGTCATAGGAGAGAATGCAACAAGGGACAAATAAGCATCAATTTAACATGGTGAGCATGATTCTTGGCCAGATGGGTCAAGGTCAAGGTCAAGGCAACTTTCCATGGAACTTTCCCAGCTCCATACCAGGAACCTGACGAGGCGATGATCCGGGATCTGATGTGCCATACACTTGTGGGAACACATGTTACAACATGTGAAATGAACTTGTTCACTGTAGCTTCCGTTAATGTTAAGTGTTTGTTTGATTTTATTATATTACTGTATGTTTGTTTTCAGATACAGAGACATTCATGCAAATTGTTTCCAAGGCGGCGTGGTCACCTTACATCACAATTCTAGAACAGATGTCGCTCCTTCTTTATGATTTTGACAGCTGGAATCATCAGAGAATAACAAGCATAATCTGAAGTATGATGTGGTCAACAATAGACTCATTACCTTTCATCAGTCGACCAGAAAACATGACTTTATTTTGTTCGTTTTTTCAGGGAGCTTCAAAGATAATGATTCACTTATTCCGAAGCAATACCTATTTGGACCAAACATAGTTGCGATAACCTGTTTAGATTAATGTTATTTTGCTATTACTTCAAAGTTAATTTTCTTTGGATGTTAATAAAATATACTTCTACTGAATTATATGTATTTGTCATTCAAAATGCAGGGAACGCATTTCAGCCGTTCAAAGTAGTTATGAAATTAAGGTAAATGAAACAGATACGATTCTACAACAATCATGATGCGCATGATTCTTGGCCAGATGGTAAATGAAACAGATACGATCCTACAACCGTATTAAATGAAATTAATAATTTCATCTAAAATGATTTTAAGAATGACTGAAGTGAAGTTGAACGCCGCTATCAACACTTTTTCAGTTATATCGAGACGGTGCCAGTTTATTCCAGGAGGAAAACATGTACCACCAATGTGGTTATGTGATACAGTGACACCTGCGAGCTGCGTGCGGCTGATACTGACGAACCCAGGGTGATACTACACTATAGTCACGTGTAGCATAGCACTCTACCGTCTTTGGATTTTAAGAAAATCTCTGGTAATGAAACTGTCTTCTCTACATACACTCAAATATGAACTCTTAAGGACAAAAGCAAATCCACAAACCCACAAACTATTTTATCCTCAGTCTAAAGCAAATGTGTTACATTCTGAGACAAAAGAACAAAAACAAAATAGAATGTTTACAAATATATGGAGTACATCAACTGTCGTTAGTATGGCAAGTTATTTCAGTTTGTACTGTTCTTCTATCATTCAAGGCTATCTAGCCTTAAAGTAGTCCAAGACAGAAGGCTTCTGTCAGATGTTGACGCAACAGTTTGTCTGAGGTGTGATTGTCAACATCACGGACCTCACACTCATCACCCTGGTCATCTGCACCAACAACAGTACGTGCAAACTCCACGCCCACGTCCAAACGCTTTTGTAAACATCGCCAACGGCCTTTCAACCTACCAAAGACATTTTCCACAGTCATTCTAGCCCTGCTGAGCCTGTAGCCTGCTCCTCCGTCAGACTGTCTCTGTTGCTGTATGGCTTAGGGTAGGCTCCATCTCCGAGAATAACAGTAGGGAGGTTAAAATCTCTTCCTGGGAGGTTTACCCTTTTATGAAACTGAGGAAACAGTTTTCCAGACTCGCCTTTGTAAAAGATTTCCGAATTTACGAAGATTCTCCCGTCATGGACACGGCCTGGCCAGCCGATGTTTATATCACGGAATACATACTGATGATCACACAAGGCTTGCATTACTATTGAATAAGCGCCTTTTCTGTTCAAGTAATCGCCGTGGGCTTCTTTGGGACTCTTGATTGGTATATGTGTGCCATCTATGGAACCAGCAGTTTCGAAAATTCCATCGCCTTTCATAACCTTGGATCACAAGATCCAGCTCCTCATCCTTGGGGCGGTGGGGTAGCCTCGTGGTTAAAGCGTTGGCTCGTCACGCCGAAGACCCGGGTTCGATTCCCCACATGGGCACAAGGTGTTAAGCCCATTTCTGGTGTCCCCCCGCCGTGATATTGCTGGAATATTGCTAAAAGCGGCGTCAAACTAAACTCAGTCAGTCAGTCCTCATCCTTGGGTAAGATAACGTAGGTCTGCATTAAGTGTTCCGTTGCTGTAGCTATGATCCCACCAGGATGTTGGCCTGTGAATCTTCCATACATTCTTCTCATGATACAATCCACCAATCAGAGCCGGTATCCTTCCATGGCAAAGGTTAGAGAATGAATGATCACATGGCAACAAGTTGTTTACTCACTTAACAGTAAACACATCCCTTTTTCTTCATGCGAACGCATAGTAAATTTTCTTTTTGCATACGTATGTAAATATACATTAGGGTGCAAGTTTACACGTGTAAATTGGGTTCAAGGCAATAGAGTTTATGTCACATTACAATCACAATTGGTTTCGCAATAGTTGATAGAACATTACTTTACACTGCAACAAGCGTTCAACAAATAACGTTAGCATTGACGTGATTAAGCAGACAACATAAGTGCTTCAGTTTTTGTTCAACCTATCCTCATAGCTAATGACGATTCAGGATCAAAAGGGGAACGCAAAGGCCACGGATCGTTTTCGAAAGGATGTGTACTCAAGAAGATATTACATCCATTTGTGCAAAGACAACAAAAAGCTGTATCAAATATACTGAGCAGCAAAAGAAACGTCAGTTTGGAATTTTCCTTCGCAGAAACGGATAACTGTAAACTCATTTCATGTTTTGATTGTATATTTATGACAACATCTCCAACTTTACCTGAGCAAAGACATTATTTCCCAAACTCAGAATTGAACCCAGGAAATGGTCTCAAAAACGCAACCTGATATCGATGGTACAGTGTTCTCCATGTTTTTCATGCAACTCATGCTGCACGTGCTGTTCACAAGGACCAGCCCTATAAAATGCACCCCCAAACCTGGTTGAAACATTCACATTACAACGTCAGCAGGATGCCGCGACTCACGCCAGTTCAGAGGAACCAGGCACCAGGAAGACTTGATGCCGGCCACACTGCACAAGCCGTTGCCAATCACATCCAGGTCAACGTTCGGACCATCTACAGGCTGCAGCAACGTTTCCGGGCCACCAGCACCACAAATGATCGCCCCCGTACTGGCAGACCAAGGGTGACCACAAGACGACAAGACCGCCATGTTGTGCGACAGCATGTACAGAATCCATTCATGCAGGCATCCGAAACAGCACGCAAGACAGCGGGAACACACTGAAGACCAATCAGTACTGATACAGTACGCCGACGTCTTAACAGCAGGAACCTCCATTGCCGTAGACCTTACCATGGACCTATCTTCACCCCTCGTCATTGGCGTGAACGTCTACAGTTTGCCCTACAATACCAAAACTGGCGATACAGGCAATGGAGAACTGTTCTGTTCACATATGAGAGTCGGTACTGCGTGTCGGTTACTGCGTATCGACTGCAGATGGCAGAACAAGAATATGGCGGCGACGTGGCCAGCGTTACTCAGACAAATGTGTTATGGAAAGAGACTCATGGGGAGGTACAAGCATCATGGTATGGGGATGAATAGGCCTGAACCAAAACCTTGGTCCAGGGAGAGGAGGCGGCATCACAGCGGTGCGCTACATCGACCAAGCTCTCAGACCCCATACCACATTTCGCACATCACCGGAACAACATTTTCCAGCATGATAACGCCTGGGCCCATATTGCCAGAGCAACACGGGACTTCCTACAGCAGAACTTGTGTCAACATTATACAGTGGCTGGCCCTTAGTCCTGATTTAAACCCAATTAAACATCTTTGGGATGAAATTCAGAGGAGACTTAATAATGTCATACCAAGGCCGAACACAGCCGATTTATTGCGCCAGGCCTTTCTCAGAGTGTGGTTCAAGGTGCCAATGACCTTCATCAATCGATTGGTGCACTTCATGCATAGACGCTGTGCTGCAGTTAATGCCGCTCGTGTAGGTCACACTAGATACTGAAATCAAGAGTCAGAATGGACTGCAAACGTTCACGTAATGTCTTGAAATTGTGCTGAGTTATTCATTAATGTGTCAAGATATTGTACACAAAAAATGTTTTGGATCTGCTTATTTCTGTAATGATTTGATTACATTGCCTATCTAATTTTGAATTCGTACAGACGTTTTTTTTGCTGCTGAGTATACGAACCTTTAATAAAACATTGGCATTCATATATATGTACAGTATATACATAGGGGCTGCTCGGCTGCTGATATGGAAAGTGTCCTGCGGACATGAGTATGTGCAAATACCGTCCTGCGGACGATACAGTGATTAGTGATTTCCTGCGGACAATGCAGTGATTAGTGATTTCCTGCGGACAATGCAGTGATTAGTGATGTCCCGCGGACAATGCAGTGATTAGTGATGTCCTGCGGACAATGCAGCGATTAGTGATATCCTGCGGACAATGCAGTGATTAGTGATGTCCCGCGGACAATGCAGTGATTAGTGATGTCCTGCTGACAATGCAGTGATTAGTGATATCCCGCGGATAATACAGTGGTTAGTTATGTCCTGCGGACATTCCAGTGATTAGTGATGCCCTGTGGACAATGCAGTGATTAGTTAAGTCCTGCGGACAATGCAGTGATTAGTGATGTCCTGCGGACGATGCAGTGATTAGTTAAGTCCTGCGGACAATGCAGTGATTAGTGATGTCCTGCAGACAAGTGTGGAAGCTGTTGCCGATGTACCGAGGACAATTGGATGATGGGTTAAGTAATCGAGTCTGGACCATACAATTCAGCGATCAACAGCATGAGTGATTATTTACACACCATATATAATATGATATTTATCAAATACATTTGAAGTGGTGCATCTCACAGCACTTGAGGTTTCCCCAACCTGTTGTCCAGAATAACATGAGTGTGAATGGATTCTATTATTCGTTCCAATCAGTAGATTTAATACATCAATTGTAAGTTAGGATTAATACCGCAGTACATTTAAAACATTCTAACACTAAATATTTTTACGTCAACAAGAATTAATATCGTAAAACATCTATAACTTGAGCATAAAAAACCATATAAACAGAATCAGAGTATTCCACATAGCTGTACATCTTTCAGCTGTACGTTCTCTCAAACTGGACGTATTATTTGCGGTTCCGGTAAATTGTAATATTATACATTAGACCAACAGGTTTATATCTAAGACGTTTAGAATGTATAACACCATAACTCTACAAGTTCTTCACACTGAGATTATGGATCCAGTTCCTTCATACATCGGGAGATTTGCAGTCTTTGCTGTCCAGGAGAATCGTGTCTTGTCCACGTGCTGCTCCATCATAGGCAGCTCTGTTGGTATGGATAATGTTTATTTACATCTTCCAGGTATATGGTGCGTAAATAATCACTTTTGCTGTTGATCACTGAATTGTATAGTCCAGACTCGATTACTTACAAACCGTCGCCATTTAGCTGGAATATTGCCCAGTGCGGCGTAAAACTAAACTCACTCACTGTAATTAATCGAGTCTGATCAAGAAAATGTGAATTAATGTTCTATATTTTGTTTACCAATTCACCCCATTACTGAAAAGAAGAGATGAAAGTAATCCAGTAGGGTCAGGCTTAGTCAGCAGTGCATCTTTCAGAGTGACTGGTCTGGATATTAAGAGTGAGTGAGTTTAGTTTTACCGTCGGCAATTGGGAACCGATTACATGTGTCAACCAAGTCAGCGAGCCTGACCACCCGATCCCGTTTGTCGACTCTTACGACAAGCATGGGTACTGAAGATCAATTCTAATTAAGATACTACAATTATGTATTCTACATTCATATTACGTTTACTCATATTTGCGGACATATTTTTTTCACTCACGTTCCGAGTTTTTCTGCTTCTTTGATTGTCTCCGGAAGTTTGGTATTTTTCGTTTCTGGGAGAAGAAGAGTCAGAAGTCCTGACAGCGCCGTCACTAACCCAAACACCAACATGAGCAGTATCTGACTGTATCGGCTACTGATGTGCATGGTCTGAAGAAGGCAAGTGATTAGTTTAATCATGCTAATTTTAACAATTAAACATGATATACATGATTATGCCGCAGTTCCGAATGAGTGTTAAACGTTCTTAAATGTTCGGGGTGAATGAGTGAGTAAGAATTTAGTCACATCGGCAGTATTTCAGCCATACCGTGACGATGAGAATTCCATATTAACAACATATTTACACAATATAAATGTCTGTCAACGAAGGACAGTCAAATAACTAGACGATCACAGTTGAACGGTTGAAAATTAGCATTTAATCATAAAACGATATTTCATTACAGAAAAAGACAAAATATAAATGGGCTACACAGATCGCCAACGACTGAAGGTAGATCACCTTGTACCTTGGCTACCTGCGTGGACCCTAGCTGGATTTACACCATCCCCTCAGATGTTAGCGATTATAGACACTTTTAACCATGAATTAAAATTACATTTATTCGACGATTAAAAACGTGATAAGATTAAATGTGCTTTGAATATCCTGGAACTTACGTATCCTCTCAGGAGGTATATGATTTTACACTACTTTAACCCCCTTGAGGAGACAGCCTCTAACAATCTCAGTTGATTATTTAATTTTACCAATTATAAAATGAATGAACATTTACCGATTTGCAAAACATATTTCATAAAATGTATTATGAAATTGTTCTATATTTTTAAAAAATCCAATAACTAAAGGAGTATTAACAATAACAAAAAGCTCCTTCATTGTTTTATTGACATCGAAATATTGATCCCTTGTGATGGAAATATCAATACAGTCAGTCAGAACATGCTCATCACAAAACGGAGGATCTTCACCTTGTAATAAGTATTTGTGAGTATATCGTGTGTGGTCAATCCGACATCGTCGCATAATGACCTCTTCAAACCTGGACTGGCAGCTCAAGTAAATGTACCGACCCTTTTGGGAGACTTGTTAACATGTGCAGTCACCGGTAAACTCGCTGATTTCACTGATTCTAACGTACGATCATTTTGTCTCCCAATAGTAATTAATTGTTCAATATATCTTTCGGCCATTTAATGTATTAGTTTCACATGTAATCATGATTTTTCTTTATCATATGATATCAGTTGTCCTTTTGCTGTCAAGATTTTGAGAAAGTCGTTTCATTTTATCAAAGAGGTTTTGTTATAATTACAACTGCGACTTTTCATATCAATAGCTCAATTAACACTCTTGCGATGCAAGATTTTGCCTCAACTGGACACTTCTATTTTAAAACCGTGCGTAAGATAACGTAGACTCACCAGGTCATTTATGTACGGTGATGATAAGCTTCTGACTCTACAGAACACAGAACTCGAGGACATTCCAAAGTTTCTTGATGTAGTTGGCAGCAGCTCTGCCGTGAAGACGTACACTGAGGCGAAACCAATTGACACACATGTGTTGCCTAGACACGCCAGACTGTTGATGATCCACACGTTAGCTGGAAGTACACGTTGACGAGAGAATCGGTGACACTGGCAAAAAATCGTTAACAATGGAACTACAGGTAAATTTTTCACGCGTATACAAAGTATGTATGTAAATATCAAATCTTGTTTATCTTAATAAGTTCACAGAATTTTTCCATGTTGGGCGCTAAACAAGGTGAAAATCTTTCACTTTTTTATTCATAAATGATTTAGAATAATTACTCATTTATGACAGTTGTAAAAGTGTTATGCTTGAGAATGTAAATATACAGTCATGTTTATCATTTATTGTACTCCTTTATGCCGACGACACTGATCCTTTGGCTGATTCCGCACCCGATCCCGTGCGAACTACAAAGTACTTTAGATTCTTTTAGCAAATATTATAAAAACTGAATCTTGATAAAACGAAATTCTTAATTTTTGGAAGTGGCTCTGGCAAGAATAGTAAACTCAAATTTGTCTTTGAACAATCTCCAATTGAAATCGTTGATAACTCGACTTCTCATTTAGTGACATTTAGTAGAAATAGGAAATTTAATCTATGAACTAAAAACCTTGCAGCAAGTGCATCCAAAGCAATTTTATGTCTAGAAATCATAATATCCCTTTCAGGCCTACCATACAAACGGTGAACAAATCATCAAAACCGAACTCATATACACCAAAACAGAACAAAAATCACCAAAATAGGAAAATAAACTTTCAAAATTGCTACAATATCCTCTAAAACCGAAACGAACGCCTCTGTAATTGCTAACTAATCGTTTGAAATGGAAACCAAACTCGTGTATCTGCTACAAGAGCGGCCGAGAACGGTCGCCGTGCCTTCGAAACGGCAGTCATAGCGTCCCGAAACGGCACGCAAATCGTCAGTCTCGCTTTCAGTCTAGAAACATGGCGGCGCTGGAAGACGAACAGGTTTTGGTAAGTAATGTTTTTCGTCACTATGAGTGTAATCTTGAAAAACTTATATCGGGATGTAGCGCATAAACCCCCTATTGTAGTAGTCACCCATGAAGGGCCACCTCCTCGTGGTGGGTGCTGGGTCACGCTAAGCGACCTTCAACCCCCCGTTGTGGACCCGGGGGAATATTTGGTCCACCAACCCGTTTGCCGTGGGTTGCGCCCCTGTGTCGGTGGAGGAAGGTAGTCTGGTGGTTGAGGGCACTGGTTCCAGGAACAGTGTTCCTTTGCCCAACACACCACTTCGGCCCTAACTTCACCTAGACGGGTGGTTGAACTGGCCCGGTTCAATCAATCGGCTGGTCACGCCAAGCCCTGTGCATGGCAAATATTTTTGCACATTTAAATTATAAATTGGTCTTGGATATTTTGATCTATTGTATGTAAATTATTGCTTACTTTAAACTGCCTAGAGTCCTATGCCAGAAGGCGGTGGCTCATGGGCCAATCTGGCAATGTTGACCTCCACATTCAATATGTGTCCAGTTACTTGTCATGGGCAGAACCACCCTGGCATTTGATTTGGTACACAAATATTGCTATATGTGTCATATTTGCTGGTGTATAACATCCCTGTATCCCTGGTGTCGGCATCTTGGAGATCCAGTGCTATTTGACATCGTCCTTGTTGACACTCCATGGTGGGTGGGGAGCAGGGATGCTGAATTATTTTCCTTTCATTATGGCATCCCCACAAGCTGGTTCATCTCGTCACGAAAAGAAGAGACGTCTTGACGAAATAGATCATTCCCGGAACACATTCAGAGAAATGTTGACTCATGGGCTCGGTTTCTTGTGATAGAAGCTGCGGATTTTCTTCCTCTCAAACTCAATCCTTTTGCCATTTCAAAGGCTATTTCTGGTATTTGCGGAGAGGTGAAAAATGTTACTCGTCTCCGTAGTGGCTCACTTTTGGTCGAATGTTTAAGGCAACAACAATCTGAAAATCTATTGTCTATCAAAACATTTGCAAATGTAGAGGTTGGTGTCTCCATACACAGGACATTAAACTCTTGCCGTGGCATCATCCGCGACAGGGCACGTTGCCTCGCTGATATGTCTGAGGAGGACATTGCTTTAGAATTACAGGATCAGGGCGTTTCAGCAGTGAAACGGTTCACCTTTAAGAAAGAGGGCATTATTACAAAAACCAATACTTATCTCTTGACCTTTTCTCGCTCTTCACTTCCAGCATCTATAAAAGCAGGCTATTTCAATATCGGGGTGGATGTGTATGTCCCCAATCCACTCCGGTGTTATAAATGTCAACAGTTTGGTCATGGGACTTACTCATGCCGTAATCCTGCAGTATGTTATCGCTGTGGAGATCACCATGACGGCACAGGCTGCGAGAATGATCCCAAGTGTGTCAACTGTAAGGAGACGCATCCTGCTTCTTCTAGGTCATGCCCTGTATATCAAAGGGAATCTAAGATAATGAAAATAAAATGTGAACAAAACCTTTCCTATTTTGAAGCCAAAAAACCTTTTCACCAGTCAATCTTCAACTCCATCAAACATCACATATTCCGCTGCAGTTAAACTCTCTGTAGCAATGTCCTCAGCTACATGTCAGACTGACTTGACCTGGGTCAAGTCAGACAAACCTGTGTTTTCTTCTAACAAACCTTCTTCCCCACCAAAAAAAAACCTACTGCCTCATCAACTATGTCAACGTCTGAGTCTCAGACCGAAATTCAGTCTGAGTCATCACAGATGACTGCTTCGCAAATAGTGTCATCACAGCCAGCCACTGTTCTAGTGAAAAAGAAGAAAGGGAAAAAATTAACTAGGAAAGAAACACCTGTCGTACCTTTACCTTTAGAGGTTCTTTTACAGAACACTTTTGGGCCTCTAGACATGGAGGTGACCCTGTATTCACAGGATAAGCAGAGGGGCTTACCCCCCTCACATTCTCGTGAAAGATCGCCAATTGAGCCACCATGAGTCAATTGGCCAATGTAATTCAATGGAACTGCAGAGGGCTTAAACATAACTTCAACGAGATACAATTACTCATACAAGATGATCACCCGTCAGCGTTCTGTCTCCAAGAGACATATCTTAAAAATACAATCTGAGACAGTATAATGCTTGTCATTCTTTTTCTCCTCCGGGAGATCGAGCAACTGGAGGCGCTTCTATTTTGATACATCACAGCGTTATTCATAGCCCTGTCACTCTAAATACGGATCTTCCAACGGTTGCTGTTCGCCTGACTCTGCACGTTGCCCTGACACTGTGCAGCTTATATATCCCTCCCTCTTCTAATATCCGTCAGACAGATCTTCAAAATCTGTACGATCAACTCCCTAAGCCATGTGTTATCATGGGCGATCTTAACGGACACAACCCACTTTGGGGAGGTGTCCATACCAACACTAAAGGTAAAATCCTTGAGGAATTCATTTCCGATAATAATTTATGTATTTTTAATGATGACTCAGCCACTTATTTACATCCAGCTACGTGAACATATTCTTCCCTGGATTTATCACTTGCTGACTCCATCTTGTATAATGAATTCGAATGGATGGTACATGATGATCTTTGTGGGAGTGATCACTTCCCTGCCATTCTCAAGACAATCAGTCCTGGTGATGATCCACCTTTATCGAGAAGAAACTTCGCCAGGGCTGATTGGCCATTTTATGAGACATTATGTGCTGATCACTTAAAACATGATGTTTTTGCGAACAGCGAAGATCCGATACAGTTGTTTTCCGATTTACTCAATGACATTGCTGACCAAACTATTCCTGAGTCCTCTGCAGTTCCACATATTCGCAAGCCATGGTTTGATAATGAATGTAAACAGGCCAGAAAGATCAGGAAGAAAGCTGAAAAATATTTTCGGCGACATCCTACTGTCCATAATTTGAATAAAGTAAAAATGTTAAATGCCAAGGCTCGACGTACATTTAAACAGAATAAGCGTCAGTCTTGGAGGAAATATGTTTCTAAAATAAATTCACGCACACCGATTTCAAAGGTGTGGAACATGATCCAAAGAATTAAGGGCAAAGGTTCCAAATCTACTGTTCACCATCTGAAGGATGGTGACAATATATTAACTGGTAAGTCTGACATTGCCAATAAGCTTGGTGAAACACTCGCCAAACACTCTTCTTCGTCAATATCAGAAACAACAGGAGAAGAAGAGAATAAATTTTAACTCGGACAATGGCGAAGACTATAATGAATTATTTTCATTACATGAGCTCCACACTGCCCTTGAGCAAGCTCATGACACAGCAACAGGAGCTGATAATATACAATATCAGCTCTTGAAGCATTTACCGGAATCATGTTTGGAAACTCTTCTAAATATTTTTGAAACAATATGGACTTCAGGGAATTTCCCACCTTCGTGGCGTAATGCCATTGTAGTCCCTATACCAAAGCCTGGCCGGGATCATACTGATCCGTCTAATTACAGACCAATCTCTTTAACGAGTTGTGTCTGTAAAACCATGGAACGAATAGTAAATAATCGATTAACATGGTATCTTGAAACAAATAATCTCATAACAAATATTCAATGTGGTTTCAGGAAAAATCGTAGTACCATTGATCATTTGGTACGATTAGAATCCTTTGTCAAAAATGCAATAGTCAATAAACAACATGCAGTATCGCTATTCTTTGATCTCGAGAAAGCGTACGATACCACCTGGAAGCATGGCATTTTAAAGGATTTACATGATTTTGGTTTAAGGGGTCGTTTACCTCTTTTTATATCACAGTTTTTAAAAGACAGACAATTTCTAGTCCGAGTGGGTTCAACCCTGTCTGACCATTACAATCAGGATCAGGGTGTCCCACAAGGCAGTATTTTGTCTGTCACTTTATTCAGCATTAAGATCAACAGTTTATCCAAGGTTTTAAACGATTCCATTTATGGATAACTTTTTGTGGATGATTTTAACATTTCTTGTCGCGGTAAGAATATGCATACTATTGAACGACAACTGCAGTTGTGTTTAAATAAAATAAATAAATGGTGTCTTGAAAACGGCTTTAAATTTTCTAAATCAAAAACTAATTGTTTACACTTCTGTAGAAAATATAAGCCTCATAAAGACCCAGAACTGTTTTTAAATGGCACTCCCATCAAGGTTGTAAAAGAGGCCAAGTTCTTGGGTCTGATTTTCGACTCCCATTTAACCTTTCTTCCGCATATTAAATCCCTAAAAACTAAATGCCTGAAGGCACTCGATTTATTGAAAGTCGTGTCTAATTCAAGGTGGGAAGGGGATCAAGCTACGCTCCTACACCTTTACAGATCACTTGTCCGCTCGAAGCTTGATTACGGCTCTATCGTATATGGTGGGGCCTGTAAAAGCAACCTCAAACTACTTGATTCTATCCATCACCAGGGACTAAGACTTTGTCTTGGGTCTTTCAGAACCTCTCCCATTGACAGTCTCTACGTTGAGGCCGATGAGCCATCTTTAAAACTTCGCCGTATCAAATTGTCCCTACAATATATCACAAAGTTATATTCTAATGAATCAATCCTGCTCACACTTGCGTTTTTTTAATCCTCTTTATGAGGATTTGTATAATAAAAAACCTTCACTTGTCCCACCTCTTGGGATAAGAATCCAACAATATATTTCTGCTGCTGGCATTGAGTTGGAGAATATATCTCCTTCCCGTCTTCTTTCTTCTCCACCTTGGCAATTGGTTAGGCCACAAGTCGACCTAACACTCACTAAATTTAAAAAATCAGAAACTAATGACTTACAATATAAACAAGAATATAATCAATTAAAAAGTAAATATAATACATATAAATCCTTATTTACTGATGGGTCCAAGGATGGTGGCGCGGTTGCTTGTGCCACTGTCATTGGGTCCAAAACAATATCTTCCAGATTACCCAATGACAGTTCAATTTTCACAGCTGAAGCAAACGCAATCCTATCAGCTCTCAAATATATAAATAGACACCCTAAATATAAACAATACATAATCTTTTCCGACTCTCTGTCTTGCCTTCAGGCGATTAAAAATATTTCTTGTAAACATCCGCTTTAAATAGAAATTATAGAATTATATAATGATCTTGCAACTGGCCAATACGACATCGTCTTTTGTTGGTTACCCAGCCACGTTGGCATTTCTGGGAATATAATGGCCGATTTTGCTGCCAAGGCAGCACTCAACAAATCTGTGACACCACTTCTGATCCCATACTCTGATTATAAAGCCAGCATTAGAACATACATCCGCGATCTGATGCAGAAGTGGGATGCCCAAGTAGGTATCAATAAATTACATGCAATCAAACCAACTATCGGTTACACCTACTTGGGTTGTCAGTCCAGATTTGAGGAGGTCATCATACGACGATGTCGTATTGGCCACACAAGATATACTCATGAGTACCTATTGAAAGGTGAGGATCCTCCGTTTTGTATCCCTTGTGATGAAAGAATCACGGTCAAGCATTTCCTGCTTGACTATGTTGAATATTCCATCACAAGGGATAAGTATTTTAATGTCAAAACATTGAAGGATCTTTTTTATAATGTTAATTATCATTTAATAGTTGAATTTTTAAAAGAATTAGATTTGTTAACTGATTTGTAAATAGATATATATTTTATTATTGGTAATTTAAATTAGTCACTGAGATTGTTAGTGGCTGTACCCTCAAAGGGGGTTGACGTAGCGTAAAATTATTGTCCTCCTGAGAGGGTACGTAAGTCCCAAAACTTTCAAAGTAAAATATAAATTATCACATTTTAAACGTAGTATTTTTGTTATTTTAACTGTTGGCTAAATTTTCCTACAATCGCCAGCGGCTGAAGGGATGGTGTAAATCCAGCTAGGATCCATGCAGGTAGCAAAAGTAATGTAAGTCCCCATGGCTCCTAGCATGGTGATCTACCTTCAGTTGGTGGCGATCTATAGCCCATTTTTATATTGTGTTGTCCCCTATAGTTAAAATGTTTTAGATTCAATTACTAGTTTTACATGTATATCTGTGATACTCTAGTTGTTTTACTGTCCTTCGTCGGCAGGTGTTTTATAATATACATATATTTTATTTCAAATATCAAATGTTCTCGTCACGATATGGCTGAAATATTGCCGATGTGACGTTAAATAATAACTCACTCACTCACCTATTGTAGTAAGGTTCAAATCTATGTTCATACTTCTCCGTGTTAGGCTTGCAATTCCGCACAATGTTGTCCCTCGTTCGACCGAAGGCGGTTTTTTGTTGGCCTTGACTCAAGTCTTGATTAAGTTTTTGTTACATTATTCGCGTTTCTTACAGCTAATAGAGACGATGTGGGTAATTCCTTCAACTCATGGACGCGATATCATACGCAAGCTTTAAAATACTTTTACTTTGAATACGATAATGTACAATAGAATGGAGATTTTTTGTAAACAGTTACTGTTAACATCAACTTAATATTTTACTAACCGAGAGCCGCGATGCGGTCGGTTAATAATTTACTTATTATGTCAAGATGTTTAAAAATCCTAAATCATATTTCTGTATTTACTCAAGGGACTCGAATACAACGACAACAATTATCGGCTTCCATTAATGAAACTTTGTTATAAGAACAACCACCAGAACATAAGGCAACAGACCAATCAAAACATTTTTTAGCAATTTCCGTTTAGATGAATATCGAAAGGTTTAACAGGGTTCAAAGTTTGCTTTTGACTTTCTGATCATAGATAAGTAAACTAGAAAAATCACCAGCAAAAATCAAGATTTTATTTATGCTTAGCTATTTGTTATTCACGTGTAAATACACTGGCCCTGAGGGATAATTTGATTATCAACCTCTGGGTAAAATAGGTTTCCTTTGATAAGATTTTCATTGGAACAAGTAACTATGTTTATGTATTTCATTTCAGTTTTGAAGATGGGAAGGCATAAATACAGACTAACATTAAAGAGAAAAAAAGGCGGAGGTAACAATGCCTCAGCGCCAAGAGAACTCCCTTCGGACAAAGAAAATACCAGTGCTGACTCAAAAGAGACTGAACTGGATCACAGCACCCCTGTCAAGAAGCATTGCAGTGATTCATGGGGAATTCCTTTGTCTCCAATTAAGGAAAGTGAAAATAACACCCCTAACAGCATTTCACTTTGTATCGAAAATAATCAGACCAGTTCAGACCATGAAATAAGTGGACTGACATTGTGTGATAAATGTGGAAAGTGTGATGCAGCTTCAAAATCAGTGTCATGCATTCACAACTACAGTTCTGATGCCCTATGTGAGAAATGTGGAACAGAATGTTTGCGGACAGGCACCCACACTGTAAGAGGTAATATTGCTAGCAATGAAACACAATCAAAACATTGTGACATTGACTATCTTTCCACCTTGTGTGAAGCAGCACATGCTAAATTAATGGATATAGGGTAGAGGAGACTTCTTAGAAAAACTGTTGGAAGTTATAGTGTCGGGTAGACTTGACTTTGAATGGCTTACCTTTCAAATAATATCAGACACTGTAAATGCTCTGAGTGTAGAAATGAGTGCTCAAATGAGATTCTCATGGCAGTCCAAATGTTTCTGGAAGCTTCTAACAAAATGTGGAGGGATGGCTCTCCGATTGTTAGGCGGCTGGAAATCAATTGGAAGTATTTTGACAGAAGAGTGCAAACGTGGATTTCTTCATACAGAAAAATCAGACATTATTTTAGATGTCCCAGATGAAGAAAATTTGAAAAATTGATCCGTATGATGGAGAATGGCCCCAAAAACTTCCTCCTGGTTTCTCTGGTAAAATTGCGGCTACGGTTGCAAATTCTACCTCTGTACAAGAAAGCAGTGTATGTCTGTCTTTGGATGGAAAGAAAATCACCCCTCGACTCAAAGATGAAAGGGGAGAAATTGATCTCCTCGGAATGGAAGAAGATGGCATAACTTTACAAAAAAGACGGGAAACTTATGCAGAAGAACAAGAATTGATTGCAATAACCTGTCAGCTTGTCGAGGAGTCTCAGACCATATCACAAGAAAGTGAATTTGTACAATCTCTTCGGTGGAATATGACCCTCCTAAGTGAAAAATCAATAAAGCTGAATGAAGAACTTGATAAGAAGAATTATGCTCTTGACAGATTGAAGAAATTGGGTGGAGAAGACTACGAAAACTCACGGTACTGTTTTGTTATACAGCTGGTAACAGCAGCTCAAGTAAAACGAGAGTGCATGGAAACTGGTCGCAGTTTGAGAAATAAACTTGTGAAGATCCTTGCCACATTGCATAGGAAACAATCATTTGTTCTGGAATCGCCTGTTTGTCCTCTAATTTGCCAACTTTCTATGCCCTCCATGACATTGACAGTCTCGTGGACAGTGGCAATGAACGGAAAGAGGAGCTAGCAGCTTTCCTGTTACGTGAAGGGACACACTATGTGAAGCAGAGAAGTAAGGCCTGGTTCTCATTCCGAAAGGAAGAAAAGGTCACAGGAAGCACGATTTTCGCAGTTGTAGGAGCGGATGGACTAAAGGCACAACGGGAACACTTTCTGCAGAAATTGAGAGGAAAGGAAGTTCCGGAATTCACTCAGGAAGTACAGGATGCCATAAGACATGGCGAGAAGCATGAGCCAGATGCCCTTGCCACATTCTGCACAAGATTTATTCCTAGTTTTCTGCCTGATTGCGCAATTTACGAAGCTGGTTGTTTCCAAGTTAAGGCCGGAAGTGTTCCAATGTTGGTGTCCCCAGATGGAATAGTTACAAGGGAAGGCTACCGGTAAAGGGACCACATGGTCGGTATTGAGATAAGGACAGATTCATAATCTACAAGATTTCCCCCAATAAATGCAAAATGAATTAACCCGATATCTTTTAAACTGACAATGTAGTGCCCAGTTAAATGATGGTGGGGTTAGAATTTGGTAGAAATGCTTAAGTGAGAAAATACGGGTTAAAAGAGATGCGTGTATTCTTTCAGCCATAAAAGAATTATAAGTATGAAGTTACCGTGTGCTCATTTGAATGTGTGTTGTTAACAGATAAGGTGTGATAAAGCAAAAACGAATTTTATTTTCATCTGTTCAAATAGCGCGCGCATGCGTAATGGTCGAAGTGGTCCCTTTTTAGCTTAAGTTTTTATGATTATGCATGAATATTTTATTTACCCAATACACCTGGTAGATAACAAGTCATAAACGTGTGGTTATTTTAGACGAACAACTGGATACCTAGACATACAAAACAAAGTTATATTAATTTGATTTCTTTGATTGCATGCATTCTGAGGTTACAAAGACTTTGGGAGAGACAGTGGTCGTATTTTGATCAAACGGTTTTGGTCCGGAATCCTACTGGGATCTAGATATCTTCTCATGTAGTGACACTATTGTGCAATGCATGATATGAAGACTAAAGTTGCAACAGCAGGTTCCACTGTTCACAACTGTGTAGTTGCAGGCCTTCCCATTGAATTTACCCATGACGATCCGGGTTAGAATATTGAGCTTCAGTAACACATGCTCGTCGTAAGAATCGACTAACAGGATCGGGTGGTCAGGCTTGCTGACTTGGTTGACGCAGGTCATCGGTTCCCCACGCAGATCGATGCTCATTCGGTTGATCACTGTATTGTCTGGTCCAGACTCGATTATTTACAGACCGACGCCATATAGCTGGAACATTGCTTGATGAGGCGTAAAACTAAACTCACTCACTCACCCATTGAATTAATACTAGTTTGCAATGAGATACCGTTAAAACGCCGTAAAACCAACTCTCTCACATTGGTTAATAACAACTGAAATGGTGCTTGAATTTCAGATACTTTTATGTATAGAACCTTTATGACAAACGGAGACCCTGGAATGCCACCCATGCCTCCTTGAACAGTTCAACATAATGTTACGATCAATCAGTATCCACATGGTCTGCAGTGGCTGGTTTCATAATGTCTTCCCGTCTTTTAGGACAGACCAACCTACCCCTGATTGTTTGATTTCTGTGACCTGCCTGGAGACAGTAAGAACAAGTTGGGGTTTTACGCCTCTTCTTTTCTGGTGTTTGAAACACAAATGGTTCAATTTGCACTGTGCCTGTTTGTCTATTATCTTTGTTGGTTGGTCCATCATCATTCTGCGCATCCTGAACCATTGATGTCCCGGGTTCCGCAGTTGGCTCAGGTGGTACATATGCAGTGACTGCACACGGAAGAGGACAAAGTGTGTCTTTTGAGTCATCAGGAACATACTGTCTGATAGAATTGTACAGGTACAGCTTCCTGGCATAACTCAATCCTACTGGATGGATGATGTTTGGGAGCGATTTGTCCAGTGTAGAAACTTCACCAACTGTGAAACGGACACTATCGCTGTTCAAACTTGTTTTGCAGCTGACAATCCCTGGTGACTGGTTTGTGAAGAAGAAATGGTGAAACTTCTTTATCTCAGGTATTTTGTGGAATCCATGTGCCTTGAACTTAGACTGCCAGTCATATATCGGCACGAAAGTGTGGCCAGCTTCATCCCCGACAGCAACAGGGAAGACGTTCCCTGGGCAACACTCTCTTGCTATTCTCTGTACATCTGCCACTGATGAAGCCTGTTCACGTCGCCATCGCTTCTTAAACAATCCAAACAACAGATCTGGCCAAAACTTGGTGTGTCCAACAGGCATAAAGCTGATCTGAAATGACTGGTTCTGACCTGTAGCTGTACGCCAAAGACAGTATTGCATCATGAAATTGTTCTTGTTCTGACCACAGCAGTTGTCAGCATGACACAGCGAGTCGGTTTCTCCTACACTAAAGTTTGTGTAGAAGTGGTGAAGAAGTGAGATAACCACATTTGATCCTTTCCCACAATGAGCTGCTTCAGGTATAATGTAAAGGACAAATTTCCTGAGTGGTTCTACGGCAATTCCAAAGAGTCCAACCTTGTAGCCACATAGAAAGTATAAAGGTCCAACTTGTTGAGAATCCTGTGGCAAAAACACTTGCTGAGCAAAATCAAAACTCTGATGCATTTTACCTTTGTATGTCAGTAGCTGATGGGGCGAAAGGGTCAGTTCGGGGTGTCAACAGTTCAACGTCTTGACGACATTCGTCAATTATCGAAATGTAGAATCCACGTTCAGACGTCACTTGGTCAATATGTTCTACAACTCTTTTGGCAAGTTCTCGTTTTTTATTGTCGCAGAAAGTCTTGAGTTTCGACATGGTCATACTGTTCTGCTGACAAACAGCACACAGATCTGTTCTTGGTCTTTGGATAACAATGTGGGAACAAAACAACATCCATGTTGCATACCATGTGTGAACTGACACGGGTTCCTCGTCAGTGTCATGACACGCATCTTCGTATTTTCCGTATACAAGCTTTTTGGTCATGTGAGAAGGCAAAAGTTTTAAGTCAGTGTTTTTCCTTCCCGAAATGCGACCAGGCATCACTAAGGCATTCTGCTCACCATAGTTTTCAATGAACTGTACAGCCTTTTTTCGCTGTTCTAATGTGAGACATGTTGATTGATTGGTTTTATCTGCCCTGCCATGTTTCTTGGCATTTATTCCAGAAACTAACATATGCTCTTTGACGTTTTTAAGACGCTTAATACCCGACCCAAAAACAAACATGAAAAATTCTCGACAAACTGTGACACCTCTGAACATGTACGTTGTTCTGGTCTCCTTTCTTGGCTGAGGGGCATGACCTTTCTTCACGGTATGAGGCTGGTTCTGTACAAGGGTATTCAATGCTCCGAGCATTAAGATATGATGATGATTAACGTGATTATCACAATAAAAATCAAATTCAAGACAATCCAGTCTTGACTCCTGAATCATATCAAGTGGAAACTTCTTTGTGCAATTCCATGCACAACACCCACTTTCAATAAAGGATTGCACCTCCAGTTCACAATCAGAATGGGATAAGGGTATAGACAGAGTTGGAAGAGTCACTTCAACAACATCGCGGTCAACATCTAATTCAGACACATTAACAGTATCCTCTCCGTATTCTGGTGGTGTACAGAGGCTAGAATCTAAGCATGTTTCAGCAAAGTCTTCCAATACATCATTATTGCTTGCATTATTATCATCAGTACAAAAATATTCAGAAATAACATCCAGTGCTCCTGGTACATCGGCAATGCCTTTGCCAAAATCTAACAACTGTTCCTCAGCCATATTTGCTCAGTTACTTATACCAACCACAGTGCGAACACCAGTAAAAACCATCAGAATTGATGTCATGGACGGTTGTACTATCTGACAGATTGTCAACACAGAATAAATGGAACTGTCTGTGGCATGATGCACAGTATAGCCAGAGTGTTCCATCTGCGTCAGTCAAAACAGTGTTATCACTACAAACTAGTTCTGTTTCAAGTTTTGAGGGGTCAATAGCTGATAGCTGACACTCGTAGCAGACCCATATTTCTGCCTCGACAGAACTGTCACTTGCTGGACTGTTTGGGGGAGCAGACATTCTGAAAAAGCAAGATATACCTTCCAGTCAGAACAGTTACAAGTGTTCAGTATTTAACAGTTCATTTTGGAATATTGTATAATCGAAAAGTAAAAAAAATCAACTGCAAAAAAACAATTATAAAAAATCCACAAAACCCTGATTCTATAACATTCTGGTTAACCGCTTATGGCCCTTCTATTAATACATTTTTAACATACCTCTTATTGATGATTTCAATCTCAGCCTGATCAGAACTACTGCTTGTAGATTCTTCAACAAATCTAGTCTTATTTGAATAGGTTGACAAACTTTCAATTGATGACGGGATAGGGATATTGATTGCTCTACCCTCTACACTTTGATAATCGGAGGTGTCATTTCCCCATAATTCCATATGCTGATAAGGATGATTATCAAATGATTCGCCACATATTTGGCAAATTGTGGGATGATAATTCTTTTCTGGAATAACATGTCGTGGTATGGTGAATGAACGAAACTGTGGATCGACAAAGTTATGATGGGAAAAAGACCGAGATATATGCTCAAAACGGGGAATTGGTGGGTAACCAGGCCCTGTGTAACAACGGCTCAAGTCTGGTTCTGACTGCATACGCCTCAATGTATAAGGGTAGTGAGAGTTGTGCAAAGGCTCAGTGCACAAATCAAAATGATCAAGGTCATATTGGTACGTTTCCCATCCATATGTACCTTCATTTCTTGGTACAAAGTTATGTAAGTCTAAGTAATTCATTGAATTCGAGCTGTTTGTGCTTTCGGCCACTAAAATATTGGGTTTAACGGGTTTGTATAGTCTGTCCATAGTGAATGTACGTACTACCGTCAGGATTTTGAAACCTGAAAGGAAAAATTAATCTACTAAATTCCACTTACATTTTGTTTTCAATATTTAATTCAGTTCATAATAGTTGTTTACTGAAGAGGATCTTTCTAGGAGATTAAATTCTATTTTCATTGCAATAATGACACCAAAAAATAACCAAAACATCTTTATAAATAAAGGGACCAGGTGGTCGTAATAAGCACGTTGATTTTAGCTAAACAATATGTCTACGAAAAAAATATAATTAAGACAATTTTGGACAATAATTGAGTAGTCACACCTTCTTTGTATAATTACCAATGTAAAATACAACTTTGCAACCATGTAGCTATAAATCATATTGTATTATCAATGTTCAAACGCGGGCTCGTGTAAACTTACCCTCCACCGGAAGCAGGGTCAGGTCAAATGCCGGTCAAATTAGTTGCGATCAAGAACTCGGTTACGCTGTGAGGTTTAAATGAAAGGTGTCCAAAGAAGCACATGTAAAATATTGCCTAGTGAAGCCTTTCTCTGCCTCGTTTGACGTTTTTATACTGCATAAAAGGTTGCGCCGACCATGTGGTACCTTTATGGAACCTCTTAATATTTTAAGTTTTGAGGCTTTTATTGTAAACAATCTGTAATTCCAACAGTCAACACGTAACAAATGAGGGTTTTTAAACCATTAAAACACAAAAAATTTAAGAAAGATCGTGAAATTTAAGAGTTTTATTCATCGGTTCACGTTTCTGTCAGTATCTCTGAATCTGTGATCGACCATGTGGTCCCTTTACCGGTAGCCTTCCCCGTTGGATGTCAGTCCCAACGGCACATCCTATTATCAGTCTCAACTCCCTGGGGATCATACAACTCTTGCAGCAACAAGGCACACCGAGTTATTGTGGCTTTCTCATCCTTACGAGGTACCCATTCACAGCTGGGTGGACTGGGACACATAGTCAAAGTACTTTGTCCAAGTTTACTGCACGTTGCTGTACCCGCAACTGGGTGTTTGCACGTATTCATGTGGCCACCATTTGGTCATATACCAACGGATCCGTGGGTGCTTTGTGACAATACTGAAAGAGTCTGCACAAAAAGTTTACTCCAAGGTTTTTACACCCGGTCACCCGGATACATATACTCCTCACAAACAGTTTAGCAACACAAATTTTTAGTCTCATTAATTACATTTTCATTTATTGAAATTTCAGATCATGGCATGATACAATGGAAAGGTGAAACATGTACACACGACTAACAAAATGAAATTTTATTGATCAATAAAAGCTTGCAAATCGTCAAAACCATGTACCCGTGAAACAGTGGTGCAAAAGTGTAAAGTTCAAGTCAGTTTTGGACAGTGAAGCAGTGTTAAGTAACGCGTATGACCATCATGAGCACAAATCCAAGCTTCTGCACGTCTTTGCATTGGCCAAATGAGCCTTTAAAGTTGCTGTTGTGGAATGTTCTGCCATTCTCTCTGTAACGCCTGCTCAAGGTCATCCAGAGTCGGGAGGTGAACATGGAGACCGTAAACACGACTTCCAGTAATTTCACAAGCATGTTGAGTGGGATTAAGATCAGGTGACCTTGCTGGCCAGTCCATAGTGTGATGTTGTTGATCTAAACAACATCATTAACAACGCTTTCTCGGGCATTATCAACAATGAACGGGCATTCTCATCCATGAAAATGCAGTTTGGACCCGCTTGTTGTACCAGAGGAATGATTACATGAAAGGTTTTAACCGATCCGACAGCATATGTGCAATGTGGAGCACATTCTTGCCACATATTTTGCATGTTGTTTCTGAGGGTGGTCGTGTTCGGTAATGTTATCAATGTTGTCAGATAAATCAATTTGCCGGTCACTAAAGGTTATGTATTCTTTGAATATTTACCTTTCAGTAACATGCCGGCAAAAATTGCTATCGCGATTGATAAAGATATTACACTGAAAATACTTGTTGCTTAATGTTTGGTGAGGAATATATATAAAATATTATTCCAATATTCGTTCAAAAAATCAGGAGTAACACTTAGGGCACAATCCATATGAAAACAAAATCACATGTTTTTATCAACCAATAAACAATAAACAGACCTAATCTCTTGATACGCGTATTACTGATCTCAAGTAATAGAGTAATAACAATGGAATAATTCATCAATGACAAAAAACAAAACAAAAATTGATGATAGGATCTTCAGAAATTAAGATATTTAAGGACTAATATTTTCTCCTTCCGGTTTAGATTGGGATTGTGGTATCTGAGGTGAGGTGAAATGAAATGTAGTGCTACATTATTATTGTACTTACATACACAGACTGTGTGACATAGGCTCTTCTGCTCTTCGAACTATGGCTATGCACTGCTAGCCAGCTGACACAGTTTTTACTTTTCGAACTAGGTTGTATGTAGTGCTAGCCTGCTGACATAGTGTTGGTTCTTCAAACTAGGACGTATGCTGTGCTAGCCCGCTGACACAGTTTCAACTCTTCGAACTAGGCTATTTGCAGTGCTAGCCTGCTGACATAGTTTTGGCTCTTTGAAATAGAGCGTATGCAATGCAAACCTGCTGACATAGTTTCAACTCTTCGAACTAGTCTGTATGCAGTGCAAGCCCGCTGACACAGTTTCACCTCTTCGAACTAGGGCATATGCAGTGCTAGCCCACTGACACAGTTTCACCTCTTCGAACTAGGCTATATGCAGTGATAGCCTGCTGACATAGTTTTGGCTCTTCCAAATAGAGCGTATGCAATGCAAGCCTGCTGACATAGTTTCAACTCTTCGAACTAGTCTGTCTGCAGTGCAAGCGCGCTGACACAGTTTCACCTCTTCGAACTAGGGCATATGCAGTGCTAGCCCGCTGAAACAGTTTGACCTCTTCGAACTAGGGCATATGCAGTGCTAGCCTGCTGACATAGTTTCGGCTCTTCGAACTAGGACGTATGCAGTGCTAGCCCGCTGACACAGTTTCTGCTCTTCAAGCTAGCGTATGTGCGATGCTTGCCCGCTGACACAGTTTCAACTCTTTTTGAACTAGGATGTATGCAGTGCTAGCCTGCTGACACAGTTTTGGCTCTTTGAACTAGGACGTATGCAGTGCTAACCTGCTGACACAGTTTCGGTCCTTCGAACGAGAACGTATGCAGTGCTAGCCTGCTGACAAAGTTTTGGCCCTTCGAACTAGGTCGTATGCAGTGCTAGCCAGCTGACATAGTGTCGGCTCTTAGAACTAGGGCGTATGCAGTACTAGCCCGCTGACACAGTTTCGATGTGTGCGATGCTAGCCCGCTGACATAGTTTCAGCTCTTCGAAGTAGGGCGTATGTAGTACCAGCATTCCATGCCACGGTTTAACATACCCTCTCAGACACATCATACTGATTCCGAGACGACCAGTTCTTGTTTTATCCATAATGCCGAGCGCCAAGCATGGTGCCAAGTGAAATAGTCTCATGTTATTTGGTATGACGTGACCAGGGGATCGAGCCACCGGCCCTTCGCAAAGACCGAAAGACTGTTTCCACTAGGCCATGAAGGTGATCAACTATGGTATGTGGGTAAATGTATTTGTATGTTTAATAATGAGTTTGTCATATGGGGAAATGATATATATTGTAAGTGTAATGGGTACGCACTCTAAATCTAGACACAACTTACTTCCTGAGCAACAGTTGATTGGTAGACACTTTTGTCATATGTCCACATATGGCATGGCTCGGTATTGTTGTTCGAAAAACCTGACGATGCCATTGTAGAAGCTGAGAAAATCTCGCAGGACGAATACTTCCAACCTCCATCGCTGCCATCCACATAAGGTACTGTCACGTTGATGAGGTCGGCATGAACCTGGTTCTGAACGTTGAACGTATCGTTCACCAGCCCAGGGATGGCGCACCTGCAGTTTAGATAATGTGTCTAACATTGTAACAGCGGTCGTGTGGCCCAGTGGTTAAAGTGTTCGCTCGTCACATCGTAGGTTTATTTTTTTTATATTTTGGGGTCGATTCACCATACAGGTATCATGTATTGAGCCAGTGACCCCGACGTGAATTTGCAAGAATATTTCTAAAAACCTTGGACCGCCTCCGTGGTGTAGTGGTTATTAAAACAAAATAATCTCATAATGAAAAGGAGCCAAGAGATTTTCTTCATTTTCAGACTTGACACATATCAAACATGGGCTTTCTTGATTGTATTTGTTTCAGGGTCTGTATGACAGACTAGGGGGTCACATCATCTACCAACCGAATCGGACCCACAAAGCTACGACACCCCATCGTGAGATGACGTGACAGATGAAGAGGTTGATCATACTGGTGAAGCCTCGGCCACGGATGCACAGGGGGTAAGCCTTGTCCATGCTCAACCAGTACAGTTGATCTATCTACATGAGCAACTACCATCAGCGCGTACAGTTATTGTTTGGATGTTTTGACAGAAGCCAAAATCTTGACACAGTGGCTACATAGTACATAACCTCATTTAGCCTAAAAATACACAATACGTGAAATGAATTCAGTTGGTAATGTTGTAAAGACGTCGAAAGTGGTAAATTTCTCGGCTTTTTCGAAAAGACGTGTCAAGAAATGCTTCAAATGTAAACAAAATATAACGTGTCATGACCAAATGATATAAGGGTTATACTCCATGACCATTCAGCTTATAAGACAAGTCAATTTCATAAATATTTACTACTTCAGAATATCAAAATCTTACGAAGTTTGGGACTCACTCTCTACCGGGATCGACTGTCTATCGGGAAAATGGTAGTTGATGACGACCAACTTCCGGTTGAGCATGGACAGGGCCTATCCCCTGTGGGATGACGTGCTGACAGTTGAAGGGATTCCAACTTAAACTCAGTCATCCTGTAAAAGGGCACATTACAAAAATGCGTCCCCTAGAAAGCTAAGACTTTTCAATCCCTATTCTTTTGGCATTTTACAACCTTTAGAGATTACTTCGGCAGTCAGCTTGGCACATTATTTCAATGGGTGGTTGTTTGACCATGACAGTCACTGTTGCTATTCTTATAATGGAATGAGTAAGGTTTTACACCACTTATTGCAATATTTGAGCTATATTTTGTTGGGGACACCAGAAATCGGTTTGACATATTGTACACGTTGGGAATCGAACCCTGGAGCGAACGCTTTAACCACTAAGTTCGGCTCGTCGGCTTTGATGGCCACTTTATCTATGTTGTAAGTTTTGATTGACCATATCGGATCGGTGGCTCGTTTCCGAGTGTCCCCTTCGTGTTCCCCCGGCTGGTAGAGGTACCTCACGAGGGCCCTATCGGGTATCTGTTTCTCCTTCCCACGCAATGGTGCAGACGACTCAGCCACTATTGATTTTAGTTTGATAACGTCGGCTGGTTTCTTGCCAGTGAGCCGAGTGGTTTCGTGGTTGATGGCCGACACCACCTCAGGTAGCCGCGCTACCCATTCAGTCGATCATTTCCCCGGGTTGGCCATCTCTCTCGCATACTGATGCCCGAATAAGCGCTCGGCCAAAGTCCTATTGAATCTCTCAACTATGGCTTGGCTGCGATGGGCTCCGTCCTGCCACGCCTGACCTTGGTATCGTGTTTGTCTAGCAGGTGTGACACGGCACCCATGAACTCCCGCCCGGGGTCGACTTGCAGCTCTGTGGGCCACGTCAGCGCACTGCGTTTGTACATGCGTTCGAATCCGCGGGCTACCTGGGCCGAGTCTTTCGCGGTCAAGGGTTCGGTTTCCTTGTAGCAACTGGCCACGTCCACGACGGTTAGGGCATACTTGTACCTCTTGTCGTGGGGTAGGAATAGGAGGTCGGCCTGGTGAACGCTATTGGGTATGTTAATACCGAAGTTCCTTTGGGGCACGTAGCGTGGTGCCGGTAAATAGATCGGCCACAGGGCTTGTTTTTCAAGCCACGCTTTGGCCCCCGTTGAGGGTACTCACGCCATTTTAGCCAGCTTATGTACCGCGCTAGCTCCTTTCCAGTACCCAAACGGGCTGTAGTAAATAGCCTCAAACTTTCTCTGGTTCCGTGACATTGTATCGTATATATACACCTATGTTCTTGGTTCAATTTTCTCATGCCCGTACGCGTACGTGTTGATCCCATCAATAGCTATCCAACGCTTAGTGTCCATCAGCGACAGGGACGTCTTGTTTATAGTCAGTCCGTATATCCTATGCCCATCACTTTTACGCGTGTTCATTTTATGTCTGAAGGTACGAGTCTTGAACAGGGCTTCCTTGAATCTGGCGTGTTTGATGTGTTGTTTAACCACGTACTTCTTAACACCCTTCGCCTTCCAGATCTCACCATTGTCGGCCTTCAGGATGGAGTACATCTTGGGCCTCAAGCCTATGTACTCGGCTATGGGGGTGCCAGCACACTCGTCCTTCATCTTACCTAGGACCTTTTTATTTACCGTGCTGTGTATGGCATGGTCCTTGGGGTAGTCGCTGGTGTCGAACAAATCGAGGCGTTTTTTCATGTCCTCGTACACGTCCTCGTTCGATTCTGCATCAGCAGGGAATCGGTGTCCATGTACAGCACTTCACACCTGTCGCCATACTGTTTCTTCAGTTCGTTGTACTAAAAGTCGTACATCAGGTGTTTGGATAAATCGAGGATGCTCATCCCCACGTAAACAGGCCGGTTGAATTTGATGTTACTTTTCTTCATGTGTAGGGCCACCAGATCGTCGGTGAATATCTTGCTCCGGCTGAATGCCGGGCTGGCTATCAGTCTCCTGAGCTTGTCTTCCTCATTCGACCGAACCAGCTTCACAGTCATGCGTTTCCTCAGGTTCTCCATAGTCTTACCGAACATCGAGTTGTTCATGAGCTTGTTTTTCACTGGTGGCCAGCTTTCGCAGGTCCGTGTTCATTCTGATGTATGGCTCCATCCAGGGGCTCTGGTCGAACACGAGCACCCTATGTATTTTGGTCAGCCTCATACCCAACAACAGGTACAGCTGTAGGTTGCGATAGTGAACGATATACTTGGTCTTATTCATTAAGTTAAGCACTAGTTTTTCAACGTCTGCCACCCGCCCACCTAGCAAGTTAGGTTGGTACTCGGACATCCAGTCTGGGTTAACCTTCATATGTTCGGTGGCCAGGGGGTAGCTGTTGTGCGATGTGTGTAATGCCTTGGGGTATTTCAAGTCCACCTCGAGGATATAGCCTTTGTTCGAATCCGGTGCGATGCTCATAACATCAATCTCGTGCGATGCCCATTCGAATCCCCCTGTGGGTAGATACTGGCTCTTGGCCCAGCCGTACAGGTTGTTGGCGTAGAGGTAGAGAATATGATTGGTTGGCTTGCTCGGGTCATAGCCCTTCATGTATTAATTATTTGCTTTCGCGTATCGTTTGGTAGCCATGGAAATCCCACCTCGCAAGCCTTTCTCAATGAATAGGTGCATGTGGTAATCGGTGAGCAATTCCAACTTAACTCCGGTCTTTTTCAACAATGCATCCCAAGATAGACCTGGGCTGGTGTAGTACCATGCGGGGTCGAGTTGGTACTGCTTAAAACACGTCCTCCTAAACGTCTCAAACATGTCGGCTATCAGGAGTACATCTGTCCTCAAATACAGGTCGTGGTAGTCACCCAGATTCTTACAGCCCAGTTTATTCCATACGTTAATCGCATGCGAGTAATCGTCTTGGGATATTGTCGAGTCGGTCAGGTTGCTGTAAAATCGGTTGATAGGAGGCAGTCGGGTCTCAGCGAACTTGGCCCAAGCATCCATGTTCTCGTAGGGGTACACACCCTTCCTCATCAGCAGGGGTCGAGTCTCGGCGTTGGTATATCGATCAGTGATGGGGAAGGTATCGTTGGCCTTGACCAGACTGTCGAGTGACGACAGGAGGAACTGAACTGAGTCGATGAACCTCAGGCCATTAAAGCTGAAGGAGATGTATCTCTCCATGTTGTCGGGGATGCACAGCAGGTTGCCGTCGACTTTCGCGATGGCCTGCATGATCAAGTGAGAGTCGTACCCTCTCAAGTTGTGGAAGACTACGGGGATGTTTATTGTCTTGGGGGTGATTCTAAGCTTGAGGTTGCACGCGTTGTGAGCGGCGCCTCTATACTTACCGGTGACGTGGCAGTGATCTCTCACCGAATCAACGTTCAGCGGTTTATCGCACACGTGGCAGGGAGTGCTGCAGCCGTGAGCTAGCCGGTCGGCTTGAGTCATATGCATGGGAGCGACTGTGTATAGTGCATTCCTAATACTTTTCTCTTCCTCCTGCAAACACTTTAGAAACTTTTCAGCCGCGTCGGGACCCTTGTACACTACGGGAGCTTTCGTTTCCCCATCACATCGGACGACCACGTATCCAAACCCACAGGCCTCGTGCTCCTGTGTTTTTTGTGTGATGGGGTTCCCCCCATCATCAACGGGTTTGACCAAGGCTTTGAAGTCGGCGTAGATGACATAAGGCACGGACATCTGATTTTTGTGGTTGTCGAATGTTAGGATATTGTCGCCTTCCTTAGGCATGTCGACTTGTATGGCCGTCTGCCCCACACCTTGGCAATCCCCCCGGTGGATATGAAGCGCCGTATCGAAAAACGGCTGCGTGACTTGCAAGATGAGAGACGGACTCGGTTGGAATCCGCTTCCTCGAACCGGGAACAGCTTTGATCCCAGATCAGCCACATGCGGGAAACCATCGATCGAGTCCTAAATGAAGACACCACGCTAGCTGACAGGATCCGAATCCTCTTCCGAGAGCAAGGGATTACTATCGCCAGCATTCTGACTGCATTGGGCTTCATCATATCAACCCTGGTCGTGTCATTGACAGGGGGTACCCCCACACCCCAAAGTGGTGGTACACCCACTGGTGGCGTCAGAGACTGGATAAAAACCACCTGAAATCCCTCGGGGAGGCCCTGGCTAAACTCGCTGGTAAGGCCGCCAAAGCCCTGCCCGGCATCCTGGGTAGCATCGTCTCGTGGCTGCTGAGCTCTCTGGATAAAACTGCCATGTGGTTCGGTCAAAACCTGTGGGCAGCCATCGTCGCCGTGGCGGGTCTGGTGTACGTAGCGGCTAAGGCATTTTTAACCAAATGAGTCCCAAACCGGCCGCGATCCCCCCGACCACCAGCGCTGTTTTACGGTCGATGTGCTGCTGATTGGATGCCTGAACGTGTGGGGGCTGGGACTGTGGGGGTGTGGGTTGAACCCTTGACTCCGGGGTCGGTACAACTATTCCCGTTTCACCGGTCGTGGGAGGTGGTACGTGGGGGACGTTGACATCGGGGTTGACGCCCAACTTTTGGTCTGCCGTGGCTACGACTATTTCGTTGTTGTAGCCCACCACTTTGTTGATTCTCAGTCGCATGTCGCTCAGAGCCATGTACAGCCCCACGTCGAACACATAGTCGACTTTTGACCGGGCATATTCCAACACGTCTTGGTATCGTTGTATGACACCCAGTAGATCATCTGGAGCATTGATAGCATCCTCAACTTTAACAACGAACTGTTTCTGAGCGTCGTAAGCAGTCCCCTTGCCGAGGATGTTGGAACGCGTTTGCGTCTGCGCACCCAACAGCGCCCACACATACGTTCGAATAGAGTCGTTCAAGCGTTCGATATCGGCACGAGTAAACCCTATCGACGTGTCCAACGTGAACTTTTTCCAGTCATCTGCTGGCCCCTGCTCGAACCTCCAGACTCGGTAATCCTTGCTTTTGTCTAAAGCCATGTAACGGTCATCCCACTCGTTTGTTGTGAGGTGTTGTGAGGTGATGATACGACTTGTACCCCCATTCTTTCATCTTCTCGCTGGCATCTACGATAGGCATATTATGAGCGATGGGAATACCCAACCCATGGTTCGGCCCCGGCAAACGCCAATCCGTCTTCGGGTCTAGCTTAAATTCGTTGCAAATACGTTCGTAGGGCCGTCTATCGTACTGGTTGTTTACTGCGTCCCATGCTTTGTCCTGTGGCAGTGGAGCGCTGATCTCTTTGAGGATACCTGGCAGTACACGTGAAACGTGAACACAGACTGGCTCAGCAGTCCCCACCAAGCTCGGACTACCTTAGCGTTAGTCACCTAAAACCTATACCTAGCAAATACATCTATAAACTGGGCGCCGAAATACAACCCAGCAGCGACCACAATCTTCATGTGTGGGAAATCTATGTCCAGTTTAGGGTAAAACACTCCCGGGGAGTAAAACACTCCTTGGGAGCATGCTCCTCCTTGTTTGTCCATTTTTAAAGTATTATATAATGGGTATATATACTCTAACATGTACGTAACACTTCCAGGAATAACGAGCGGCGAGGCAGTTCAGCTGATACACGCGATCGATAACATGTCGGGTCAACTCGAAGTCGTACTCTGCGATATCACCTACCTACCGCGATGGACTAACATCAACGTCAACAACAACAAGCTGTTCGTCAGTGGCACCCGCAACCAGATAACTGACGGCTACTACAGCGTGTGCTCGCTAAGTGACGAGGTCTTCAAACCCTTGGGGGCCGAACACAAGATGAACGACTCAAACGGCACAGTGGTGTTAATCAACAATGGAATAAACCCCTTGAGGCTCGGCCGACAATTGGCGAGGACACTCGGGATGCCCCTGGACGAGATAAAACCAACAACTACCGTCACAGGCACGAAGTTACCCGACCTAGTACCGTACCGAGAGCTGTGCGTTCATCTCGGCCAGTTGAGCACAACGGACAACATTCAAGGGGGTCACCCTTTCACGATACTGAGAGCCGTACCGGTGAAAACGGAGAAATACAACGACGGCAGAACCGAGTCGTTTTCACCGCGGCAGTATAAGAGGTTAATTCGGGGCAACATCCCTGAGCTGGTAATAGCGGTGTTAGATATAAATCATAATCCTGTGAATATACGATACCTCAGCATAACGCTGCACATAAAATGACTAGCGCACAAGGCCCCGGAATGAGGTTGAAAAAATGCATCAATGCGGGGATCTCTGACCTCGGGGACACACGCGGATTCGACGACCCCGGAGTAGATGGTAAATTGTATGCCTTGCAACTGAAAAACAAAATTTACAACCGCGTTGAAGTCCCCTCCGGTGGAACACTAGGTGATATAGTAGATACCTCAGGAGCGACCGTCAACACTCGGTACACCCTAGTCCGCGACCGCTGATGATAAATGGATGGTATACCCATCGTTCGGGGGCAAACTGTTCGACATAGAAGATGTTGAGAGAACGACCGTCGCCTGAAACAACCACATACGCTCGTCTTCACCGACGATGACAGTCGACTGGTTTCTCAATATTAGGCTCGGCTCCCCCTACGTGTTCACGGAGAACAAAGACAACTACCTAAACAAAGTCGTGAACAACCGAACCCTGCTCGTGGCTTACGTCCCGGCTCAGAGACGTAGCGTAGTCATCAGCCCAGCCGCCAGTATGGACAACGTGTATAGGCGGGCAGCAATGGTCGATCATCTACCCAAAATCACACTCGGGGGTCTAGGAGGCACAATGGGGTTCGATCAGCCCGGCGTGAACGGCACCTGGTACGTCCTGCTCTTACTAGGCAGCGTGTACGTGCGGCAGCCTCTGCACGACTTTAGAGAGCCCAAATTGTTTATCAACATGACCCTCTACGCACCCTATATCTCGTTAAACAAAGATGGCTATGTCTCCGAAATAAGGAATAACGGTACCTCTCTCGGGGTTTTCGCCCGAGTCCAGCTAACCCGGATCGAACGAGCAACATGTTAGTTTCAACCAAAAATAATGAATTAAAGTTTTACACCCTCAATTCCTGATTGAATCCTATATATCTGACCGCGCCCTACACACTCATCATAGAAGTCCATTTCGGGGGAACCTTTCATAGTTCAGCACTACCACTTTTATCCGGGGTGACAATACAATGGAACGCCATACACGGGGGCCAACGTTGCCGTATCGTCATACAACCGAACCCCTCACTGGGTTATATAGTCCCCTTAGTAAGCCTCCCTGGGGTTCATGTGAGAGTAGAGGGGCCTATTATCCTCTCACCTATTTACCTGCCTGAGAGTCTGCACGTTATAAGTCTCAAATACATTCAGGAACGATTAAATAGTACACAATTAGAAAATATCTCATAAGATATATTATATGCACACAGGATGGGGCTAGAGGAAGTCGCGAAAACCCTGGAAACCGTAGACGGATTCCGCTTGAGACAGTTATGTGATGTAAACACCAACTAGAACAAGACCGCGACACACGGAAAGCACTATATAAGAAGTACCATAGAGCTTTCAATATCGTGGACGGGACTGATACTGCCCTTATGGCAACCAGCATGGGACTAGGGGCGGCAGGTGTTGGGTTGTTAGCCACCATCGTGGCCACACCTATAGTGCTAGGCATTGAAATAACAGCAGGGGTGGTAGGGGTGGCAGGGTTGGTGTTTAAGTTTGCATCCCGCAGACTGCATCGTAAAGCTTTGAAACACGACGAGATCAGGGTTCTGGCTGAAGCAAAGCTGAACACAGTAAGTGAGCGTATTTCCACGGCACTCATTGACAGTAAGATCTCGGAGGAGGAGTTTCGTTCAATCCTCTCTGAACTTGACACTGACTGAGTTTGGTTTTACGCCTCTTTTAGCAATATTCCAGCAACATCACGGCGGGCTCTGAACTTGACAAGTACCGTAAGATGGAACAAGAAATCCGGTCCAAGTCTCATAAGTCTGCTATCAGCGAAGACGAGAGAAAAAGTACATAGAACAGGGGGTACGAAAAGCCCAGCAAGCCTTTATTACGAACACCAAAGAGATCATAGGCGATTCACATTAAACTGTTTCATCGAGGTCAACATGACATAGTGTCAAGTGCTAGTTCGCGGTCATAGCGACACTATTGTGCCACGTGTGCCGGGAAGTTAACTGGGGCTTCAAAAGTAGTAGACAATGGGGGGTGAGATCTAAGAGCCTGACAAAAGCTTTATTTGTGAAATAAAGCTTTGCAGAGGCTTTTGTTGGACTTGGTCTCGGACCGCTATTGTATCTACTACTACTTGCAATAGTTCTAAATGAGTCACCAACTTTACTTGTAACTAGGTCTGCAGCTATACTGGTAATGCGTGGACAGACGCTAGTTCCACTGTTCTGAAGCTATACTGACATACTGCCTTTTAGTCTGCCGCTATAGCGACACACTGCCTTTTAGTCTGAAGCTATACTGACACACTGACTTTTAGTCTGAAGCTATACTGACATACTGACTTTTAGTCTGCAGCTATACTGACATACTGCCTATTTGTCTGAAGCTATCTTGACATACAACCTTTTAGTCTGAAGCTATACTGACATACCGGTATTGCAGTGAACAGACGCTAGGTCCACTATTCTAAAGTTATACTGGCATACTGCCTATTTGTCTGAAGGTGACCAGAGTTTAACCGCCTGCAGGTCTAGTGGATATTTGTTGGAGCCATTACAGTCCATTACAGTCACAACCAGAGGAATGTGGTTGTCACAGTCACAACCAGAGGAATGTGGTTGTCACAGTCACAACCAGAGGAATGGGGTGGTCACAGTCACAACCAGAGGAATGTGATTGTCACAGTCACAACCAGAGGAATGTGGTTGTGACTCAGTAGATTCATTGGTGAGTGATCCACGAGATGGGGATGATGTCATTCTCTTTTCGTCTGTGATTATCAACTAAAGACGTTTTGTTCTTCATTTAAAGCTGTTATGTGCCATAACCTGACTGTCATAGCAAACCGTACATAAATGAAACAATGAAACAGAATTTATGTTGATGAAAGACCCTGTGTCGAATGTCGAAAACAGATGATCTATTATGTCTAAACTTGACAGGCATCTCAGATTGTACTTCGGAAGTTGAACTTGATAAGTCTTCCACACAAACCATCAGCTGCATTATCTCAGGAGAGTTATATCCACGGAATTCAGAAAGAATACTGGAAACGTATGCTCGTGGAAGGCAACAAGAGCAATGCTGAATCTTCTCCCAACATTCTCACAGTGTTGGAATATCTTCCGTTATTCCATTTTGGGGGATAGTAATTGCAGGGTCTGCCGTTCGTCTTCAAAGTTCGTCGATTGCTGAAGTTGATTTTCCACTTGATTATAAAGATACTCGTTTTATAGGAATCGTTGTTCACACACGACGCACAATGTCTCGCTATTCAAATGTTAAGAACATTGAGGAGCGTTGATCTGAGGTATGGCCCGCTACTGACTTTTGAATGCCTCACTTAGAATATAGTTCAGGATATTACTTACCTGGGCACCCCATGTCTGATGACAGTATTATGGTCATAAGAAAGACTAATTCAGACTTGGAACTATAATGTTGTTTATTTAGTTGGAAACCTACAGAAACAAAACACAATTCCAGATGGACGTTTTCGATGAACGGAGCAATTGTTTACATTCCATATCTGCAAGTGTTCTCTATTTCGAAGCTGTTCGCCTGGAAGTTTCAATTATCGATTTCAGGCAATGTAAAGGATAGTCTTTTATTGCATTAATAAGTTTTTTATTGCATTAATAAGTCTTTTATTGCATTGCATTAATAAGTCTTTTATTGCATTGCATTAATAAGTCTTTTATTGCATTAATAGGATGCTAAAGTGTGTGTACATTCCCTAGTATATACTGAACAGCAAACGAAACGCAACTCTGGCTTTTTGTCAAGTTTGTAAATAGAAGACATAAACATGAACGCTTACTTTTATGTGAATTCATTTTTTCAAAAAATGCGTTTCTTTTGCTGTTCAGTATATATAATAAAGGCCAAAATATTGTCGAAAATGTGTAACATAGTGCTTTTTAGGGAAGATACAGTTGGTAATCAGCTATCAGAAACATTTCAGGAAAGCCAGATGGATTAGGACCATGTTGAAATGCTGGTGTTGATGTCAGCCATCCGATTTGTCTCGGCTTCCGCTGCTATTGGGGTTAATGTCCCAGAGATTGGCATTTTAAGACAGCATGTTGGGTTTCATTAACTCTTGCTGTTCAAATAGTTAATGACAAATGCCAATTGGCAAACAAATGCCTGATTGCTTGTTTTTCAGTCTCTGGTGGTGGCATATCTGTGTTTGCAGTTCACTTTCATGCCTGGATATGTAGAAACCGGCATGCATACATTCATGTACAATACATATAAACATTACTGATGATTCTGATTTTAAAGCATTGTGATGGATAGTAAATATTAAGTGATGATGTGTTCGTTGATGATTGGAAATAGCTTTGAAATACGAAGTTAAACCGGATATCTAATAACGTCCCAGAACAAATATGACATGAAACAAGTTGGTTGGTTTCTTGGTTAACGCCGTACTCAGTAATATTCCAGTTGTATGGCGGCAGTCTGTCTGTGAATAAATGTGATCAACGGCATGAGCGTCAATCTACACAGATGGGATACGATGACCTGTGTCAACCAATCAGCGAGCCTGACCATCTGATCCCAACTGTCACCCCTTACGACAAGTATGGTCAGCTGAAGACCAATTCTAACCTGAATATTGTAGCTGGAATACTGGTGAGTGAGGCGGTATACAAACAAACATCTAAACAAAACAAACATACCGCTTTTTGTACACAAAATATATCACGAAGAGTGATGATCAAAATCCTAATTATGCTCGTGACTGTGTATGTTTGAGTACACTGGAATTAGTTATACTACACTGGTATTTTCTTGCAATTCTAGAGTTTAGTGTGCTGATAATGTGTTTCAGCAAGGAGTTGTGTATCGGCGTTCCTTTCCTCGAAAGCTTTTCTGAAAGCAAAACAGCATAAAATTATGTAGAAAACAACAAAATATTACAAACACGGATTTGGTTGGTTGGTTGGAATGTTGTTGTTAACGCCGCATTCAGCAATATTCCAGCTTTATGGCGGCCGTCTGTAAATATTCGATTCTGGACCAGACAATCCAGTGGTCAACAGCATGAGCATCGATCTACACAATTGGGATACAATAACAATGTGAAGAAACTGAAATGCAAAACGAACAGAGGCTATCCTACTTCAACAAAATAGCAATTACAGTGCACCCTGCTTATCATGCCGGTGACATTATAACCAGGGTATTTCCCTTTTGTTTGGAGAGTTTTACATTATTGCTGTTGAGTGAATAACTTAGATTTGAAGGCAATCTTTCATCCTGCGTTCACAAGTGGGGCTTTTTCCAGGGTTTGGGGGGATATTGCTTAGTTGAGGATTTGTGTTTTGTTACGAACTCACGTTCCAAGTTGCTCGGCGTCCTTGACTGTTTCTGGCAGTCTGTTGTTGAATGTTTCTGGGAGAAGTAACGCCAGGAGTCCAGCAAGCATGATTATGCCCCCGAATATCAACATGGGCAGGATCTGACTGTACTTGCCACTGATGTGCATTGTCTGAAACAGGAAGACGTTTTCAAGGAACGATCACAAGAACAATGGGAGCTGAGAGCGAGGGAATGAGTGAGTTTAGTTTTACGCCGCATTCAGAAAGGTTACAAGCCGGGAGAGCCACATTTCCGAAACAGTTAGCCTAAATTGATGTGGCTCTCCCGGCAATAGCTACGTTTGAGTGAACATGGAATGTGGCTCTCCCGGCTATGCTGTCAAAACTGCTTAGTGATTCAAACGCGTGACCGTATTTAGCAAAAAAACAGATCACAACAGGTTTTGTTTCTGAAGGTGCTGTCCACTGGTCAGAAAGTCTCAGGACAACAACCTCTGTGAGAGACTGCTCACGCTGAAAGAGCTTTACTATCTCGTAAATGTTAGGGTGGCACTTCAGGACAAGTCTCTTTACCTTATTGTGCCATCCTTTTAGGTTAGTGTTAGATTAATCAGTTAGATTAATCTTAATCTTGGGACAGTCTTTTAACGATATTGCGATGTCATTGAACGTCTTCATTTTAAAATCCTTAAATTAGCTACCGGTCTTAGATATAACACCCCGAACTTTATGGTTTATGGAGAACTTGGAAGACAACCTATTCAGCTCCAAATCTCCAAACCATTAATTACTTATTGGTGCACATTGAAATTTTCTCATCCAAGCAACAACAAAATAGCAGCTTTCATTCTAGATTATATTATGGATGATGCTCCCTGGCTAAATCATGTGAAACATATATTTTGTAAATGCGGCTGTATTTGTAAACCCCTTTCATTCAATCCTGGATCACATCAAAATCTGAATCAATCCTGAAAGACCAGTCTAAAGGACAATATTATAAGATTTTTAAAAACTCACCTTCACCCGACAAATACTTACTGCTATCTGAAAATATTTGGAAACCTATTCTATATTTTAAAACATCTAACCACAAATTGCCAATAGAAAGTGGGAGATGGACGAATCTCGCATTAAAAGAAAGAGTATGTTACCTTTGTAACTCGCAGTTAACTGGGGATGAATTCCATTATAATATCTTTAGATGTTCATATTTTTTCCTTCCCTAATATCTCTACATATAAAAAATTGATGTCAAGTACTAAACTTTCAACAATCAAACACCTATCTAAATTTATCAATGGATATGTTCTAGTTTTCAGTGATCATTGCGTATAATCCCTGTGACCTTCTTGCATACTTTGTATATTCTGTATTCCATTTTATGTCCATTTCGAGTAAGAAACTCTCAGCGAAGACGCTAAACACCGCGCTTGTGAGTAGGAAAGATTATTAGAATCTTGTGAAAACAATATTATACAATGTGATTTAGAATCATAATTCTATAATAATGCTAAACACCAGGCTTGTGAGTAAGAAAGATTATTCGTTTCTTGTGAAAACAATATTATACATCGGGACACTCTTTAACCCGTTGCGGAAATCCATTAATTAATCTATTTACCGGCTACAGCCATGTAATTGAAATGTGGCCTTCCCGGCAATAGCATTTTTGAAATGTGGCTTTCCCGGCCTGTCACATTCAGCAATATATACCATTCAGAAAAAGTAGGGGATATTCCATTTTGCGAGTACACCACTAGCCAATGCCAATGCATATGAGAAAAAGTAATATATATCCATACAGATGAAACATTTCCAAAGGAATGGAATAAAATGTCACATTTTCCCTTAATTTCTCTTCATCATCTGTTTCCTCCTTGGCTTCATCAGTTGCATTTGATCAATCTTGTAAATCCAATATCTGCTACTTTTTTTATGGTATATATGGCGGCGGTCTGTAAATAACAGATTCTGGACCAGACTCTCCAGTGATAAACAATATTTGGAATATGAATGGCGAGACCGTAGTGAAGTAATAATAGTTTACAGAATCATTCTAGGTTATAGCAGAAGTATATATATATATTTTTTAAATGTCATGCTTCACTGATTCCCGCCTACGCTTCACTATGTTGATATTTCTCCACTTCACTTGTACATGCAGTCATGAGTGATTTAGGCTATTGTCGCAATGTCAAGATCATCACAAGAATGAGAACTCATATGGAAACATGTTCGAGAAAATAGGATGCCTCCTGCTTAGCTCTTCACATTTTAAGATTTGTTTGGTCGTGTGCTGTTTAATGCACTCCATTATTTTCATGCTATATGGCGGTGGCCTGTAAATAATCGAGTCTGGATCGATAATCAAGTGTTTGACGTCAAGAGCATCGATTTTAAGAGTCTTATTGCCTGCGACACCCTCCTGTTATAAATACACAACGCCATTTAGAAATGGCTCATCTATATTTGAGATTCAAGTCAAATCATTGATTACACAACAGTCTCGTTTCCTGCTGATTGGGCACCGTCCTATTGCGCAACTTAGTACAATAACCAGTCCAGAATTTTGAGACCAACTCATTCAACTGGATATCTAATATTAATCAGTATTATTTCATACCTGTAATCACTTATAAACTAACGGTCAAAAGAAACTCATCACTTGATGTTGTAGCTCATAAAGAAGACACCAAGACATATATGATAGAAATATTGTTTATAACACAAAATTTAACCCTTTACCAAGCATGACACAGAGTCACCAATGTCCAATCGACAGTAATCTGGACACGGAATCAAGTACAAGAGACGTGGGGTCAAATTGAAATGTTACCCAATCACAGACCATTCACAAGATGTGTTTCAAGTCACACTATGGAACTGTCCAAGAGTTCAGTAGCGTGTGTGACTACCCCTTGAATCGATACATGCCAAAACACGTCTCCTCATGGATGACGTCATTCGCCGGATGACGTCAGCAGGAATTCTGTACCACAGATCCAAATGAATTTGTTCGAGCTGCTGTCTATTTGCTGGTGGAAGTTGCCGGTGTCTCAACTGTCTATGATGATCCCAGAGTTGCTCTATCGGATTCATATCCGGAGATCGTGCTGGCCAGGGCAATACGTTGATGTTCACGTTGTTGAGGTAGTCTTGTACGAGCCTGGCAGTATGCGGACGTGCATTGTCCTGTTGCCAGATCAAACCCCTCGGCTGTTGACTCACAAATGGTTACACACCTGGTCTCAATACCTCGTCTCTGTACCTTTTAGCAGTCACATTTCCATGAAGGATGACAAGTAGTGTCCTCTGTTGACCCAAAATCACGCCCCATACCATGACACCTCCTCCCCGAAAAGGGTGCACCTCTTGGTTGGACACAGTTTGGCGCCAATCGCTCACCCCTACGTCTGTAAACACGAAATCGCCCATCATTTCGGAACTGTCTGTCACGTCTTAGTTTGTGGCAAGCATGGGTTGCTGAAGACATATTCTACCCCGGATCTTCATGGGTCGAATTGGTTAATAAGACTCATGTTTCGGTTTGACGTTCTCAGTAAAGCACAGATTCTAGTATCCTTGTATTGCTTGTAGACATATCTTTCATTAATACTATATGTTGAAAATAGCTATAGTTTCATATATTAGATCGATATTTCCGATTTATGTATTGTTGTATCTGTTTTTCACTTCATACGCGGCTAATGAATTTGTTTATATATCTGTCACTATGACATTAAATCGGTATCTACTCTAATACTTAACGTCCGACCCGTCTAAAGCTAATTTGGCTACTGATATGTCCATATATGTTTTCGGTTGCATTAATCCTTAAAACAACAAAATGGGTTGTAGTCGTTGTATGTAGATGCAAAGCTTAGATTAGTCATGTTCATGGTTAGTCATGATTTACCTGGTTACCTTTTTAAAAACAAAGGTGGAGCAAAGACAATGTTGGTGATTTATAGTTTTATATCTTCTTATCGTAAACAGTGAAAACGAGATTTTGGTAGTCATTGTCTTAAGATTGAGTTTCTTTTTAACTGAATGCTACTCAGGAAGGTATACGTGCAATCAATTTGTCATCTGGAAATCAGGGCTGTTATCAGTCGCTCCAATGGGACTTTGGTATATTTGCATGATTTGTCTACTTGTTGTCGTGCTTGATACTTGACCGTTTGTTTTGAAGGGACTACCTAGGCATTGTGACTGACCTATGTAATGACCGGGATCAGCCTCGCTGACTTGGTTGACACACGTCATCGTATCTCAATGGCTTTTACAGCAGCAGCCCAAATCTCCCTGCTTGCTGTCTTCGGGGGAAGTACAGACGTTTCTATCGCTTTACCCATTTGCCTTTCCACGGCATTTGCCTTTCCGGTCCTGTCGGCGCCATCCACACCGCGCCCTTAGTCATCCACACATCAGTCCTGCTTACTGTATTATTCATGCATGCAAGGTCAAACACAACAATCTCTCATAACATCAGTATGCGAAATAGCCACAGGCCCGTGACTAGTAAAAATCTAGTCGGGCCAGTAAATCACCAGAGTTACTGACCCGACTGGCTAGTGAATTTTCATGTGGACATTTTGAAAATATATCACTCTCTCCGACTTGTTACGTTAAACACTTTTAAATCTTGCAAGATTATGTCCTGAAAAAGTGTTCATCATATTAGCAGTTCTTGTAAGGGGAGGGGTTTAGCAGAATAATGACGGCCATTTTGTTTTTAATCACACAGATGTGTGTGACCTTTTTGTGACCTAATCGATTTTGACTGTTGAACCCTTAAGCCCCCTTTGTAGATGAATCCCCTTCCGGACCAGGTGTGTGTGTGTGTGTGTGTGTGTGTGTGTGTGTGTGTGTGTGTGTGTGTGTGTGTGTGTGTGTGTGTGTGACCTTTGGGTTGACCATGGTGGTCTGTGACAGTAATACAATGTATCCTTCTATTTTGTTTTATCACGTTATCACACACTTGTGTGATCAACTGTGTACCTCAAGTTCATTCTAGGTGTGAGAAAATGAGGACCCATGACTCCATCCCCTGGACTCAATATTAGTGGTCCATTCAGATATTATGTTTTCAATTCTGGATTATCTATTCAATTATTTTATGAGGGGTATGAGTTTGCCGACTCGAGGATTCACACAGCAAAATCTTTTATTGAAGTTCATAGAATTAATATAACAATATGAATATTAGGTGAATTTAGCTGCTATTTATTAGGTCAAAAGCTGTGAAATATCAGAGTGCATTTTTTTAAATCAAAGGGCGAGGTATCATTAGGCTGCTTAAAATAGATTTCATTCACTCGCTATTTGGTACAAGAGACAACTCTGAAGTTCTGAGTATTTATTTTCCATATCTGTGAACAATAAACGATTGTAGCTGTTAGCAAAATCAAACATTAATTTAGTGCGTGAATGGGGTGCAGTCTATGCACTACACTAAAGCAGAAATTGCTTGCTCACTGAGCCAGTCCGTAACTGAAGAGACATGTGACAGTTGTGATTGGATGAAATAATGTAAGATGTTTATGTTTCTTACACGCACCTCCATCCAGTCATTAAAACTGACCACAAGTATTTAGTGCTGTCAGTTTTATCACCATGACTTATGCTTATGTGTGTACAGATATGTTCAAGTAGGTGACATTTGGTGCAGACCTGGAGTTGATGTGTTTAGCTTCCTGTGTGTGGCTTCCTGTGCTCGCAAACTTAGCCGGTTCAAGTTGACCAGAAGTTGTTTTATTGTAGTTTAAAGGTCAGACTGTAATCATGTGTACATGGAATGGCTGTTGGTAGCCTGGATAATGGCCTGTTACATTCACTTTACATGTAAAATCAACTACGCTTCTTGTAATTGTATATTCCCTGAGGTCACAAAAAGGTCACACACATTTGTGTGATTAAAAATAAAATGGCCGTCAATTTTCTGCTAACCCCTCCCCTTACAACAAACAGTTTAATGATGAAACCCGTGTCATGCCGACAATATTTAATTCTCATCTATTTTTGTAATCTTTTGCTTAGTTTCTACAATAAAATGTTGGGTAAGTGAATTATTTTATAGAGAAGTAACTTCAGGCATAGTTAGCCCGACTGGCTAGCGAAATTTGGAAACTATTTCGCACACTGCATAACGTCACCATAACAACTTTAAAGGTCTGTATTATAAACTACAAACAAAGGAACAAACAAGGTTGTGCTAGAAAGGACAGGAGTTAAAGATAATTATGATGTCTTTGTGGTTAATACCTTTCTAATACCCTAAAACTGTAAACCTTAAAAGTTATTACAACTCACCAGATCATTGATGTATGGTGACAACATACTACCGCATCTGGCGAAAACCGAGCCTAGCCCCATGCCGAAATTCCTCGTCGTCGTCGGTACCACTTCCGCTGTGAAGACGTAAACGGTGGCGAAGCCAGCTGACACGCAACTGTTTCCAAAACAGGCCAGGGCTGTGATGATCCACTTGTTAGCTGAGAAAGATGAATCAAAGTTGAGCAAATTGGCTACGGGTATTCACTGTTAAGGAAGTACCTAAGCTGGGTCCCGTTTCACAAAGTTATCGTGGCACTAGGATTGTCGTACCTCCTATATTGTAACATAGACTTATAGCGCTGCGATAGCTTTCTGAAACGGGGCCCTGTACCATAACACATGTATTGTTAATGTATATTTGTCAACCTACCCTCTTGTTTAAGTAGAGATCTCAACTGGTACAGAGTTATTGCTATCGTGCTATATAATACCGTTATCGAATTTGAAAGGGACCAACATATATTCTTCTAGTTATCCAAGGCTGGACACAAGAGAAAACACTGAAGAAGGACGCGCAGGGACCAAATTTATCTTCGACAGAACCGTAATTATAATTTTGATGGATCGAAATTCTGGATTCCCCACATCGATTCCCCACATGGGTACAATCTGTGAAGCCCATTTCTGGTATCCCCCACCTTAATAATGCTTGAATATTGCTAAAAGCAGCGTTAAGCCATACTCACTCACTCACTCTTGAACGGAGAACCAATTCTTACATGTTTTCTCGACAAAGAAGGGAATGAAAGCAGCAATGCATGCAGTTCCTGCCATCAGCATGGTTCCACACAACATCTTCCTTCGACCAATTCGGCTGATAAAGAGCGCACAGAGAGCATAGGAACACGCTTCTACCACAACAAACAGGAAGAAGTTGAGGTAGACGTTGCCAGAGAGGTTGGTGACGTTCATGCTGAGGCCATAGAAACCCATTCCTGTTGCAAACCTATATTACAGAGATGTCAGTATGAAACAATTGCCTAAAAATACCCTATGAAGGTCCTGGAATGGTTGGTTTGTTGGTTGTTTAACACAGCACTCAGCAATATTCCAGCTCTAAGGCGGTGGTATGTATATGATCGAGTCTGGACCAGAGGATCAAGTGATCAACATCATGAGCACTGATTGACGCAATTGGTGAGGTGAGGTGAAATTGGGTTTAACGTCGTGCTTGAGAATAATTCGCTCATATGACGACGTGCATGCGTGTGTATCTGTATGTGCGGCTGCTTGTACTAGCCCAGACTGAAGCTGGTTTTATAGTGCTAGCCCACTGAGATACCATGCCGCAGTGAAGCATGAATACCCCACTCACTCAGTAGACCAGTCCTAGATCTACCTATTTATGCCGAGCGTCAGGCAAGGACCAACAAGTACTATATTTTAACGTCTTTTGGTATGACGCGGCCGGGGATCGAACCCGCGACCTTCCGCTCTCCGGGCGGATGCTCTAACCACTACACCACGGAGGCGGTCTCAACGCAATTGGGATGTGATGACATGTGTCAACCAAATCAGCGAGCCTGACCACCTGATCCCAGTAGTCGCCTCTTACAGCAAGTACTGAAACCAATTCTAACCGGGATCTTCACGGGTGTCCTGGAATGAGAAACAGTCACGAGTCTCTAACCATTGAAGAATGAGAGGGCGTAATACGGTGTGTAATAGTGAGTGAGTTAGTATGGTTTTACGTCTCTTTTAGCAATATTCCAGCAATATCACGGCGGGGGACACCAGAAATGAGCTTCACACTCTACCCATGTGGGGAATCGAACCCTGGTCGTTAGCCTGACGAGCTGATGCTTTAACCAATAGGCTACATCACCACACCTCGGAGTGTATTAAAGTTGACATCTCAAGATTCAGAACGTGTGATCAAGGTATTGCAGTTGATATCACAGGGCCATGTTACATACATCTCAAAAAATCTAAAAACTTAGCAGATAAGAAGGTTGTACTACTATTGCAAAACGTCAGGTGATTCGCCATGGTATAACCCTGAACACGGAGGGGGCGGTGGGGTAGCCTTGTGGTTAAAGCGTTCGCTCATCATGCCGAAGACACTGATTCGATTCCCCACATGGGTACAATGTGTGAAGCCCATTTCTAGTGTTCCCCCACCGTGATATTGCTGGAATATTGCTAAAAGTGGCGTAAAACCATACTCACTGAACATGGAACAACGACAATTGTATTATTGGCCTGCTGTATGACAAGTAAATCAACATTCATTTTACAAAAAAACATTAATTAAAACAATATAATATTTACAACACATACACATGTACGCATGCACAGTTTACACCAAGTTTCAGGCATGTAAATGGAGCACATCCCTAATCAGCGAAGAAGTTGACAAATGGAATTACACATGCAATAGTACTGAAGAACAATCTTTAAGGATTCACTGAATCTCACCAGTTAAAACAAATCACTGCCATCCTCCTCCTCATGATGGGGGACTTCAGCAGCTCCCAGAAGCGCTCTGTTGGTTCGTCGACGCACGTTACCGTCTCTAATGTTTCTTCAGACATTTCAACTTTGTTGCATTTGGCAAGTTTCAGTATTGTTGTCTTTGCTAATTTGTTCTTGCCTTTGGTTATTTGCCATCTTGGGGACTCGGGGAGAAAGCTGAAAGGTGTGGACATATCTCAAATTACAGTATCGTCATTAAATAAAAGCGACAAAACCATTTCCACATTCGTCACCACGAAGGGATAGTTGGGTAGCCTAGTGGTTAAAGCGTTCGCTCGTCATGCTGAAAACCCGGGCTCGATTCCCACATGGGCACAATGTCTGAAACCCATTTCTGGTGTTTCACCCCATGACATTGCTCACTCCATAACCATTGAAAAGGTGTGCCTATTCAAGCTGAATAAGCATGGCAAAATCTTTACAAATATTCCAGGAAATATATACTACAAGCAAAATCAATTAACGTTCTAATCATATTATAACTTGTCCCTTAATTACTCTCAAATAATGGTGATACCAGTTACATTCGCTATTTAAGGGGACCGCATCCTCATCCCACAGAAGGTAAGTCTAGCGTTCAACTGAATAAACCTGGGAATTTATGGAACTTTGAAAATCATTGCCAAGATCTTGGTCAAATAAGATTTCAGCAAGAACTCACCTGTCAACGTATTGAAACATTGTAATGATGACATTGTCCTCAAAGCTGTAAACCCGATCAAAAAACGTTTGAGAAAGAATCATATGACGGTCTTCGAGATGTTCGTAGTGATGGCATGATTAAAGGGTGAAGACAGCAAAGGATGGAGCTGTTTGAATATTGCAGGAAATGATTGTTGGAAACTTGAAGTCATCCCTCGGGAATTTATTGTTCACTCTACATCTAGCAAACTAGACCCGTTACTGTAAAGTGTGAAACAAGTCTTGCCTCAAGATGTTACTGATTGTTTTATACATACTTTGAACATGTCCAACGTTCTACCCATTCTAAAAAGGGACGGAGTGACAACATACTTCAAACGAAATTGCCGTACTACGAACAGAAGTGCCGTTCTACGACTGCACTGTACTGCAATCGTACTGAAGTCGTACTGGTGTGCGGACGTAGTGCAGTGGGTCATCAATTGCAATACGTTTATACACAGTTTCCACCACGTCCAAACTCGACCGAATTACGTCCTCATACTCCCATTTCTCTGGGCGACGACCAATCAGCAACCATCCAGATCTATGCCGAACTCATAGCGGGCTCATTTGTGGAAAAATATCCCCATGTATGCAATTACGCTTGATCTACGCTGAACACACAATCAACGTACGCTTTATGTGACTATGATACGATGCACAGCTACTCTAGGCACGATGTGACTGCAAACATGTCCCGACTTTCCCCGATTTAACACACTCAGGTGACATGCTGATCACGTTCTCATCACGTAGTGACGATAAACGACCGCTGTAGTGACGATAAACATCCAATCACTGCCGATGGGATGACGTTGGACATACGCCCATGGTGATTCGTTGCCAATCTATTCACACTTTATCCGATCAACTCCCGATTTATATTAATTTTCCTAAACATTTGGTTATAAAAGTCCCCGATCGCAGCCGCTCTTCATTTCTCCAAATAACAGCTGCAATTGAAAACATGGACCCCAAAGCTTTACAACTATTGCTCATCCTCCAGCACCAGAGACAAATGACGACGCAGTTGCTACGAATGAAGAAGAAGAAGAGGTGAGGTGAGGTGAGGTGAAATTGGGTTTAACGTCGTGCTTGAGAATATTTCGCTCATATGACAACGTGCATGCGTGTGTATCTGTATGTGCGGCTGCTTGTACTAGCCCAGACTGAAGCTGGTTTTATAGTGCTAGCCCACTGAGATACCATGCCGCAGTGAAGCATGTATATCCCACTCAGACACATTATACTGACTCCGAGCCGACCAGTCCTTGTTGTACCCATTAATGCCGAGCGCCAGGCAGGGACCAACAAGTACCATATTTTAACGTCTTTTGGTATGACGCGGCCGGGGATCGAACCCGCGACCTTCCGCTCTCCGGGCGGTTCTCATTACGTTCTACTCGTTGTTAGTACGTTTATGTAGTTCTCACGCAGTTATTACTACTTCCAGACCGTGTGCAGTACGATATGACAAGGTAGGGTATAAATACATGCGTTTTTAACACGTTCGTCATTTGGGATAGAGATTTCTACCCGTGAAACATCAACAAGTTTGCAGCTGTCAACATGTTGAATGCTGGTTTCCGGCAATTTTTATTTGAAGCAGACCAAGAGCACAATGAGTTGGTAGAGCAAGAAAGGAGGAAAAGAACAAGAACTTGTTAGGCGAGGAACTGGCATAAACCTGAGAGGCGAATAGCTGTGGGACATTATCATGAACTGATGGAGGAGATCTGTCTTAATGATCAGGAGACCTTGAAACTGAGAACGGGAATGAGAATGGACAAGAACGTGCTGGGAACTTATAGAATACGGACTAGGACGTGATTGCTTTAACGAGTGCACGCTCTACGAACGGAATGAGAACGGGAAGAACTGCCTGAAAACGAGTTGGCCGAGTTAAGAACGAGTTATAACGGGGTTGTGCGTATCAAGAACGAGATAGGTCTAGTTCAGAACGGATATAAACTTACTAAGGACGGGATTGAACACCTTGAAAACGTTGTCCACACGGGGTGAACGAGCAATTTTATCCAGTCTAAACGTAATACCAAATGTCTGGGGACGGGGTAAAGACGAGATCGAGGTACTGAGAACTGTTTTTGATCAAAGTAGCATCGTAATTTTTACAAAAGTTACGTTCTATCCAGTTCGAGCCCGTTTTACAATTACTTTTTGGGACAGGCCAGGACGTACTACTGACTGACTGACTGAGTTTGGTATTACGCCGCTTTTAGTAATATTTCAGCAACATCACGGCGGGGGACACCAGAAACGGGCTTCACACATTGTACCCATGTGGGGATTCGAACCCGGGTCTTCGGCGTGACGAGCCAACGCTTAAACCACTAGGCTACCCCACCGCCCCCAGGACGTACTAAGTGACTCAGGCTTAACTATATAGTAAAAAACTAAATATTGGAAATCAATATTAAATCATTTTGTTTCTAAATAGGTCATATACATTATAAGTTCTTCACTGGTCACGAGGGGAACATGGGTTGATATACCCGTTTGTTTGTGTATGTTCCCTGAGCCCAAAGAGGTACATCAACCCATGGGCCCCGAGGGACCAGTGAACAACGTATGTATTTTACCTCAATGTTAATTTTGAATTGTTTGAAGCAAAACATTTTGTAGCCATCGATAGATTTTGCAGACGACAATAAAAAACAGATTAGACTTATCTCCCTTCCATCGATTTGCATGCGTAAAACATCGGTAATTTCCGTACATCATACGTGATTCAATGTTATTCGAGATAAAGAATTACTACCACGAAGTACCAAATGAGTTCGGCATTCCCAGCGGGGTACATAGAAATGTTACTTGCTTGTAAGCAGGGTGCACTGAAAATAATAGAAGAGCGCTCAGCCAATCAGAAAACGACATTTATGTGTGAGGTAAGATAAATATTAATGACCAGATCTGAGATGGGAAGCCCGACACACACGAGTCAATATAATGGGTGACAAAACGAAGCATATGAAAGTAAAGTTGTTATTTTGGGTTGATTTCTAGTACATAACATATCTATAGGGAAAATTGTGTCAATGCACTCACAACATATAGGCAAAGATGATACCAGGGATACTGACGACAAGCTGCCTAGTTTTCCAGTCTCTCACCAGGTAGGCTACAAGAGCCAGAATCATGTTCCCAACACTCCAGAAGAGATTGACTGCAACTCCCGTCATCATTCTCTTAGACGGGCCGACTATCTCCATGCCTGTGGCGACAAAGACTTCGGATGACACTGCAATATGGCCTTTTACTACAAATGTGGATTTTTTAAATTTTATACTTTTCTCTTGTGGTTGTGTTGGCTGACTTGGTTGACAACTTGACACATGTCATCATATCCCATGTGTAGACCGATGCTCATGCTGGTGATAACTGGATTGTACGGTCCAGACCCAATTATTTACAGACCGAAGACATATAGCAGGAATATTGCCGACTACGGCGTTAAACAGTCAAATCATTATAAGAATGTAAAATGCAGTTTTGTCTGTGAGCCTTTGAGAATCTTCAGTGAGCATTTGGAATTCATTTGTGTAATTGTGTACTTCTCCATTTCAGTATTTCGATTTACTTCAATAATAAACCAATTTTACGGATTTGGTTTATGTACTTACTGTGGACGAAACTTGCCACAAACTGCATGTTGAATGAACCTCTTATAAGGAACACACATGCAAGGAGAAGATAGAGGTTGGTGACCCAGGTGGTGCAGATGCTGAAGAACACTGCACTGGATAATCCGGCCAATATCATTGTCCTCCGTCCAAACCTGCATGGACACACATGTTAGCCCTTCAGAATAGGCTTATATATTTCTTGGTAATTTTAAGCAAAAATTACGTTACATCAGGTACCCCACAACAATTTGGTAAGTTATCAGTCTAGATAAAAGCTAGCGTTATACGCTTTGTTTACAATGTCGTACATGGGTGAATGTTACGTTATGTGTACAGTAAACATGTTGAGACCTTGTAATTACGTAACGCCTACTGAAGAATAGTTTTATACAGAATAATCAAGTACCGTAATTATGAATTAGTACCAAGAATTTTGTAAGTGATATATTGTTGTCAGTGAGAAACTATTTTTAACATGGTACTTAGATATTAGGCAATTCTGTATGAACTTCTTCCTAAATAGTTATCATAGTTCTTAATTTGATGTTATTGTGACATCACTGTTACATCAGCGTTATGGTTTTAGTTAGCACATGTATTTGGTTGAAAACAGCTATGGCAGTATGATGTATCTATAGATATTGGGACATGCCCTAGAGTAAGAGATTGGAATTATCATACAGCCATATGATATAAACTCTGTGATTATTGTACTAATGTTCATTGGACCAAAAGAGATAATTATATAATGTGTATCTACTGTACTTATTGAACCAAGGGAGGTATCTCCATAGGACTTCTGTATTGAAGGGTAATCCCACGCTATCTTGTTTACACATTGTGCTGTCTTATTTGCTTGTTATTGTCAGATGCCTTCTTCATCTACGCCATTTTGTGTGGGGATTAAAACGTCATGCGATAGACTAAAGCAACTTTGACTGATTATTTCAGTCATCTTTTCCCGTGGGTGCAACACTAACAGACCAATATGTGTGCTGAGTATTGTAGATTTAGGTATGTATAGCGTCTACTCTGGGCATAAACTACATAACGTCAAGGCCAGAAAACACGTGTTTCGATCTCCACATGGGTCAGATTTCTGTTCACGCAATAACGTGATTTACTTATAACGTTGAATGTAAAAACGATGTTGATGTTGAACTACGCCTACAGTGTACAAGCACAGAGACATCACTGCCTACAAGAAAAGAAACAAAAACGTTTAAAATTTATGGTCGTTCTGTAATGAAGCCATGATACTTGTCCAAGAGACAAAACATCGGCCACCCTTGACAGAAAAATCCATTGGTTTCACTATGCTAGAAGTGATGTTTATGGAGGTGATGACGTAAGGATTGAAACCACACACAGCAAAAATAACTTAGTTTCCGTTCTTGCGGAAACCTAATCGATACTGGGTAAAGTAGGCTTCCGCTAGGTTTCAGTATCCGGAAACAGACAATGCGAGTTTCCGCATAGTTTACAAAACTGAAACTAACAAATCTAGGTTTCCGTCAAGTTTCTACAACTGAAACTATCATTATACATTTCCATTTAGTTTCAGTTCGCTGAAACATCCATAGCAAAATGACTTAGTTTCCGCTATTGCGGAAACCTATTGGATACTGGGTAATGTAGGTTTCCGCTAGGTTTCAGCTTAGATAACATGGCAAACTTAGCTTTGTGCTGTTCCATTGGGGTACCATATTTACTTACTGTTTCATTTGCAAGATAATTTCTATATACAGAATCCAGCTAGGGTCCATGCAGGAAGCAAAAGTACTGTACGTTCCCGTAGTCTTATGTGTGTAGCATACTTTCTTGTAATAGGTGTAATATGTGTGTAGCATACATTCTTGTAATGTGTGTAGTATGTGTGTAGCATACATTCTTGTAATAGGTGTAGTATGTGTGTAGCATACTTTCTTGTAATGTGTGTAGCATGTGTGTAGCATACATTCTTGTAATAGGTGTAGTATGTGTGTAGCATATATTCTTGTAATAGGTGTAGCATGTGTGTAGCATACATTCTTGTAATAGGTGTAGTATGTGTGTAGCATACATTCTTGTAATAGGTGTAGTATGTGTGCAGAAGATACATGTAAGTTGCCTGTGTATGAATAATTCATATTACCTTATAAATAAGTTTATGCAAATGCCAACTTGTAAATATCCGTGTGTGTATGCATGTATATGGACAATTCTGTATTGTTGGATGAAACATTTATGTATATAACGGCGAGCCTATACGTTTGGAAGTGAACGTATAGATTGTGTAGATATTTAGTCAACCAGCTTGTAATTGCTTACCTGAAGATTCTCCGTTGTCCCTAGTTTTTGGGTTGTTCCTCCCATAAAGGCGCATCTTGTCTTTTTGTTTCTTTTATTAAGCCATATCATGGTTATGGCTTACTTTATTTTCCTTTCTATTTTCTTTTCATTGTTTCACTCAAAATCATGTTACACAGTGTCAGTTGACCTATACCTACATCAAATTACAACAAACGTATTTACATGTATTAGTTACTTTAGTTCAGTTTGTGTGTGTCTACCTCCATGTAATCCCCCACTGGAACCCACTGTCCTACCTGATACGACTATGTGTGTGATATTTGATTATGGCTGATATTGAGCAGTACAGACAGGCAGTGGGTTCCTTTGCTGCAAAACTACAGTCAAAATCTGCAGTCCGATTTATGAAATCCATACACAGTTTTAAGTTCTTGTGTCTCTACAGCACCCAAGTATCTGTAATTGCCTCTCTCATCCTTCTCTGCTGTGGCGATATCCATCCGAATCCTGGGCCGAAATATTTCAGAGACCTTAACATAATACATTTGAACGTGCGCAGTTTGAAAGACATAACTGATTTACTTGACGCAGAATTTCGATCTTATGACGTTATATGTCTTACTGAAACCTGGTTGAATGCAGACATTCGTAGTGTTGATATAGCAATACCTGGATATCACCTACCATTCAGGAAAGATAGGCAAACGCGTGGTGGCGGTGTCACGATCTATGTCAAAAGCAACTTACACGCCAAGCATATGGACAACCTTGACACCCCCGGGCTCGAGGCGGTGTGGATACAGATAAAGTGTAAACATCGTTGTTACCTAATCGGATCCGTCTATCGAGCAGATAAGAGCGCGGGGTACTGGGATCTGATTGAGTAATCTGTCGGTAACGCCGTCGACCTGAACATGTATACTATCGTTGTCGGCGACTTGAATATAGACGTCCTTCGGGAAAATCGAACTAAAATAGATAGCCTTCAATCGATGTATGACCTTAAACAGATTATATCCGAACCAACTAGAATTACACCACATTCAAGTACCCTGATAGATCTGATTTGTTTCGAATATTAAAGCTGTAAACGACTCGGGAGTCCTTGACCCTATCTGCAGTGACCATTGTCCGATATTTGTGACCATCAAACAACCAATTCCCCTTCTTATAAATTATAAGAGGAAAGTTTATTACTATTCGTTCGTTGATGCTGTAAGCATGAACAAGAGTGTCGATGATATTGACGGTGATATTTTATTTTCTTCCAATAATATAGATAAGATTGCAACCGATTTAACATCCACAATAATGAAAATCTGCGATCAACATATACCAAATAAGACTGTCACTATTAGACCTGCAGATCCGCTCTGGATGACGAGCCAAATACGTTCTTTGATTCGGAAACGTAATCGCCTACATAAAATTGCAAAGAAATGTAACCATCCAACGAAGTGGGCTAACTTCAGATCAGCAAGAAATAAAGTTACTTCCGCTATTAGAACTGCTAAACAAATTTTCGTTTCTAAAATTGAAGACTCTGTTAACACCTCGATCGGTACGAAAACGTGGTGGCGTCTGACGAAAGGGTTCATAAAATCACGTAACAATGACAATCAATTTGGGACAATTATCTTTAACGATACAATCTATAATGACCCTGAAGAAATCGCTAATGTCTTAAACAATTACTTTATCGCTCAGTCGACTATTGCTGATCCAAATCGAGATTTGCCCGATACCGAGTTTCCTTGCAGCCCAAAATTAACTAACATCACTCGAACCCGCGATGACGTCAGAGATATTTTAATGTCACTGGACACATCAGAAGCGACCGGTCCGGATGGGATAGGAAATAAAATACTTAGATATACCGCAAATAGTCTAACATCCATACTTACGAAATTATTCAATTTGTCCCTTAGCCTGTCAATTTTTCCCAGTCCATGGAAAGAAGCATCGGTAATACCTATTCACAAGAAAGATAGCGTACATGACTGTTCTAACTACCGCCCTGTCGCACTCACATCTTGTTTATCGAAAGACTTTGAGAAATGTGTATTTAAATATGTATTCAATTTCCTAAGAGATAACGACTTAATGACAAATTTACAATCAGGATTCATGCCAGGTGACTCCACAACAAATCAATTAACCTTTTTGTACAACTTTATAGCCAAAGCTCTTGACGAAGGAAAAGAGGTTAGAGCAGTCTTCTGCGACATAAGTAAAGCCTTTGATAAGGTCTGGCATAGAGGAATTATTTATAAACTGAAAACCTATGGTATCCAAGGCGAACTAATACAATGGTTTGAAAGTTATTTAGAAAATAGAGTACAACAGGTCGCAATTAACGGCTATAAATCTGACAAGAAAACTGTACTAGCTGGAGTACCTCAGGGCTCTGTCCTTGGACCACTTCTTTTTCTGATATACATCAATGATATTGTATGTGATGTTGACAGTAACATTCGTCTCTTTGCGGATGACGCCTCATTATATGTTATCATAGACGATCCATCAGTTGCTGCTACCTGTCTTAACAAAGATCTAGATAGAATTTCACAATGGGCCCGTAAGTGGCAGGTTACATTTCATCCAAATAAAACCGAAACTACTCAGTTCTCACGTAAAACGAAACCGTCTCTAAAACCGAACCTATTCATGAACGGAACAATCATAAAAGAAGTCAAAAGTCATAAACATTTAGGATTAACACTCCAAAGCGATTGTACGTGGAATGATCACACTAATGATATTGTACGTAAAGTTCGCCCTATGATCAGTTGTCTGAGGAGTTTTAAATACCGATTATCACGTAAAACGTTGGATATTATGTATAAATCCTATATCTTGCCAATATTTGACTATTGTTCGCATATTTGGGATAACTGTACTTCTGAGCAATCGCGTACATTAGAAAATTTACATCTTGATGCTCTGAGAAATATATGCGGTGCCGTCCGTGGCACAAGTCATAACAAACTTTATAATGAACCCAAATCTCAGTCCATGCAAGATAGAAGGAATTGCCAGAAGTTAACTTGTTTCTATAAGATGTACAACAACCAATTTTCCAAAATATCTATGTGACCTGATTCCAAACTCCGTCTCCGGAACTACAAACTACAGCTTGAGGAATAACTCTGAAATACAAGGAATTTACAGTCGCACTGCCTCTTATGCTAAATCCTTTTTACCTGCCACAATAAATGTATGGAATGCCCTACCAAATTCCAAAGCGTCATGTAATCTCACAGAATTTAAAAACCTTATTACAAAAACTGAAAATAAGATTTACTTTGACCTTAATTATGGCACTCGTTTTTGCCAAATCGTTCACTGCCGCCTCAGGCTCGGATGTAGCTACCTAAACGCCGATAAGTGTAACAGACATTTAACAGACAGCCCTTGTTGTTCTTGTGGACATCATAGTGAAAACGCCCTACACTATTTGATCACTTGCCGTAACTATACTCGGATAAGACTTAACATGTATTTTTACACTACCGGTTAGAACCTGGATACCATTCTTAAGGGAAACAAAGAACTTACTCCCTGTGTAAACCAGAACATAGTTGAATCCGTCCACGATTATATAACCAAGGCACAACGCTTTAAATTTTCTCAGGAAAATAATTAAATTTACTCAACAACCTTCTCATGATTGATTTATATTTCTACAATGGCTTATGAGACACAGACAACTGTAACTCTCTAACTTATGACTACTTAGAGAATAGTTGTATTTCATGTAATCTGTATATATTTATACATTTTAAAAATATTATATTTATGCAATGATCAGTATCGATGACGTCAAATCCTCCATTTTCATGTTGTATTATATGTTGCATGGGAGCGGTGTTAATATAAGCAGTAATGCTTGTTCACCAATCCCAATTCATCTTCATGAATTAAAATGTTTAAATCATACTTGTCCAAGAGACAAAACATCGGCCACCCTTGACAGAAAAATCCATTGGTTTCACTATGCTAGAAGTGATGTTTATGGAGGTGATGACGTAAGGATTGAAACCACACACAGCAAAAATAATCGATACTCTGTCTGTCTGTCTGTCTGTCTGTCTGTCTGTCTGTCTGTCTGTCTGTCTGTCTGTCTGTCTGTCTGTCTGTCTGTCTGTCTGTCTGTCTGTCTGTCTGTCTGTCTGTCTGTCTGTCTGTCTGTCTGTCTGTCTGTCTGTCTGTCTGTCTGTCTGTCTGTCTGTCTGTCTGCATGCATGTATGTCTTCAGCATTTGAGAACACAACCTCTGTATGAATATGCAAATAATCAATATGTCAAAACCCTACAACATTTTATGCATATGATGAAATGAGGTCCACTAGTGCAGGCATAACTTACTTGATGTGGTATTTATTAAACAGATTTCAAAATGAAATGTTTATTGTATGAAAGGTTATTGATGTCTGGCACAATATCGTTGCCATCCTCATCGTCCCACACAGAGTCTGCATCATCCTGCAAATACAATACATACAATGCTTAGTAAAATTACAAAAACAGCCAAAATAACACATGTATACATATTCAAAAACATGCACAGTGGTACATCTGATCACAATGAAATTATAAAATTACAACGACTAATTTGTAGATGTAACCGAAAGATTTTTTTCACAATCACAAAGGAAAGATCTGTAGTATACATGTATATTGTATCTTCCATTGGACATGTCACTTATTTGATTGATACCAGCAAATAGTAGCCAACCCAGTATTCTGAAGCAAATTGTGGTAATAATAATTACTGTACTCATATTCAAAGTAACATCTACTACCAAATCGCTAATTGAAATCTAAGCATAGGTAAAACGGTACATACATATTTTAAATAGATAGGATAATGTTTAAACACTGAATGTAACACCTGATTATATATGTGATCTTATTCATTTCAAATTGAAATGACCAACTTAACTGAGAAAAGCATACAAAACCTAACATTTTCCATGAATGAAAAATCGTGGGTATTTCATAGTTTTATCAACCCTCTAAGGAAACATTCACAGCAATATAATAACATAAAATATTATTTTTTAATATTACCTTTTCTTTAATTTAAAAACTGTAAAATGTGTAATACAACTTATTCCCTTTCAGTTACAGTTAAATATCTGATATACAATAATTAAATATATTCATTATTGATATATGATGGATAGCAAAGGGACAGATCAAACTGAAGTCGTTAAGTGAAACCTATGAAGTGAAGTATCTTTGACGACTAACCTGATGAGAAACTGCCGTCCATTCCAGACGAATTCCTTGTTTCCTTGAAACACTTGCATGTTTTGAGCTCAATACGAAAATTACTTACATGATGAAGTTTTACGACAAGCAGAAATATTTTCGTATATAGCCTACTCCTGACAGGGTTTTGAAAAATCACCTATTTGCCACTAAAACAAGTTATCATGAGTAGGACTCATGAAGCTCGATGAGGACTTTTAAGTAACGTGAATATGTTTTCAGAGTTATTCACTGTTAATTATCTCTAGGCCTACATGTTGATGCTTGACACTGAGGAGGAGCAATTAGTGCCCATAATGCGATGAAAAGACCCTTAAGCCCATACAAGCCCACTGTTGTCACTTTGGGTACTCACATTCAATCTGCTCATTTCCACCTTTCACGGTCGCCTTTGATGTTGGCAATGTAAACAAATAAACAAATGGCGACCGGATCACGTCCACCGAGACTATCTAAATCATTATAAAACCACACAGCTGACATTTTATGTGTATAGTGTATGTTTATTTTGTTGTATAACGCGGAAAGACATGGTTAAACTGTAATGTTAGATTTACATTAAAAAAAACAAGAACAAAGTGTTTTCCCGTGAGTCTTTGCGAGACGCCATTTTCATAGCCGCCTCAGTTTCCCTCAAAGCACTGGAAGAGAGAATTCGCGACCTGGAAAAGAAAGATGGAAATGGCTGCATAAACTCGCAGTACCACGACCCTGTCAGGTAAGACCAATTTATTTTGTTGTCAAATAACGTTTAATGAATTATTTACGTTACGTACAGAAATCCAGATTGGTAAACAAGCTAATCTATCGAATTACAGTCACTGGCCATAGGTATTCGTCACTATGCATTATTTCCATAGACTTGCATGTTAATTTGGTGCAGCTAGAAAAATGTCTTGAATTTATTTAATATCTGTTTGATATTGTTCATATTTTGCACATGGGTCATGAATCATCTCAGCTACAAAGACATAATTACCGTTTTATTTTCAATTCAGTATTTCAAGAATGACCACACTTTGATTGATGCGTGTCATGGTTATGGCAACTTTTAACATGGCGGTCTATGGGGAAAGAATACGCAATGTTGTATATATGTTGCTCATGTAACTACAATGCGGAAAATACTTGAAGGAAATTATGTATCAGTGACCAAGATGATTTCCTAACAACCTGCAAAATTTGAAAAACAAATATGGAAAACTGAATTATTGAAAATTACACAGCTACACTAAAACAGCCTGCAAGTCTATGAGAATTTTGCCGAGTGACGTATACTTAAGTCCCATGACTGTATAAACAGTTTTGCTCGAACTATTTTCAAAGGTTGGTGAAGTAAAATAAGTCTATCGAAAAATATACTACAATTTTGAAAAATATAGCAAACAGATTAAATATTAATGGATTTGTTTTATTCATTTAGGCTGTTGTGAGGAAACATGTGCCACGATTACTCCTGGAGGAAAAGATCACCCTCGCATTCTGAAGGTATGTGTTTATGGTACTACGAAACATAGACATAATTTCACTTTGAGTATTTTATTATTACGCTTCCCTAGATACATTTTCACAAAATGAACCAAACTAAGGTTACATTTGCAAATGGATTTGAATAACCGGTAACTTAATCATGATTTCAAATTGGACCAAATAAAGCTTAACTTCACACCTGTGTGAAATTGCAATCAAACTGACCCCTTGATTTTACAATACCGTAATTACTCCAAGGTTATGTCACATGAGATAACTAAACTTCATTCATCAGGATGTTTATGTCAGGCCCTTCACTTACTGATTGCATAACCTGAAGTGATAAATCTGTAGTTTGCCTGTTGGTATAAATGTCGCTGCAATTGTTTTTTTTGTAAAATTCGAATGAATGAATGGGGAAATGCAAAGAAAAGTAACGTGTTATTGTTTATTTTTTTCAGCAAAGCTGAGGATGAGTCTGGAAACTGTATAATGAATGACCAAGGATGGTCAGCAGGAACATGTGAAGGTAATTTGACCTATCTGTAGTGACTTTCATTATAAATAGTAAATAATTTCCAATTAATAGTGTAGAGACAAGGTTTATGGATGTCAACTCCTTTATTATGTGAAAACATGTTTCAGAGTGAATGTTTACCCCTTCGTCAGGTGTAAGCATTCACTCCGAAACGTGTTTTTTCACATAATAAAGACGTAGACATCCGTAAACATTCATGTCTTGTATTATTCACGTCTATATACACCTCAAAGACTTAATGGTGTAAACATACAGTCTCTACTGGGTGAATATACTTGTGCCTTCAACAATACGCCTGACTGACTGACTGAGTTTAGATTTACGCCGCTTTTAGCAATATTCCAGCAACATCACGACGGGGGACACCATAAATTGGCTCAACAATACGAACTGTAAGAGATTGAATATAGCAATTTGATGAACTAGTACCATTATTACCATATAGAAAATGCAATAAATGTTCAGATATATATATAACGTATTACTACCTCTGGTCTGTGGGCATGTAACTCCAGAGCATATTTTGTATAGATTGTGTGTCCTCTTTAGAAAATAAGATATTTCATTCGGTCAATGAAGTGTGATGACTTGCATAATTTGAGCTTTGAGAAAACCAGTGCAAAGTGTGATTGTTCACTTTAGTTCTCTTTTATTCAAACTTCCTTTTGGATTACTCATTTTAAATCATCCTTGGCATTGTCAGTTTCTTGTTGATTGATGTTTGTATAATTTATCAAAATAACCTAGTAATTCGTTATTACCTGCCATTTTCAGAAACTTGCACAACGCCTCAACAGACTTGCATCTATCGATTGGCCAGCTAGACGAAAGAAAAAGGTAGCGACAACACTCACCATAGACATGACATCACCAGTCGTGAGTGATGAAGATGACGTCAATTAGTTGCATTCCGTCCCCTTTGTCTGGGAGTCCAGCAAGCTTAGGGCATACACGACGACACTGGACTTGGAAAGAATCTACACCTCCACTGCTCTCGTCAAGGCCAACATGAGGACGAGGATGAGGCATCCAACCAAAGTAATAGGGATCTCCGCACAGGGATGCCCCTAAGTGGGCTAACTGACCAACTCTTGCAATTTAATTGAATTTATTTTTAATTTCATAATGTAATTTTTATTTTATTTTATTTTTGTATTGCAAGCTGTATGTTGTGTTATTGTATGATGTATATCATAGTGGATGTTTGGCGATAGTTGTGACATAGAGTGTGTGGCTGAATGCCATGGCGTGCAAATAAATGTCCGATGCAGCTATGTTTTATCACTTTGTTAAGTTGTATGTTATTGTTATTTTTCACCATTAGCATGATTTTAGAAATAAATTTCATATCTCAAATGCTATTTCAAGATAATAAGTGAATGAAAGTTAACTGATGAAATATTACTACTTTGTTATAAATGATATATGATTTCTTAAACTGGATTGAGTTATGCCAAAATGTTTTGCCCTGTTCTTTAGTGCTATATTACTAGTTATATGTATGATCTTTATTTGCCTTAAATGCTAATTCATATTCATGTTGAAAAAATAAAACAATGATTCTTATTATATATTCTGTTGTTTTTTAAGTAAACGTCATGATAATAACAATTGCTTATATTGTTTTTGAGAAGAGTTTATGATATGAATAAAGAAGAATGTTTAAATTTGGCTCTTTGAAACGCACCTGAAACCTGTGAACCTGAACCTGAAACAGGTAACTGAAACTATGCGGAAACTATGTCGGATTGTTGGTAACTGAAACTATGCGGAAACTACGTCGGATTGTTGGTAACGGAAACTATGCGGGAACTATGTCGGATTGTTGGTAACTGAAACCTTGCGGAAACCTGATGGATTCAAAGTTAACTGAAACTCAACAGAAACCTGTTGGAGTGTGGGTAACTGAAACCTTGCGGAAACCTGTTGGAACTCAACAGAAACCTGTTGGAGTGTGGGTAACGGAAACCTTGCGGAAACCCTTAGAAAGTGGGTAATTGTAAGTTTCCGTTATTGCGGAAGCTCAGTGTAACAGAACGGAAACTCACTGGATTCTAGGTGGAAACTTAAGTTTCAGTCCACTTTCCATCTGTTTCCAAGTTATATTTGCTGTGACAACTCTTATGAGTTGTGAAACTGTGTTGAGACTCTTTGAAAGACAAAGGTACGAATGTAAAATCGAAGACCCAGGTTGTAGTTTCAGTGCTCACTGAATGATAAGAAAGCGGGAAAGAAATCAGTCCTCACATGTCTGAGAGAGGTCCGCTTATGAGGAGAGCGACAAGTTGCCCAGACATCACCATCATCTTTGCGTAGGTCACATAGGACTTCCGGTCACACACAAGGTTCATCTGAAATACATTCCCTTAAGGCGTAAATGGAGGATAACCATTTCCTACTATCATCACATTCAAACACTTCTGCTTTGTAGAACACATATACAATGGAATAAGTGAAATGTTTTCACAATGACCAGTTGTCTCATGTAAGTTCTCGTGGTGACTGTTATAGATAATTGATTAATAAATAATTGTGAAGTTATACTTGATGATGCTTTTCATGACGTCACTTTAGGTAGTTGTGATTAATAACTATTGTTTCTAAAGTTTCCAAATTTGCTATGGCTAATGAACAGAATTACCTACTGCAAATCCGAAAATTTCTTTTTCATTTTACCAGACCCTGGCTCGGGATAACTGTCATAATATCACACAGGTGAGACTATCATTTTCCTTTAATTGCATATTGACACAAAAGGTAAAATCAGGAATAAAATGTCTCCATAAATTAAAGAACATTTGAAACTCGAAGAATGTGAAAATATAAGAACCATTAAAAAGACATTACTCGTCTCGCAGCTGAAAGAAATCAATTTAATGCATATACATCTGGTCGCGCATTGATATATAACTCAACAGAAAGGTTGATTTCGAGTATAAGTGACAACTCACGTCTTGCACAACTGAAGAGTCGTACACCGTCATGTCGTACACCCATGAGTGACACGCCTCAGTGACGTTCATACGATCGCCAGAATCTACATCTGTCCAATTGGAGATAGAGTACAGGTCACATGACGAGTACTTCCGGTTACCGTGGCCATGTGGAATAGTCCTGTTGATAAGATCGGCGTGAGCAGCGTCTTGGACTGCATAGGAGTCGTTCTTCAATCCGGGAATGCTGCATCTGTGTTAGAAATATACTACCCATCAAAAGTTTAGACTCACTTAAAGCACTCACTATATGTTATGTATATATGGTTACATCGAAAATGAATTTCTCCACTAACTTGGGGAAACCAACTGCAAACTTTATGCAGATGAATTGCACGAAGATCATGCATCAAATGGCTAAAAAGCATGTGCAAATATCGTGCATGTGAACACCTGCGTTTTGGTGCCAAGTTTTGTTAAGAATTCGCCATGTTTCACTGATGTCCTTAATTTACTGAACTTATGACAATAATCTTTTCAACGTTCCAAATTTGGTTTACAATACATCAGTTCATGTGTAAACAGCACCTATAGTTCGTTTGGCTCAAAAGCGGACTGATGAACTGCAATCTAACTAAAAAAAACTAAATAAACTAAAACTAATAAACATAACATACTCAATGAAATGCTGATCATAATCAAAACATCATACCCACTCTGTGAGTTTTTTGCGGAATTTTTGTCCTAAAAATAAAAAAGTTGTTTAACAAACTATCATTAAAATATTGACACAGTTCACTGTTTGTTACTAGGGAGGAGTGCAGAGAAAGGGACAGCCAGGTGTTCAAGAAGCACGTTCACAGACAAAGTTATTTATTCATTAACCTGTGCTGTGCCGTCTCCATCCGTTCTCGAACACCTGGCTGAAAATGGTTTTAAGTTTTCAAAATCAAAAACAAGTTGTATTCACTTTTGTTGTAAATACAAACCACACAAGGATCCAGACCTATCTTTAGATGGTGCTCCCATCAAGGTAGTAGAAGAGGCCAAATTCCTGGGACTCACATTCGACCGTCACTTGACATTCTTACCACACAAAATTATTTGAAAACAAAGTGCTTGATGGCTCTTGACTTGCTCAAAGTCGTTTCAAATACAAAGTGGGGAGGGGATCGTACGACCCTCCTTAACTTGTATAGATCATTGGTTCGCTCTAAAGTAGATTACGGCTGCATTGTATATGGTGGAGGATGCAAAAGCAATTTAGAAAAATTCGATTCTCTCCACCACCAAGGCCTGAGGCTCAGTCTAGTAGACAGTCTATATGTGGAGGCTAACGAACCTTCCCTTGAACAACGCCACATTAAACTTTTACTGCAGTATATCACTAAATTACGTTCAAAAGAGTCCAATCCAGCATACAATTGTGTTTTCAACCCTTTCTATGAAAACCTGTTTCCTAATCTGCGAAGCCTGGTTCCACCATTGGGAATTCAACCACACATATCAGCAGCTAAAATTGATCTCAATATAATAGCACCATACCGACTTCTGTCTTCGCCACCGTGCCAGATGATGAAACCACAGGTCGATCTTACCCTCATCAACCTCAAAAAGTCAAAAACAAATCCTTTGGTGTTCCAACAGGAATACAACTAGTTACGTTCTAAGTATAACACCCATATATCAATTTTCACAGACGGATCCAAGGATGATGGCCAATTTGCCAGTGATACAGTCATTGGATCCAAGACTGTCTCTTCTAGAATTCCAGACATTAGTTCCATTTTCATTGCTGAGGCCAAAGCTATCTTCACAGCTTTGACCTATATTAAATAATAGAACCATTCCCAAAAAACTTCATCGTTTTCACAGATTCATTATCCTGCCTTCAAGCCCTTCAAAATGTTACTTCAAGTCACCCGATCATCCTACACAGTTTAGAACTTTACAACGATCTTTCTACTGGCCAATGTGACATCGTCCTCTGCTGGTTGCCGGGTCACTTCGGCATAGCAGGTCAACACAAAGGCCTATGCTGAAGCTAAACCAACTCTTGACGAGCCATTATCTACACTGCTGATCCGGTACAGTGATTTCAAAATCACTATTAAAAGCCATACTCGTGACCTCATGCAAAAAAGGTGGGACACCCAAGTAGGAAGAAGTAAACTTCATGAATTGAAGCCAATATGAGTTTACCCACTTGGGTTGTCAGTCAAGATGTGATGAGGTCAATTTACAATGATGTCGTATTTCTGTTTTAAATAATCATGTAATGAATATATATGCTCTTAAAATAAAACTCATTTGGACTTTATACTTAAAATGTTTACGAATGCAGACTTGTCCTCGTCACTATATGACTGGAATAATGCCGATGTGACGTAAAGCCCAACTCAACTCAACTCACAAAGTTTATATTGCACTGTGGGTGAAATTCTGGAAAAGAATAAAGGAACTCTTGTACTTTTAGATGTTCTTTTATTTGTTTCCATGAGTATATTTACCTGTGTTGGGGACATCAAAGAGAAACTAAACCAAATAGATTTACCGATGCTGAGGGACATCAGTGAGAAACAGAACCAGATAGTTTTACCTGTGTTGAGGGACATCAGTGAGAAACAGAACCAGATATTTTTACCTGTGTTGAGGGACATCAAGTAGAAACAAAACAGAAAAGACTTACCTCTGTTGAGGGACATCAAAGAGGAAACAGAACCTGATATATTTACCTGTGTTGAGGGACTTCAAATGGCCAGAGAACTTGATGTGTTGCGATTTATTTACCTGTGTTGAGGGACATCAAAGAAAAAGAGAACCAGCAGCATACCAACAGCAGCGTTCAGAACCGCCGGGAGAGAAAGGAGAATGTAAAGGCGTCTCTGGTAGGGACCAAACTCGCCAACAGTCACCAACAGCTCGTCAAACTTCATGACTGCCTCAGCTGAACAGTAGATCACAAAACAATGCACGAATTGTGGTCTGCTTCTAACACTGATCTGTGCAAACCGATTTCAGGGTAAACCTCTGGGTTCCAGCTGGTAATCACTTTCAGGTATTTCGAGATCGGTAAACACGCATGAAAACATTTAAATTCAATACTCGAGATCAGCCTGTCTGTACCAACTAAATAATGCTGAATATGATATGTCCAGGATTTGTGTCTTCAGTCAGATTCAATTTATATTCAACACTACCCTTTGGCATCAGCGAGAACATTCAGCGGAAATGGTCATAACTGCAAATTTAATCAGTCCAACAAGCGTGATTATAATTAACATATCTCTGTACAATGACAACAGAATACAGTAAAACTGTCAAAACAAACGAAAATATTGTGAACTTTGACCAGGAGTGGATGCTAGCATATATGATCGACTGACACATTTTTTTCCTATTTTAGGGCAATTATTCATAGTCTGTCAGCAATTGTAATGGCAGGTAGAACGGGGTAATCCCATCAAATGCCCTAGGGTAAGAATTTTACAAAATCGCTACTATATGAGATGCATTGAAGATAATTGGTGTTATCCAAATCTAAATTACTTCAAAAGTTAAAAACTGAAAAAGTTGAAAAAGTTATAGTTTTTGCAACAAAACCATCTACCGAAAGTGCACCTTTCACTCTCTGTTTTATTTTTGTTTATCACCACACTTGGCGATATTCTAGCTAAATATCGTCGGTTTGTAAATACTCGTGTCTGGACTAGAAAATCACGTGATCAATATCATGAGCATCGATCTACACAATTGGGATACGATGACACGTGTCCACCAAGTCAGTGACCCTGACCACCCGTTAGTCAGCGTGGCATCGTCCAAAATGCGAAATGCGAAGATATAAGGGATTGCCTGTCATTGTTAAACAGGTCGTCCGAGGTCACCCGAGGTTGTCCTGATGCCCAGGTGAGTCACTGATCATGATGCTGACTGGCATCTGGTGATTACGTGGAATAATTAAACTGGCGTTATTAGAGTTGGGCTGTGTTCCTTTTCAAGACTGATTTTATTGGGATACTAGAACTATCATTAAGTAATTATATCATTATATAAATAATAATAGAATAAGTAACTTAAATAAAAAAAGAATATGATAACTCATTCTTTCACACATTCATACCATTCCATACATACCCAATAAGTGATTAAATCATGTTTTTGCATTGTTTAAGTTTCATTCATTCTAGATTACTCATGAGTACCTGTTGAAAATTTAAGATCATCCGATTTGTATCCCCCTTGTGGTGAAATGATCCCGGCCAAGCATGTTCTGCTTGTCTGTATCGATTTTTCCATCACTACGGATCAATATGTCAGTGTAAAACCATGAAGGACATATTTCTCCAGGTCAGTTATCATTCAACAAGTTTTTTAAAAGAAACTGAATTGTTTGAAGGTGAATGTGTTCATTAACCAAAATAAACACCCAGTCTCCCATTAACGAAAGTCAGTTATACCCCTCGATAGCGGGGTACTGGTATTTTGGAATAAAACGTTGTCCAATCAGGTTACAAGGTTTGACATGTAAGGTAAGTAATTATATACACAAAGAACTTAGTTAACCACACCCTGACATATCTCACGATTGAATGAGCCCCTATCTTAATCCCTTTGGGACATAACTGGTCGTTGTGTGCAACAAAGGGATCCTCCTGTACAGAAAGCTGGAAGCTGCTTCACACGATGAATGGCGTATTCAACCGACATTATTCAGATCATGTTTAAGCTGATGTTCATGTCTGCACAGCGCTCAGTACCACAACTAATATTTTCACAGTGTTGTCACGTATTTCATTAACGTTTCTGTTTCAGGCTTTTAGACAGTCAGTCAGACAGACAGACAGTATTTATTCAGTAAAGAGGCTTTCGCCCATAATGCAATCAGACTGACATTGTCTTTTAATGGGTGCGCAAAACAACTTTGCAGCTCTATGTCCTGGAGTTTATAAAGTTCTGTACACGGTATAAGTATAGGCCATTGTATATAACGGCATCATTTTTGCTTTGCAAAAGCTTTACGACAGAGTAATGAGTAAGTGGTTCTTTAGTGCACTTTGTTATATATTTCGTTCTAAGTATACCATAGGCATTACAGATAAATAGTACATGATATTCATTTTCTATATAATGCTGGTGTCTGGTTGTACAAAAAGGGCATAGTCTTTCGTTATATTCAATTCCATTATACCTGCCACATTCAACCGCAGTATTAAAACAAATACTGCATCTAAACCTTGATATAGCAATTCTTAAATGCATAGGGATATCACAACACACAAATATCTTTCAACATTTAACAAAGTTTTGAACTCCTTGTAAAATATACATTTAGGAGATTCACTAACTGAAGAGAGCCAAGACTGTTTTAACTTATCACCTAGCCTTAGCTTGAATAGATACACAAAGTATTCCACATTTCCGATTTCTTGGCTTAGCCAAGCATAACCAAATCCATATTGAAACAGTATGTGTCTAACTTTAGTTACCCAGGTATTATAACCTAACATATCTAATGATGTTAACATTAAATAACATTGATGTAGGAGTCTATTTTGTGCCATATGTATAAGTCTACACCAGAATTTGATCACTCTTGAATGTACAAATGCTGAACCATACTATTTAATGTAGTTTTTTCACCCTTAGGTATTGTTTACAAAATTTAATTTGCACAGCCTCTATTTTGGAATGACATGTTCCCCAATTTCAGAGCCATAACAAAGAATAGGCACAATCACTGAATCAAAAATATTAAGTTGATCAGTGCAAATGTTACCAATTTTCCTCCGGAAACCATTTAAAGACATTATAGCTTTAGAGGCCTGAGATTCAAGACATGTCTTGGGGCTGAAAACTAATCCCAAATTCCTATAAAAAGAAACCGTTTCAACAGGGGAACCATTATAGAACCATTTCTCATAATGACAAAGAGTCTCCCCCCCACACACACACACACCCAATTTCTACAGACAATAATCTTGGTTTTGTTAAAGTTAACTTTCATCCCTGTACTATTACAAAAACTTTCTAAAACATTTCATTTCTTTTAAAGCAAATTACACGTCTCAGATAGTGCCGAAATGTCATCTGCAAACGTAAGTGCACATAGATTCGAGAAAAATTGATAAATGAAGATTCCTTGACTTACCTCCAATTTCTAATTTCTTATAAAGATTATCAATAAATATAAGAAACATCCGTGGGCTTAGAATACATCCCTGCCTTGTACCTACAGAACATTTAAAACAATATGAAAGGCCATGTTTAGTTCTGACACATTCTGATAGATTGGAATACATTGATGCAATAATATTATAAAACTTGCCCTATACTCCAGCCCTATGTAAAGAGGATAAAAGAACATCATGTCTAATTGTATCGAATGCCTTTGAAAAATCTACGAAGAGACAGTAGAATCATCCCTTCTTTTTGCAGCAATACTTTTGAATGACAGCCTGGAGAACAAACATTTGATCCACAGGAGAGTAACCAGCTCTAAAACCTGCCTGGTCCTCATTTAATATGTTATTTTCGTCACACCAAATTTGTAGCCTTTTGTTAAGAACTGAGGTAAAAATCTTACAGAGTGTGTCAATGAGTGAAATGCCTCTGTAATTGTTTGTGTCATGTTTACTTCCTGATTTATGTAAAGGGTGTATGATGCTCTTGCCCCAGCTGTTTGGAAAGTGTCCTGTATTCAAAATATTATTACAAAGAAATATAAGTGGTTTGATAATCTTATGGTTTGTTGCTTTAAGAAACTCTGTGGCAAGCCCATCTGGTCCAGGTGCCTCGTTATTTGGCAAGTTTGAACTACTTACTAATATTTCCTGTTCTGTTATTGGTCTGTTTAGTATACATGAAGAGTCCATGTTGGAAGTACTGCAGTGGGAGGTGTAGTCTGTTTAGTGTACATGAGGAGTCCATGTTGGAAGTACTGCAGTGGGAGGTGTAGTCTGTTTAGTGTACATGAGGAGTCCATGTTGGAAGTACTGCAGTGGGAGATGTAGTCTGTTTAGTGTACATGAGGAGTCCATGTTGGAAGTACTGCAGTGGGAGGTGTAGTCTGTTTAGTGTACATGAGGAGTCCATGTTGGAAGTACTGCAGTGGGAGGTGTAGTCTGTTTGAGTATCTGCACTGAGGAGTTCTACAAAGTGTGTTACCCGCTGTTCATCTGTGATTTGGTTAGATAAACCCTGTGAACTCCGGTTTTCCCTAAGTATTTTCCAAAATAATTTAGGGACCTTTCTTGCCTCTACTAGTCTATCTTTCTGTTTCCCAAAGTACTCATTTCTGTTCTTTAAAAACGTTTTCTTGAAGATGAATCGTAAATTTCTGAACAGAGAAATGGCCATTTTGTAGTCTCTATGTGACCTTAATGCTGTGTATTTCTGTTGTGTAATGTTGTCCAGTTCATTGTCCTACCAGGGTGGGTGGGTAATATTTCTTTGTTTCATAACCCCAGAGTACAGTCTCTTAGTGTGTTTGCAGTTTGGTAGATCAGGTTTACTAAATATTGTATAGCCCTGTCAGTGTTACTATTTATCATGTTGATAAGAGTTGGATAACATTATTATCGGTGTTGGTGAAGTTTTAATGAAATTATTGTCAGTGTCCTTACTCCATAAAAACTTAATAAATCATTTAGTCGTTTCTGTGTTTACTGTGTTAGGTTCATCAGGGATGTTGTGTGTATGATAGGATATAGATTTCTTGTCAGAGCTTTGTTTATGTCTGTTGATGTCAAATGGACAGTGTAGTGGAAAGTGACAGGACATGTCAAGTGTACCTACTCCAAAATCTGTGATATGAGGAAAAAGACAAGATGAAGCAATCATATAGTCAACAACACTGCACCCGTTATGGGTAATACAAGTATTTTCACCATTTTTATCCTTAAACATCCTGCCATTAACTCATTAAGGCCGAGAGACGCATATATGGGGCAAAATAATCAGCTCCTCACAGCGAGTGACGTGTTTATGGGTCAGGTAATTAGCAGTTTCTCACAGCGAGAGCCACATATATTCGTCAACAGAAAGCACCTCTTATTCAGCGAAAGACGCAAATGTGTGTCGTACTTTTAAAATCGCACTGTACCTATTATTTCAACCATTTTAGTAGTACTGAGCAAATATTAGCTTTTCTTACGAGAGATGCTACCTTTAGTGTCAATTAGAAGAAGTATTTAAAGTGTTTTGACAGCAATTGCTAATCATTATCATAGGCTTGTACAGCGTTTGGCAAATGAACACATGTCGGCGAGAAAGGGAATTATGATGTTCTTACAGAGGTAAGTGTCTGGTACTCTTCATTCGGAATGGATACTAAATTTCTTCGTATGCACATTGATTGAATTAGATGTAATGGTTTAGAGGTTACTGAAGATTATATTTTCTTCAACTTCCTAATAAATAGGGAACAATATACGAAATTTCAAGGACATACAAAGAATTCAAACACAATAGAATAGTTTGAATATACTTTTTAGGTATTATTACGGTGTCATGTTTCACATAATGAAACATAATGTATAAACACAAATAATTATACATCCAAGCTCGAATATATCAGGCATAATTTAACTTACTAATTTGAAGCTTACTGAATTGTTACTAGTTATTTTCTAATCTAAAGTTGATAATGTTACCTAATCGAATATAAAGTGATAAGTCGCGCCATTGCATCGAATATATATATACATGTCAGTCAGACAGTCTATGAGAATGAATAAAAGCTGCGTTTCTTTCTTGGTTCAATGTTAAAAAACACTGACACCATAGCAAACAATACCTTGGCACCATAACGAAACAATACCGTGATAATGTGAAAGAAACTCACACCAGTGTACCAGCAAGTCTTTCAAATGGTTGTTTCTTTAATGACAGGGATCGACAGTTCTCATTCAGCCGAATGTCCATGGCCAACGTTTCATGTTTCACTTGCCAGAAGCAACCCACGCTTCTCACAAGAGGTGACTAAGGGGATCAGGTGGTCAGGCATCCAAATGGTGGAGGTCATGATGCCAGTCACGGGATTGTCTGGTCAAGACTCGTTTATTTACAGACCGCCGTCAAATAGCTGGAATATTGTTGAGTGCAGCACCAAACAACAGACAAATCGAAATCGTGCATACGGGCGACCGATGCACATAATAACAAACGCTTTTGCTGAGTACAGCGTAAAATATTGTTTCATCATTATGCAGCCATCTATTTGACTGACGACATAAACTCTGTAAATGTAGAATAATGTGAAGATGACACGTTTACTACTGTAATGTCAGAACAATAAGTATGACATCATCATTAATGAAATTTCCCCGCAGTCCTATCAGATCTACTGATTTTAAAATTGCCTATGTCAGCATGGTCTTTCATTGGATGTTTTCTGTCAGTGACGCTGGCAGCAAAACAGGATCTGTAACGGGTTATATAAGTCGCCGAAACTCCACGTGTAGGCTATCAACTGCAAGGAACAATATGGCCGGACCTAGTAGCTGCATATCGGTATGTAGAACTGCTTTCGTGCTTTTGTATATTTGAGAGCTTTGAAATTTCATAATTTACCCCAAATGTTTTCATAGTTTCTATTCAACTTAACAATCTGAATCAATCAATTGATTAGTAATATTTTGCTTTTACCCATAATTACAGCAACAGGTGACGCAACTTGCTTTGAAGAGTCTATCTAGGAATCTAATGATCACGTTGGCTGTGGGGCAGCCCAGTGGTTAAAGCGCTCATTCGTCGCGCCGACGACCCGGGTTCGAATTCAAATATGGGTACAATATGTGAAGCCCATTTCTGATATGTCCCGCCGTAATATGTATTTTGATTTATTTTGTTACAGTTCGCATGAAAAAGCAGCCTCACTAATCACTACTACTGTTAACCGTCATCAGTGAAGATGCCTTGTACCAACATTTACTTTAAAACACAGCGAACTGCGTTTATATCGAACTGACGGTTCTACGGTTATGTCGAACTCATATTAGCCGTCCCTTTGATATCGTTGTAACCGTAGTTTACATACAGTCCGTTCACTATTTTTTCGCAGGCAGTTCTAGTGCTGACAGCGGTGGTTTCCGTAACTCTTTCAACAGAACTACCAAGCTCTTGTGATGTGAGTATGAACCTGACAGCTCATATGCAGTAAACTGCATGTACGTATATAACGAACAATAATACGTTTATGGAAAACAAACATGCCCCTACCACTTGCTAAAACGAAAACTGAAACGAACTAAACTTGGGATGAATATGTGGTTCCCATGCATGACCAGCAGATCCTAAGACCTAGAAGACATAACTCTGTAAAGAATTTAAACAAACGCAGATATAAAGTACAATTTAAATCTGACCTCTCTTTCCATTCTGTTTTGAACCAGGAAACATCCGGGTTAGTTTGTCGTAAGAGACGACTAACGGGATCGGGTGGTCAGACTCGCTGACTTGGTTGACACAGTCATCGTATCCCAATCGTGTAGATCGATGCTCATGCTGTTGATTACTGGATTGTCTGGTCCAGACTAGATTATTTACAGACCGCCGCCATAGAGCTGGAATATTGCTGAGTGCAGCTTTAAACAACCAACCGACCAAATCGTCTCATCCGAGGTTCAACAGCAAACTGATGTCAGTAATGATGGAATACAGCTATGTAAATGTAAATTCTTTTTGACGTTTTTAATAAAACAGAACCCAATTTTTAACAGAAATCAAATATTCAACGTTGAATTTTCATCTTCAACACCTGCAAACATGTGTATCCAGCCGTAAGGAAACTGAAAAGAAATTAGTCCATTTTTTTCCGTCCATATAGGCAGTCCATTGTGAAGAAGGAACTGTCTGCAAATTACAGGAAGGTGCAACACGTGTTCCAACAAGTGAGTAATGCGATGGAGTTTGTAAAATAACATACAGTAAACTACGTATACGTTTATAATGAACACACTTATGGAGCGAAATTATTTTACCTCCGGCCCGTGAAGATACGGGTTAGAATTGGTCTTCAACAACCAATGCTTGTCGTAAGAGGCGATTAACGAGATTGGATGGTCAGGCTCGCTGACTTGCAATTGGTTGACACATGTCATCGTATCCCAATTGATGTACATGCTGTTTATCACTGGATTGTCTGGTCCAGACTCGACTATTTACAGACCGCTGCCATATAACTGGAAAATTGCTGAGTGCTGCCTAAAGCTAAACTCACTCACTCAATATGTCCCCCTCCCCTCCACCTGCTGTATATTGAAGTCGAGATGCGTGTGACGAACTACGGTTAAAGCGAATTAAAACTAGCGATCCTTTGCATTCCTTGGATCATTAGGTCAAGGAAAGAAAATATCCCATGATTTCTGAACCTAGACAAGTACATTTGAACTTGAAGGATTTATTAATGTTCTCTCAGTTATATCTTAGAAACAGTTATTCCATTCAAACAATTAACTGAAGAACGCAAAGATATTGTCAATCATTTTACCGATCGCGATTATGTCGTAGAATTCATTGCCCGATGAAGCTGATGACGCTAATTTCCTGAATCAATTTAAAAGCATGACAAACAAAACTCCCAATTGCTTTGATTGACATTTTGGGACTAGATTTTTCCAAATCATCTATTGTCGCCTCAAACTCGGCTGTAGTGATCTGAACGCAGACAGATATAATCGACATACACTGTATATCGGAAACATCCAAGTGTTCATGTGGTCATTATAACGAAGACGCTATTCACTACCTTTTCACATGTCGGAAATATCAAAATTTAAGAACAAATATGTATTTTTATATTCAAGGATACGATGTCAAAGCTACTCTGTACGGTGACGGTGCATTGAATAACACCAGTTCATTATCATTTCTACAAGTAATGGCTTACAGAGATTACCACCACTGAATTTATATGCAATGTACCTCAAGTTTTATGTAATTGGATTTTTAACTGCAGCTCATTCCGCTGGTGTGAATAACCAACACCATAACGAACATATTCATTATTCAATCATATATCTGATATAATGTATGATGTTTTTCAAATACTTATTTCAGAAATATTCTATTGTTGTTAAATTATTTCGTTTATCAATCTAGCTATGGTAATAACGTACTAGAACGGCGTTCATATAAGCCACTAGGCTTGTTCGCCTTTCTCGGTTTCAGTTTTGTGAAACATAAATATGTTTAAATCATATTAAAACAGGGTATCCTTGGGAAAAGGAGAAACTGAAAGAAGAAGTGGTAAAATCCTTACTAAATGTACAAAGATTTACAGGCTTTGTAAATATCATCTTTACAAAATTGGTATTTTTTGTAAATGTGAACTTACAAATTGTAAATGTTTGTGAATCATCATGTTTTTCTAGTGTTAGGTCCCACCAACCTGTGAGTAAATAGAAAGAGGTATCTGCATTTTGTTACACGACATGTAAGAAAGCAATATGAGTTTAACCAAAAAGTGAAGCAGTATATGTTTTTACACTCATCTAACCATACATGTACATGTTGACTAACATGTAGACCCAGAAATAAAGTTACCTCAGTTGATATATTTCCACAAAAGAAACGTAACATTCAAATCAATTCAAAACAAATGTCAATCATGCTAGATTTGAGTTGGACTACTTTGATATATTTTCCGGGGTATGGGATACAGGGATAGAGGCCAGAGATAAAAATACTCTAACCCACATTCTTTACGTGTAATAGCTTTACGGTTTTGACAAATGTATTTACATTGGATAACCTCCCTGTTTTAGCAAAACCAGGATCATGCCCCGTTCTGAATCCGGGTGGAATCAGCATCTGTGTAGCGGAATGCTCCTCTGACGCTGACTGTGATGGCGACCTAAAGTGTTGCGGAGGCTGTCATAAAAAATGTATTCTCCCCGTCGGTTACACAGACAAGCCGGGCACCTGTCCCTGGCTTCCACCCCACGGGACAGGCTCTTGTGAGCAACAACACCAGTGCAGCAAGGACATTGACTGCGACAGTAAATTAAAGTGTTGTGGATCTTGCCCGCGGAGATGTGTCAGCCCATTCCCTTAAAAGAATCAAGTGCAGTAAAATAAACTTAGTGTAGTCAAATGTGAGCTTTTGTTGTCATTTTCTGTCGCATTACAGAGTTGGATTACTTAAACAGATATTGCCTATGGTTAAGGAAATGTTTCCGTGACTTTTGTTGTAGAAGAAACAATGCATGCATTTGAAAAAATATATATCCCCTGTGGTCTTTATTCCTCTTGGTCTTGAACAACATTGGCCTTGTATTTTTCATTTAATAGCAAGCAAGCAGGCAGATGTGATAACGTATGACATCAGTAACACTACATGAACTAGAGTATTTCTATATACTCCCTCTTGTTAAATTTGAGGGATTGTATGCCCATAGGCGACTTAACCAAATGTTTTGAAAAACAAGAGATTTTAAGTGACCAAACTATTATTGGCATGCGCGTGTATGTGTGGCTGCTTGTACTAGCCCATACTCAAGCTGATTTTATAGTGCTAGCTCACTGAGGTACCATGCTGCAGTTAAGCATGAATAATTACCCACTCAGACATTCAGACTCCGAGCCGACCAGTCCTTGTTGTACCCATTAATGCCGAGCGCCAGGCAGGGACCAACAAGAACCATATTTTTACGTCTTTTGGTATGACGCGTCGGGGGCTTAAATAGAAGTATTTACATGTATTATATAAAGGAAAGAACGCATTTTATGTGCATTTTATACAGGTCTGACATAATGGAGGAATAACGATCAATTCTCAGCTGGTACAAGTGTTTGGAAGAGATGCGAATGACAGGAATATTTATATATATTCCAAACATGACGCAGTGGCATCGGGAATGTTCGTCTGTCACACACATCATATCTCTTGGTTCAAGATGTGTGAGTATATTGGGCATACTTACATATTGTTGACATTGTTTGAGTACATCAACCTGATATCAAACCAGTGCTGAGTTAATCTCTCAGGATGCAAGTGGTACAGCAGGTCATAGAGAGGGTGTAATTGTGTTGATTTTAGGGTATTGGCGCTTTTCATTAATTTGCGGCTTTGTTCGGAATCTCATGTACACTGTTCAAAGAAAAAAGAAACGCATAGGTGATTTTGAGAATATTGGACTCCTGCATATGTGGCAAAAAACAATACAAATATACTATTCCTTTCCAAAATGTCATCTTCGTGTGATTGTAAACAGCTTCAGCGCCAAAACGCGGTAATTTTAACATTTTCCCTTGTTTTAGAAGCGTTTGAAGAAATATTCGCCAAAACGACACCAATTGCAAGAAAACATGTAAAGGATACTGTACGTGCAAGTAAGAGGAAAAACATGCGGTATCGATCACTTTAAAAAGGCAAAAGTTGTGTTTAATTTTGACATTCGTTTTTGCCTGGAAAAGAGGAAATCACCATGCCACGACCGAGTGCCGCCAATCGGAACATCGCTATTGGCCGCTTTGAAGCTGGGGAGTCTGCAATTGCTCGACATTTCAACGTTCACCAGAGCACCATATCTCGCCTTTGGGATCGTTTTCTGCAGACCAATTCCGCACAAGATCGCCCGAGAAGCGGCCGTCCAAGAGATACCACCCAAGCCCAGGACCCCTACATCTGGGTTGCTCACTTGCGTTATCGTCTTGCCACAGTCGTGGAGACTGCACAGCGCATCCATGGTTTGAGTAGAATTTCCGACCAAACTGTCAGGAATGGATTGCGTGAAGTGGGGATTCGACCAAGAAGGCCAGTTGTCACCCCTGTTTTGAGAGACTTCCATCGGCGCAATCGGTTGCGGTTGTGTCGTAGAGTCAGGAACTGGAACCTTAGAAACTAGGGGCGGTTCAGTGATGAATCACGATTTCTTCTTCACCGTTGAGATGGAAGACAACATGTTTACCGTTGGAGAAATGAACGTTTTGCCTCTAGTTGCATTCAAGAGGTCGACTGATTCGGTGGAGAAAGTGCCATGGTGTGGGGTGAGATATCCAGCACATATAGACCTGATTTAGTGGTGGTTCAGGGGAATTTGACAGCAAATCGGTACATCAACGAAGTCCTTGCACGTCATATGCTTCCGATTATGGACCGACAGAGGGAGTTGTTCCAGCATGAAAACGCTACTTCACATGCAACACGCGTCACAGTCCGCTACCGCCATGGCCTTCCCGATCACCAGATGTAAACACGATAGGACATCTATGGGATGAGATCGATCGACGTTTACGTCAACGTCAAAACACGCCTCAGACACTTCCACAACTGGTCGTCGCATTGCAGGAAGAGTGGGGAAGAATTCCGCAACAGCGACTTCGTCGACTTATGCAGTCTGTGCCGAGACGCGTTCAACAAGAGTATTGGTTTGGTTCGTATCTTATCTTACTTTAGGAAAGTATAGTTGTGGTTATTGGGAGCTTCTGTAACTTGCAACATCTTGCCCCGTGCAATTTACCCTATCTTTCATCCAGTGATTAACAGAAAACTTCAGCACTAAAGAATGCATTAAAGCACTGTAGAAGATTTCATCTAAAACGTCAGCACAAAAGAACAGTTTACATATATACACCTCTTATGAAATGCACCTATGACCTGGGTGGTGCTAAAGTAGAATGAATTTAAAACTTGAAAACTCAAGAAACAATGCAGATCTTTAGATGTAAAGAAGAATACATCTAAGTGAGTGAGTTTAGATTTACGCCGCACTCAGCAATATTGCAGCCTTATGGCGGAGTTCTATAAATAATCGAGTCTGGACCAGACAATCCAGTGATCAACAGCATGAGCATCGATCTGCGCAATTGGGAACCGATGACATGTGTCAACCGAGTCAGCGAGCCTGACCACCCAATCCCGTTAGTCGCCTCTTACGACAAGCATGGGTTACTGAAGGTTCATTCTAACCCGGACCTTCACGGGTAGAATACATCTAAAACTACAACACTTACGCAAATGCATATCTACCTCTAGCCCTCAAGGAGAATGAATTATTAACACTGCAGAAGAATACATCCAAGGGTTTAGCACTGAAGAAAATGCATTTATAACTGCAGTAATAAAGAACTTTATACGATTTATACAAATGAACCTTTTGCACAAAACGATACACAGATCTATTCCCTTTGTACACCTAGGCCTTGTGGGCAAGCAAGGGATACACAGTATTGTTATTATTTTTATTTTATTATAGGATATTTATATAGCGAACATATCCAGGCAACTAGTGCATGCTCAAGGCGGTGGTATTTCCTTTTTCACTCGATCAATGGATGTCAAGCTCAACAGCACATCATATTAATCTCAACTCCCTGGTACGCACCGAGTTATTGCAGCTTTCTCACCCTTACGACGTACCCATTTACAGCTGGGTGGACTGGGACACATAGTCACAGTACTTTGTCCACGTTTACTGCACGTTGCTGTACGTGTTGGGTGTTTGCACGTGATCATGTGGCCACCATCTGGTCATATACCAACGGCTTCTTGGGTTCTTTTAAGTGCACTGGGTTGTGTACTGTACACTAGGGGTTGTGACAACACTGAAAGAGTCTGCACACAAAGTCGACTCCAAGGCTTTTACACCCGGTCACAGGTGGGCTCGATCCCGACACCTCAAGCTCGCGGGATTACTAGCCTGACGCCTTAGCCAGCTAGCCCACAATGCATGGGAGAAATGAATGATTAGACCTGACAAGGTGTAAAGGTAGTCGATAGTCCGACAGTCGAATGCCAAAATAATGTCTTCGTGAACAAAAGGATACTGCGTGTTGGTCAGCTCCTTAAAAAAGCATCTTGATATTGAATGAGGTGAACCAGCACACAGAGAAAATATACACGTGTGAGGAACAGATGTGACATGTCGTTAATTGCGATTGCCTGAACACTAAGCGAGTGTACACAATTGTCAGTAACTGGTTACGGGGAAGAGCCAGGGGGTACCCATCATACAATTTAACAAATACAACGCTGGTTATTGTACTGAAGCGCATCATCTCATTCGTTGTACACTCTCATCATAACATTTCTATATGTATGTTCCTAAAGGTCCGCGGCCTACATATACTGAATTAAATTATTATGATCAGGATCATCATATTGAGTGAGTGAGTGAGTTAATATTTAACGTCACATCGGCAATATCTCAGCCATGTCGTGACGAAAACAATTTATACAATAAAAAGTGAAAACATTTTGAAGATTAAAACCTGTCGACAATGGACAGTAAAAATACTAGATAATCACAGATATAATATAAAACTAGCGAGCACAGCTAAAACATTCCAATTGAAGTCATCATATTGAATATCGTGCTGAAAGATATGCAACGCCATAGTTTCACTTTATAATTCCATCAGGCAAATGACTTTTTCTTGACAAGCATCTGATCCCCAAGCAGGGAAACGGGTACCCGGTAGAATGAGGTGGTGAGGTGAAATTGGGTTTAACGTCGTGCTTGAGAATATTTCGCTCATATGATGACGTGCATGCGTGTGTATGGGTATGTGCGGCTGCTTGTACTAGCCCAGACTGAAGCTGGTTTTATAGTGCTAGCCCACTGAGATACCATGCCGCAGTGAAGCATAATACCCCACTCAGACACATTATACTGACTCCGAGCCGACCAGTCCTTGTTGTACCCATTAATGCCGAGCACCAGGCAGGGACCAACAAGTACCATATTTTAACGTCTTTTGGTATGACGCGTTCGGGGATCGAACCCGCGACCTTCCGCTCTGTAGGCGGACGCTCTAACCACTACACCACGGAGGCGGTCCCCGGTAAAATGAGCTGGCAATGCGACTGTATAACACTCAAGGAGTTGAGAAAGAATATCGAGTGCACACAGATCCATTGGGTCATGGTAGTACTGGTTATATATTTTAACAATCAAGTATGTTTATTGTCATCACAAAACCAGGTGACAAATGAATAAATTCGTGGTTATTTTGTCAATGTGAGTCATGCTCCATTCATTGGACAACTGCAATATTCAAACGACTCTTCGCTGCTTTCTCGGTCAGCATTCAGATAGGTTTAACGTCTCTGGGGCAACTTGTAATTAATTTAAATGAGGTTCCCGTCATGTTGACGAACAGCGGAACTTCCATTACCAGTCAACATTTCCTGCACATGGGATATGTTTCATGTCACAGATACGTGAGTACTTGCAACAGCGCGACAGGTTACACAATTCGTTAAGACGTCTGTCACGGATTTGATTGCCAGTGTTCATGCAGGTACAATGAGCGACACCCTTTCCCATTCTATTATGAGGACATTGATAACGTGACCTTATTAGTCGACATATATTACAGATAAAATGCTGCACAGACTTGGTTGCAGCTACTCAAGTTCAGGTCAACGGTCAGACAGAAGAGCTGTCTTCTTTTCACCTGTATACATAACTGTACATTGTGTGAATATTACATACTGTTATGCAGATATAGCTGACTCATGTTAGTCCCCTGTCACACAGTTGGAATATGTTTAGTGCGGCGCTAAATATAGCAAGCAAATAGAACAGACAAACATACTAAACAATGCAAGCAGACACTTAAACTAAACACGATCACACAATGAAACTAGGATTTCGTACACAATAACATCACAAGTGATAGCAATAGATAAAGAGTGAAATGAAAAATAGTTTGAAGGACAGAAAAGAAAGAAAAGATAAACATTTTAAAATGGTCAGCCTTAGATTTAATGACCATATTGAATTATTAGTTTTATCCCGTCACAGTTCCGGGCTAGAATTGGTCTTCAGCAACCCATGTTTGTCGTAAGAGAGGACTAACAGGATTGGGTGGTCAGACTCGTCGACTTGGGTGAGTGAGTGAGTGAGTGAGTGAGTTTAGTTTTACGCCGCACTCAGCAATATTCCAGCTATATGGCGGCGGTCTGTAAATAATCGAGTCTGGACCAGACAATCCAGTGATCAACAGCATGAGCATCGATCTGCGCAATTGGGAACCGATGACATGTGTCAACCAAGTCAGCGAAACTGGCCACCCGATCCCGTTAGTCGCCTCTTACGACAAGATAGTCGCCTTTTTATGGCAAGCACATGGGTTGCTGAAGACCTATTCTACCCCGGATCTTCACGGGTCTCGACTTGGGTGATGCTTGCCATCGTATCCCAACCGCACAGATGGATGCTCTCGATGTTAATCACTTGAATGTCCCGGAATCGATTATTTACAGACCGCCGTCATTGGTTATATGAAAGCTTTTGAATATGCTCGTCTGAATAGAGGGGTAATACTTTGTCTTTTCCAACGTTTGGACGATTTGAGCTTTCAAAAGCACCATGCAAAGAAACAAGGCTAAACGAACCAAAACAAGATCTTCAGAAAGCATTTACAAAATGTACGCATAACAAATATTAAAAATCAGTGTAAAAGAATACTCAATCTTGACACACAAAATGCTTCTTGCATATTTAGTATCCTGAAGTTTGTGATGCATTTATTACAGATTTTGCGGGGTTTTTTTTCTTTGAGGTTGACAGATATTATGTAGAATAATAAGACATAAAATCAGCTGCATTTGTATAATTTTGTAGGTGAGGCTGGCAACTTTGTTTTCTAGGTGAGGCTATGAACTATGTTAAGATATATTATCATTTTTCGGAAAAAAAAGGCCCTATTGTTGATGTCACATTTCCGTAATTAACTCCAAATGCTGCTCGTCATATAAAGGCAATATAATTTCTTATTCTTTTTTATGAAGTAAAACATATCCTTTTCAACTTTCTAGCTGATAAAGAAAAGATTCTTATTAACATTTTTGCTTAACTGTTTTAGCAACCTTCATATCGATACATATTGTATATGATTTGCTGACAATAAAAAGGCCGTGTTCAACAGCGTGGGTATTGTTATACATTTACATATTACGTCAGAACAAACCAGACATCAATAACTTTTCTGTGCCTCATTGGAAGAGTTACTTCTAAGTTATTGTAGGGCTCTTCGTTCAATCAGTTTTCCTTTTCTGACTTCGCACAATCGCTCCAAAGATTGAACCAACTCTTTTCTGAGAACAATCGCTTCAAAGACTAAACCCACTCTTTTCTGAGCACAATCGCCTCAAACACAGAACCCACGTTTTTGTCGTCTGTCATTTCAGTACCCCTTTGTTATAGTCTATTCTCTAATATAAATAGTACTAGATTAATGCAAAATAACACTCATAATGTTCCAAAAAGATGCGCAGTGTTGCACATACTCACAGAAATGTTTCTGTTTTCTGAACTCTCTCTCACACAAACCAAGGTTCAGTAAGTGTGTCAGTTAAGATTTCCAGTCACATCGGCAGTATTTCAGTATGTAGGTGCTCCGATGTGACACACTCGTGTTATTCCGGACAAGGCGAATCTTCTTTGACAATAGGACAGTACAGGCATCAATTATCATATGAGTGAGAGCATTGAGTCTACTGCCATCATCAACTAATATGCCTTAAAGGTACTAAAATAGTGATGTTGACCCCAAACGTAACTGTGGTTTGTTGGCAACACGTAATACTGATGTGTACTTCTATAGCGCTAAATTCCATACATCAAGTGCATGCTCGACGCGCATACAAACAGACAGTTGATTATTACCCCGGATAACCCAAGCTGCTTGTGAGGCGCTAGAAGGTTATAGTAAGTCACATTCAGAACACCTTTCAAAATATTTACTCTAGATCCTAAAGCAGCAGATGTGTATTTTCTTTTGTACTTCACTATATATTGTGGTCGGAAGATGCCACTTAATAAACTCCTGTACACTAAACATCCTCTATAAATGTCCGAACTATATTGACGGAAACGAATAAGGTGAGTGAGTGAGTTTAGTTTTACGCGACTTTTAGCAATATTCCAGCAATATCAAGGCGGGGGACACCAGAAATGAGCTTCACACATTGTACCGATGTGAGGAATCGAAATGGGTTTCAGCGTGACGGGCGAACACTTTAACCACTATGCTACCCCAGCGACCAAAACAAATAAGGAAACACATAAAATACAAGTGTTCCTATATTTTTTCCAGTTAATTTGTATATTTTTTAAATTATTTTTTAGCATTCAAACCCATATTTCCTCTTATCGTGTTTCTTCATATTGCACTGTGGGTTTAGAAATCGCAAAATATAAAAGGGTACAGTTTTACTTTTATGTATTCTATTATTCGTTCCAATCAATAGATTTAATACATCAATTGTAAGTTAGTATTGATATTGCAGTACATTTAGACACTAAATATGTATACGTCCACAAGAATCATTATTGTAAAACATATATAACTTGAGCATAAAAAGACATATAAACAGAATACAGAGTATTCCACATAACTGGTCATCTTTTAACTGTAAGTTCTCTCAAACTGGACGTATTATTTTCGGTTCCGGCAAATTTTAACTTTAAGCATTAGAACATGTTTATATGTAGAATGTTTAGAATGTATAGCGCCATAAATCCACAAGTTCTTCTCGGATCCAGTTCCTTCATACATCGGGAGATTTGCAGTCTTTGCTGTCCAGGAGAATCGTGTCTTGTCCACGTGCTGCTCCATCATAGGCACATCTGTTGGTATGGATAATGTTTCTTTGCATCTTGCAGCTATATGGTCTCTAAATAATCAAGTCCGGTCAAGAAAACATGAATTAATGTTGTATATTTTGGTAAACAATCGACTCTGATCAAGAAAACCTGAATTAATTATTTACTGCAACATATTCATTCCATTACTGAAAAGAAGAGGTAGAAGTACTCCAGTTGGATCAGGCTTAGTGAGCAGTTCATCTTTCAGTGTGACTGGTCGGATGTTATAAGATGTTTCAATATGTATTCTACATCCATATTACGTTTACTCATATTTGTGGGCATATTTTTTTCACTCACGTTCCGAGTTTTTCTGCTTCCTTGATTGTCTCCGGAAGTGTTGCATTTTTCGTTTCTGGGAGAAGAAGAGTCAGAAGTCCTGACAGCGCCGTCACTAACCCAAACACCAACATGGGCAGTATCTGACTGTATCGGCTACTGATGTGCATAGTCTGAAGAAGGCAAGTGATTAGTTTACTCATGCTACATGTAACAATTAAACATGATATATATGACTATGCCGCAGTTCCGAATGAGCGTTAAACGTTAAATGTTCGGAGTGAGTGAGTAAGAATTTAAAGTCACATTGGCTGTATTTCAGCCACACCGTGACTATGAGAGTTCCATTTTAAAAATACGATCAAACAATATACATATCTGTCCGCGAAGGACAGTAAAATAACTAGACTATCACAGCATTAAATCATAAAACGATATTTCTTTACAGAACAACACAAAATATAAATGGGCTACAGATCGCCAACAACTTAAGGCAGATCGCCATGCTAGGGACCATGGGGACTTACAGTACCTTGGCTACCTGCGTGGACAGAAGCTGGATTTACTCCATTCCCTCATGATCAGATGTTAGCGATTATTGACAATTTACATATATTACAAAATGACATATATTCTACGATGAGAAACGTGGTAAGATTAAATGTGCTTTGAATATCCTAGGACTTACGTATCCTCTCAGGAGGACAATGATTTTACAGCACTTTAACTCCCTTGGGGATACAGCCTCTTACAACCTCAACTTCCTAGTTAGTCTACCAATAATAAATGAACATTCACCTATTTGCAAAACATGTTAATTACATATTATGAAATTGTTCTATAGCTTTTTAAAATGCAATAATAAAAAGATCCTTCATTGTTTTGACTTTGAAATATTGATCCCTTGTGATGGAAAAACAATAAAGTCAAGCAGAACATCGTCATCACAAAACGGAGGATCCTCGCCTTTTAATAAAGTATGCGTGAGTATATCGTGTGTGGTCAATCCGACATCGTCGCACATTGACCTCTTTAAACCTGGACTGACAGCTCAAATAATTGTTCGGACCCTTTTGGGGGGCGTTATAACATATCCAGTCCCCGATTAACCGGCTGATTTCACTGATTCTAAAGTACGATAATTTTGTCTCTTATAGTAATACATTGCTCATCATTTCTTTCGGCTATTTCAAATATTAGTTTCACATATAATCATGATTTTTTATTATCATTTACATGAAATAAGTTGTCTTTTTGATGTCAAGAATTTGATAAAGTCGTTTCATTTTATGAAAGAAATTCTGTTATAATTTACAATTGCGACTTTTCATATCAATAGCTCAATTAACACTCTTGCGATGGAATATTTTACCTCATCTGAACACCTTAAAACCGTTTAAAACATTTTAAAACCGTACGTTAGGTAACGTCGACTTACCAGGTCGTTTATGTACGGTGATGATAAACTTCCAACTCTACAGAACACGGAACTCAAGGCCATTCCAAAGTTTCGTGATGTAGTTGGCAGCAGCTCTGCCGTGAAGACGTACACTGAGGCAAAACCAACTGACACACATGTGTTGCCTAGACACGCCAGACTGTTGATGATCCACGCGTTAGCTGGAAGTACACGTTGACGAGATAATCGGTGATTAAATGACGCCGAAGTCAACAATATTAACTTTGTAAACAATCAAGTCTGTTACCAGTGAGTGAGTGAGTATGGATTAACGCTGCTTTTAGCAATATTCCAGCAATATCACGTCGGGGGACACCGGAAATGGGCTCCACACATTGTACCCATGTGGGAAATCGAACCCGGAAGTTCGGCGTGACGAGAGAACGCTAAGACCACTAGGCTACCCCACCGCCCTATGTTGACAAAAACATGCATGCCATCGAAGTATGAAGACATGCAGTCAACCAAATATCCGACCCTGACCATCAGAGCCTTGTCTGATACAATACGCCCGTTTATGAAGCTGGGACTTAATCTGACCTCAAAGATGCTCAGCGAAAGGCTTAAGCAAATCATTCTTAGCAAGACTCACAAGAATAACAAAGATGATTTACAAAAGATTACAATTTGTGAAGTTCATTTTTTAAACAAATTTTGTAAAGATCATGTTTACAAAGTTTGTAACTTTTTGTAAATTCAGGATGGATTTTACCACTACTTCTTTCAGTCTTTCCTTTTCCCAAGGATCCCCCTGTTGCTGCAGCTGCTTGGTAATGTCGACTTTTTCGCAGTGACTTCATATATATTGATGCATGAGAAAAGATAAGGTACTCAACATCATCTTTTATTTCATCAGCAGTTATAATGTGGAATAATATTCCCTTAGTTATTAGTTGCGACTCTGTTGCATCATTTAAATCTTATATCCACGTGAAAGAAAGTGTGCACCTATGTATACTACCCATTAAAAGGTTCGACTCACTAGTGTACATGTAGCCACTTGCTTAAGTCAACTCTTCTAAACAAACATCTGCATAAAGTTTGCAGTTGGTTCCCCAAAGTTAGAGGAGAAATTCATCTTCGATGTAACCACACATACATGAATAACATATAGTGAGTGCTTTAAGTGAGTCTAAACTTTTGATGGGTAGTATATTATTCATATGGAATAAGGAAGTTAAATGTTTTGCACACTAGATTAAAATATAGGACAAATACACTTAATTATGATTTATTTAGAATAAATGTAAAAAGACGCATCTTGTCAATGTGACCATGGATGTGAGAATGTTTGTCATTACTTCCTTGAATTTCCATTGTATACTATTCAAAGACATAAAGACCTATTGAAAATATTCTTAAAAATAGAACACCGATTGATATCAATCTTATCTTACATGGCAATGCAGGTCTCACAATTACTGAAAATCAGAATGTTTTCAAATATGTACAAATATATATCTCTCAAACAAAACGATTATCCTAGCCTATGCCTGTCACTTGTGCACATTGTTGTAAGATGAATTGCGTAATTATTGGGATAGGCTTTTTCTAAGTTGCATAACTTGTGGCTAATTCTTTTCCTGAATGAATATAATATTTTTCAATCAATGAGAAAATGTTGTACTGGTGGTTGGATTGGGATAGCGATGTTGTCGATTTGGCAAAATATCTGATATGTCTCTACAACATGAAAACCACCATGATTCCTTGTGTTTGTAAATTCTAAATCTAGTACTGAATTCATATTCTTCCATACAGTCCTCAAGTGTGGAGTGTTTGAAGGTGGACATAATTATAACAATGATAACGTGAGGTGACATTTTGGGGAAATATTTGACACTTCCAAAGTCTTGTGAATAGATAGTGAATGATAATGTCCGGAAACAGAAAACTAGCATTTGAATATTAGTTGAGCTATCTAACATGCATTTTTAAAACTTGAGCTTGCTGATGGAAAAGAAGCGACATTTCAATTTCTTCTTCATTCATGTTTGTTAAAAGTGAGTGGGTGAATTTAGTTTTACACCACTTTCATGATATTCCGGCAATTAAATGTCACATCGGGGGTACACCAGAAATGAGATTCACACATTGTACTCATGTTAGGAATTGAAACTGGGCCTTAGGGTTGACGAACGAACGCTTTAACCACTAGTATACCCGCCGCCCCGCAAATATATGAAGTTGGTTAAGCACTTAAGAGAACAAATATTGATCGCCATATTACTTCATCAATAATTTCCAAATACCTACTTCTTTGAGAGATTTCTAAACCTCAGTGGTTTCTTACGTTTTTCTGTAACGAAGAAAGGTATAAATGTTAGGGTACATGTTGCTCCGGCCATCAGCATAGAAGCACACAGCATCCTCTTGCGCCCGGTGCGCTCCACCAGCACCAGGCAGATGACATAAGCGAAGGTCTCAACCAGGACAAACAGGAAGAAGTTGAGGTAGACGTTGCCAGAGAGGTTGGTGACATTCATGCTGAGGCCGTAAAAACCCATTCCTATGGCAAACCTTAAAAAACACAATCCGGTTATTTGAGTCTCTAACTTTTCAGACCATAGCAATATGCATGTCCGACAACTTTGGTGGTACATGTTTATCGTTTTTATTTAGACCACAAGAAAGCGATAACACCAGACCAGAAAGAGAAAACACGAGATGAGAAAGCGAAATTAATGTATGATACAAGTTTGAGAGAAAGATAAATAATTCCCATAAATCAGGGCTTGATGATTTTCAATGATCAATTTTTTGGAAGAAAACTTGATATAGATAAATATAGAATTGTGTCTCGTTTGTATAGACGTACGTGTTAATGCAGAAAATCAGCAAAATTCACATGTACATCAACCACAAAACCACAGACACTGCGGACTATTTGTGAATTGTTGAGTGAGTGAGTGAGTTTAGTTTTACGCCGCACTCAGCAATATTCCAGCTATATGGCGACGGTCTGTAAATAATCGAGTCTGGACCAGACATTCCAGTGATCAACAGTATGAACATCGATCGGCGCAATTGGGAACCGATGACGTGTCAACCAAGTCAGCGAGCCTGACCACCCGATCCCGTTAGTCGCCTCTTACAACAAGCATGGGTTACTGAAGGTTCATTCTAACCCGGACCTTCATGTCAGCCTAACCCAGTTGAGTAGATCGATGCTTATGATGTTGATCACTTGATTGCCTAGTCCAGATTCGATTATTTACAGACCGTCACCATATAGCTGGTATATTGCTGAGTGCGGCGTCAACCAACCAATCAACCAACAAACCAACCTTCCCCTCAGGACACTTACCAACTGTAAAATATAATGAGGATCCGTTTCATCATTATACGGGATTTCAGTAACTCCCAGAATTGTTGATCTCTATCATCGTCGTTTGAGCAAGTGAAGTCCTCATCCAGTTTGACCTTGTTAGCCTTTGCCATCTTCATCACGGTCTTGTTAGCCTCTCCGACTCTACCTCTACTGTATTGCCACCGAGGGGGATTCCGGCAGGAAACTGGAGTACCGAACACAGAGAGACGGCATTTGGGGTCAAGCAAAATTATATCTCCAACTAAAGTAAACCCTGCCTTTCTGTAACTTCTGTGAGGGGCGTATACTGTTGGAGCAGTAAGGAAGGATACCAATATCCGGATGAACAAGTTCTTTGTTACATTATTACATTCATCCATATATTGTTATCCTTCCTTACTGCTCCAACATTTAAACGTCCCTCAAAGAAGTTTTTTTTTCTATAGCATCATTTATTAGCAATACAATTCCACGATTTTACATCCCCTGTACAGTGTGACGGGGATGGACATACCAGGGTGTTGTGGTTAAAAAAATGATTAGTCACAAATTAGATATACACTTGTCATGAGTGTTAACCACTATGCACATAAAGATTTCACTTTCTCACTTACATTTGTTCTGGTATGTTTCAGTATTTTATAATGTTATTTTAGATCTTTTATGAAAGTGTCAAAATTACAATCACTTCCAGTGACTTTGCAGCGATACACTATAAATTTAGCAAACATCAATACATAGTTAAATAATTTACAGTCTTCAGAGTCTCCATACCTCAAAGAAGTTACTGAGGGGCAGGCTTTACTTTAGTTGGAGATATAATTTTGCTTGACCCCAAATGCAAAGTCAACCTTTGCCTTCAATACCTGATGCAGATGAAATTAATTAATTATATTCACAGCGAGTGCCGAGTCGTACATGGCGAAGCACCTAGCTGTTCTTAAAAGGAGTTCATGTGTGTCTAAGCTAATGAGTCTTCTTATAGTGGGTGATAACCTTAGAATTTGCTGGATGCGATTTTATTAACCAAGTGTCAAACATTCTATGACCAAAATGACTTTTAGTATACAAAGATATACCATATATGTTAAAAGATATACCCTATATGTTGAGGCCAACAGGACTGAGTGAATCCCTCGTACAATCAAAGTGGTGAATTGGATCTAATTCAGCTTTGAACAGTATTCCAGCACTGGCATGGCGGGGCTGGTGAGCGTGGGAGGAAAATCCGAAATGATGCAGGTTTGAGGTGTTGACCAATTGATGGAATCCATGCACAATGGTATCGTGGTGTTAAAATATATAATAACGTTTCGCACCCATGATTCTATGATTCTGACTCACCTACAGAACGCACTACGCACAAGGAAGGTACTGAAAGTGCAGTTGAAAACCTCCTTACTAAAGATACACGAACATGACGCCTGTAAGGCTGACGACGAGGTGTCTGGTCTTCCAGTCTCGGAGCAGGTAGATCGTCAGAGCAACAATCATGTTTCCCGCACTCCAGAACAGATTCTTGGCCACGCCCACCAACATCCTTTTGGACGGGCCAACAATCTCCAAGCCTATGAGAGAAAGCTACATGTATAATTCTACATGTATTTCAAAAATACGAAAGAAAGACAGTGGAGTGTATGTACAGAACATGTACAAATACTTGGTTTGTAAACTTGTGTCATGATTGAGTGTGTTGAGTTTGGCAAATGTGAACTATTTGGGTCACGTGGTTTTTGAGTCATCCAACCTTTTGGTATCGCTCGATGGCGTCCTCTAATCGAAATGAGATTGGTCGAGTTAACAGGCTGTCACTGTATATGCTCAATATGAGGAAATGAACAACGTACTAAATACAAAGCTAGTGAGATACTGCGTGTTGAAGCTGGCTGTGATGATGATTATTACTGTGATGAAGGCGTAGAAATTGGTGACCCAGGGGAGACAAATGCTGTGGAGTATACCAATAAACATGGCCACCAGGAGCACCTTCCGCCGACCAAACCTGCAACACACATTCATACTTTGTATTCATCCCACCCCCACCTTGCGTCTTCCTTTCTCAGTGAAGATTCAGGGTTGGAACAGGTTCCCAAGCAACGTTTGATAAATTGGAAGAAGTGACCAAACAGATCAGACTGTCAGGCTCCATGTTTCGTTTGGGGGTCATCATGTCCCGAGGGTGTGGATCGTTGCTACAATATCAATCATTTCATTGTCTGTCCGGCCTCGATTATTATATGCCGCCATACAAATGAAATATTCCAGGAACCACTTAACATGAAAATGGGCTCTGGGATTTATTCTTGCCAAGACCCCCTCACACCAACGACTGCTCTGTATGGCCAAGATTGTTTTACAGTTCACGGTGATACAGTCAGAATTTCGCCGGCTGATGACAGAATAAAAAATCGAATAAACAAAATAAAATGGCAAATATTCGTTTTCTTCTTCATCTTAAGCATTTCAATCTGTCGCCATGAAATAATAGGTTATTAAACAACACGAAAACAAATAAAACAGCAAGACTGATCTGGATAGGTTCAAAGAAAAGATGTAGATATAAATTCTGTAAAGACTGGAACTTAGATTGGACTCAAAGTGACTTCAAGGTACTGGGTATTTTGTTTGATGTAGACCTTGACAAAATGGTGAAACTGAACTACGATAATAAGTTCAAAAAGATAGAAAAGGAAATGAAATTATGGTCAATAAGAACACTTACTCCAGTCGGTAGAAATGTTGTTTTGAAATCACTACTGCTTATTTTCTTCAATTCCATCACCCCCAGATGAAATAATAAATCAATTTCAACAAGCCTGCTTCAAATTTGTATGGAAAAACAAACCGGACAAAATTAAAAGAGACGTTTTAGCTATGCCACCTGATTACGGAGGAATTAGTGTCCCACTCATTAAGAATAATATTTATGCACATAAAATAGCATGGATAAAAAAACTATATTCCAGTAACTGCAAATGGAAAGCATTAGTGGATAACTGTATACCTAACTACGGAAGACTTTGGTTAGCTGATCCTGAATATTTGGGAAAACATATAAAACCATACATAAGAAATCCATTTTGGAGAGATGTAATCTCTGCATGGGGATCATATTTACAAAAGCATTATAAGACAATAAACCCAAATGACATGTTAAACCAATGTATTTGGTTTAATTATATGTTGAGCATAGGTAACGAAACAAATTTTATAAACAATTGGTACAATGCAGGAATACACTTTATATATGATCTAATGAACCCAACCACAGGGGAATTCTATACTTATGAAGAACTACAAAAAATATATCAAGTTAAAACAAATATCTTAAGATACCACAGTATTAAATCTTCCATAATTGCCTGCTTAAAGAGAAGACGAATCACTCTACCTAAGACACTCCCATTCTCACCAATACTACCATTTAATATATCCAAACTTAATCTAAAGGTCAAAGGCACCAAAACCTTCTACCTTTCTTTACTGGACTCCAATTACAATAAGTCATATGCACATAAAAAGTGGGAAAGAGTCTTTGAAACACAGTATGATAACACAATGCTACGAAACATATATATGATGGCAAAAAGATCCACAAAATGTAGCAATTTGAAATGGTTACAGATGAAGATATTGTATGATATTATACCCACAAATATTTTCTTAAATAGGATCGGTCTAAAGGACACACCTTTATGTACATTCTGTTCAAAAGAAAACTAGAAACAATTGTCCATCTACTCTGTAATTGTTGTCATGTTAAAAAGATTTGGGAGGGTTTGACCAGATGGCTAATGACTGTAACTGAAGGTAACATTGACTTTACACCAGAAAACATCTTACTTGGATTTAAAGGGAAAAACAATCATTCTTTAAATGCAATATGTCTTGTTGTGAAACAGGTAATATACACACACAAAATAAAAGAAAAAGTTCCAAATTTCAAGCATGTAGTAAGCGAGGTATCAAAATACTATGAAATTACAAAATATAATGCATACTCTACATGCAGCAACAGTGAGTTTTTTACCTTCTGGTCATCTTTCCACAATCTATTTACAGAAAATACTAGGTCAGAAAACATATAATAAATGTATTTAATTACTATTATTAGTATTGGAATCACTGAGATAAGATATTCAAAGACGTTTTTTCATTGTATGAAGGGGATTTGTGAGGGTGTATTGAATATACTTGATATATTGTATATGAATATTTGTATGAATATACTTATGTGAATGCATTCTTCATGTACTATGTAAAATGTGGAAATAAAGATGATAAAAAAAAATAAAAACCAAAAAAACCCCAAATAATACACAAACTTACATGTCCGAGAGCGGTCCACTGATGAGTACTCCAACCAGCTGCCCAGCCATTGCCGCCATCTTGCCATGACTTACATACAACTTCCGGTCGCACACCAGGTTCATCTGAAGGTAATACAGTGGGGAAGCGAACCTGAGTCTTCGGCTTGACGGGCAAATGCTTTAACCTATAGGGTACATCGAACCACTGGCTCTCCGCTCATCGGGAAGACTGTATAAACTGGGCCATGAAGGTGATCGACTATGGTATGTGGGTAAATTTATGGATTTTTATGTCTAGTAATGGCTCTGTCATAAGGGAGATATTTATTTAAAAGGTAATGGGTACAGAATCTAAATCTTGACACAACTTACTTCCTGAGCAACAGTTGATTGGTAGACAGATTTGTCATATGTCCACATATGGCATGGCTCGGTAATGTTGTTCGAAAAACCTGACGATGCCATTGTAGAAGCTGAGAAAATCTCGCAGGACGAATACTTCAGACCTCCATGGTTGCCCTCCACATAAGGTATTGTCACGTTGATGAGGTCGGCATGAACCTGGTTCTGAACGTTGAACGTATCATTCAACAACCCGTGGATGGCGCACCTGCGGTTTAGATAATGTGTCTAATATTGTCAAAGCGGTGGTGTGGCCTTGTGGTTAAAGCGTTCGCTCGTCTAATCGCAGGTTCGGGGTCGATTCTCCACACGGCATCATGTACTAAGCAAACTTCCAGTGGGGAACTTCCGACGTGAACATGCAAGAATATTCCCGAAAGCGGCGTAAAGCTGTACTCACTCAAACGTAGGACAGTTGTCTGTAGATTCATATCGTTGTAGATACAAGACACTATAATTGCGAAACTCCTTTTGTACAGCTGCTTATGAATAACATCACTATTGACGAAATCTCCCTAAAGGACACACAAGGAAATGGGCTGCACTAGACTAACGTCTAGTCTCTGAAATAAACATATTTTACAGAACAAAACTGTTCATAAAAAAACAATAATAAAATATAATGAAAAGAAGCCCAGAAACTTTCTTCATTTTTAGACTTGCCACATAGACACATAAAAAGCGTGGGCGCCATATAGCTGGAATATTGCTGAGTGCGGCGTAAAACTCAACTCAACTAAAGCGTGGGCTTTCTTGATTGTATTTGTTTCAGGGTCTGTATGACTAGGGCTTCACATATTCAACCAACGGAATCGGGCCCACAAAGCTACCACACAGCATCGTGAGATGACGTGACAGATGAAGAGGTTGACAATACTGGTGAAGCCTCGACCACGGATGACGTGCTAACAGCTGAAGGGATTCCAACTCATACTCAGTCATCCTGTAAAAGGCACATTACAAAAATGCGTCCCCAAGGAAGATAAGGCTTTTCAATCCCGTTTTGTTTTGTTTTTTCATTTTACACCCTTTAGAGGTTGCTTCGGCAGTCAATATTCATGTTCTCTCAAATGACAGGTGGTTGTCTGACAGTGACAGTCACTGTTGCTTTTCTGATAATGGAATGAGTAAGGTTTTACGCCACGTATTGCAATATTGGAGCTATACTTTGCCGGAGACACCAGATATCGGCTTGACATATTGTACACATGTTGGGAATCGAACCCGAGAGCGAACGCTTTAATCACTAGGCTACCCCTTAGCACCGATGAATGTAATGAGTTTATATGTATCCAATTATTCTCCTATCGTAGTATATGTATTTTATTATTTTACATATATGACTAACATTGCATACAATCGCTAGTAGCTGAAGGGATGGTATTAATCCTGCTGGGGAGCCGTGCAGGAAGCAGAAGTCCCCACGGTCACTAGTTTGGTGGCCTCACTAGCGATCACTAGCCAAATTTTATAATGTGTTTGTAAATGAAAAGCTTAATATTATTTCATTTCATTTGCTCAAACTGGTTTTAAATAATATATATGTGATGTTCTAGTATCCTTCGATGACAGCGTTTTATAAAGTATTCTAAGATTTATTCTTAATTTTTGAATTTCTGTCGTCACGATATGGCTGAAATATTGCCGATGTGACGTAAAGTTCACTCACACTCGCCGCTATTGCGGAACTTACCTGTGCTGTGGCACAGCGAATAGAAACACAAAGATACCCACAGTGATGGATGCAGTGTGGACCGCCGGGAGACTGAGAAGTAGGTACAAACGTTTCTGGAAAGGTCCAAAGTCGCCCAGTGATACAAGCAAGTCGTCGAATTTCATTTTGATGTCAGGGGAATTTCTTCCAGAATGTGTTGCTGAAGCTCCTGCACTATCGTCTATCAATGAATCCAGGTACTATTCTTCATATGGGTACTGTGTTTGAAAATGAGCGTGGTTGTTGTACGCCGTCTACTCACTGTGAACTTTCCAATTTCATAAGATATTTGAAAAATATCTCTTCTGAACTCTTCAACTGCAGCACTCTCAAGAAGTAGCAGCGAGAATGCATCGAATGCAATATGCCATCGGCGGTCATCTGACTCTCTGAGCAAGCTGTATATAGTTAGTGAAGCAGCTGCTGCTTGTCTTGTTTAACGCCGCACTAAACAATATTCCAGCTATAGTATGGCGGTGTTGCATAAAATTAACCAGATATTTGGGAGAGAAATTATATCTGGGTTTTATGCATTTTACATTAATTGTCCACATGAATTGACATGCGCCATAGGCATGACAATGAATATCCATTACACCGATTGCTCTTGCCTGCACATTTATTAAAGTAACTTTGTATGTTAATGTAAGCCAAACACGGATGAAAAAAATATTAACTGACAACAGTTCTAAATGAGTCACGAACTGTACTTGTAACTGGGTCTGCAGCTATACTGGTAATGCATGGACAGACGCTATATCCACTATTCTGAAGCTATACTGACATGCCGCCTTTTGGTCTGAAGCTATACTGACATACTGCCTTTTGGTATGAAGCTATACTGTCACACTGCCTTTTAGTCTGAAGCTATACTGTCACACTGCCTTTTGGTCTGAAGCTATACTGACACACTGCCTATTTGTCTGAAGCTATACTGACATACTGCCTTTTGGTCTGAAGCTATACTGACATGCTGCCTATTTGTCTGAAGGTGACCAGAGTTTAACCGCCTGCAGGTCTAGTGGATATTTGTTGGAGCCATTACAGTCCAGTACAGTCCATTACAGTCACAACCAGAGGAATGTGGTTGTGACTCAGTAGATTCATTGGTGAGTGATCCACGAGAGCAGGATGATGTCATCCTCATTTCGTCTGTGGTTATGAACTAAAGATGTTTTGTTTTTCATTTAAAACGTTTATGTGTCATACACTGACTGCCATAGCAAACCGTACTTAAATGAAACAATGAAACAGAAATAATGTTGAAAAAAGACGCTGTGTTATGTATGTCGAATGTCGAAAACAGATGATCTGTTATGTCTAGACTTGACAAGCATCTCCGATTCTGCCTCGGAAGCTGAACTCGATTGCTCTTCCACACAAACCATCTGCTGCATCATCTCAAGAGAAATACATCCCCGGGAATTCCGAAAGAATACTGGTACTTGTGCTCGTGGAAGGCTACAAGAGCAATACCGAATGTTCTTCCAACGTTCTCACAATGTCTTCCGTCATTTCATTTTGGGGAATAGTTATTGCTGGGTCTGCCATTCGTCGTTGTTGAAGTCAAGTTGATTCTCCACCTGATACTCGTTTTATAGGAATCGTTATTCATACAAGACGCCCAAGGTCTCGCTATTCCAATGTTAAGGACATTCAGCCGGAGGAGCGTTGATCTGAGGTATGACCCGCTACTGACTTTTGAATGCCAAACTTGGAATATAGTTCAGAATATTACTTACCTGGGCTTCCCATTTCTAACGACAGTATTATGGTTATAAGAAAGACTAATTCAGACCTGGAACTAAAATGTTGTTTATTCAGTTGGAAACCTACAGAAACAAAACACAATTTTCGATGAGCAATTGTTTACATTCCATATCTAGCAAGTGTTCTGTGTTTGGAAGCTGTTCGCCCCGAAGTTTCAATTGTGGATTTCAGGCAAGTCGTAAGGGATAAGAAGTCTTTTATTGCATCAGTAGGAAGCTAAAGTGAGTGCACATGCCCAAATATATACTAAGCATCAAAAGAAACGTCAGTTTGGAATTTTCCTTCGCTGTAACGGATAACTGTAAACTCATTTAATGTTTTAATTGTACATTTTTTACAACATCTCCAACCTTACCTGAGCAAAGGCATTACTTCCCAAACTTAACATAGAACCCAGGAAATGGTCTCAAACACGCAACCAGATGGCACGGTGTTCTCCATGTTTTTCTTGCAACGCATGCTGCACGTGCTGTTCACAAGGACAAGCCCTATAAAATGCACCCCCAAAACCTGGCTGAAACATTCACATTACAACGTCAGCAGGATGCCGCGACTCACGACAGCTCAGAGGAACCAGGTGCAAGGAAGACTTGAAGCTGGCCACACTGCACAAGCCGTTGCCAATCACTTCCAGGTCAACGTTTGGACCATCTACAGGCTGCAGCAACGTTTCCGGGCCACCAACACCACAAATGATCGCCCCCGTACTGGCAGACCAAGGGTGACCACAAGATGACAAGACCGCCATGTTGTGCGACAGCATGTACAGAATCCCTTCATGTAGGCATCCGAAACAGCACGCCAGACAGTGGGAACACACGGAAGACCAACACGCCGACGTCTTAACAGCGGGAACCTCCATTGCCGTAGACATTACCGTGGACCTATCCTCAACCCTCCTCAACAGTCGGTACTGTGTATCAACTGCAGATGGGAGAACAAGAATATGGCGACGACGTGGCCAGCGTTACTCAGACCAATGTGTTATGGAAAGAGATTCCTAGGGAGGTGCAAGCATCATGGAACAACATTTTCCAGCATGATAACGCCCGGGCCCATACTGCCACAGCTACACAGGACTTCCTACTGGAGAACGGTGTCAACATTATACAGTGGCCAGCCCTTAGTCCTGATTTAAACCCAGTTGAACATCTTTGGGATGAAATTCAGGGGAGACTGAATGATGTCATACTAAGGCCGAACACAGCCGATTTATTGTGCCAGGCCTTTCTCAGAGTGTGGTTCCAGGTGCCAGTGGCCTTCATCAATCAATTGGTGCACTCCATGCATAGACGCTGTGCTGCAGTTATTGCCGCTCGTGGTGGTCACACTAGATACTGAAGTCAAGAGTCTGAATGGACTGCAAACGTTCACGTAATGTCTTGAAACTGTTATTTATTGATGTGTCAAGATATTGTACACAAGAAATGTTTTGGATCCGCATATTATGTCCAGTTCTGTAATGACAGTGCCTATCTAATTTTGAATTCGTACTGCCATTTTTATTTGCTGCTGAGTATATATAATATAGGCCAAATATTGTGGAAATTGTGTGACATTGTGCTGTTAAGGGAAGATTCAGTTGGTAATCAGTTATCAGAAAAAGTTCATGAAAGTCAGAAGAGACACGATCGGCAGATGGATTAGGACCATGTTGAAATGCTGGTGTTGATGTCAGCCATCTGATTTGTCTCGGCTTCCGCTGCGATTGGGGTTAATCTCCCTGAGATGGGCATTTTAAGACAGTATGTTGGGTTTTATTAACTCTTGCTGTTCAATAGTTAATGCCAAATGCCAATTGGCAAACAAATGCCTGATTGCTTGTTTTTCAGTCTCTGGTGGTGGCATATCTGTGTTTGCAGTTCACTTTCATGCCTGGATATGTGGAAACCGGCATACATACATTCATGTAGAATACATAATATAGACATTACTGGGTGATTTTAAAGCATTGTGATTGGATAGCAAAAAAAATAACTGACGCTGTGCTCGTTGATGATTGGAAATAGCTTTGAAATACAAAGTGAAACATGATATCTAATAACGTATCAGAATAAATACGACATGAATTTGATAAATTGGTTTGGTTGGTTTCTTGTTTAAAACCGCACTCAGTAATATTCCAGTTATTGCGGCAATCTGTCTGTGAATAAATTTGATGAACGGCATGAGTACCAATCGACGCAGATGGGATACGATGACAAGTGTCGACCAAGTCAGCGAACATGACCACCCGATCCCGTTAGTCGCCTCTTACGATAAGCATGGGTTACTGAAGATCAATTCTACCTTCGATATTGTAGCTGGAATACTGCTGTGTGAGGCGGTAAAGAAACAAAAATAAAAACAAAACAAACATGACGCTTTTTGTACATAAATATAACACGACGAGTGATGACAAAATCCTACTCGTGGTTCTGTTTCTGTACGTTTTAACAGAATGGAATTGGTTCTACTATATTGATATTTTCTTGCATCGACTGATGGATACAAACAATACCATGCACTGCTAGAGTTTAGTGTGCTGATAACGTGTGTCAGCAAGCATTTGTGTATCTGCGTTCCTTTCCTCGAAAGCATTTCTGAAAGCAAAACAGTATAAAATTATGTAGAAACCAACAAAATAATACAAACACGTATTTGGATGGTTGGTTGGTTTCTAACGTTGCACTCAACAATATTCCAGCTATATGGCGACAGTCTGTAAATGTTCGAGTGTGGCCCAGACAATCCAGTGATCAACAGCATGAGCATCGATCTGAGCAATTGGGATGCGATGACATGACATGTGTCAACCAAGTCAGCGAGCCTTAGTCACCTCTTGCGACAAGCACGAATTGCTGACTATAAACTCTTCACGGGTCACTGTCAGAATAAAGCAATTGTAATCATTTAATGTTCTATATATGATAATGATAATGAATTTATATAGCGCCTGTCTCCAAAAAGTATTTGCTCAACGGCGCTGGAGAAAAAAGTCTGAAAGACTGTGTGAGAGATATTGTTAACAGAAAACCGGCATAAAGCAATAAACTTAATTCCTGAATTCAAAACATGAAGTGACAATCCTCCATATTCGCTTTGAAGAAAATGAATTCAAACGAACAGAAACGATCCTTCTTCAACAAAAGAGCACTTATTTCCCTTTTGTATGGAGGGTTTTATATCGTCATTGAGCGAATGACTTCGATTTGAGGGCATTCTTCAATCCTGCGTTGACAAGTGTTTTTTTCCCAGGGTTTGGGGGGTTATTGTTTTGTTGTGGATTTGTGTTTTGTTACCAACTCACGTTCCAAGTTTCTCGGCGTCCTTGACTGTTTCTGGCAGTCTGTTGTTGAACGTTTCTGGGAGGAGTAACGCTAAGAGTCCGGCAAGCGTGGTCATTCCCCCGAATATCAACATGGGCAGAATCTGACTGTACTTGCCACTGATGTGCATTGTCTGAAACAGGTAGACGTTTTCAATAAACATCACAACAACAATGGAAGCTGAGAGACTGTGGTGAAGCAAGAATATTTATTCACAGGTATACTCACACGCAAAGGTAACGCAAGTCAAGTATAAAGAATATGTGTAATATATTTTCAATATTAGATACAAGAAATACAAACAGGGTCAGATAGACAAAAACTTGAGTGCCGAATGTGCCGAACTTGTCCAGTGGTGGTGACCTTTTGTCCTGAAAAGTTATTAAATGACTATTGTAACTCTCGTGAAAACGGGTAAAAATGGCCTGTGCACCCCCCACCCCCACCCCCTTTCTCAAAAAGCTGTATCCGCGTCCTCACGTTTACACTTCCCTATGTTCCTATTTATCCACTTCACCTGTACATGAAATCTTATCTTACCTCACACATAAATGTCGTTTTGTGATTGGCTGAGCGCTCTTCTATTATTTTCAATGTGGGAATTCATATGGTACTTCGTGTTAATAAATCTTTATCTCGAATAATTGGGTCACGTTTGATGTATGGAAATTACCGATGTTTTGCGAATGCATATCGATGGAAGGGAGATAACTCTAAATTTGGTGTTCTTGTTGTCTGCTGGATATTCCGATACTTCTTATTATGATCCGATACCCGTGCTTCGAACAGTTCCTTGGGGATCAGGGAACATACACAAACATAGAGGGTACATCAACCCATGTCCCCCTCGTGACCAGAGAACCCGTGAAGGTCCGGGTTAGAATATTGATCTTTAGTAACCCATGCTTGTCGTAAGAGGCGACTAACGGGATCGGGTGGTCAGGCTCGCTGACTTGGTTGACACATGCCATCGGTTCCCAATTGCGCAGATCGATGCTCATGTTGTTGATCACTGGATTGTCTGGTCCAGACTCGATTATTTACAGACCGCTGCCATGTAGCTGGAATATTGCTGAGTGCGGCGTAAAACTAAACTCACTCACTCACTCGTGACCAGTGAACAACTTATAATGATTGATTTAGGGTTAATGTCGCAATGTCAAGATCATCACTAAAACGGGATGAAAATTCTTATGGAAACACACGTACGAGAAAAGCTTTATGCTTAGCTCTTCACATTTTAAGGTTTGTTTGTGCGTTTGTTGTTTAATGCACTGCATTTTCAAGCTATATGACGACGGTCTGTAAATAATCGAGTCTGGACCAGACAATCCAGTGCTTGACATCAAAGAGTGGCATTGCCTGCAAAATCCCCGTTATGAATACACAATGCCATTTAGAAATGTCCCCTCTATATTTGAGATTAAAAGTTCTCAGCAAAGTAGATTCCAGTATTCGTATATTGCTTGTAGACATATCTTTCATTAATACTCTATGTTGAAAATAAATATAGTTTCATATATTAGATCGATAGTTTAGATGTATGTATTGTTGCATCTGTGTGTCGCTTCAGACCCAGCATACGCGGCAAATGAATTTGTTTTTTAAATCCGTCACTATTTTAAAGCTAATTTAGCTAATGTTTATATATAGAGAGAAACTCGTCCGATGTCTTCTGATATCAAATATATAAACACTCGTTGATTAAAGTAAAAATATCCTCGGCAAGCCTTGGATATTTGTAACCTTAATCAACTCGTGTTGATATATTTGATATCAGAAGACACGAGAGTGAGAATTTATTTATCATCCAAAATCATTCTTCATAAGTTATCAGTAAAAGAATGAATTTATCTGAACACATAACTGCCATTAGGCTTCTTGAGCAGTGATCCCAGTGAGGTCATAGCATTGTGACGTCATCAACTTTGTTACGTCATGGCATTGTCAGCTGTGTTCTCAGTTATGTCAAAGCATTGTGAGGTCATCAACTCACACACGTGATATCTGCTGTGGGAGTCAGTTTTGGATGATAAAGTTTCGATTGCATTAAACCTTAAACAACAAAATGGGTTGTAGTCGTTGCCTGTAAAAATGGAAAGCTTAGATTAGTCATTATCAATTTGACTGTCGACTGATACATTTTTAAGTTTACGAAGTTGGAGCAAAGGCAATTTCGGTAAATCTTCAGAATTTTAAACAGTGAAAACGAGATGTTGGTAGTCATTGTCATATGATTTGCTTTCTTTTTAACTGATTGTTGCTCATGACGGTATAATCAAGTCATCATCTGGAAATCATGGGTTTTATCAGTCGCTCCTGGGACTTTGGTATACTTGCATGATTTGTCTTGTTGTCGAACGTGACCGTTTGTTTTGAAAAGACTATTGGAAGGAACGTTTCCTTTGACCTACGTAATGACCGGGGATCAATCTCGCTGACTTGGTTGACACTTGTCATCGTATCCCAATGTCCTTTACAGCAGCATCCCAAACCTTCCTGCTTGCTGTCTCCGGGGGAAGTACAGAGGTTTCCATTGCTTTATCCGTCTGCCTTTCCACGACCGAGGGCCTCAAGCATCTAAAATATGCATCCACACCGCGCCCTTTGTCATCCACACATCAGTCTTGCTTATTTTATTATGCATGCTTCGCGAGGGTCAAACGCAACAATCTCTCCTAACATCATCATAACAATTTTAAAGGTCTGCATATACACAACAAACAAAGCGATGCTAGAAAGGATTGGAGTTAAAGATGAAATATTTTATCTTTGTGGTTAATTCCTCGTTAAAACTGTAAACCTCCAAAAGTGATTCTAACTCACCAGATCATTGATGTATGGTGACAACATACTACCACATCTGCAGAATACCGAGCCTAGCCCCATGCCGAAATTCCTCGTCGTCGTCGGTACCACTTCCGCTGTGAAGACGTAAACGGTGGCGAAGGCAGCTGATACGCAACTGTTTCCAAAACAGGCCAGGGCTGTGATGATCCACTTGTTAGCTGAGAAAAATTAAATAAGTTTAGCAAATTGGCTACGGTATTCACTGTTAAGAAAGCACTCTTGCGCAACAAAGAGAAAATGACCAGTCTTCCTAGATGCGAGCAAAGCGAGCAAAGGTTGACAACGTACTTCCCCCGCTTCGGTTCGAAAAATACTTTTAATATCAAAATGAAATATCGCCACCATCAAAGGAAGACACCCATTTCCTCACAGGGTTGTTCTCAACATTTTAAGCGCCACTCGTGGCATATCAAACCGTTCTTCGCCTCCCCTCAACGGAGTGAAGGAACAAGAATAAGCAGAAATTAAAAAGAAATATCATATTGCCTATTTTTACCATTAAACTGTTAAGATATCATTTTTCTTATCTGCCGTCGATATTGTTATAATTTTCGTAACATTTATGCTACAAATAATACTTCTGGCGTAGTGGGTGCACAAAAGCAAGGGAGGTAACTCCGCAAGTATTCCATATGGCGGACATATGATTCAACAAGTATATTTAGATTTAACTCCCCTGTTCCTTCACTCCGTTGATCCGGAAGCTGGCAGGGGTAATGGAGGTGAAGAACGTTTTGATATGCCACGAGTGGCGCTTAAAATGTTGAATTAAGTAATATTTTACGTGAGCAGTTATTAAATATGAGGTTGGAAATCTGAGAGGACAACCCTGCGAGGAAATGGGTGTCTACCTTTGATGGTGTCGATATTTTATTTTTATATTAAAAATACTTTTCGAACCGAAGCGACGCCGAGGGAAGTACTTTGCCAACCTTTGCTCGCTTTGCTCGCATATAGGAAAACTGGTCATGTTCTCTTTGTTGCGCAACCCTATTTGCACTACAGTTTGCCTCTGCTGTACCATAACACATGTATTCTTTATGTATATTTGTCAGTCTACCCTTGCAGTCTTGTTTTAGTAGAGATCTCAACATGAACTGTACACTATTGTCGCTATTGTGCTATAATGCCGTTATCGATGTTGACGAGACCACCGTAAATACTTCATGTTGGACTAAACAAAATAGTGAAGAAAGAACTAACACGCAGGGACCAAATATCTTCGACACAACCGTAAGTTCCGCCCATCTGGAACGGTGTTTGACTATTATTACAAAAATCCTCTTGTTAAGATTCCTGACGAAAAAGGTCAGATTGAGAGGTGAAATGGGATTTCATCCATACTCCTACCCGAGAAGATCCGGGTTAGAATATTGATCTTCAGCAACCCATGCTTGTCGTAAGAGGCGAATAACGGGATGAGATGATCAGGCTTGACTTGGTTGACACATGTCATCGTATCCCAATTACCTAGATCGATGTCATGCTATTTATCAATGGATTGTCTGGTCCAGTCTCGATGATTTACAGACTGCTGCCATATAGCAGGAATATTGCTGAGTGCGGCGTTAAACAACAAACAAATATTCGGACAGTGACAGTGGATATTGCATATCCAGATAATATATAATAAACGAGAACAGAAAAGTTTTTAAATATGGCTTCTCTTGAAAGGAGAACAAGTACTTACGTGTTTTCTCGACAAAGAAGGGAATGAAAGCGGCAATACATGCAGTTCCTGCCATCAACATAGTTCCACTCAACATCTTCCTCCGACCAATCCGGCTGATGAGGAGCGCACAGAGAGCATAGGAACACGCTTCTACCACAATAAACAGGAAGAAGTTTAGGTAGACGTTGCCAGAGAGGTTGGTGAGGTTCATGCTGAGGCCATAGAAACCCATTCCGATCGCAAACCTACATTACAGGGATGTTAGTATGAAACAATTGCCTGAAATTTTATGAAGGTCCTGGAATGGTTGTGTTGTTGTTTAACGCCGCACTCAGCAATGTTCCAGATACATGGCGGCGGTCTGTAAATAATCGAGTCTGGACCAGACAATCCAGTGATCAACATCATGAGCACTGATCGACGCAACTGGGATGTGATGACATGTGTCAACCAAGTCAGCGAGCGTGACGACCCGATCCCGTTAGTCGCCTCTTACGACAAGCATGGGTTCCTGAAAACCAATTGTAACGATCTTCACGGGTGTTCTGGAATGGGAAACAGGCATGAGTCCCATTAGGCAATGGGAGACTGCAGTATATATGTTGCTTCAGGTTTAAGGTCAACACATTTTCGGATGCAGTTCCACCGGTTTCTGGCATGTCAATAGAACGCATTCCTAATCAACGAAGAAGTTGACGAATTGAATTACGCATGCAATAGTACTGAAGAACAATCTTTAAGGATTCACTGAATCTCACCAGTTAAAACAAATCACTGCCATCCTCCTCCTCATGATGGGGGATTTCAGCAGCTCCCAGAAGCGCTCTGTTGGTTCGTCAACACACGTTACGCTCTCCACCGTTTCTTCAGACATTTCAACCTTGTTGCATTTGGCAAGTTTCAGTATTGTTGTCTTTGCTAATTTGTTCTTGCCTTTGGTTATTTGCCATCTTGGAGACTCGGGGAGAAAGCTGAAAGTGTGGACATATCTCAAATAACAGTATTTCCATTACTTTAAACAATAAAAGCGACAAAAACATTTCCACATCCATAACCATGGAAAAGGTGGGCCTGTAAGTCTCGCGAGGCGCTACTTCCGAGCTAGTTCCGGCTCCTTTTACGCGCCCCAAGCTGCGACAGGCGAGATGGGACCCAGGTTACTTCCGGTACCAGATTTCAAGTGAGAAGCGCATATTCAAGAACCAGTTCTCGTTCCAAATTGCCCGACCGCCAAATATAACTTTACTAGACCGGACCAAGTGTACAACCATCAGGCTTGGCTGTCACAGCTGTTGACAGTCGTAATATTTTTAGTTGGCTAATTTGGGGATGGTTAGATCGAAAATTTGTTATTCCTGCAAGGATTATCGGTTCCTTAGTGTCAACTGACAAGTATGGGACCATTCGAAAAGGTATGAAACGTTGTTTGCCACCGGAACTACTAAGGTCTCGCGATGTGCCGTGACCTACCTCAGGGTAGGTCTTTACAAAGATTCCAGGAAATGTATACTACAAGCCAAATCAATTAAGGTTCTGGTCATATTATAACTTGTCCCTTAATTACTCTCAAATAATTATGATACCAGTTACATTCGCTAAACGGGGAGCGCATCCTGACCCCACCTAAGGTAAGTCTAGCGTTCAGCTGAATAAACCTGGGGATTTATGGAACATTGAAAAACATTGCCAAGATCTTGGTCAAATACGATTTCAGCAAGAATTCACGTGTCAACGTATTGGAACATTGTAATGATGTCCTCAAAACTGTAAACCCGATCAAACAAAGTTTAAGAAAGAATCATAAGACGGTCTTCGAGATGTTCGTAGTGATAACATGATTAAAGGGTGAAGACAGCAAAGGATGGAGCTCTTTGAATATTGCAGGAAATGATTGTTGGAAACTTGAAGTCATCCTTCGGAAATTTATTTTCACTCCACATCTAGCAAACTAGACCCATTACTGTTAAGTGTAAACACGTCTCGTCTTAAGATGTTACTGATTGCTTTGTACATATTTGACCTTTGAAATTGCGGCAATAAGAATTTCATCTGTATTGTCTCTGTCTTTGACCGTTTGCAAATGCCCTCCTGAGAGGGTACGTAAGTCCCAAAAAACTTTCAAAGTAAAATTTTCACGTACCAGGTTTTTAAACGTAGTATTTTTGTTCTTTTAAATTTCGGCTAAATTTTCCTACAATCGCCAGCGGCTGAAGGGATGGTTTAATTCCAGCTAGGCTCCATGCAGGTAGCAAAAGTAATGTAAGTCCCCATGGTTCCTAGTATGGTGATCTACCTTCAGATGCTGGCGACCTATAGCCCGTGTTTTATATTGTATTGTCTTCTTTAATTACACTGTTTTATTTTTACATGCTAGTTTTATGTTCATATCTGTGATACTCTAGTAATTTTACTGTCCATTGTCGACAGGTTTAACTCTTCACAATGTTTTCATTTTTATATTGTATAAATTGTTTTCGTCACGATATGGCTGAAATATTGCCGATGTGACGTTAAATATTAACTCACTCACTCAGTCACCGTTTGCATTTGGGGAGAACACGGAAACCATTTGTGGACACCATTTAACACTTTAATAAAAGACTTAATATTGGAAATATACATAATTTCAAATATACTGAGTCAAAAAAAGAAACTTCACAAAATGTAATTTGCAAAATAATGAATAATTTTTCTCTGATGATACATCTATGTATCCGAAATGGGATCCCTATCTTTCGACTCTAGAAAAACGTTAGCAAAACCCACACAAACCCATCTATTTGTCGTGCAAATGACGTTAGTGCCAAATCAGGTTTTGCACGTGCAGTCGATCACGTGATCTTCGCATCGAAGTTTTCTTCATATGCACGTGTTTGCATTGGCCTCAAGAATTGAAAAAACACTTTTAAACCACAGTTCTAACGGTACTTGAAATGCCACGATTGTCAAATGTGCAACGTGAACGTGCCGTTGGCATGTTGCAAGCGGGAAGATCAGTTATTGACGTCGCAAGAGCAATGGGATGCAGCCGTCGTACTGTGTATGACTTGCGAGGTCGTCTACAACAAACTGGCACCACTTCTGATCGCCCAAGGTCGGGTCGTCCACGTCCTACGTCACCTACGTGATAGATTTCTGCCGGCTACATGAACCAGGGCTAAGATGTTTAGAGGTCGACTGTCCTCACAGACCATTCGAAATCGGTTGCGGGCTGCCAATCTCCATTCTCGACGTCCATATCGTGGGCCAATATTGACGCCGTTTCATCAACGTCAACGTCTGCTGTGGGCCCAACGTCACCTCCGATGGACCTAGAGAGACTGGAATCGAGTCGTCTTTAGCGATGAATCCAGGTTTACCCTCAGATTCGCGGACGGCAGGCATAGAGCCTGGAGAAAACGTCGTGAATGGTATGCCCAATGTTGTGTACAGGAAGTCGACAGATTCGGGGGCGGAAGTTGCATGGTATGGGGTGCTTTCTGTGGGAACAACCGTTCCCGACTTCTGGTCATCCGTGGAAACCTCATAGCTGCTGCTTACCGCGACCAGGTGCTCACCCCTGAACTCGTTCCTTTCATGGCGGCTCATGGCCCAGGTCTACAGTTCCAGGATGATAATGCTCGGCCGCATACCGCGATGTTGACACGAAATTTCCTTCAAAACGCTGGAATCAACGTCATGGACTGGCCATCGAGGTCCCCTGCCCTTAATCCAATAGAGCACGTTTGGGATGCACTTGGGAGAAGGCTTAAAGTCTTAGGAACCAACCTCAGAATTTGCAGGAACTTGGCGCTGCCTTGCAAGAGCAATGGCGCAGAATCCCCAACCACGTGTTCACAAGCATCAGGCAGTCGATGAGGAGACGGTGTTTGGCAGTGGTGACTGCGCGGGGCGGCCATATTGAACTGAGAAATTTCGCATTTTTATTCTTGTGACTTGACATTCTGTATACCCATGTTTTGGAACGGCGGTGTAGCCTAATGGAACTGAGTATGGCACTGTCAGTGTATCGAGTACATCACACAGATCTCAGCAATGAAATAATAACAATTTAACCATCTTACCATCTCTTGTTCTTTTATAGTGCCCTGAAAAAAGAATGTGAATTTTCTTTTTTGACTCAGTATATATATATTGATGACCAGATCTGAGATGAGAAACCCGACACACACGAGCCAATGTAAAGGCTGACAAAACGAAACATATGAACGTGAAGTTATTTTTGGTTGATTTTAGTACATATTTGTAAGGGAAATTGAGACAATACACTCACAACATATAGGCGAAGATGATACCAGGAAGACTGAGGACAAGCTGCCTAGTTTTCCAGTCTCTCACCAGGTAGGCTACAAGAGCCAGAATCATGTTCCCAACACTCCAGAAGAGATTGACTGCAACTCCCGTCATCATTCTCTTAGACGGGCCGACTATCTCCATGCCTGTGCCGACAAAGACTTCGGATGACACTGCAATATGGCCTTTTACTACAAGTGTGTTTTGTTTTGTTTAGTTTTAAGCTTTTCTGTTGTGCTTCATAAGAATGTACCCGTAAAGATCTGATCCGGGTTAGAACTGGTATTCAGTAAGATACGACTATTGGGATCGGGTGGTCAGGCTGCCTGACTTGGTTGACACATGTCACCGTATCCCAATTGCTAATAGATCGATGCTCATGCTGTTGTTAACTGGATTGTCTGGTCCAGACCCAATTATTTACAGACCGCCGCCAGAAAGCTGGAATATTGCCGAGTGCGGCGTTAAACAGTCAAACAATTATAAGAATGTAAAATGCAATTTTGTCAGATGGGCTTTGTGATTCTTCAGTGCTTTTATAAATTCATTTGTGTAATTGTGTACTTCTCCATTTCAGTATTTCGATTTACTTCAATAATAAACCAAGTTTACGGATTTGGTTTATGTACTTACTGTGGACGAAACTGGCCACAAACTGCACGTTGAATGAACCTTTTATAAGGAACACACATGCAAGGAGAAGATAGAGATTGGTGACCCAGGTGGTGCAGATGCTGAAGAACACTGCACTGGATAATCCGGCCAGTATCATTGTCCTCCGTCCAAACCTGCATGAACACATATATAGTTCTTAATTTGATGTTATTGTGATATTACTGTAACATCAGTGGTAGAGTTTTGGTTAGCACATGTATATTGTAGACAACAGCTAGCGGTATGGCGTATATATAGATATTGGGACAGGCCCTAGAGTAGGAGATTGGAGTTATCATACAGCCATATGATAGAAACTATGTGATAATTGTACTAATATTCATTGGACCAAGCGAGAAAATTCTATAATGTGTATCTAATGCAGTTATTCAACCAAGGGAGGTTACTCCATGATGCTTCAGTATTGAAGTTAGGTAAAATCCCAAGCTATCATGTTTACAGTGTGCTGTTTTGTTTGCTTGTCTTTTTATGAGATGCCGTCTTCATCTCCGCCATTTTGTGTGGGGATTAAAACGTCATACGAAAGACTAAGCAACTTTGACTGATTATTTCAGTCACCCCTTCCCGTGGGTGCAACACGTGATATAAACTATATAACGTCAACGCCAGAAAACACGTGTTTCGATCTCCACATGTGTCGAGAAGCGTAGATATAGACATGTATAGTGTCTACTCGTGATATAAACTATATAACGTCAACGCCAGAAAACACGTGTTTCGATTTCCACATGTGTCGAGAAGCGTAGATATAGACATGTATAGTGTCTACTCGTGATATAAACTATATAACGTCAACGCCAGAAACAACGTGTTTCGATCTCCTCATGTGTCGAGAAGCGTAGATATAGACATGTATAGTGTCTACTCGTGATATAAACTATATAACGTCAACGCCAGAAAACACGTGTTTCGATCTCCACATGTGTCGAGAAGTGTAGATATAGACATGTAAAGTGTCTACTCGTGATATAAACTATATAACGTCAACGCCAGAAAACACGTGTTTCGATGTCCACATGAGTCGAGAAGTGTAGATATAGACATGTATAGTGTCTACTCGTGATATAAACTATATAACGTCAACGCCAGAAAACATGTGTTTCGATCTCCACATGTGTCGAGAAGTGTAGATGTAGATATGTAGAGCGTCTAGTCTAGCGTGGGTCAGATTCCTGTAGACGCAATAATGAAAACATCTGCGGACAGGAAGCCATGCGGAAGTGCATTTACTGATAACGTTGAAAGTAAAACGACGTTAATCTTGAACTACGGCTGCTTTGTACAAGCGCAGATATGCCACTGCCTACAAGAAAAAAAATGAAACCGTTTGGAATTTGTGGTCGTTTTCTAACGTAGCCAGGATCATAATTAAAGACTCGCCCAAAACATTCCTCTTTAATAATAGAAGCGACAAAATCCTTCACACATCCATAAGAGTCGATTGTACAAATGTGACTATATCATGAGCATATATTTGTTTCAACAGTATTACAGCTGTACGATGTTATTTGCAAACAAGTTCGCGCCATGATACTTATCCAAGAGACTTAACCTTGGCCACCCTTGACAGAAAAATCCCTTGGTTTCACTGAGCTAGAACTGATGTCTATGGAGGTGATGACGTAAGGGTTGGAATCTCAACTCTTTTGGAACTGTGTTGGGATTATCCATTCCAAAACAAAGTTATGAATGGAAAATCGACGACCTCCAATTGTAGTTTCAGTGCTCACTGAATGATAAGAAAGCGGGAAAGAAATCAGTCCTCACATGTCTGAGAGAGGTCCGCTTATGAGGAGAGCGACAAGTTGCCCAAACATCACCATCATCTTTGCGTGGGTCACATAGGACTTCCGGTCACACACAAGGTTCATCTGAAATACATTACCTTAAGGGGTAAATGGAGGATAACCATTTCCTACAATCATCACATTCAAATACTTCTGCTTTGTAGAACACATACAATGGAATAAGTGAAATGTTCTCACAATGACCAGTTGTCCCATGTAAGTTCTCGTGGTGACTGTTATAAATAATTGATCAATAAATATACTAAGCAGCAAAAGAAACGTCAGTTTTGGAATTCTCCGTCGCAGAAACGGATAACTGTAAACTCATTTCATGTTTTGATTGTATATTTCTGACAACATCTCTAACTTTCTGAACCTGAACAAAGGCATTACTTCCCAAACTCAGAATGGAACCCAGGAAATGGTCTCAAAAACGCAACCTGATCTCGGAGGTGGTACGGTGTTCTCCATGTTTATCATGCAACTCATGCTGCACGTGCTGTTCACAAGGACCAGCCCTATAAAATGCACCCCCAAACCTGGTTGAAACATTCACATTACATCGTCAGCAGGATGCCGCGACTCACGACAGCTCAGAGGAACCAGGCGCAAGGAAGACTTGAAGCTGGCCACACTGCACAAGCCGTTGCCAGTCACATCCAGGTCAACGTTTGGACCATCTACAGGCTGCAGCTACGTTTCCGGGCCAGCAACACCACAAATGATCGCCCCCGTACTGGCAGACCAAGGGTGACCACAAGACGACAAGACCGCCATGTTGTGCGGCAGCATGTACAGAATCCCTTCATGCAGGCATCCGAAACAGCACGCCAGACTGTGGGAACACACGGAAGACCAATCAGTACTGATACAGTATGCCGACGTCTTAACAGCGGGAACCTCCATTGCCGTAGACCTTACCGTGGACCTATCCTCACCCCCTGTCATCGGTGTGAACGTCTACAGTTTGCCCTACAACACCAAACTGGCGATACAGGCAATGGATAACTGTTTTGTTCACAGATTAGAGTCGGTGCTGCGTATCAGGCAGAACAAGAATATGGCGACGACGTGGCCAGCGTTACTCAGACCAATGTGTTATGGAAAGAGACTCATGGGGAGATGTAAGCATCATGGTATGGGGTGGAATAGGTCTGAACCAGAGAGAGGGTCCTGTGGTGTTCCAGAACCTTGGTCCAGGGAGAAGAGGCGGCATCACAGCGGTGCGTTACATCGACCAAGGTCTCAGACCCCACGTCATACCACATTTCGCCCGTCACCGGAACAACATTTTCCTGCATGATAACGCCCGGGCCCATACTGTTAGAGCTACACAGGACGTCCTACAGCAGAACGGTATAAACATTATGCAGTGACCAGCCCTTAGTCCTGTTTTAAACACAATTGAACATCTTTGGGATGAAATTCAGAGGAGACTGAATGATGTCATACCAAGGCCGAACACAGCCGATTTATTGCGCCAGGCCTTTCTCAGAGTGTGGTTACAGGTGTCAATGGCCTTCATCAATCGATTGGTGCACTCCATGCATAGACGCTGTGCTGCAATTATTGCCGCTCGTTTTGGTCACACTAGATACTGAAGTCAAGAGTCTGAATGGACTGCAAACGTTCACGTAATGTCTTGAAACTGTTATTTATTGATGTGTCAAGATATTGTACAAAAAAAATGTTTTTGATCCGCTTATTAAGTCCATTTCTGAAATGATTTGATTACAGTGTCTATCTAATTTTGAATTCGTACTGACGGGTTTTTTTTTTTGCTGCTGAGTATATTTTTGTGTGATACTTGATGATGATTTTCATGATTTTCATGACGTCCTACAGATCAATGTGATTGACAACTATTGTTTCTAAAGTTTCCAAATTTGCTAAGGTTGATGTACAGAATTACCCACTGCAAATCCGAAAATTTCTTTTTCATTTTACCTGTCCAAGGCTCGAGATAACTGGCATATCACACAGGTGATTCTATTATTTTCACATAATGTAAAAAAAGGTAAAATCAGGAATAAAATGTCTCTATGAATTAAAGAACATTTGAAACTGTTCGTGCATTGAGTTATAGGAATTGTAACTCCATGCAATGAACAGAGAGGATGATTTCGAGCACCAGTGACAACTCACGTCTTGTACAACTGAAGAGTCGTACACCGTCTTGTCGTACACCCATGCGTGACACGCCTTAGTGACGTTCAAACGATCGCCGGAATCTACATCTGTCCAATTGGAGATAGAGTACAGGTCACATGACGAGTACTTCCGGTTACCGTGGCCATGCGGAATAGTCCTGTTGATAAGATCGGCGTGAGCAGCGTCTTGGACTGCATAGGAGTCGTTCGTCAATCCGGGGATGCTGCATCTGTGTCAGAAATATATATTCAAACGAATCCACAAAGGAAATATGATAACCTTTTAATTTCATATGAAATGATTGAATACCTAAGAAAGTGTATTCAAACATTACAGGATTCCGCGCCTATTTGGATTTTGGTCTAGCAAAGAGGACATACCAACTATTTGCTAGTGCACAAGATCAAAATATATGAAAGATGCCCAATGACATACAGTTCTACTATTATCATTGGCCTAGCAGCCATGACACGGTTTATAGTATGCTGCAATCAAGAATCTAGTTACATGAATGTTAAACTGAAATGATCTATCGAATATGAACCAGAGATTTATTTCCATTTTAGTGAAAAGTGAGAAAACGATTTATCTGACGTCGGCTGATGACAAAATATTAATAGCAATAGGCTGAATGATCGGCAAATAAGTCTCTTCATGCTTGTTGTGTAATCATATTTCTGCAAAGAGAAACTCGGGTGCAACTGGCGTTGGTTTCCGTCGATTAATTTTCATAAGGAAGCGTCAGTGGTCTGTAATGAGTGTACACTTGGATGGGAAATAGAGTTACAAAGCTAACGATAGAGCAGATGTACTTGGCCATATGCATGTAGTATGGTAACAATGCAAGAAGGAAAAGCACTCTGGAATTTCCTCTCGGTACTTTTTCATATAGTGGTGGTCTCATGACAAACCACAGGACCAGTCAAACATTTCCGCCAACCAAAACATTCCTAATAAGCAAATCTACACCTTTGAAGGGGATAGATTCAACAACCCCTACTTTCAACAACACCAAAATCAAATTAACAATCCCGCGAGACACTTTAGTTAAACCACACAAACCTATATAAAATCTACAATTTATCGAATGGCTTCTCAGAAAATACAAAAATACCACCCAAGAGCAGAGTTTGAAGAGCACCAGTATCCTTCACAACGCTAATAGGCTTAATATTTGAACTGTCCTCTGTAGTTGACCTTTGTTAGCAAAGGTTTTGTATCATATCTTGATGACTTGTCTACGAAAGCTTATTCCGTTTTGGCAAAATTATGAAAATGAAATAAGTTCACATTCATGAAATATTGAGAGTGAGTGGATAAACGTCGCTTTTTAGCAATAATTCCAGCAATATCACGGAGGGGGACATCAGAAACGGGTTTACACTAAAGCATTGTGAGAAGAACAACTGTATTTAACAGCGAACTTTTCACTGTAAGAAATGATGCATTGGCGTATGGTTATAAAGTTCTACAATCAGGCTCCGACGAAAGGATGTTTAGAACCAACAGAAGGTAAACTTGATTTGTAGTCATAGAATTCAACTAGAAAGCTGATGAACTGTCCTTTCTAGATTTGTTAACCTTGCAAATTCAATGACTGAAACCAACGACTGTCCAAAACTAACCTAGAGGATAATCACCAGCCAAAGTAGCAGCCTGGCCCAGAAAATGCCCTCAGCGACTTCACATGACAGAATTTCCATTGACACACCCTGCTTGATATCTACCAGCTAAAGCTACCGCCTCAACCTGATTCACCTGTACCTCCTGAGAACCGCCTCCGTGGTTTAGTGGTTAGAGCGTCCGCCCGGACAGCGGAAGGTCGCGCGTTCGATTCCCGACCGCGTCATACCAAAAGACGTTAAAATATGGTACTTGTTGGTCCCTGCCTGGCGCTCGGCATTAACAAGGACTGGTCGGCTCGGAGTCAGTATAATCTGTCTGAGTGGGGTATTCATGCTTCACTGCGGCATGGTAACTCAGTGGGCTAGCACTATAAAACCAGCTTCAGTCTGGGCTAGTACAAGCAGCCGCACATACACATACACACGCATGCACGTCGTCATATGAGCGAAATATTCTCAAGCACGACGATAAACCCAATTTCACCTCACCTCCTGGGGAGTACACCTCACCTCAGATATTAATGCAGCCTGAATGAACTCCTATCCATAAACTTCCCGAAGCTTTAGCCCTGAATACAATTTGCAACTTGGTCCAATACCCTAAGGTCTATCTATCAGCTGTTTAGATACTTTTACGTGTTTAGTTGTGTTAAAAAAAGGTCACCAACATTTAATATTCAGGAATATGTTTCCAATACAGACGACCCAACAGCGTGTGTCCAGTGACTTCTTTCAATCGCCTTCGGGAAGTGACGTAATAGACATACAACACATTTGTGTACAAGGGGGGTAATTAAGGATTACTGATGACATTGACAACCACGTTACAGATACTGAGAGGGATCATTCTGTGAATCACTCAGCTCTGTGAATTCGTTGCAGCTTAATTTATAGATCAGACTGATCTTTAATTCCTGATCTGACATTATTTCTCTTTGCTATCATTTTTAGCTTCAATCTCACTTTGTCTTTCCGTCCTTCTTTCAGCTTCAATTTTGACTTCCAATTCGTTCAGCCTAATCTCGTTCCCCATAGTTTGGGTTTCGCTTTCAAAGTCTAATGCCACTTTTTATCAATCAACTCCAAGGCATCATAAGTCAAACAGTTCCCCCTCAACCGTGAAACTGAAGAAAACTGTCTTGACAGCCTGAATGGTAACTATGTTGATGTCAAGTTCAACATATTTGCTCAGTTAAACCAGTTACCTTTGTGGCAGCTCAGCACAAAAAATTCTTCACTTTTAAGTACTACACCCCTGCCTGTGCAATCTATTCCGTTGGTGGACTAGGGCAAGTTTGTAACCATAACATGATATGCCGTACAAGCTGACTACTAAGCACAAAACAATTTCAACACTTTTGAGTGGTCATAATATACATGTAGATGTCACTGCTAGTTACACTCCTGTCTGCTAATTCGCTATGTGAATCAGACAAAGATGTTTACTCACATATCTTGTTTATGAAGAGCATTACAGATATTTTGTTCATTATTTGTAGTTCAACTATTTACAACATGCGAGAAAAAGTACCAGTCACCTAAATAATTTCCAATCAATATCATTGCAATGAGAGTACGGCATCCCACTAACACAGGAAGGATCAGTTATAACCCAAGTGCAAATAATGTCACACACCACTATAAAGGACTTAAGAAGTGTATTTTGCACATACCGAACAATCACATAGCAGTTATCTCCCTTTACCAATATACACGTATACTAGATTCTCCCTTTACCAATATACACGTATACTAGATTCTCCCTTTACACGTATACTATACCAATATACCAATATACGTATACTAGATTCTTCCTTTACCAATATACACGTATACTAGATTCTTCCTTTACCAATATACACGTATACTAGATTCTTCCTTTACCAATATACACGTATACTAGATTCTTCCTTTACCAATATACACGTATACTAGATTCTCCCTTTACCAATATACACGTATACTAGATTCTTCCTTTGCAATTATATACAAAAAAATCAATTTCGTTTATCTCATCTTCACAAAACAATTATAAGCTGGTACTTACAGTTGGTATCATTGTCCTCTACAATTAATCCTAAATATTCAACAGTGGTGAGACTCTGTCGTACACTGATGATAACAATGTTTAATTCACGGATCCACAAACATTAAATCAGCAAGTCAACTGTACACGTACATACATGTGTCGCTATACACCTCAGCCAGACGGTCAAGTCGAACTATACAAAACATCTGCAATGCTCTTTATTTACTTTATTACAAGTAAAGGTTGTACATATATAACATCAAACAACAAGAGAAGGTGACTGTTAGGTTAATATTTTATGTCTGTCTGTTTTATGTCTGTATACATCAATGAGAAACTGTACCAGATATATTTACCTGTGAAACAAAACCGTATAGAGTTACCTCTGTTGAGGGACATGAAAGAGGAATAGACCCTCATATACCTGTGTTGAGGGACATCAAATAGAAACAAATTTAAACCGTACAGAGTTACCTCTGTTGAGGGAGATCGAATAGGAAATAATATATACCCGCATTGAGTGACATCAAAGAGGAACAGACCCTCATATATTTACCTGTGTTGAGGGGTAGCAAGTAGAAACAGAATCCAAGATATTTACCTGTGTTGAGGGACATCAAAGAGAAAGAGAACCAGCATCATACCAACAGCCGCATCCTGAACCGCCGGGAGAGACAGAAGAATGTAAAGATGTCTCTGGTAGGGACCAAACTCGCCAACAGTCACCAACAGCTCGTCAAACTTCATGACTCCTTCAGATGAACAGTGGATCGTAAAACAAGGCACGTATTGTGGCCTGCAGCATCTGTACAGATGTGACTGGGTTTTTTAGTCCGGAATCGCATCATCCGCCTCTCATCACGAGATAACACAAATATAGATATACTCATGGAAACGAATAGGGGAACACATGAATGTACAAGTGTTCCTTTATTCTTTTCCAGGTTTCTTCATAAGGTATGTATTGCACTGTGAGTGAAATTCTGGAATAGATAAAGGAACAGTTGTACTTACATGTGTTCCCTTATTCGTTTCTATGAGTATATTTGCAATTGTGTTTTTCTTCACAATCGATCAAGACGTTTTGGGTTTTCTCATTTAATTATAAGTGACCTGACCAACTAGTTTGTGTTATTTACAACGAAGGAAGAGCTAAGCTGGTTTTATCAATGCACCTAATGCAAATAATACTTTTCTTTATTTATACAACACCATACATTACTGCACGGACTATTGTGGTATATGATATGAAAGTATCATTTGTTCAGGTGAAAAAATTCACTCACTCACTCAGTTGACAATGTAGCTGATATAGTGCATTAAGATTTCTAGTCACATCGGCAGTATTCCAGCCATGTAGCGACCAAAACAAGTTACAATCATGACACATAAATCGAGAATATTTAAACATGTTGGAAAACTACATTTAAAAACAACCAGAAGATCACAGATACAGACGTAAAAACAGCATCAACTATAACCGTGGACAATACAATATGTAAAACAACTACAAATCGTCAACAACGCCGTAGATCGCTCTATTAAGGACCATGGCGCCTTACGGTACGTTTGCTTCCTGCATGGAACCTAGCTGGATTTACACCATCACTTCAGCCGCTGGCGATTATGATATTTCTATATTTACAAAACACTAAGATCAAAACTTTTGACAACGTGAGTGGAATTATAAAAATGGTCGCTCGTTGCGCCCTCTGGTATAATCATTAACGGATACATAGACCCTCTAAACCGATTCCACTGACACAAGATACCCCTGTTCTATCATGAGCATATACTATCAAGTAATAATGATACCAGTTCCCGCAACGCTAAGTGTATCTTTCTAGACGGTGACAACAGGTCGATTGATGGCCTTCTTATCCCCCGCAATGCGTTTTGCGGGGGTATTAAAATGGACCCCGTTCGTCCGTGCGTCCGTCCGTGCACATTTGTCTTTTCCGGAGCAGAACTTCAGAAATTCGTTCAATATTTCTTCATCAAACTTGGTACACAGATAGATCTGGTGGTGTACTGGTGGCTTTTGGTAGTTTGGGGGTTTCTGAATAAAATATTTTGTTGCGTTTCCATGGCAACAAGTTTGGCTTCGACTGAATTTGATGGTGGTGCTCCTCTCTGGAGCACAACTTTTAATACTCTCCTTCCACTTTGCTATATACACGCCAAAACATTTGACATAATAATACTATATTAGATATTTTCATTAAGAGTATTTTGCCATTGCTGGGGGTATTGATGAATTTGTCGTTTTGTTCGACCAGTCCTGTACTTTTCAAACTTTTTCAGCGAAACCGAATTCTAGTCAGCTCCTAACACTGACCTGTGCAAAACGATTTCAGGGTAAACCTCTGGCTTCCAACTGGTAATCACGTCCATGTATTTCGAGATCGGTAGACACGCATGACAACATTCAAATTCAAAACTCCAGATCGGCTCCTTTGCACCAACTGAACAATGCTGAATATAATATGTCCAGTAAAAGTCAGTTTAAGGGTATATGTGTTTTGTCAGATTCAATTAATATTGGTGTGTGTGTGTGTGTGTGTGTGTGTGTGTGTGTGTGTGTGTGTGTGTGTGTGTGTGTGTGTGTGTGTGTGTGTGTGTGTGTGTGTGTGTGTGTGTGTGTGTGTGTGAGCCTAGTGGTTAAAGCGTTCGGTCGTCATGCCGAAGACTCGGGTTCTATTCCCCACATGGGTACAATGTGTGAAGTCCATTTCTGGTGTCCCCCGCCGTGACATTGCTGGAGTAATTCTAAAAACGGTGTAAAACCATACTCACTCACTCATTACTCAATTACCATTCTACACTACATTTGGCATCAGCGAGAACATTCAGCGGAAAGGGTCGGTATAATATATGTGTCATACTTGCAAACATGTCTCTGTGCAGACTGAGCAAAGCTGTCAAAACAAACGAAATTAATGTCACCTCTGTAAAGGAGTACACGCTAGCATACATGATCGACTGACACACTTTTCTCTTTTAGGGCATTTATTCATTGTCTGTCGTTACCCGTGAAGGTCCGGGTTAGAATATTGGTCTTCAGTAACCCATGCTTGTCGTAAGAGGCGACTAACGGGATCGGGTGGCCAGGTTCGCTGACTTGGTTGACACATGTCATCGTTCTAATGCGCAGATTGATGCTCATGCTGTCGATCACTGGGTTATCTGGTCCAGACTTGCTTATATACAGACCGCCGCCATATAGCTGGAATATTGCTGAGTGCGGCGTAAAACTAAACTCAATCACTCACTCATTGTATGTCAGAAATTGTAATAGCAGGTAGAACAGGGTAACCCCATCTAATGCCTTAGGGTAAGAAGATAACAAAATCGCTACTGTATGAGATGCATTGAAGATTATTGGTTTTATCCAAATCTAAATTACTTCTAAGTTAAAAGCTGAGTTGAAAAGGTTTTTTGATTTTTGTTTATCACCACGCTCAGCTATATTCTAGCTAAATACCGTCGGTTTGTAAATAATCGAGTCTGGACTAGAAAATCCAGTGATTAACATCAAGAGCATCGATCTCGACAGTTAGAATTGGTCTTCAGCAACCCATGCATGTTGTAAGAGGCGACTGACGGTATCGGGTAGTCAGGTTCGCTGACTTGGTTGACACATGTCATCGTATCCCATTTGCGTAGATCGATGGTCATGCTGTTGCTCATTGGATTGTCTGGTCCAGACTCGATTATTTACAGACCGCCGCCATATAGCTGGAATATTGCTGAGTGCGGCGTAAAACTAAACTCAATCACTGACTCATTGTATGTCAGAAATTGTAATAGCAGGTAGAACAGGGTAACCCCATCTAATGCCTTAGGGTAAGAAGATTACAAAATCGCTACTGTATGAGATGCATTGAAGATTATTGGTTTTATCCAAATCTAAATTACTTCTAAGTTAAAAGCTGAGTTGAAAAGGTTTTTTGATTTTTGTTTATCACCACGCTCAGCTATATTCTAGCTAAATACCGTCGGTTTGTAAATAATCGAGTCTGGACTAGAAAATCCAGTGATTAACATCAAGAGCATCGATCTCGACAGTTAGAATTGGTCTTCAGCAACCCATGCATGTTGTAAGAGGCGACTGACGGTATCGGGCAGTCAGGTTCGCTGACTTGGTTGACACATGTCATCGTATCCCATTTGCGTAGATCGATGGTCATGCTGTTGCTCATTGGATTGTCTGGTCCAAATCCGATTATTTACAGACCGCCGCCATATAGCTGGAATATTGCTGAGTACGGCGTAAAACTAAACTCAATCACTCACTCATTGTATGTCAGAAATTGTAATAGCAGGTAGAACAGGGTAACCCCATCTAATGCCTTAGGGTAAGAAGATTACAAAATCGCTACTGTATGAGATGCATTGAAGATTATTGGTTTTATCCAAATCTAAATTACTTCTAAGTTAAAAGCTGAGTTGAAAAAGTTATAGTTTTTGCAACTGATAAGAAACAGCTAACTTGGTTGGCACATCTCATCGTGTCCCCATTCCGCAGATCGATGCTCATGATGTTGATCACTGGATTGTCTGGTCCAGACTCGAGTATTTGCAGACCGCCGCCATCTAGTTGGAATATTGCTGAGTAGGGCGTAAAAATTTACTCACTCACTCTTTCACTCTCTAATAGTGTCTCTTCCCGCTGTTTAGAATACTGCTGGCCGTATGCTGCTCGATCCATCAGCATAGGTTCCTCGAAGGTTTAAATAATATGCGGTCATTAATGTATATACACAAAGATTGATATTACTCCGTGCTTTACATTATGCATGACGTTACACTTACGTGATTTGCATCGTACATACGTCCGTGATTTACATTAAACATTATAGGTTGTTGTCGTTTCGTGAGAGTGAGAGGTAAACGAGCGTACGTTGTGTTGCCGTGAACCTAGGTCATCAGGTCATAGGCAGCATTTTTAATTTTTGTGTTTCTCATCGCCCGACCGACCCTTCTAATTTTACTGCACACACACACACACACACACACACACACACACACACACACACACACACACACACACACACACACACACACACACACACACACACACACACACACACACACACACACACACACACACACACACTTTATTCCACCACCGCCAACTCGAACCTAAAACGTACCGCCTCGTCAAATATAATGTTTATCTATCAAATATGTTATAATCAAATGCTGCTGAAAGTCCAAAGAACGCGAGAAATTGTAATAAGAATTACAATAAATGAGAATCAAGAACATTATTCGGATAATCTTGTCTTTATTAAGGTTGGGGTTTTTCTCGACCGACCCATGTTCAGAATTTGGTGGCTAGGTGTAACACATAAAACAAATGATGCCCTATCAGACCGTATACCCCGAGGACTAAACCTACAACGGAAATCATGGCATGTGTTTTATAACTTGGACAATGAAACGCATGTTAACACAATTCTACATAAGAACTACAGTTAGGCAATTCAAATTCAAGCTATTGTTTTCTCTCACAACAATAACTCGTTGCAACAACGTCACCATAACTGTTCGGCATTTACCATGACCGTTCTCAATATTACACTGCAACAAAGTCACAGAAAAAAAACGTGTCACAAATGTGAAAAACCTGATCGAAAAGCCGATGTACGAAAGGAGTGTCCCTAACTCATGTCACGGGGAGAAATCATTATTTTACAATTAATACTGACGTTCTGAATTTTGGAAAAGTTTTTTTTTTGTTTTTTTTGTGTCATCCTAACAGTAGGGTTCTTTGTTGATAATCGAAAAATCGCAAAATAATACATCAACGTCAAGTTCTCTCTGTTCTAAATGCTCGTTGCCTTCCTGCAAGTTTCGACAGCAGGCACAAATGTTTCCCCGGCGTTGATCCATATTTGACTGAGGCTTTATCAAGGTGGCGTTGGTGCTAAACGTGGGACAGAAGAAGGATGCATTGCTTGGAAATATCAGGGCTCATACGCATATTTTCCTTTTTGGAACCCTGTTGATAGAAGGCAAGAGACCTGACGCACTTGTGACCGGTGACATGACTTAGGCAATCGCAAAGTTATGCGAGTGAGGATCGTGGCGCTAGTAGCACAGTGGTTTGGGTAACGCTTGCTGAGAGTAGAGTGGATTAGTGAAAGTTTGGGTTTACGCCGCACTCAGCAATATTCCAGCTATGTGGCGGTGGTCTGTAAATAATCGAGTCTGGACCAGACAATCCAGTGATCAACAGCATGAGCATCGATCTACGCAATTGGGATACGATGGAATGTATTAACCAAGTCAGCGAGCCAAACCACCCGATCCCGTTAGTCGCCTTTTACAACAAGCATGAGTTACTGAAGATCAATTCTAACCCGGATCTTCACGGATCAAGGAGATATGAAGATAGCTGTCTCCTTGACAGGCTTGCTGATTTACCAGGTAGAATCATAGACGCAAGTACCATAACTCGGACACAGCCGATGAATGGTGAATTAGGCTGTTCCATCATCAAACCATCAAATAACTCCTCATCACCCCGTGTTTTTTTGTCCGTTATCCAACATTTCCCTGTACATAACGGAAGTCAGTATCAGAACCACTTAAGTATTCAAGTGCAGAGTTTCAAGTTTCTCTCGATCAGAACCAGAGATAATTTCTTTGTGTTTTGTCTCACCCTTACCAGCTGCCTTCAGCTCGAGCATTGCCGTCTTAGAAGACTCGTTGGTATCATTGCATCGCACATCCTTGATGATGGCAAATTTCGACAAGATGGTGGAGAATTCAAATAGCTGTTGAGACTATACCTAATATTCTCCAAAGTTGATGTCTTGTATTGGTCACCTGTTTGGGTTCTGATATTCATGTAGAAAGGACAAAGAATCTCGGTAAGAGCCATGGCATCCAACACTTCGAAATTTGTCGTGTTCCTGTTCTGCTGGATGCTCTTAAAAAAAGTTTTGCTAACGCATTATTCTCTTTTTTAGATATTTTTTCTTCAAATCGTCACAATTTAATTCCGGAAACCCAATTGTCCAGAAACTCTTAGCACTGTGGCCAGTTTCTAACAAAGAAATTGACACATTCAATATGCTATTATCATGGATATGTGCTAAGGAAAACAATGAAAAGTAAGTTTCGAAAACTCAAAATTTAGCGAAACGATTTGACCCAATGGAGAGAATGTTTCCGCTTACTTAAAACACAGGCTTTTGGACTTTTGCAAATAAACAAAAGGGTGTCTATGAGTATCGTGACACAAAATTCAACTAATTTTAACTTAGGTCGTCTAATGTAAACGTTATAAAAATATCTGAATATTTGACTCACGGACGAGAATAATTATTCTTGCTCAAAACGCATGTTTTGAAGGTTACAGATGTATGAAAATGTGTTAATATGAAAATATGTTGGGTTTTTTCGTATCACGACACAAAAGTCAACATTCTACTTCATTCAGCGAATTCATATTGAAATAGCTCGTCCATAGACAAAACTATTTGGGCTAAGGCTAATGCTAAGGCTAAGGCTTTCGATTTTGTTAATCTTTCTAAGCTGTGGTCAGTTTTACAACGCAAGGAAGCTTCGCCAAAAATGTTAGGGTGTATTAAATCTATCTATGAGAGCGTAAAATCGTGTGTGAAATTTAATAACTTAGTTTCCGATATGTTTGAGTGCAATGCGTCAGGGATGTGTCTTAAGCCCCCTGCTATTTTCTTTGTTCATTAATGATCTTGCTGATGAAATAGAAAGTTCATGTTATCGTGGCATCCAGTTACATCCAGACTTGACTCATTTATTCTTATTACTGTTTGCGGATGACGTCGTTCTTATATCTGACTCTTGTTGAATGTGTCTCATCTTATAGATATTTAGGTGTGGTATTTTCTAGGAGTCTAAGTTGGAATAAGCAGTTTATTAGTTTATCGTTGCAATCTAGAAAAGCATTATTTGGTGTTTTAAAATGTCTGTTGAAGCTTAGACCATTACCATATGATGTTTTCTTTAAGGTTTTTGAAAGTAAAGTGATGTCAATTTTATTGTATGGTTCTGAAATATGGGGACTAGACTTTGATTCTGAATGTAAGATTAGCAGTGCTATTGAAGGAGTTCATGTTCAAGCATGTAAATATTTTCTTGGCGTGAAATCGTCAACTTCAAACCATGCTGTTCGTGGCGAGTGTGGGAGATACCCGGTATATATCTTTGCCTATAAGCGTTGTATAAAATATTGGTATAAACTGCTATCCATGCCAAACTCACGCTTACCCAAGAAATGTTATAACATGTTAATGTTAAATATGCGCCATGGTAAATGTAATTGGGCTTCAAACCTGAGAACTGGGATTTGGCTATGTTTGGGATAACCAGTGCATTGATAATATTCAGACGGTTTTATCAGAATTTATGGATAGAGCTAAATGTATTTATCAGCAAGTTTGGCAATGCAGGTAATATATACTCACCAACATTGAAAACGCACCACTTACAAAAGTTCAGATTACTAAAAGCACGTGTAAGGAATTGATATTTTTTAGTGGATAATACCAGATGGACGACTGACAAAAACAACAACACAGAAAAGACGCTCATTCATTTAATTGTTCCACAGTCAGAAAGGATCAAACACACGTGGGGTCAAATCGAAAAGTCAATATCGCGTGTGACCGCCATTTGCATTGACACATGCAGTGCAACGTCTCCTTATTGAGTCACATAAGCGTCCGAATAGAGTTCTGGAGAATGGCATTCCACTTCTGCAGAAGTGCAGCCTCAGTTCCCGGATGTTCGCGAAAGACTTGGACCAATTTCGTCCCACAAGTGCTCAATAGGGGATACATCTGGCGACAGTGCGGCCAATGAATAACCTGGATGTGAAGCTGGGACAGATACTGCATGGGAAGTCTAGCTGTGTGTGCCCGTGCGTTGTCCTGTTGAAAAGTATGGACATCTTGGTGGTGATTGAAGAATGATACGACGTGATTCTGAAGAATCTGGTCACGGTAGTAAAGGGCTTTAACTCTCCCTTGACAGACATGAAGGCAGTCCTGTGATTGTAACTTATTTCACCCCAGACCATGACACTCCCACCACCCCAAAGGTCTGTCTGAACCACACACTCATCAGCATAACGTTCACCACGTCTACGCCAAACACGTAATCGGCCGTCAGCATTACGTAGGTGAAGACGTGACTCGTCAGTGACTACCACACCATGCCATTGTTGTAAACTTTACTGAACATGCCTGTTAGCCCATTGCATACGCTCATTACGGTGTCTGTCAGTCAGAATTGGTCCAACGTAAGGACGTCGAGCATGGAGCCATGTAGCGTGTAGACAGCGTCGCATGGTGTCAGCGCTGATGACCCCACGTCGACCTTGAACTAGTGCAGCAGGCCTGGCAGTCGGCAGTGTTCGATCACGGATATGGTCAAGGACATTATGGCGATCCTGACGGGACGTGGTGACACGTTGTTGCCAAGGTCGTTGAAGGTCACGGGTGCTGCCTGTGTGCTGATGTCGTCTATGAAGCCCAATGATGGTGGAGTGGCCAAGTCCAAGTTGTCGAGCAATATCCCTGCTGCTGGTGCCAACCTGAATCATGCCTAGTGCACGTTCTCTTCCGGGAGGTGTTAACTTCGGCATCTCTGTCCTCGTTTCACAATCGTTAGTGAAGCAATGAGAATCGTTTCTCATACACCTGCTTTTAATGTCACAGTCAGCATGATTTCAGAATGAAATTCGCGCTTTTTTCATGGCGTGGCTGCAGGTTGATGCGTTTTGGAATTAAGAGTCATACTGTGAACAGGAATTTGTTTCTAAAGCATTTTATCAACTAGACATGCCCTTCGACTTCATGTTGGTCATATTCATTGATCAGTGTCATCCTGAAATCCATCTTGATGAAAATATGGACAATTTTAGACTGGTGCGTTTTCAATGTTGGTGAGTATATATAACACATTTCCTCGAACAAATTTCTTGGTTATGCTGAAATATAATAAAAGTTTCACCTCACACATTTCAATAGTGTAGGCATTATCATAATATCCGGATATCATCTTCTTTTTGCTTCGGGTAATATGATCGTTTCGTTCATCCAATGATTATAAATACATGTATAACCGTGTGATCCCACGTGACATATTCTCTTGAAGCAATGTTACATGTGAAATGGTTGTTAGTAGTTCTGGTAAATGATATATTACATCATGAATGTCTAGCAGAAAGAGACCCGTGAAGTTCCGGGTTAGAATATTGATCTTCAGTAACCCATGCTTGTCGTAAGAGTCGACTGACGGGATCGAGTGGTCAGGCTCGCTGACTTGGTTGACACGTGGTTGACACATTGCGCAGATTGATGCTCATGCTGTTGATCACTGGGTTGTCTGGTCCAGATTTGATTATTTACAGACCGCCGCCATATAGCTGGAATATTGCTGAGTGCGGCGTAAAACTAAACTCACTCACCCACTCTAGCAGAAAGACATTAATATTGAGAAAACGAATTACGTATATATTCCAGCTCCAATTCCATATAATTTTGCATGGAATTATTTCCTCCGTTATTCACACGCACACACAAGTATCTTCAAACTACAGACAGCCTAGCTGGTTCTGCTGATTGAGGCTTTTCTGATACAGTAAAGCTGGCAGTTCGATCCCCTGTCGCGTTTTGTTAAATAAGACATTTGAAAGATAATACATATTGTTGACCTACCTGGTGAACGGGGCTTAGGGGTAAACAAAGGGCCGGTGGGCTCTGTGCTGGTATACTATGTCGGGAATCGACGCTTAACTGCAGCACAGTACTTGCTGTGGACTGACAATATAAAACCGGTACATTCTGTTTGGTTTCCAAACAACAAACGTGTAAATACAGGAATTATGACACTCAGTTCAACTAATTCAACTAGTTTTTTAGAGTTATTAAAACTGTTTTCCTTTACTGAAAAATCAGTTCATGGTTTTGAAGAAATATAAATGTTACTGCACATTTCATCAGTTAAATTTTCAGTTCAGCTTTTCAAATTAGATCCAGCTGAAACTTAATAATACAACTGAAAAACATTTTATAAATGAGCATAACTAACTAAGATTGATTATGTGATTAATTCGGCGTACATGACAGCACACATTGCTGTTCATATAACCAGTCAAGCGTGTAATTGGTTTTGGCAGTGCGTAACCTGAAATATATTACTTAAGAACCTCAGACCATTACCTTCCAGTTGAAACAGGACGATGGATTAAAACACCCCAAAATTAAAGATTATGTACTCTTTGTAATTCAAACAATATTGGAGATGAATTTCACTTTTGGTTCATTTGACATATACTGAAAGGAAAAAGAAACGTCGTACTATTCGAAATGACATTTAAGCATCAATAGAGTATTTGAACCTATTTATTGTTTTTAATATACACCGGGAGTCATGTTTGAGGAAACATGAATCGTGGTCGTATAGCCTGTTTTGCCCAATAAAGTATTGTTTGAGATTGAGGTTAGAAATGTTTTTGTTTGTGGAAAGGGAAGGGTTCGCACAAACGCAACATTGAAATCGAGATGCACGTGCATCATGCATGCATTCAGGAATAAATTGCCGGCTTAGAAAATTATAATAAATATTTTCCACCATTTTCAAATAGAAGACGGCTAGCCTTTACCCTTTTACTCAAGCCAGTTTTGGACTTAGGTAAAAACCTTTAGTTACTTCAAATGTAAATCCGTGGAAAAACCCTTCCTTCAAATGTAAATCCATGGTAAAAACCTTCCTTCAAATGTAAATCCATGGTAAAACCCTTCCTTCAAATGTAAATCCATGGTAAAACCATTCCTTCAAATGTAAATCCATGGTAAAACCACTTCCTTCAAATGTAAATCCATGGTAAAACCCTTACTTCAAATGTAAATCCGTGGAAAACCACTTCCTTCAAATGTAAATCCATGGTAAAAACCTTACTTCAAATGTAAATCCGTGACCAAAAAAGGAAATATTTACTATCATTATGTATTTGTAATGTTTTATGTACATCTATGAAAAACAACTTGGGTCACGGCTTGCATGAGTTCAAAAATTCGAAAATGATAATCTATTCAATGAACCCTTTAAGCGTATTTTATCATTGTACATTTTCTTTCCATGTTGTTATAAATATAGAGAAGCGACATGTCCAGTGTCTTCAGTGTGTCATGTAGCGCTTTGTAACATCAACCCATGCTTGCCACAAAAGGCGACTATGCTTGTCGTAAGAGGCGACTAACGGGATCGGGTGGTCAGGCTCGCTTACTTGGTTGACACATGTCATCGGTTCCCAATTGCGCAGATCCATATTCATGCTGTTGATCACTGTATTGTCTGGTCCAGACTCGATTTTTACAGACCGCCGCCATATAGCTGGAATATTGCTGAGTGCGGCGTAAAACTAAACTCACTCACTTTGTAACATAACAATATAATACCGTATATTACACCCACGAAACGCTACGTAATATAACAATATAATACCATATATTACAACATGAAAATATTATATAACACAACCCTGAAGCGCTATCAAACCTGGTAAATGGCCGTGTAACGAATTTATTATCCTTTAGAATTTTAAGATGCCAAATTCAGGTAAATGTCATAACACAGTTATTCATAAAATGAAAAACACAACCCACCATTATTACTCATTATATGTAATTATATAATTTACATATAGTTAGACGATATTAATTAGACGATCAATATCATTGGTCTTGGGCCATGGACATGATCCATATCACATGTGCATTTGCGATTATAAATTAAATATTTAAACAAATAAGTCGATTTTCACAAAATTCGTTTTCAGATAATTTAACTTTAATGACTATCTTCTTTATAAAAGGACATCTGCACTTGTAGAGTTAATTGGTATGTCGATCTTTTTGCATAAGTTTAAAATTACATTAAAGTTTAAATAACATTAAATAACCTTGTAGTGTAACCATTGTAGCGATAAACTGTTTTAACAATAATAAACACTGAACTGTATCAATTCGAGTCAGTGAGTACACTTCAAGTCACTGTCTATTTCTGTTGAAAAACGATTTGAAAGCATCCGATATTGCACCCTCCGAACATCGGCAGAACGGCCTATACAAACTGAGACGTACTGACTGACTTGAACGAAAGTGGCGTTCCTTATTAAAGAGGAAGTACTCTCAGAGTCTTTCGTTTCGTTTTCGTTTGATAGTTGTTTAACGCCGCACTCAGCAATATATTTTAGCTATATGGTAGCGGTCTGTAAATAATCAAGTCTGGACCAGACAATCCAGTGATCAACAGCATGAGCATCGATCTACGCAACTGAGATGGCCTGTTTCAACCAAGTAATCGAGCCTGACCACCTGATCCCGTTAGTCGCCTCTTACGACAAGCATGGGTTGCTTAACATTAGCAACGATATTATTCCAGAACAACTCCAGCCAACTCATGCATCTACAAGCTATTGAGTGTAAAAAGGCAGGCCAGCCTCGATACAGTGTACCACAAATCGATATAGAACAGATCAAAACAAAGTCTACAAACTTCGTAGGTTTAAGACTAGAATCGTACACGATGTCACTGATTCGTGAACTGAAACAATAAACATCTACAGTTTACAGAACTGGGGCGGCCCAGATCAAAACAAACTACAAACTACGCAAGATTATGTATAGAATCATTAAGTTTGCCGAACTGAGCTCGCATGTTTATCCCAAACTGCACTGTAACGAGTTGTTTAACTGTAAACGAATTAATGTTTTTAAAAAACTAAGTATATTACGTAATACCATCATGGAAACTGTACAATGTTCCATGTAAACCATCCCGCCATCCTTTGTACGCTGAATTATATATTTGTACCTCTATTGCCGAGTATCCCGGCTTAAGCGTAATAAAAGCTCTGTTCTGTCCATCTATTGCACTAAGCGAACCTGGAGGGTCATGACGCACTGAAGCTTACCTTCATATGTAGGGCTGGGACGGGTAGGAAAACTTGGAATCGAGTACCCGCATGTACTTACCCGAATCGGAATCGAGTACCCGGAAATGTAAAGAATACAGCGCTTCTGTCAACTTTCTGAATATTATAGAAAACTTATAAGTGTTGCAATAGGACATTAAAATGATCTCAAGCTATATAATTTACGTCTGTTTGACCAATATAAAGAGTAACACCATTACTTACATTGCTCGTTAAAATAAACTTTTCGTTTTCGTAGTTATTATCTGCCCTTGTCATTACAGAGTTCTCTCCCTTTCCGGGTACTCGATTCCGAGAAATAGGACTCGATTCTAGCTGTACCCGACCCGGATTCGAGTACCCGAGTACCCGTCCCAGCCCTAGTAATGAATAGTTAAAAAGTTCATGGAAATACTTACATGATAACGCAGTCAACAAACCAGTGATCAACATTATGAGCAACCTTCCGAGACGATTCCAAGAGAATCTACGTCGCCTGCACTCTGTCGTAACTGGCGTTTGGGCTTCAGTAAACCCTACCACAGTTACTTACTAATTATGGTCGTTCCACATTGTTCGGGGAGATGGTAGCTCTGGCGCTCCACTCGCTTGGTCCGTTGCCGGATGCTAAGTCCCGGAGTGAGGGGTCGGGCGACCGTGACTTCCACATAACATTCATGTAGAGGCCCACATACATTCATAGATAAACGCAACACTAAGTTTATACTCACATAGTTTTTACTCTGTCTCAGTCCATCTCTAAATACAACTTCAACCACAGACAGGATAGGCTCGTACCACACGGGCAACTGAGTGGCGTGCACTGGCTTCTGTCACTTAAAAGCGCGCACCACCCGCTCCGTGCCAAACCTATCTTTTTATATGGTTCGAGCCTGGCCTGATCCTGATCACATGTTTCAACCCATCGTTTTGATTCGTTAATCCTATATCCGCCCCAGCACTCATGAATATTATAATTGGAAAATTATCGGTAAGTAAAGTTCAGTAACTCTCCCATTTTTATTGATCTGTTCTGTCTCTAGCGACGTATATGTTTCTACCTGACGACTAAACGCCATTCTCTTTAGACTTTCTGTCTCCCAACAGTGTCTAGACGCTATCCACCATGAGCCAACTGCAAATCTATATACGGGGCCTGATGTAATTCTCTTACTGATTTAGAGATGCATTTTTTACCTTATAACAACTCTTAGGGAAAGAATAGAAACAAGCTAGAGAAGGTTCTGTACACGATATATAAAATATCTCGATGCCTTGACAGTTACGTTACACTGTGAGAACTTATGCAGTCGTTGTTTTCACGGCTTGGCAGAGTGTAATCTGCGTCTCTTTTCATAAAACTATAGTTAAAGATCACAAAACGACCGCCTTATAAGCTGCATTTACTGTTCGCAACCTACATTTCATGAAAATGAAGTTTACGCCTCGCCTGTATTTTCAGTATTCTGTAACGCACCCATTTACCCAAAAAGCCTCCTCTTTGCTAAACTGGCATATAGTGATTTTATGTACGCTTGAGTCAATAGAACAGAAACGCCAAAATCCTTTCCACATCCATAATGCATCTAACTGTATCAGGAGTATGTGTTTATTTGACACCGTATTCAGCAGTATTACGACGCGATATGTAAAAAGTCAATCTGGACCAGACAATCCAGTGATTAACACGTCCAGATGTTTGTTATTATATCAATGAGATTTTGTTTGGTTTAAATTAGGTTAGGTTATTGCCTTTGTAGTCCCTGTTTTCAGAGTTTGCATCACTTTTAATCACTGGTAATATTACATCGAAGTGTAACAAGCCGTCTTTACCGGTGTATTGGTAAGTGACAGAGTACTGTTTGGTTGTGTTATTTATTGTGGCTTACCGCCACACCTGGCAATAGTCCAGATACGTGAGGATGGTCACATTTGGACCAGACAATCCAATGATTGACATCATGAGCATTGAAACCTATCGATGTCTTGTCGTCTGCGATTGTCGACTACTTAGGTAAATCGGCCATTATGCATGCACGGGTACCAGTGTTAAAGAATCAGGGACACCTTTACACTAAAGTTCGTGAAGTCGATGACAAACAAGGACATATCTATTAGCAAACACTAAAATTTAATATCTACTTTCACAACTAAAGTGTGATTGGACTGACGAGTGGAAAGAATATAACATGTCATTCTGACAAAAGTGCTATTGACAAACAAGGACATATTTATTAGCAAAAACTAAAATTTAATATCTACTTTCACAACTAAAGTGTGATTGGACTGACGAGTGGAAAGAATATAACATGTCATTCTGACAAAAGTGCTATTGACAAACAAGGACATATTTATTAGCAAACACTAAAATTTAATATCTACTTTCACAACTAAAGTGTGATTGGACTGACGAGTGGAAAGAATATAACATGTCATTCTGACAAAAGTGCTGTTGACATGGTTCGGTCACTAGCCCATGTTATTCGGATGCTTGAACAGATCACCCTTACTTATGTCTGTTAGCCGATTAGCAGGGCGGATAATGGAAAAATCGTTCACTTTGTGATACAAGCAACACAATTTGCATACGTGTTCACTTTGGTCCACTTACTGAAAACATAACTTAAAATTCCAAGATGGCTGCCATTTTTCAAGATGGCCGTTGGCATAAAGAAGAAGGTGGTTATATTGAGACACGACGCTGTGTTGCTTCTCATCAAAGCCCTGTGTGAACAAGGCAAGGGTGGGGTAGAATCAAAACACTGGTCCAAAATACAGACTACCTAACGATAACGGACAATATTCCAAGTCTTGGGTCTTTTATCAATGAGCATCACAAAGTAACTTCCCAAAAATTCTGAAAGTATCTGTTCTTGCACTGACAGCCTAAGGTCACACAGCAGAATCTAAAAGGGAATTCAGTGCACAGAATCAAGTAAAACAGCACCTAGGAACAGGCTCAGTTCTCACAGAGTGGATGACCGCCTTATAAAAAGTGGAAATGGGATGCTCGATGTACTAGACTTCAGAAAAACAGAGGAAACCCTTCAGTAATACCAGGTGTCCCAATTCAGTGGACTTTGTTTAAGTGACTTGCCACAATAAGTGGAATGGACAGTTATAACAGTCACTGGTAACTTCCAACCCTGCCATTATATAAATGACTTCATACAGTTAATATGTAGTATTATCTGCCCCTATTTCCGGACTGTTACATATTTTTCTTCCGCGTTAGTACCTGTACCTGCACATCATGAATCCATTCATTATTATTTACCATGTCTCAGACAATGGCCCCATTACTTCACCTTTTGTTGAAGCTGATATCCATATGAATTCGGTTTCTCTGCAAAACACAGGATGGACTTTCTGATCAGGGGAAATAGAGGCTTATAAATTCTCTTCAGGAATGAGTAAACCCTTTGCTTGTTGTTTAATGCCGCACTCAGTAATATGACAGCTGTATGACTGTAATCGAGTCTAGGCCACACAGTGCAGTGATTGGCTTCATGAGATTCGATCTACACAACGAGATGTGAAATTATTAGTTGCAAGCACAGTTGCCCCTTGCTACAGATTCAGGTTTAGAATGCCCTCCAAACAGTTCAGATTTCGGTTGCTGAAAAACACTTCTAAACATTATCTTCATGAGTCAAACGAGCGAAACATCAACATGTACATATCTTCTTTTAGATCTGTGAGATCAATTCTAACTGACTTAAACATAGTAAAATACTTTATCTTGGATGAAGTAATGCCACAGAAATGGCAGTGGGTGATTGTATGGCCGCTTCAGAGCGTCATCATCACCATTGCAAATATTGAGTAACAATTGATGAAATGTGATGTAGTCAGCAATCTTTCGTACAAAATAATTATACATACACGCAGAGTGTGATCTGTAAAAAAGTAAATAAAAAAAGTACTTTAATTCCTTCAGTAAAGTAATCATTTTCTATTAAAGTAACCAAATTCACCCGTAAAAGAGACACCCCTGACCTACGTTGTGTTTCAGGCGACATCGAGCGGCCTATTCCTTGCATTGAGTGATCGTACTCTGACGTCAAGTGACGTTATAACTGATGATGAAGTCGATTGTCTGGACCTAACTCTGTTATTACAGACAGCCGTCGTATAGACATGAGTATTCTTAACCGGTCCGTACCTTTTTAAAAAAAATACTTAAATATTTAACTTCTTTATTTTCAAGTCGGTCGGGCCATGAGAAACACGAAACTTAAACATATTTCCCTCCATTAACCTTGAGTGTTAACAAATTTTCCTAAAACCTTAGAATATGGAGATAAAGACATATTGGTGGTCACCACGTTCAGAAAGAATGGGGTGAGATGGCAATACAAGTTTGGTTCAAAATATGCAAATATGGGTTGAAAATTCAAAGGCATTTTAACGTTGTACGTTGAAAGTGTATTGTTGTAACTGGTGCTTGGGAGTTAGTAAACCCTACAACAGTTACCTACTAATAGTGGCCGTTCCACGTTGTCAGGGGAGAAGGTAGCTTCAGGGTAGCAAAGGGCAAATGTGAAGTGCGTTTGCGTGATCATCGACAGCGGGGACATATGATGATAAAAGTAATAATAACCATTCATGAATCACAGTTCATACTGAGGCATGGAAGTGTACTTGCGTCAATTTCGATCCCGACATCGACAGCGATACAGATTCTATCAAACTGCTATTATCAGTTTGCCACCGCTTTTTTCTGAGATGTAGCCAAGAAGTAGAAACTGGTGGAATGCAACCGTTAAAGCATATCATGATGCACAATGGTAAGAGAACTTTAGAATACCAAGAGTTATCTTCCATATTTGTCAGAAACTTCAACCCATTGAGACACAATCCTGTGTCCGTCAAGCTTTGACCACAGAGCACCGAATAGCTGTCACCCTGTATTACTTGGCCACTTCTGTAGACCATCGTACCGTGGGGAATCTCTTTGGAATTCATAAATCTATAGTGTATCTGATCATCCATGAGGTTTGTGACTGTATATGCTTATAGGTGTTCCCTGACTTTGTGAAATTTCCAGAAGGTCATGACCTCAAGCAGGTCGTCACAGGCTTCAAGAACAAATGGAAATTCCCAATCATTTGTCCAAGGTATTGCCATGCAGACTACGTCAATCGCAAAGGCTGGTTGGTACCTTATCGTGATGTCGGCTGTATGTGATGACCGCTACAGGTTTACTGATGTCTGTAATGGATGGCAAGGCGCATCCATGATGCCAGACTGCTCGCGATCCTTAACTAAAGCGCTGCAAGGTCGTCTTCTTCAATCATCAGCAGAATGGATTCAAACTGTAGATGATGGAAACCATGATGTTGACATGCCATTGGTTTTAATAGTGGACCTACCCTACCCTATGTGTTTCTGGTTGTTAAAACCTTACTTTAACTGAGGAGGACTCACCCTGCTCAGACCCACTTCAACTATAGGCTCAGCAGTGCTCGTATGACGATCGAAAATGCCTTTGGGCGTTTCAAAGGTCATTGGAGAAGATTTCTGAAAAGAATAGATGTGAATGTGTACTTTGTTCCGACACTAGCTGCAGCTGCAGTTGCACTGCACAATATCTGCAAAAATGCAAATGACGCATCTCAACCAGAGTGGTTCAATGTCGACAACGATTATCCTGGCGTGGAACTCCAAATGGGGCAAATGGCACAGAATAATGTCAACCGAACTCTCCTTCGGGAGGCGCGCACTCTGCAATTTGCTGCAGCAGGGAACTAAGCAACAAGCCGAGAAGCAGCAAGAATTCAAATTGAAAACTGTAAAATATTGTCAGGAACATAAAAACTTTATTTCAATACCAAATACGTATTGGACTCCTCTTGATTTTCATTGTGTTATTTATACATGAGTGATATCAATGTTCATAACAACAATCAATTATTCTAAATTAAATGGTTATGCAATAAAAATATAACATTACTACTATTTATGTTACTTTTTTAAAAATAGAAGCTATTTTTTATGAAGAAACAAAGAAAACGAAACTGACATCTTTTTCTTAGATTTATACGAAATGAACATATATCGATTCATTAAGCTGTTAAAAATGCCCAAAATTAAAATGTCAAAAGCGCTTACATTTGCAATTGCCCCTTGGGCAGTATTTGCTTCAGGGATATTCGAATTTGCTCCACCTCTGAAGGTAGGGCAAAGTTTGTCCATAGGGCAAGTGTGCTTACATGATGAAATCTGTCTCCAGGGAAAGAGAAGGCTGGTACCTAACGGGGCAACTGAGTGGCGTGAACTTGCTTCCCGAGGATGCCGAGCGTGCACCACTTTACCAGCGCTAAACCTGTCTTTTTATATGGTTCGAGACTGACCTGATCTTGATCACATGTTTCAACTCGTCGTTTTGATTCGTTAATCCTGTATCCGACCTAGCACTCACGAATATTGGGCAGCACCGTTCGGTCACTCACCCCTTATCATATTGGTTTGTTGGTACGTAAGACCACAGCATTCAAAATAGATTTATCATTGCCAGAGTTTTAATCGTAGAATGTATGTTATTTTAATTTATGGCTAGATTGTCTAAACATGCTAACAGCTGAAGGGATGGTGTAAATCCAGCTAGGATCCATGCAGGAAGCAAATGTACTGTAAGTCCCCATGGTCCCTAGTATGGTGATCTACCCTCAGCTGTTGGCAATCTATAGCCTGTTTTTTATATTGTAATGTCTTCTGTAGTTGAAATATTTTAAATTTACATACTAGTTTTATATTCATAATTGTGATAATCTAGTTGTTCTACTGTCCTTTGTTGACAGTCTTTTTATAATTTACATGTATTTATGGCGAATTTAAACTTGTTTTAGTCACGATATGGCTGAAATATTGCCGATGTGACTGTAAATCTTAACTCACTCACTCACTCACGCATCGGTTTGTTAATGTAAGATTAATCTGTTCTGTCTTTCACGAGGGATGTGTTCCTAGCTTAAGGCTAAACGCAATTCTCTCTAGACTTTCTGTATCCACACCGTGCCTAACCGTTATCACTCATCAGCAAACTGCAAATCTAGTACGGAATTTGATGTAATTCTCTAATGCTTTAGGGATGCATTTTTACCTTATAACTGTATTCAAAACCATGATAAATCATATACACCTAAAACCTAAAAATAAAACCGCCGCCTTTCAATTGGTGTCATGAGTCATGGAATAAAGAGGTATTTATCTGTTTTGATATGGGTAAAGTTTGTAATTTCAATATGGAACATTTTATATCGAGATGGGAACAGACCGTGGGCTGAATTTCTGCCTCTGAATAGGTCTAGTTAAATCCCTCAGAACTCTTTAATATTGGATACCTTACGTCACTTTGGCACCATTGCGGTGGGTCAGCTCCCTGTGATAAGAAGCTTGGGGAAGCAGCAGGTTTGGCCATCATGGATGTCTTCTCTTTAGAACTGTTCCCCACCGTCTTCCGGCATTCCACCAAAGGAGCAAGTTCCTCCTTCCCGTAGCAGAAGGCAACAATCATTGTTTTCTGATAATTCCTAGTGACGCAACTCTGCCCACCAAATTGTTTCCGAATGTTCAAAATCCTCAAAACTAACCACACGTAATGTGTCTTTCGTAGGTGACATTATATATATTTTATGACAGCTACTCAATGTGGTTATGGTTATAGATATTCTATAAACATTACTGTACCGAATAAATACTTTATTGTGGCAAGCAAAGAAAATTGGTTTTGGGGTTTAGGTGAGGTTGTGACAGTGTTATACATAAGCGTAAAGACTTCTTGTACAATTCATGCGAACCGTGAAGATCCGGGTTAGAATTGGTCTTCGGCATGCTTGTCGTAAGAGACGACTAAAGTGTCGCGGCGGACTTTGTTGACACACGTCATCGTATCCCAATAGCATAGATTGATGCTCATGATGTTGATCACTGGACTGTCTGGTCAAACCTCGAGTGCGGCGTTAAACAACAAACCAGCCAAGCAACCAACCAACTTAATTGATGCGGTCGACTGAATTGAGATTGGTCTTCTGATCAAGGTTACGATATAACAGGTGATGTTCCCACTATCTCTCACACTTCATATGTCGGCGGTGACCTCGGCCGCGACTTGGTTTTATTATATTTGGCTGCTTTTCTGTCCTGGAAGGTCCGCTGACCCTCCTCCTCACCCGTGAAGATCCAGGTTAGAACTGATCTTCACCAACCCATGCATGCTTGTCGTAAGAGGCGACTAACGGGATCGGGTGGTCAGGCTCGCTGACTTGGTGGACACATGTCATCGTATCCCATTTGAGTAGATCGATACTCATGCTGTTGATCACTGGATTGTCCGGTCAAGACTGGATTATTTACGGACCGCCGCCATATAGCTGGAATATTGCTGAGTGCAGCGTTAAACAACAAACCAGCCAACCAAGGCAAGTTTGTTGGCAGCGCCCTGCCTCTATTGGTGTTTGGCCGTTTGGCCGTCCTCGGAGGTCTGTTGGCCGTCCTCCTGCCGGAAACACTCAACAGAGACCTTCCGGAGACCAGAACAGCCTATGACATTGCAAATCATCTCAAATAGTTAGCACATTTCACCACTACTTGGGAATAGCGAATAAATGTTGTGGATTATTCCCATTTAAATACTAGTATCAATAGCGTGTATGCCCGACAGTCGTCGTAGCAACGTTACCGTCTTTTGACAAGCCTACACTGTCGTCATTGTTTAAAAGATTGATGTTGTGTCATCAATAGATGTGTACCTGAAATTACAAGGAATGGAAATTACAAGTGACTTCGTTAACAAGTGAGTTTTCGTCATTTTATTGCATCCCAAGAACAATGGCCTTCGGTACTATACCTAGGTGCCATAATAAGACTGACCGGTAAATTGTAAATGATGGTTTCGGTAGTGAAGAATGGTAGCAATAGCTGGCACGCTATCGCAATACTCCTGTCGCCTTATTTACGTCAAAACATTTCAATGCAAGCCATTATCCCTTGACTATAAATAGCACGCTACAATCACGCTCGATGGTTAATTATAATGTTATTCAACACGACTGGCTGCCTTAGAAGTAATTACAGTGTTTGTGTCATCACTGTAACTATGTATGCCTGATTTATTCATATAACTGTCAGGGCTTTTTGCCATTTACACCCAGCGGAATTGATCATGGAGACTGGATAATCTCTGGCGTTGACATCATATCTTCAATGGTATACATGAACACAAGATGATTTGATCATGATCACCCTGCTCGAAGTAATAGTATGGCCACTTATTTTTAACAGTGTTTCAAAGATATGTCAATCTCTCAACATACATGATGTCATTTTATCACAAGGCACAGCCAAACAGGTTATACAGTACAACCAGAAATTATTGAGAATTTAAAGATTGTAAATTTTTTATTTTTTTCACTCATTACTCACGTATAAAATGTGAATATTAGCAGAACATAACTCCAGATTCAAAGACAGGTGAACAGTTAATATTTTGTCAAGTCACCATGGGCAGCAATGCAGGCTTCAATGTGGCGGGGCATACTACTGATCAAAGAAGTTAGAAAGTCGTGGTCCATGCTGTCCAAATATCGGACCACCTCTTCTTTCATTTCAGCAATATTTGTCAGATTTTTCTTATTGACACTTTCCTTCATAAGTCCCCAAACATTTTCTATTGGATTTAGGTCAGGGCTATAGCTTGGCCAATCTAATAATGTCATATTTTGGGTCCGAAACCAGGCCTGTGAATGCTTTGAACGATGTTTCGGGTCGTTGTCCTGCTGGAAAATCCAAAATTTCCGTAGAACACGTGAGCAGATGGAAGTAAATGTCCCTCGAGAATATCTGTGTACCGCTCACTGTTCATATTCCCTTCAAATACACAGAGGGGCGTTGCCCAAACACAGATATGCCACCCCACACGTTAAATTTCGGACTGTACTCTGGGCGCTGATACAAAGGTGTTTCAGTTTGTTTGGTCCAGAATATCAGTGTATTAGGAAACAGCCACACAGAACTTTCATCTAAGAAAATCACATTGTCCCAGTTAAAATTTCTATGCTGTAAGCACCAGTTCAACCTTCGCTCCTTTCGTTCAGGTTTCATGATCGGTGATGGAATTCCTCGACTTCTCTGCCAAGCCATTGCATGCAGCTCAGTTCTTATTGTCTCATTACAGACAGCCACAGTTCCTCTATCAATCATATCCAGCCTTAAGTTTTCTAAGCTCCTTCGTTTGGTTTTAGAAACAAGAATATCAAGCCGCCTCCTGTCACCGACAGTCAATTTTCTGGGCCTACTTGCGCATCCCTGGTGCTCAATGCCATATCCATTTGCAATATTTTTCAAAACACGATCAACAGTGGACAAAGGGATGCCTGTTCTACTTGAAATCACTTTAGCTGATCTGATGTCCTTGTTATAATACTCTAAAATCAACTTCCTCTTCTCTACATCATCCATACTGAGGATCACTGAAAATGTCGTCTGCTAGCAAGTAAACAAAGGGGATAACTCTTCACAAACTAATGAAAAAGGATTAACGGAGTCGTCTCTCTTGAATGAAACCAAGCACTTGATAGCTGGTCAAGGTTGTTTATACTAGAAATCCAATTAAACATTTTCCTAAAATTCTCAATAATTTCTGGTCATACTATATCTACGATATTTAAAGAACTCAAGAAAATGGACGAATCAAGCTGGTTTGCAGAACTGTGGAACGATACAAGAAACCCGCAAAATGGAAATAAACTTCGTCACTACTGTTTGATTAAAGAAGATTTGGTGCCTGAATTATATGTTCAAACGATTATGTCCAGACAGCTAAGAAAATACACTGCAAGATTAAAATGTGGAAGCCTCCCCCTATATATAGAAACAGGCCGGCACACCAGACCCTCCACCCATTTAGAGTTAAGACTTTGTAAATTTTGTACATATTTTATCTCTGAATGGAAATTTTATGATGACCTGCGTAATAACCTTAGTCTTTGCCTTTACAATGCACAGGGGCCTACAGATCTCTTTGTCAAATTGTTAACTTGAAAATAACCCAAACAATATTAAATGTATTTGTACTGTAATTAGAACCATGTATTTTAGACGTCAACTATTTCTGTGATTTTATGATAGTGTCTCATAAGCCAAAAAACGACTGGTTTAGCTATAATCACGATTTTATATTGTATTCTTAACTTGTGACACTTTAATAAACTATTTCTGTCTGTCTTCTGTCTGTCTATATAGTGCTGGGCCTAGATTTTCGAAGCTCTCTTAGCGCTAAGATAGTCGTAAATTAATGTTAATGTATGGCACTTACGACTATCTTAGCCTAAGAGAGCTTGGAAACTCTAGGCCCTGATCTCCACTCCAAGCGCATACAACATGATGGACATTGCTACCCCGGATAACACAAGCTGCCTGTGAGGAGCCATGACTTATATCACCGGGTACCCATTTTCTGCTAGGTGAACAGAGGCAATTCTGAACAAACTTACTTTTAGTTTAAACATTTCGAAATACAAGAAATGGGTATCGGTGAACAAGCTAGGGGCTTCCAAACACCTCTCCCGTACAACATAGAGAGAAGGAAATATAATTGAGGTGGCATCATAAAATAATCATTTGAGTGTTGTTGGCAAGTGTTATCAATATAGCAGTAATGATGTCGTACATCAATCAAAATTATGGGTGAGGTGAGGTGAGGTGAGGTGAGGTGAAATTGGGTTTAACGTCGTGCTTGAGAATATTTCGCTCATATGACGACGTGCATGCGTGTGTATGTATGTGTATGTGCGGCTGCTTGTTCTAGCCCAGACTGAAGCTGGTTTTATAGTGCTAGCCCACTGAGATACCACGCCGCAGTGAAGCATGAATACCCCACTAAGACACATTATACTGACTCCGAGCCGACCAGTCCTTGTTGTACCCATTAATGCCCAACGCCAGGCAGGGACCAACAAGTACCATATTTTAACGTCTTTTGGTATGACGCGGTCGGGGATCGAACCCGCGACCTTCCGCTCTCCGGGCGGACGCTCTAACCACTACACCACGGAGGCGGTCTCAAAATTATAGCAGTATTTTAAAAGGTATATGGCAAAAGTATGTGATTATGTTTCATATCTTTGCGAAATTATGGAGTTATATGTTTCATATCTTAGCATTTACAAAAGCAGGATATCTACCTGATAAAAGTATGAAGCTGTGTACTGAATTCAAGATTTCCATATTCGTTTTTAAGTTTGAGCTGGAATGACCGTAAAGGACAGAATTTAAATCAAAACCATTAACAAAGTAATACAAAAATTGTCTGATCAACTCTCAATCGGGGCAGACAAAGAAATAATGTAGATTGTCTTCAGTGTGGTAGCCACAGCTACACATTGCACTGTCAGCTATATATCACACATTTTGTGGTTCTCAACACCGCACCTGCATTTGTGGTTGACAATAGCACACCTGCATCTGTGGTTGTCAGCAACACACCTGTATTTTTGATTGTGAGCACCGTACCTGTACATTGTGGCAGGGGGGATACTCTACTCTTATATAGTCTCCCTGATTGTGGTTGTCAGCGCCACACCTGAATCTGTAGTTGTCAGCAACACACCTGGATTTTTGATTGTCAACACCGCACCTGTACTTGTGGTTGTCAGCAACAACCTGCATTTGTGGTTGTCAGCGCCACACCTGCATCTGTAGTTGTCAGCAACACACCTGTATGTTTGATTGTCAACACCGCACCTGTATTTGTCGTTGACAGCAACAACCTGCATTTGTGGCTCTGAGCAACACCCATATCAAAGTTTTGTTTGTAGTCTTTAGTTTAATGACAACTCCCACACATGGCAGGTTGTACAACACATGTACATAATTAGATGCAAATTTCCTACTGTTTAGTACAAGAACACGACACATGCCGATCTGCATTTGTTTACATTACAATGACCGGTGTGCACGATCAATTAGTCTGGAACAATGATACTCGCCACAGCTTGAAGGGGAATTCTGTTTTGGAATTTTTAAAACATTCTTCTCTAAAAGTGTAATATACAGAGAGAATAGAACTGACAGTCAGAGACTAATTGAAAATAGTCTTCAGCAGAGACATGCAATAAGGATACACACGTACACAAACAGAAGAAATAAAGTCTGGTGACGTGTCTGTAGATTAACAATAAGGATACACACGTACACAAACAGAAGAAATAATGTCTGGTGACGTGTCTGTAGATTAACAATAAGGATACACACGTACACAAACAGAAGAAATAATGTCTGCTGACGTGTCTGTAGATTGGACAATAAGGATACTGCTGACACGTACACAAACAGAAGAAATAATGTCTGCTGACGTGTCTGTAGATTAACAATAAGGATACACACGTACACAAACAGAAGAAATAATGTCTGGTGACGTGTCTGTAGATTAACAATAAGGATACACACGTACACAAACAGAAGAAATAATGTCTGGGGACGTGTCTGTAGATTAACAATAAGGATACACACGTACACAAACAGAAGAAATAATGTCTGCTGACGTGTCTGTAGATTAACAATAAGGATACACACGTACACAAACAGAAGAAATAATGTCTGCTGACGTGTCTGTAGATTAACAATAAGGATACACACGTACACAAACAGAAGAAATAATGTCTGCTGACGTGTCTGTAGATTAACAATAAGGATACACACGTACACAAACAGAAGAAATAATGTCTGCTGACGTGTCTGTAGATTAACAATAAGGATACACACGTACACAAACAGAAGAAATAATGTCTGCTGACGTGTCTGTAGATTAACAATAAGGATACACACGTACACAAACAGAAGAAATAATGTCTGCTGACGTGTCTGTAGATTAACAATAAGGATACACACGTACACAAACAGAAGAAATAATGTCTGCTGACGTGTCTGTAGATTAACAATAAGGATACACACGTACACAAACAGAAGAAATAATGTCTGCTGACGTGTCTGTAGATTAACAATAAGGATACACACGTACACAAACAGAAGAAATAATGTCTGGTGACGTGTCTGTAGATTAACAATAAGGATACACACGTACACAAACAGAAGAAATAATGTCTGCTGACGTGTCTGTAGATTAACAATAAGGATACACACGTACACAAACAGAAGAAATAATGTCTGCTGACGTGTCTGTAGATTAACAATAAGGATACACACGTACACAAACAGAAGAAATAATGTCTGCTGACGTGTCTGTAGATTAACAATAAGGATACACACGTACACAAACAGAAGAAATAATGTCTGCTGACGTGTCTGTAGATTAACAATAAGGATACACACGTACACAAACAGAAGAAATAATGTCTGCTGACGTGTCTGTAGATTAACAATAAGGATACACACGTACACAAACAGAAGAAATAATGTCTGCTGACGTGTCTGTAGATTAACAATAAGGATACACACGTACACAAACAGAAGAAATAATGTCTGCTGACGTGTCTGTAGATTAACAATAAGGATACACACGTACACAAACAGAAGAAATAATGTCTGCTGACGTGTCTGTAGATTAACAATAAGGATACACACGTACACAAACAGAAGAAATAATGTCTGCTGACGTGTCTGTAGATTAACAATAAGGATACACACGTACACAAACAGAAGAAATAATGTCTGGTGACGTGTCTGTAGATTAACAATAAGGATACACACGTACACAAACAGAAGAAATAATGTCTGCTGACGTGTCTGTAGATTAACAATAAGGATACACACGTACACAAACAGAAGAAATAATGTCTGCTGACGTGTCTGTAGATTAACAATAAGGATACACACGTACACAAACAGAAGAAATAATGTCTGCTGACGTGTCTGTAGATTAACAATAAGGATACACACGTACACAAACAGAAGAAATAATGTCTGCTGACGTGTCTGTAGATTAACAATAAGGATACACACGTACACAAACAGAAGAAATAATGTCTGGTGACGTGTCTGTAGATTAACAATAAGGATACACACGTACACAAACAGAAGAAATAATGTCTGGTGACGTGTCTGTAGATTAACAATAAGGATACACACGTACACAAACAGAAGAAATAATGTCTGCTGACGTGTCTGTAGATTAACAATAAGGATACACACGTACACAAACAGAAGAAATAATGTCTGCTGACGTGTCTGTAGATTAACAATAAGGATACACACGTACACAAACAGAAGAAATAATAATGTCTGCTGACGTGTCTGTAGATTAACAATAAGGATACACACGTACACAAACAGAAGAAATAATGTCTGCTGACGTGTCTGTAGATTGACAATAAGGATACACACGTACACAAACAGAAGAAATAATGTCTGCTGACGTGTCTGTAGATTAACAATAAGGATACACACGTACATAAACAGAAGAAATAATGTCTGGTGACAATAAGGATACACACGTACACAAACAGAAGAAATAATGTCTGGGGACGTGTCTGTAGATTAACAATAAGGATACACACGTACACAAACAGAAGAAATAATGTCTGCTGACGTGTCTGTAGATTAACAATAAGGATACACACGTACACAAACAGAAGAAATAATGTCTGCTGACGTGTCTGTAGATTAACAATAAGGATACACACGTACACAAACAGAAGAAATAATGTCTGGTGACGTGTCTGTAGATTAACAATAAGGATACACACGTACACAAACAGAAGAAAATAAGGATAATGTCTGCTGACGTGTCTGTAGATTAACAATAAGGATACACACGTACACAAACAGAAGAAATACACAAACAGAAGAAATAATGTCTGGTGACGTGTCTGTAGATTAACAATAAGGATACACACGTACACAAACAGAAGAAATAATGTCTGCTGACGTGTCTGTAGATTAACAATAAGGATACACACGTACACAAACAGAAGAAATAATGTCTGCTGACGTGTCTGTAGATTAACAATAAGGATACACACGTACACAAACAGAAGAAATAATGTCTGGTGACGTGTCTGTAGATTAACAATAAGGATACACACGATACACACGTACACAAACAAACAGAAGAAATAATGTCTGGTGACGTGTCTGTAGATTAACAATAAGGATACACACGTACACAAACAGAAGAAATAATGTCTGGTGACGTGTCTGTAGATTAACAATAAGGATACACACGTACACAAACAGAAGAAATAATGTCTGGTGACGTGTCTGTAGATTAACAATAAGGATACACACGTACACAAACAGAAGAAATAATGTCTGCTGACGTGTCTGTAGATTAACAATAAGGATACACGTACACAAACAGAAGAAATAATGTCTGGTGACGTGTCTGTAGATTAACAATAAGGATACACACGTACACAAACAGAAGAAATAATGTCTGCTGACGTGTCTGTAGATTAACAATAAGGATACACACGTACACAAACAGAAGAAATAATGTCTGCTGACGTGTCTGTAGATTAACAATAAGGATACACACGTACACAAACAGAAGAAATAATGTCTGCTGACGTGTCTGTGTAGATTAACAATAAGGATACACACGTACACAAACAGAAGAAATAATGTCTGCTGACGTGTCTGTAGATTAACAATAAGGATACACACGTACACAAACAGAAGAAATAATGTCTGCTGACGTGTCTGTAGATTAACAATAAGGATACACACGTACACAAACAGAAGAAATAATGTCTGCTGACGTGTCTGTAGATTAACAATAAGGATACACACGTACACAAACAGAAGAAATAATGTCTGCTGACGTGTCTGTAGATTAACAATAAGGATACACACGTACACAAACAGAAGAAATAATGTCTGGTGACGTGTCTGTAGATTAACAATAAGGATACACACGTACACAAACAGAAGAAATAATGTCTGCTGACGTGTCTGTAGATTAACAATAAGGATACACACGTACACAAACAGAAGAAATAATGTCTGCTGACGTGTCTGTAGATTAACAATAAGGATACACACGTACACAAACAGAAGAAATAATGTCTGCTGACGTGTCTGTAGATTAACAATAAGGATACACACGTACACAAACAGAAGAAATAATGTCTGCTGACGTGTCTGTAGATTAACAATAAGGATACACACGTACACAAACAGAAGAAATAATGTCTGCTGACGTGTCTGTAGATTAACAATAAGGATACACACGTACACAAACAGAAGAAATAATGTCTGCTGACGTGTCTGTAGATTAACAATAAGGATACACACGTACACAAACAGAAGAAATAATGTCTGCTGACGTGTCTGTAGATTAACAATAAGGATACACACGTACACAAACAGAAGAAATAATGTCTGCTGACGTGTCTGTAGATTAACAATAAGGATACACACGTACACAAACAGAAGAAATAATGTCTGCTGACGTGTCTGTAGATTAACAATAAGGATACACACGTACACAAACAGAAGAAATAATGTCTGCTGACGTGTCTGTAGATTAACAATAAGGATACACACGTACACAAACAGAAGAAATAATGTCTGCTGACGTGTCTGTAGATTAACAATAAGGATACACACGTACACAAACAGAAGAAATAATGTCTGCTGACGTGTCTGTAGATTAACAATAAGGATACACACGTACACAAACAGAAGAAATAATGTCTGCTGACGTGTCTGTAGATTAACAATAAGGATACACACGTACACAAACAGAAGAAATAATGTCTGCTGACGTGTCTGTAGATTAACAATAAGGATACACACACACAAACAGAAGAAATAATGTCTGCTGACGTGTCTGTAGATTAACAATAAGGATACACACGTACACAAACAGAAGAAATAATGTCTGGTGACGTGTCTGTAGATTAACAATAAGGATACACACGTACACAAACAGAAGAAATAATGTCTGCTGACGTGTCTGTAGATTAACAATAAGGATACACACGTACACAAACAGAAGAAATAATGTCTGGTGACGTGTCTGTAGATTAACAATAAGGATACACACGTACACAAACAGAAGAAATAATGTCTGGTGACGTGTCTGTAGATTAACAATAAGGATACACACGTACACAAACAGAAGAAAAATAATGTCTGCTGACGTGTCTGTAGATTAACAATAAGGATACACACGTACACAAACAGAAGAAATAATGTCTGCTGACGTGTCTGTAGATTAACAATAAGGATACACACGTACACAAACAGAAGAAATAATGTCTGCTGACGTGTCTGTAGATTAACAATAAGGATACACACGTACACAAACAGAAGAAATAATGTCTGCTGACGTGTCTGTAGATTAACAATAAGATTAACAATAAGGATACACACGTACACAAACAGAAGAAATAATGTCTGCAGACGAAATAATGTCTGGTGACAATAAGGATACACACGTACACAAACAGAAGAAATAATGTCTGCTGACGTGTCTGTAGATTAACAATAAGGATACACACGTACACAAACAGAAGAAATAATGTCTGCTGACGTGTCTGTAGATTAACAATAAGGATACACACGTACACAAACAGAAGAAATAATGTCTGCTGACGTGTCTGTAGATTAACAATAAGGATACACACGTACACAAACAGAAGAAATAATGTCTGGTGACGTGTCTGTAGATTAACAATAAGGATACACACGTACACAAACAGAAGAAATAATGTCTGGTGACGTGTCTGTAGATTAACAATAAGGATACACACGTACACAAACAGAAGAAATAATGTCTGCTGACGTGTCTGTAGATTAACAATAAGGATACACACGTACACAAACAGAAGAAATAATGTCTGCTGACGTGTCTGTAGATTAACAATAAGGATACACACGTACACAAACAGAAGAAATAATGTCTGCTGACGTGTCTGTAGATTAACAATAGAGGATACACACGTACACAAACAGAAGAAATAATGTCTGGTGACGTGTCTGTAGATTAACAATAAGGATACACACACACACAAACAGAAGAAATAATGTCTGCTGACGTGTCTGTAGATTAACAATAAGGATACACACGTACACAAACAGAAGAAATAATGTCTGCTGACGTGTCTGTAGATTAACAATAAGGATACACACGTACACAAACAGAAGAAATAATGTCTGCTGACGTGTCTGTAGATTAACAATAAGGATACACACGTACACAAACAGAAGAAATAATGTCTGGTGACGTGTCTGTAGATTAACAATAAGGATACACACGTACACAAACAGAAGAAATAATGTCTGCTGACGTGTCTGTAGATTAACAATAAGGATACACACGTACACAAACAGAAGAAATAATGTCTGCTGACGTGTCTGTAGATTAACAATAAGGATACACACGTACACAAACAGAAGAAATAATGTCTGCTGACGTGTCTGTAGATTAACAATAAGGATACACACGTACACAAACAGAAGAAATAATGTCTGGTGACGTGTCTGTAGATTAACAATAAGGATACACACGTACACAAACAGAAGAAATAATGTCTGTCTGTGACGTGTCTGTAGATTAACAATAAGGATACACACGTACACAAACAGAAGAAATAATGTCTGCTGACGTGTCTGTAGATTAACAATAAGGATACACACGTACACAAACAGAAGAAGAAATAATGTCTGGTGACGTGTCTGTAGATTAACAATAAGGATACACACGTACACAAACAGAAGAAATAATGTCTGGTGACGTGTCTGTAGATTAACAATAAGGATACACACGTACACAAACAGAAGAAATAATGTCTGGTGACGTGTCTGTAGATTAACAATAAGGATACACACGTACACAAACAGAAGAAATAATGTCTGGTGACGTGTCTGTAGATTAACAATAAGGATACACACGTACACAAACAGAAGAAATAATGTCTGCTGACGTGTCTGTAGATTAACAATAAGGATACACACGTACACAAACAGAAGAAATAATGTCTGGTGACGTGTCTGTAGATTAACAATAAGGATACACACGTACACAAACAGAAGAAATAATGTCTGCTGACGTGTCTGTAGATTAACAATAAGGATACACACGTACACAAACAGAAGAAATAATGTCTGCTGACGTGTCTGTAGATTAACAATAAGGATACACACGTACACAAACAGAAGAAATAATGTCTGCTGACGTGTCTGTAGATTAACAATAAGGATACACACGTACACAAACAGAAGAAATAATGTCTGCTGACGTGTCTGTAGATTAACAATAAGGATACACACGTACACAAACAGAAGAAATAATGTCTGGTGACGTGTCTGTAGATTAACAATAAGGATACACACGTACACAAACAGAAGAAATAATGTCTGCTGACGTGTCTGTAGATTAACAATAAGGATACACACGTACACAAACAGAAGAAATAATGTCTGGTGACGTGTCTGTAGATTAACAATAAGGATACACACGTACACAAACAGAAGAAATAATGTCTGCTGACGTGTCTGTAGATTAACAATAAGGATACACACGTACACAAACAGAAGAAATAATGTCTGCTGACGTGTCTGTAGATTAACGTCATTCAATATCCTGTGCAACTGAATCTACAGTTACTATTTCATGGGTTATTTTCGTTAATTTCTACTATCTTAAATACCAATGGTGAGACAATTGAGAGAAACGGGGCACTTTAAAACAAGATTCCGAAAAAGATACAAATTTCAAATTCAAGTTCCTACACAACGATGACGCCGTGTGTCACTTATAGTAGGTGAAGGAAAATGTCGCGATGCAGAAGAATCTAAATTACATTCTACCACAGTAGCCTACATGTAGTTCCATATACCGTGTCTATATCATTAAACAAACCCTTAGTCACTATAAATATCCACATGGGTACAATGTGTGAAGCCAATTACTGGTGTGCCCCGTCGTGATATTGCTGGAATATTGCTAAAAGCGGCGTAAAACTTCATTCACTCACTGACTCTATAAGTATCATTTTGATAGAAAGAAGGAAGGCCATTTAATCTGAAAAGGGGCCCTTATGAGCTGGGAGTTTATGGAAAAGGAACAAAAGAGTTAAATCAAATTTTACGAAAACGTCATATCTGTATACGCACCACTATGTTCGGCGCACCACTCCCGGTAACGTCAAAAGTTATCTTTTCAAGCTGTTGTTGAGCAATTGATAAATGAAATATAAAATATGTTGCTTTGAGGCATTTTCATGACTTTAGGATTGGTCAAATGCTAGCTATCGCTGAGGATTTTTGTTTTATTATAATGGTATAGATGGTTTATTAATTCTATACAATGTGTTTGATGGATACTTTGTATATATCACAATTTATTTTCTTTCTTTTTAAAAAAAGAAATTTGCCATTAAATATAATTATTAGCGTAACAGTTTCACATAAAAAACATTAATTTGTCGAGACAAATCCGCACATATGCCGCGTATGAAAAATAGGTCGACATATAAAACAGCTTTAACAAGCATACGCAGTATCATGTACTTAAAAGGTTATTATAAATCTGTATTACATTGATTAACGATGGTTAACGAATGGATATTTTCTGTGGGTGGTTATATTCATTCGCGCAAGAATCTTATCGGTTTGGGACTATTTTGACCCAGTTTCGGCACTTTCCGGCGCACGCTACGGAAAATTACGAGCCGGCAGTTAATCACATCTCGAAGCAGACCACAGACCTAGTGGACATGGCCGGGGCCGGCGATCATTTCTTCGAAGGAACAGAGAAACTGTTAGAGGTGTGGTTTGCATCTTCCAGTGATGAAAAGTGCGATCTACGGACCGTTCCAAGGTGAAACTATGTTTTTATTACCTTGCCACATCGATCACGTGTATTGCCTCTCGGTCGAACACCGGCAGAAGAGGTGTACTCGGGCGACAGCAGATGCTAAGGCTTAGTATATTCTGTCACAAGTATCCACTATAAAAGTCAATGTTCAAATTCTGATTGGTGCTTAAAAACATGGTCGGGGGAAACAGACACGTAGCTTAGTATGTTCATATCGATGCTAACCTGCTCTTCACTTTTGTTGTCATTGTGCCAGTTTTCTCAAAATAACCCAATTCCATTGCGCCAGGAACAGGGGTTGTCATGACAACGTACATGTTATAACCTACCTGCAGTTCCTTAATCTCTTGAGGATAGGATCATGTTGGTGTGTTTGTGCATATATATCGTAGGTGTGAATAACAGCTTAATGCCCTGTTATCTAGTTTATTCATTTTCATCATGATTTGCATTATTTATTGAAGCAGTTTCTCAACGTTTTTCTAACCCGTAATGACAGAGAAATACTGCATACAAATGTTTTCTAAAATGTTTAATAATAAACTGGATCTCAGCACAGTGGTTCAAGTGTAAAGATTCCTGTAAGAGCACATCTGAATACTAGGCCTTGTATACCCCTAATTTAACAAGCGCAGGTAGCCCTGTTTGTGTTAATTATGTATTTAGTGTGAAAGTAAACCCCACTGTTTTACAGAGTGTATACCATCTTGATTGTTATGTTACTATCAAACTGTGCTATGATTTAGACACAGCTTAACATTGCATTAAGCCAGGCTCATTCACTTCTTATTGAGTTTGTTGATAAGCTATTTCCATACCATAATCCAGTTGTTTTTATGCGCTGTTGAAATTACATGCAAACCGTTTATTTATGTCACATCCCAACGTAACTAAACTCACTCACTCTTGCCAGCTCCTTCATATTGCCCAGGAGCTGCCATGTTGATATGACAGAATCATTGTTAAAAGCAGTTCTGTAACTGTAAGCAAATATTTATACCAGGAATTATCTAATATCCCAAACGAAGTGCCCTTGTGAGCGAATCGGGAAAAGATCATTATCATATTCAAATTTGGGATTTGGGGATTTTTTCCCTTAATTCAGAAGTATTCATAATTTTGATTTGCAACTTTTGATTCAATTCAGTGATGATAGAAGAACCTTTTAAGCCTCTTCTATTTTAGTTGTTTGTTATCAGTATGTACAGTTCACCTGTACAAGCCTTGTTACATCTGCAACAGGAGGAAATCTGAAACATATTAATTCCAGTTTGGGATTTTTTACTGAATTTGCTGCTGACTCTGAATATAATGGCCTCTGTCTGTGAACAGGGCTAGATATGGAAACCTATCTGGAGTGTACTGCACTGAATACTGTGTGCACAAGATGGAGCTGTGATACAGATGTGCTGGCATGTGTCAATTCTCCCATCACACAAGTCACAAAACTGGAACAAATATGATTTATGCTCACAACACAAAACAAATCTAGGTCAAACCAAAATCATTTTGGTTACCTGTTTCAGCCAATTCTAAGCAGGGTGGTAGGTGCTGTCTGTTTAAGTATTTTTGAAAGTTATCATTACATTGTAATTTGCAGTATGTCAGTAAAATTCTGATTTCAAATGAAGCTAATTACTGGGTTGTATTTAGTGATTATGGAAGCCCTATATATTTACTCTGAGAGCATAGGAAATGAACAAGACAAGAAATACAGTTCGCTCGACTCTGTGTATAGTGCTATAAAGTACAGTTTTTTCCCTGAACTCTATAGATTTAGATTTTTAATAATGACAAAGCCTTTTTAGCTGAAACATGCATCAATTGAGTTCATGCATCTGTTCCTACTGTTGATCTACCACAACAGATACGTAGTTGTTTGGAATACGCTTGGATGCTCATGACTTGTCACAGATTGCTGTATTGGTGGCGGCTTTGTAAAGGTTGTATTTGTTTATAGTCTGACATTTTGTGACCTTGACCTCAGAAACTGGCTTTTCAAAGGTCAAGGTAACACTCTATTCAATGAGTGTGAATTCCATTCCAAACAAATAATCCTGACACAAGAGTCACTCATGCTCATCCAGTATTCTCATATTCCTCTGATCAGTGTTAAAAGTTGTGGAAAGGAAATATTTTTTTTTATGGGATGGACAATATTTTCTTACACGAAAGACATGTATGACCCATTTTAATTCTTTGGATTTGCCTTTTGTATAAATCATTTAAATACACAATACCTGGTTGCCAAGAGGATATAGTTTGTAAAATTTATTGGTTCCAGATATTTAAAAAATGTGAAAGATTTTTTCAGTATGATAATTTTGTGATATTTTATTTGTTTGTTTATATTTTGTTTAACGCCACACTCAGCAATATTCAAGCTCTGTGGTGGTGGTCAGTTAATGATCGAGTCTGGACCAGATAATCCAGTGATTGCGTTGAAAGGAACTGTAGAAAAAAGTATCTGAAGTTACATCTCCTGTATTTGATGGTTGACCAGACAATTCGGTGATCAACAGCATGAGCATCGATCTACGCAATTGGGATGTGTTGACATGTGTCAACCAAGTTAGCCAGCCTGACCACCTGATACTGTTAGTCACCTCTTACAACAGGCATGGCTTACTGAAGAACAGTTCTAAGCCAGATCATCGCGGGTCTGATATTTATAGAAGTTTTTGATTTTGCAAATAAATATGCAATACCAAGCTGTTAAGGGAAGGATACTTTTCAGTTACACGAATGGCCTTTTCTTCTAAGACTTTCTTTGACCCACTGTGTGAATATCTTAGGGAAAGGACTTGTTTTTATGCCACCCGCCATATATGGCTGGGGGCATATAGGATTACTCTCCGTGTCCTTCCATCCGTACGAAACAGGGAATGTACTCTATCCACTTCTCCACAAAAAACGCTCTGTGGAATTCAATGAACTTATATATGGGCTTTCTTGGGACTCTAATGGTGTGCATCTTATATTCTGTTTTTGTATTTTATTGGTTTTTTTGTAAGTTTAGAGACATTTGAACTTAGGTACATTTTGCTGAATTTCTCTATGATGATAGTGTAATATAGGATGAAATCTATCCACTTCTCCACAAAAACTGCTCTACAGAATTGAATTAACTTCTACATGTCTTTCGTAGGGACTCTAAAGGTGTGCATTTTCGTAATTTTTTATGCAGTTTCTTAATTTTGTCACTTTTACAGATTTTTGAATTTTGTTCTATTCAGCCTGTTCGTTCCATCCAACAGGGGGTGTACGTTATCCACTTCTCCTCAAAAACTACTTTATGGAATTCATTTAGATTACACATGTGCTTTATAGGGACTCTAAAGGCGTGCATCTCATATTTTGATTTTGTATTTTATTTATTTTTCCAATTTTAATTTTCCGTTTGAACTTACATAAACTTTGTTGAATTTCTCTCTGAATATAGTGTTATAGGGGATGAAGTCTATCCACTTCTCCACAAAAGCTACTCTACAGAATTGATTGAGCTTCTACATGTGTTTCATTGGGACTCTAAAGGTGTGCATCTCATACCTTGTTCATCCAAGTTCTTAATTTTGTCACTTCTCCAGATGTTTGAACTTAGTTGAATTTGGTTCTATTCGTCCTGTTCGTCCCATACAACAGGGGGTGTACTTTATCCACTTCTCCTCAAAAACCACTGCACAAAACTTGTATAGCTTACATATGTCTTTTATAGAGACTCTAAAGGTTTGCATCTCATATTTTATTTTTGTATTTTATAGGTTTTTTTTATGTTTAGAGACATTTGAACTCTCTGATGATAGTGAAATATGGGATTAAGTCTATCCACTTCTCCACAAAAACTGCTCAACAGAATTGATTAAGCTTATACATGTGTTTCATTGGGACTCGAATGGTGTGCATCTCATAGTTGCATAGATGTTTATTGAACGTGTTCATGAATTTTGTTCAATTATTGATCTTTATATGATAATAGGTTGTGTTATCTTAACCTGCCATATTGAATATGTTCCAGATTATGTCAAAACTTACCACTTTAGCTTCTACAGCAATCTATTGCTTTCATCTGCCTCCACAGTGATATTGCTAGTTTATTTACCCTTGTACCATGAACCTTCATGATATAGGATTAATTGTACTGTGGTAAGTTCATTGTGACATACATTTACAAATAAGTATTTACCTTGGGCACTTTGGATATATTTATGTTATGATCAACCATGATATTTATTTAGTAGAAATTAATCACCAGAGCACGCTCAGTGTAGGGAACTCTTCCTACAGCAGCGGGGACATCCGTGTCCCTGGACACAATTTTTTCTTGTTGTGAAATAAATATTCTGCTAAATTCATGCTCCTTCAAAGAAAATGCTGGCAGTTCAGTGATGAATACACCATTGCATGTTTGTTTTTAAGGAATCAAAAGGAAGATGTGTATAATGCCAGCTGTTACCATGATCGTATTCAGTTTGTTGCTCATGCTACTTACCCGACATCTAGTGTTACTGCTTTTGTTACGGTCAGAATATCATGCCACATGGCTAGTTTACTGCAAGGAATAATCTTCCAGCATGACAGGTGCTTCGACGGGTTTCAGTACCATTTAGTTTTACGCTGACTGTCACAGAAGAAACATTGAACTATGGAACTATGATATTTACTTCAGCAGGAAAAATGTCAGAAGACATTCTCTGTAAAACGTGTGCTTTGTCAAGTTTAGACTCAGTCTAATCATAGTGGTCCTGGAAATTACCAATAATCATTAATAATGATTCCCATCGAAGATATTTCTGTTTTATCAATTTTCTTTAGCCAGCCCTAATGCTTTGGACTCCCAAGAATTATTACTGTGAGTTCCAGAGAAGAGGCAGGGTAGCCTAGTGGTCAAAGCATTTGTTTGTCACGCCAAAGACCCGGGTTTGATTTCCCATGTGGGTACAATGTGTGAAGCCCCAACATGATATTGCTGAAATATTGCTAAGACGGCATAAAACGATACTCACTCAGTCCTTAAAAGATGGCCCCAGTAAACCACTCTGATGTTTACTACTTGTGTTGACATAGACACAAGAGATTAGACATTTGGACTTGACCCTATGTGGCTTTTTGACATGTCCACTAAAGTTGTTTCATTCTGGTTTGTCAGGAAAGAATGGGAAGGTCTACTCAAGCTTGTCCGATGCGAGATCATCAGCTGCATCTCGGGCGAAGACATGGATGCATACGTGCTCAGGTAAGACTGATTCATCCTATTTATACAGCAGCCCATACTTGCACCATTGTTGTCACCTGTGAAAAATAGTACGGGAAGTTTAGTACTGTCAGAGGTTATGCATCTGGCTGCTCCTAGCTGCAAATAGCTGCAAAATCACTCTCACTCACTCAGCGGGGCGGTGGGGTAGCCTAGTGGTTAAAGCGTTGGCTCGTCACGCCGAAGACCCGGGTTCGAATCCCCACATGGGCACAATGTGTTAAGCCCATTTCTGGTGTCCCCCGCCGTGATATTGCTGGAATATTGCTAAAAGCGGCGTAAAACTAAACTCAGTCAGCACTCACTCAGCCACCCACTCACTAACCCACCGACCCACCTTCTTCCACATTACAAGGGTACCTGCAATTATGGTTCCATAAATTAATTTCCTTGCTATACATGTTTGTTTTCTTGAGTATACACATTTATTGATGTTATTTTATTCAGTGCACAGAGAACAAATTGGGTACAAGTATTCTCTGAAACTAATGAAATTACATGAAGTTACCCATGACAGACTATGAAATATTTTTCTGATGATGTAAAGTGACCCCAGTACACAGCTCTTTATATGTCTCTCTTTTAAAGTAACATTTACTTCCATATCATTCATTACTATATGACGAAGGGTGGCAGGACAGAATTGTGGTTAAAGCATTCACTCACAACGCTGAAGACCCGGGTTTGCTTCCCCACATGGGCACAATATGTGAAGCCCTTTCTGGTGTCTACCACCATAATATTGCTGGAATATTGCTCAAAGCAGCATAAATCTCGCTTGCTCACTCACTCACTCTGCTCTTGTGCGATGGTCTTAGTTTTGTTCATGTTGATTCATTTTAATGTTGCTGTTCTTATCAGCATTTTAGTTTAATCTAACATCAGATTTAACCACGGTTGATTGACCAAAAGGAGAATCTCTAAACATAGTGTGTTATCATGGTGATGTTATAAAACATAAGGAAAACATTTTCTGCTGTTTACAACAAAGGTAAACAGGTGTAGCATAATTAATTCAACATCGAAAATACATTTAAATTACAAGCAATCTGTCTCCCAGACCTAAGGAACAAATTTAAAAAGCAGTCCAACTCACTCTAGACTGATCAGGCATTTCTAGATTGCATCACCTTTTTGTTTGTTTATGCTTAATTTTCTAATAATTGCCAATAGTCAGAGAGATGGTTTAACATGACTCTTTGTTTCTTCCTTACCGCAGCGAGAGCAGCATGTTTGTGACCAAGGACAGGTTTATTCTAAAGACCTGTGGACGAACCACTTTGCTGTTAGCCATGAACCCACTCATCAAGATAGTGAAGGATAACTGCGGATTTGACAAAGTCATGGTAAGTTCAGAATTTCACTGATATATTGTTTGCTGGGTTCTCTTCGTGACCAGAGTTCCAGCATAGTGTTTTGTTTTGTTATTTATAGGTACAGGGTCGTCGTGGTATGTGTGATATTTGTTTGGCAGATGTCAAACTTGTTAAAAATATTTTAGCAGCTACTTGCAACATGGTTTGGGTTTTGTGGGAAGTGTTCTGGGAACATAGTAAATGTAACATAGTAACACAGTGCTGGACCCTGTTTCATACAGCTATAGTACCGCTACAACTGTTGTTAGTCTGTGTTACAATATAGGAGGTACGACAGTCGTAGCGCTACCATAGCTTTGTGAGACGGGGGCTTGGCATTATCTGCTGGGAATTAGGTGGCAGAAAGTGCCTCCACTCAATCTGAGAGAGACATGCATTGTGTGCCTTTAATGAAAAATCAGTTGAGTTCTTACAAATGACTATAGTCTGTTTGCAATGAAAACGTACCGATGAATTTCACTTTAAACAAAAACGTAAATCAAATAAAGTGAAATTAGAAGAACGAATCCTCATGATTTTACCTTGCCAATTGAACATTTAAATCTCAGAATTTTATTCAACTTAGGATAAAAGTTGTTTAACAAATGATCATAGTTTCAAATCGCTATTGTTGGTTGTATTAAAAGGGGGTATGCACATTAAATGAAACACCGAGAAGAAGTAGGGTTGGTCTAAGTTAACGCTCATCACGTACTGCACGTGCATTTGTATCACTGTTCCAATTACTGCGTTTACTCCCTTGTAATACAAACCAAAAATGGCGATTTGAATCTATGATCACCTGTAAAACAGCTTTTATCCTAAGTTGAATAAAATTCTGAAATTTATATGTTTAATTGGCAAGGTAAAATTATGAGGATTCGCAATCTTAATTTCACTTTATTTGATTTACTTTTTTGTTTAAAGAGAAATTCATTGCTACGTTTTCACTGCAAACAGACTTTAGTGAGGATTGGATGGTTACACTGCTACCATGGATACCTGAAAATGTGTCCTCATGGCATGGGTTGTTGTTCATTCTATCAACCAACTCAAGCCACTCATATATGCTGCTCAAAATAAGTTCTGAAACCTGGTTTTGTAAGATAGTAGTTTATTTGTCATGTCACAACAGATTAACTATAGTAAAATAATTGGGAGTTCTGTGACATTTTTTAACTTATAATTGATGGGACTGTTTGTTATTTGTTGAATGCAGTTGATGACACCTGATGTTAGTATTGTGACATATTTATTTCATAAATCATAATATAAACACTGCAACAAAGTGATATACATTTTTTATAAATAATTCATAAAAAGAAGTTAAACGATTTGTTAAACATTTTTCTTGTTTCTGAATTTGTATGTATGTTTTTGCCCACTTACTCTGTTGATGGATGAGCATAGAGATGAAACGCATGAAAATATAGGGGTTGCCTTGTGGTTTACCTTGATTTGGGAATAATTCTCTTGCAGGATATCTTCTATTCTCGGAAGAATTTCTCTCGTCCAGAACTTCAGCATGGAGTTCATCGAAGTTTTGAAGATGAGGTAACTGCAATTACGTAGAGGGTAATGTCCGAGTAACTCTCCATTCCTTAAAAATAATGGAGCCGAGGCACATTGTTTTTAAGGAATGGAGAGTTACGAGGATATTACCCTACTTAAATTACATTCAAAGTATTGGGAATATTTCTGTTATCAAAGTTATATGTCAAAATGACAAAATGAAGTCTTTAATTTGAAGCTGGTACACATCGCTCCATCCCTGAAAAGTAATGGAGCGAGCAGACAATGGAATGACGTCACAAATGTAATTTAATATTTAGATACTAGGCCTGGGACAATGCACCAACTGTTTTATGTGATAGGTATCATGACACATTACTCACTGTGCCACTATTATATGTTATGACAGTGGTTAAAATTCTTTTCTTCATCATTCTCTGATTACTTAAAAAGTTTAAAGAAAATTTGTACATGGATGCAATGAAATCTCACATATTCTGTAAATTGCCATAACTTTTGCTTCTGCACATTATGAATGTGTGTAAATTAATCAACACACTAATTAAGTTATGAATGCATTATTTAGATAATTAGATAGATATAGATAGATATAAATCACATATATTTATATACAGTAGGATTAGACTTTTCAAATGATGACTGACATGTATTAGCAAAGATGTTTTACAGAATCAGGGGGTGGAAATAACTTTAAAATTGCTAGTGTACTCCGGTACAGTGGCACATGTAAATTCACTTGCCCTGATAATTTTTCCACTCTACTGGCCATTTTCTTGTTGATTTTTTAAATAAACAACATAATTAACATTGGAAAGTCAACTGGACACTGGTACAGTGTGATATACAAATTTGCTTGCCCGACAGAAAAACCCATTGGACTCAGGCAATGGGTTATTTCCACCCCTGAGAATGATAATGTCCTTGATAAATGTAGACTTCATATATCCCCCATCTCTGGGAAATTGACCTGGTGATAATCTATTCTACTTTGTGGAGCCATAAGTACATTATATACTCCCACATCGGTACAGTGTATGAAGCCAATTTCTGGTGTCCTCCGTCGTGATATTGCTAAAAGCGGCGTAAAACTAAAACTAAGTCACATTATATACTCACTAGACTATCAATAGAGAAGAAGCTGAAAATGTATCAACTAAAACTGGTAAATAGAATGGTGAATCAGTCTGTTGTAAACTTCTGAATGTATTTCAAATATGTGTTTGTCTTTCAGGTAACGCACCTGGATACGCTATTTCCAAGTAAGTATTCTAGCACGACATTGTGTGATACTCTATTCTGATTGGGTGAGAGCTCATCAAAACAGTACTTAAATGGCAGTTTAAGACCGCTTATTAAAGAGACCGATTCACCGCGTATGAATACAATGAACTCGTTGACCCTTTTGTTTGTAAACAAACATGTCGGACATTGGCGATTTCTACCTCGGCAGCATGTTTGATGTTTTTGAAGTAAAAAGCGACTGGTTTGTAGAAGAAGTTTTTGGCCCTAATACCAGTGAAGAAACTATGAAGCTGGAAAATCCGTCAGCCGCGCCAAAAGTGGCAGTATTCAAACCAGGACTAGATCTAGCGGGCTTGACGTCGACAACACACATCGGCCCACAAGTCCTAACCTGACCGCTTCCGTCCTGGCTGTAATGCCCAGTCGTTCCACTTCCACTGTCCATGTATCTCACATAAAACGTAGCATGTCAGGTCTTTTCTAAATTGAGAATAGTAGGGTGGTTATCAACAATTATTTATTTATTTTTAGAGGCTAAACTTAGCGAGTTCACGGCTTGAATTGGGGCGAGTTGATTGTCATACAGTAGGGGAGATCAATAGTTTGCTTGAGAAAAATCAAATAATTGTACTTACTCACAGTATATACAGTATTTTTTTTATTTATGTATGTTACTTGTTACAAATACAAGCATACTGGTCCTTGAAATAAGGCATTTATGTTGTTGAAAATGTCTTATTTTGTTCATTACACAACCTGTCCCTCAACGGGACGATTCCAAGCGATTTCCAGCAAAAAGGCCCCATCACGACTTGTGTTCTTGCGCGCCAAACAGTTCGTTCTAAAATGCTTATCAGTCGTGCTAGAATGAAGATAAAACTACTCTGTTTTCAATTTTGTGGTCTTTTATCATTGACTTAAGACCGCTAAATCTTAATTTTTTTATTTGTAAACCTCACGCTAACACGTTGGGTTTTTAAATTACATTTAGCGGTCTTAAATCAACGATAAAAGACCGCAAAATTGAAAACAGAGTAGCTTTATCTTCTAATTCTCAGAGAAATCCTGTGGTGATTCCATGCCAAACAAGGCCGAAGTTTCCAATTGTACCCAGATTTAGTCTGGCTAATTGTGTGTTATTGTGACATAGGAGTGTCGGCTCCTAATTGGTTAAAAAACGTTAGAAGGATTGGAGGTTTCAGGCAGCCATGACGTGGCTGAAATTTTGCGGGCTAAACCGTGAAACACAAATCACTCTTTGCCATAGTGGAAGTAGAGATTCTGTTCACGGTCCATCCTTGTAATGCTCAGAATACAACATACTTGTTACTCTATACAAATTGATTTTTCCTACTATGGGCAGCATCTGGTAGAGCTGTTTCGTCCATCTGTGAATTTATTGAGGAAACATGCACACATGGTAACAATAGAATTAATGGATAAGACATGAGCTGGAAACATTTCACAATGATTAGTTTGTGAAGTAATTTGGGATGTTTAGTGACATCTTGTATCAACACCTACCCCGCTGCTTGAGATTGAATATAGACTATTGTGACTGAATATTGCATTTCTCCAACACGGCCTAGTGAGCAGGCACACATGTGGAACCTTTGAATGTTGGTTCATTTTGAGAACCTGCTAGAATTTTTGAAGATTTTCTCTTCCTTTTTGTTATATATTAACAGACTTGCCTATCCAAACGATTTTGGCATAAGGCTTACTATTTTTGGTGCTAAATTACGACCTTACGATCATACTGAAATTCCTTACGACTTCTACACATAAATGGTAGAAAACTAGATCTAGACATGCCCATGCTATTTACAGAGTCATTTACGGTACATAAAGTACTGAAAAACAGAAGTCGCATCATAAACATTATAAATAAATTATCTTTGCATCTTACAGTGCTGGTAAAGTTTATTTCAAAGTTAGACTTTAAAAAACGTTAATTAGATTGGCACCACATTTGACTATTTGCACTATATTAAGATTTTAACCGGCTATGTTTTTCCTTTATTTCTTGACATTACCATGCCTTACTATCAAATGCACTTGCCTCACTACTTTTTTTAGCTGATCTAACTATTTTCTGTACAAGGGGTAGGCAAGTCTGTATTAACAATTCAGCAGTCCTGATGTTCATGCAAAGTTACTATACTTTAACTTTTTTCCTAACTATCATATCTGCCATGTATTAAGCAAAATGACCATGCTCTCAGATTTATCACAAGCTGCTCTCTTGTAAATAGTTCATGGTCATAGTATCTTGAAACCTGTCCATCCTAAATTACTATCCTAGTAAGCCAGTTGTATAATCTGATAAGGTGGTGCAGACACTCGTTGCTTGCATGAAACTATGCTGGCACAGATCTGCGTGTGACCTTCACCTTGGTGTCCAGCTGTGGCTAATCAGGGAGATACATACTGAACTGTTTTGAAGTAATTGGGACTGTCAGCTCTATTAGATAACTAACTACTTGTATTAAGTTGGGTAGTCTCTTGAGGGTAGTCTAGTGGTTTTTAGTCTTGTTGTTTAACACCACACAGCGGTCATCGAACTATATGATGGCGGCCTGTAAATATTCGAGTCTGGACCAGACAATCCAGTGATTGACATCATCAGCATTAATCTACGCAATTAGGATACAATGATATGTCAACAAAGTCAGTGAGTTTGACAACCCAATCACGTTAATCGCCTCTTAAAACAAGCATGGGTTGCTTAAGACCAATTCTGGCTGGGATCTTCACTGGTGTAGCCTAGTGAGCAAGGCATTAGTTCATCACACAAGGATGGGGTTCGACACAGTTGGGTGTGATGTGTGAATCCTGTTTCTGGTCTTTTGTGTTATATTGCAGGAATAGTTCAGAAATCAGTCCAATGACCCTGTTCCACTCAATGACCTTATCCCGCGTAAAACTTAACTCACTCACTCAAACTCAGTCAATGATCTTATCAGTCTTGCACTTTACTTTTGATTTCTCTTTGGCCTTCACTCATGTGGTCTGCATGGCTTTTGCGATTGGAATCTTGCATGGTAGAAATCGTGATGGCACAACTGAGATAATTGACCAATGTCATGATATGTGGGATAAAAATATTGTCACGGCAGATGAAAGGACATGTGAAATTAGCATATGGACAGGATGACTCACAAATAACCCTGGCAAGACAGAAATATGTTTTCCCAGTCTCCCGGTGAAAATAGAAGATTGAGACTTCAGTGTTACAATGTAACTCTTGGTGAAATTGTGTTCATTGTGATTAATGGTGGATCAAAAATATTATTCTTGTTGGCATGCTGGAATTGCTAAAGAGACACTTAAACACTTAAAGGGAAATATAGTTCTTCCCTGGACATGTTTGAAGAACATACTGTGGTTGAGTATGGCCTTTGAACCAGAGATAAATCGTGTCAGTCACACTCGGTCTCAGTCAGTTTCAGTCTCAGTTTCAGGCAGATTCAGCCTCAGTCAGTCAGTCAGTTTCAGGCAATATCAGCCTCAGTCAGTCAGTCACTTTCAGGCAACCTCGGCCTCAGTCAGTTTTAGGCAACCTCAGCCTCAGTCAGTCACTTTCAGGCAACCTCAGCCTCAGTCAGTCAGTCACTTTCAGGCAGCCTCAGCCTCAGTCAGGCAGCCTCAGCCTCAGTCAGTCAGTTTCAGGCAACCTCAGCCTCAGTCAGTCACTTTCAGGCAACCTCAGCCTCAGTCAGTCAGTTTCAGTCTCGGTCTCAGGCAGACTCAGCTTCAGCCTCAGTCAGTCAGTCAGTTAGTTTCAGGCAATCACAGCCTCAGTCAGTCAGTCACTTTCAGGCAACCTCAACCTCAGTCAGTCAGTCACTTTCAGGCAACCTCAGCCTCAGTCAGTCACTTTCAGGCATCCTCAGCCTCAGTCAGTCAGTTTCAGGCATCCTCAGAATCAGCCTCAGTCAGTCATTTTCAGGCAGCCTCAGCCTCAGTCAGTCAGTTAGTTTCAGGCAATCTCAGCCTCAGTCAGTCAGGTTCAGGCAATATCAGCCTCAGTCAGTTTTAGGCAACCTCAGCCTCAGTCAGTCACTTTCAGGCAGCCTCAGCCTCAGTCAGGCAGCCTCAGCCTCAGTCAGTCACTTTCAGGCAACCTCAGCCTCAGTCAGTCACTTTCAGGCAACCTCAGCCTCAGTCAGTCAGTTTCAATCTCAGTCAGTTACTTTCAGGCAGCCTCAGCATCAGCCTCAGTCAGTCACTTTCAGCCCTCAGTCAGTCAGTCTCATCCTCAGTCTCTTTCAGGCAGCCTCAGCCTCAGCCTCAGTCAGTCAGTCACTTTCACTTTCAGCCTCAGTCAGTCAGTTAGCAGCCTCAGCCAGTCAGTCAGTCACTTTCAGGCAGCCTCAGCCTCAGTCAGTCAGTCACTTCTCTCAGGCAGTTTCAGCCTCAGCCTCAGTCAGTCAGTTTCAGGCAGCCTCAGCAGTTTCAGGCAGCCTCAGTCAGTCAGTCACTTTCAGGCAGCCTCAGCCTCAGTCTCAGTCAGGCAGTCAGCCTCAGGCAGTCTCAGCCTCAGTCAGTCAGTCAGTTCTCAGGCAGCCTCAGCCTCAGGCAGTTTCAGTCAGTTTCAGGCAGCCTCAGCCTCAGTCAGTCAGTTTCAGGCAGCCTCAGCCTCAGTCAGTCAGTTTCAGGCAGCCTCAGTCAGTCAGTCAGTTTCAGGCAGCCTCAGTCCTCAGTCAGTCAGTTTCAGGCAGCCTCAGCCTCAGTCAGTCAGTCACTTTCAGGCAGCCTCAGCCTCAGTCAGTCAGTCAGTTTCAGGCAGCCTCAGCCTCAGTCAGTTTTTCAGGCAGCCTCAGCCTCAGTCAGTCAGTTTCAGGCAGCCAGCCAGCCTCAGTCAGCCTTTCAGGCAGCCTCAGCCCAGTCAGTCAGCTTTCAGGCAGCCTCAGTCAGTCAGTCAGCCAGGCAGCCTCAGTCAGTCAGTTTCAGGCAGCCTCAGCCTCAGTCAGTCACTTTCAGGCATCCTCAGCCTCAGGCAGCTCTCAGTCAGTCAGTCAGTTTCAGGCAGTTTCAGGCCTCAGCCTCAGTCAGTTTCAGGCAACCTCAGCCCAGTCAGTTTCAGGCAGCCTCAGTCAGTCAGTCAGTTTCAGGCAGCCTCAGTCAGTCAGTCAGTTTCAGGCAGCCTCAGCCCTCAGTCAGTCAGTCAGTTTCAGGCAGCCTCAGCCTCAGTCAGTCAGTTTCAGGCAGCCTCAGCCTCAGTCAGTCAGTCAGCCTCAGCCTCAGTCAGTCAGGCAGCCTCAGCCTCAGTCAGGCAGCCTCAGTTCAGGCAGCCTCAGTCTCAGTCAGTCAGTTTCAGGCAGCCAGTCTCAGTCAGTCAGTTTCAGGCAGCCTCAGCCTCAGTCAGTCAGTTTCAGGCAGCCTCAGCCTCAGGCAGTTTCAGTTTCAGTCTCAGTCAGGCAGTTTCAGTTTCAGTCTCAGTCAGTCAGTTTCAGGCAGCCTCAGCCTCAGTCAGTCAGTTTCAGGCAGCCTCAGTCTTTCAGTCAGTCAGTCAGTCAGTTTCAGGCAGCCTCAGCCTCAGGCAACCTCAGCCTCAGTCAGTCAGTTTCAGGCAGCCTCAGTCAGTCAGTTTCAGGCAGCCTCAGCCTCAGTCAGTCAGTTTCAGGCAACCTCAGCCTTAGTCAGTCAGTTTCAGGCAGCCTCAGTCAGTCAGTCAGTTTCAGGCAACCTCAGCCTCAGTCAGTCAGTTTCAGGCAGCCTCAGCCTCAGTTTCAGGCAGCCTCAGTCAGTCAGTCAGGCAGCCTCAGTCTCAGTCAGTCAGTCACTTTCAGGCAACCTCAGCCTCAGTCAGTCAGTTTCAGGCAGCCTCAGCCTCAGTCAGTTAGTTTCAGGCATCCTCAGCCTCAGTCAGTCAGTCAGTTTCAGGCAACCTCAGCCTCAGTCAGTCAGTCAGTTTCAGGCAACCTCAGTCAGTCAGTTTCAGTCTCAGTCACTGTCAGTCTTTCTCAGTCACAACACAGTCAGTCGCAACTAGATTAATGCATTTATCCCTTGGTTTCTATCATATGTTAGGTCTCAGGAAACAAGTGTCAGAACATGACAGACTGACTGACAGGAGATTCACTCCGATATTTAGCCACCTTCATTAAAAACTTATCAAAATATCAAACCAAATCAGTTAGCACTAGACATGAAACTGTGTTGTACCCTGCAGTGGGCAGTGCTCCAGCTGTATGCTGTGTCATGCCAGGTGGACAAAATATAATCTGGGCCAGACAAAACCGGGGTGGGGGTGGGGGATTAGGGAGTTGGGGTCAGAATTACAGCACACAGCCAGCCAGGTCAAAAACTGGGACCTACCAATCCTCACTTGAATCAGATCTGCTGACAAGGTTAGGACCTGTTTTGCCCCAGAATCCACACAGTGTTATAAAAGCGTTTGGTTTGTATATTTGTTGTATAATGCAGCACTCGGCAATATTCCACCTTCGTGACACCGGCCTGTACATAATCATGTCTGGACCAGACTCTCTACCTCATTGAAAACAGAAATACATTTACATGATGACTTTTCTATCCAACCATTCAGCATTATTGTTCAAAGTCATAAGATTTTTATCTAGAAATCTACAAAGATGTTATTTAGTATTATCCCCTGCCGAGGATATAGGAACAATGTTCATCCGTCAGTCTGTGACTTAATGGGGAAAACTTTTCTACAAAAATTGTTGAAGACCTCAAATTTTACATACTGATGTATCTGGTAATGATGTGAAATAATTTTGAAATTTGGAGTCTTGAATTAAATTTTTATCTTTTCTGAGATCTACTGAACTGTTTATATTTGCTGTAAATGCATAATTGTATGCAATTATGGCACTTAATTCATGTCATTTAATGTAATAATTACTCATAATGTCTGCAATTGGGACAAGTATTCTCAGAAATAACTGATTGAAGTTACACAAATATAACATAGCAAACCTATTCAAGAGATAATTGTCAAACCTGAGTTATGAGTGGTGCCATAAAGTTCTTTTCCAGAGTTACATGTTTGGTTATCTTGAGCATACACAAATATGGCCCTTTATTGAAGGTATTTTACTCAGGCCATAGTGTCTGAATGGGGACAAGTATTCTCACACACTACTGAAGTTACATGAAATTACCCATGACTGAGTTTTGACATTTGGTGGGGTAGCCTAGGGGTTAAAGCGTTCACTTGTCACACTGTAGATCCGGGTTCAATTCCCACAGGGGTACGATGTGTGAAGCCAATTTCTGGTGGCCCTGCTGTGATATTGTCTGAATATTGCTAGAAGCGGCATAAAACTACACTCACTCACTCCGAAACTCACTCACTCTGATAATCACTCTTAAATTCTGAACGAAGATAATTCTAATGTGTTCCATGGCAGGGGATAGTGATAACACTGTTTTTGAAAGCTATAGCAGCACTTAGGCATGGGTATTAGTGAGTCAGTTGAATAGCTTGATAATTATGTAAAATCCATTGTACGTTATTTTTCTATTCAAATTATATTAGTTTGTGAGTTAAAGGCACCCAAGTACAAGAGAGTGAGTGAGTGAGTATGGTTTTACACCGCTTTCAGCAATATTCCAGCAATATGATGGCAGGGGACATCAGAAATGGGCTTCACACGTTGTACTCACATGGGGAATTGAATCTGTGTCTTCAGCCTGACGAGCGAACACTTTAACCACTAGGCTACCCCACCGATGTTTAGGATGTTGTCTCATCATGCCATGGTGGTTACTGGTTCTCATGTTAACGACAGTGAGCTGTGACAATCACTGTTGATGTGGTGACTCAAGCTGACCCAGAAACTGTCATCAGCTGTACTGGATACAGCGCACGTTCACCTGGGAATTATCTCCCAGAGGCTTCCCATGATGTTGCCATGTTCTGCATAACCTCACCCACTTGTGAAATGTTGCAGCCACTGCATACATCTTCATCAGTTGCTGTGGTGATGCATCGTCTGTCTGTGGTTAACACAGTGTTGGGAGAAGGTCACTTAGAGAAAAACGTTTGAACATCTGTAGGCATTCCCACATATAAGACTTGTTAGGCCATTATTTTGTACATTTTAGATCAAGTCAGAAGTAACAAGTGGAACTTTATTTTAAATATGACCCATGAAGATCTGGGGTAGAATAGGTGTTCAGCAACCCATGTTTGCCACAAAAGGCGACTACGCTTTTAGTAAGGTGCGACAAACGGGATTGGGTGGTCAGGCTCGCTGACTTAGTTGACACATGTCAACGGTTCCCAATTGTGTAGATCGATGCTCATGCTGTAGATCACCGGATTGTCTGGTCCAGACACGATTATTTACAGACCGCCGCCATATAGCTGGAATATTGCTGAGTGCAGCGTAAAACTAAACTCACTCACTATTTGGGTCATGGATTGTTTTAGCACATTAGGGAGAGTTCGTAATTTATGGCCGGTGGGGTGTGTGTGTGTGTAATGATGATGATATTTATGGAGAAGCATGTACAATGTGAATGACACCCCACCCCCCCTCTAAAATTTATGTACAAAGTAAGTGACCCCCCTGCATGTCATGTACAAAATCAATGACCCTGCTCCCCCTTCCAATAATTTTTAAGCATGATTTTTGCATATTTTTATGTACAAAATTGATGACCCCCTACCTCCCCAGAACAAAATGGGTGACCCCCCCTTAAATCATCATTTCTCTCTCTTCTCTTTCTTTCCTTTCCCCCCCCAAGCCATAGATTATGAACGGTCCCTTATGCCACTAGGAAGGGGAGATAAAAATCAATAAGGTCACTGTCCTTACGCCATCATCTGCTGGAAGCCTTGGTCTATCCTCTCTATTTTTGGTCCCAGAAGACAAAGGAAGTTAGCGTCAGTGAAGTTTGTTTGTAAAGGACGGGGGACATAACTCTAGACTAATTATTTTGGGAATTTTTCTGTGGCTAAGTAGTTTAGTTATTTGTACGAATACTATTGTCAAGTTTTGTAGATGATTTGTTTTTTACAGCAACATTGAGATAATTGCATAGTTGCAAAATAATTTTAAATGTATGACATGTCACCAAAGTAAGGATGTAAATTTGGATTATTTATTGTTCCAATGGAAGAAAACAGGGTCAGCAGATTAGTGATTCAGTATAATAAAGAAAGAAAAAAAGCCAGAATAAAAAAATCTAAACTGTCCTTGAATCTGCCTCAGTAGTAGTTTTAACAATTTTTCATGGATTTTGGGATTTGTTGTTTTCCATAGCTCTCAACTGTACTTCAGGTTAATGATGAGGACAGGGGACTGGGAACCCTAGGGGTATTATTTTCTGATATTAACTGATTCTGAGAACTTAAGAGATAAGTGTACCTCTAAAGGATTCAATGACAGGGGGGCCCATTTCTGGTGTCCCTTGCCGTGATGTTGCTGGAATATTGCTAAAAGCGGCGTAAAACCAAACTCAGTCAGTCAGTCAATGACAGGGGAGGTCACAATTAACACATGCTTCACATAGGAGCTTGCCATAGATATCCATATTACCGTGTTCTTACTGATAGGTGGTGAAACGGTATGTTCTTACCAGGGTACGGTACGTATTGCAGTACAAGATCTTCAGTTCGGTCCGTTTCGTTTTGGTATGAGAACTTACTTCCCGGGAAAATAGCGTCCGTCTAGAAAAGAAATGCACACAGATTTTGGCAAAATGATTAGTTTTCTGGACATTTTAGAAAAAATTAAACAGATTAATTAAATGATGGTAGGAAAACCGAAATACTGAATTTTTGCATTGCATTACGGTATACCATACCGCGGTAAACTGTTTCACCGCTACTTACTGATTGTGCCATGACCCAGTGGATTGTTGTTCATGCTGTCAATCATCACTTTCTCTATGTACAAACAATGTGTGGAGATCCGGGTTCTAATTGGTCTTCAATAACCCATGCTTGTCATAAGAGGGATCGGGTGGTCAGGCTCGCTGACCTGGTTGACACATGGTATCGGCTCCCAACTGCGTTAGATGATGATGAAGATAACTGGATTGTCTGGTCCAGACTCGATTATTTACAGACCACCGTCATATAGCTGGAATATTGCTGAGTGCAGCGTTAAACAACCAACCAACTAGAGACAAACTTTATGGATAACAATATCTTTATTTGAGAGTGCGACGTTTCGAATCAATACAGGTTCTTGTCCCGTTGTCAAGCAAGAATTTGTATCGAAACAAAGAAGTTGTTATCCATAAAGTTTGTCTGTATTGTACTACCCAACTTATAATACTTGGCACCCAAAGAAGTTATCAGTTTCTCTGTCCTAGATATATACAGGTAACCATGTTTCAGCAGTATTGCGACAGCTTGTTGGAAACCTTGCCTTATAAATAAGGTTTGAAGTGATACATTGTCGAGTGTAATATGATGTGACATTGTCTCCTGTTGCAGATGGAGCTGCCTACAGCTTGGGGAGAATCAATCGTGACTGCTGGTATGTATTTTCTTGTCATCATATGAGAATATCATTGAGTCCCTGCTTGGGGTGATTTGGGTATGAACCATGTGGGATTAGTTATGAACCATGTCGGATAAGGTAGGAAACATGTGTTGGATTTAGTATGAACCATGTGGGTTTGGGTATGAACCTGGAGGGATAAGTATGAACCATGTGGGTTTGGGTATGAACCATATATTTTTACCCTGTTTTATGGGAAAAATGGATTGGGATGTCACAACCAATGGATGACATATTTCCATCAGTAATTGTGTTTTGTTTCAACTGATCAATCAGCTTAACAGATTCTGAAATATAAGGATTCCAAAAGTTATCACAAAAATAATTGAAATGTTTGCTCTCTTCATATCTTTGCTCTGTAAACAGGGAATTCCTTGTTTAGTGGAAATGCCTGTCAAAGAAAATGAGAGTAGTGTTACATCTGTTTGAGCCCCTCATTTTGATAACATGTATTTTGTTTGTTGGCAGGTATCTGTACACTCTGGATGAGGAAGGTGTTACTCGGCCTGATCAGACTTTTGAAATATCCTTTAAGCCATGGTAAACAAGGAACATGGACTATAAGCGAGGTTGTGGTATTGACGTGCAGTTTGCCAGGCAACGGTCTGCCCCAAATAGATAGGGAACCTGTTGTTATGACCGTGTTGTATACAGTTGTTTCTGGTCTGTTTGTTTCCTTCTCTCCTCCATACTTTAGTGTTAGTACATCGTACAGCATATAGCAATGGGACCCTGTTTCCATCCCAAAAGCAGTTGGGACTATTATTCCATCCTAAAAGCAGTTCAGACCTTCCATTCAAATAGCAAGTAGGACCGTGTTTCCATGCAAACATCAATTTGGACCTTGTTTCCATTCAAAGAACAAAATGGACCTTGTTTCCATTCAAATAACCAATCGGACCTTGTGTCCATCCAATTAGCAAATGGGACGATGTTTCCATTCAAATAGCATTTGGGACTTATCTTTCCTTTCAAATAGCAATTTTCAAATTCATTAATTATTAATAAGACAACATCTCCAGTATTCCTCTGACTTTCTCCTTGGTACCTGTATGACCCACCAAAGTTTATACCTTAACCACGACCACCTGCTCATGTGGGACATGTGCCAAGAGAAGATGAAGATATTTACCAAGGAGGTGTGCGTAGACGGACCCGAGGCTACAAAGGTAGGTGTGACCTTTCCTCAGTCGCACTAGACACTGGCAAGTTTAAGTCTGTACATAGCCAGAAACGTCTGAGTGTCCAAGGCCTAAATATCAAAACATCAGAAATCTGAAACTGCTGCAGTTAGCTGCCAGGATCCAATGATTTTTTGAACCCAGAATTCTGCCTGATTGTGATATTTGGTGGTTAACACGATGTTCAGTGGGTTCACCTGTGAATCATATACAGTTGATGCTGTGATCCTAAAAATATCAAAAGTGGACACTGAATATTTAAAAACATATTCAGATGACAGCTCTGAAACATGGTGTATGTATATTAATTATTTTTCAGCAAGATACTGACTTTGGCTCTTCAACCAGTCAAAACCTTAAATCCACTCTTACAGTTGTCCTACTCAGACATGTGGTACATTGCTGACAGAGAAAATATACTTGATGTAGTGTAGACTGGTGTGTTTTTTGGCAATTCTCTTACAGTGAATCGAAATGTATGCCTTATGAATTCAATTTGTTATTTGCAATCACTATAATTGAACCTACATGAACTTTTTTAAAACCAGAGTTTGAATATTGTGTTATTTATCAAAGTGAAGGTATGTGAAGTGGAAGATGTCTAAGCTAGGCAGGGTAACAGTCCACACTGTCATATTTGAATTGACAATAGTGTGGTCACTGGACATTTTTGTAGTAAATTGATACTAATAACATGCTAAAAACATGTCAAACAATATATTTTGTTGTTGTTTCACTTAATGAACTCAATAATACATCAGCTGTTGACTTGTTATTGTATGCATTACCCAATATTCATGATACATTATACATATCACATTCTCCTCATAATTGATTCATTCCAGCCCCAGTTAAGACACACATGCCCAGTACAAATATATCATAATTGTAAAAATCCTATATGTATCCACGGATTGCCTGAATTGTTATTTGATGAGATCCTGTAGTAGGAGCTTGAATCCCTCCATATAGACTGTTGATTGCTATGTGCATGTCAGAAATATACCTAGGATTTTAAAGTGACATTGCAGGCAAATTGGGGAAAATATATTTTGTTCATAATTTGGATCTTTGGATATGTTATATTCTTTTGTATTTGGATTTAGAGGTAACTTCTCTTAATATATTTGACATTGCAGTTAATTATAATGTTAGTATAGAACGAAGCATTACAAACTCTTTCTATGTGTTTGTCCTGTTATCAGTTAAATACAGGTTATATCAACAAAGACAATTAGGTATTAGTTTTTGTCACAAAAAGAGAAACCTTTCACTCCACTTTGGAAATTTTCTGTCACATTTGCTGCTGAATTTTCTGTCAGATTTCAGCTTCTGAGCAGGTCCAGATAGGTCCTTGCAATGTAATTACATGTCAAGCTGTCACGAGTGAAAGATGTATACACCACTCTATCATATCTTTGATTAGGATTCCAACATATGTCACTATTAACCTGGGCATCCACTTGTCATTCTGCCAAGTCTATTCCACGTATCACTGAAGTCATAATACTGGAATATTGCAAAAAGGAAATAAACATGAATGTAACCACTCACAGTAATTATGTATATTATTAATTCTTTGATATGTTATTAAACCATGGGAACATCTGTACAAGGAAAGAAGTAATTGTATAGGAGATATGGTTGTGATGTGGAAAGTGATGTGAGTCATGACATGGTGTGTAGAATTATTGCATGTATATGAAAATTGTTATAATTTTTATGGAATATGAAATTAATTATTTTCTCAACAGTCTGAATACTGATCATATAGTGTCTTTGACACTGTCAGTGTGTCAAATGGGGAGGTACCATGTCTGTCAATGTGTCAAATGGGGAGGTACCATGTCTGTCAATGTGTCAAATGGGGAGGCACCATGTCTGTCAATGTGTCAAATGGGGAGGCACCATGTCTGTCAATGTGTCAAATGGGGAGGTAACATGTCTGTCAATGTGTCAAATGGGGAGGTACCATGTCTGTCAATGTGTCAAATGGGGAGGTCAATGTGTCAAATGGGGAGGTACCATGTCTGTCAATGTGTCAAATGGGGAGGTACCATGTCTGTCAATGTGTCAAACGGGGAGGTACCATGTCTGTCAAACGGGGAGGTACCATGTCTGTCAATGTGTCAAATGGGGAGGTACCATGTCTGTCAAATGGGGAGGCACCATGTCAGTCAATGTGTCAAACAGGGAGGTACCATGTCTGTCAAATGGGGAGGTACCATGTCTGTCAATGTGTCAAATGGGGAGGCACCATGTCTGTCAATGTGTCAAACGGGAGGTACAATGTCTTCAAAATGGGTCAAATAACGAAGTGTCATGTCTGTTTCTGCCCCTTACTCAGTGTGTCAAATACGGAGGTACCATGTCTGCTTCAGTCCACCTCCCAATGTGTTAAATAGGGAGGTATTATGCCAGTCAATGCATCAATAGGGAAAGTTTATACATTGACTTGTGTTCAAAGCAGTAATAATGGGTTTTTTCTCTTTTGTTTCAGAAATCTGGAATCTTTGATATAATCCCCGGAGCCAAGATTGATGACTTCCTGTTCGAACCATGTGGCTACTCAATGAATGGCCTTGTCAAAGGAGTAAGTACTACTGACTTGACCTAGTCTTAGAAGAGGCAGGGCGGTGGGGTAGCCTAGTGATTAAAGCCTCAGCTTATCACCCTGAAGACATGGGTTCGATTCCCCACATGGGTACAATTTGTTAAGCCCATTTCTGGTGTCCCCCGCCATGATATTGCTGGAATATTGCTAAAAACGGTGTATAACCATTCCCACTCACTTGGAAGAGGCAGGATAGTACTTACCCAAAGTTGTTGTGCAGAGTTATCTTTCTTGGGCATGCCAGAAAACAGTTAGTTTGGGTTCAGCATTATGCCCATTCTTGAGGGTTTCACCAAAATGTTGAATCTTTGAGACTTCGGCCTTTTCTTCAACATTAAGCTGAAAAGCCATGCTATAAATGGAATACTGGTGAAAGGGCATGAAACCCAGCCCATTCATTCGCTCACTCTTATCAAACCACAAAAAGTTCAATTTTCTTTCAGACATTGCATGTAATTTCTAAGTTGGAGTTATAAAACAAATAGATATCCTTAACATAATTGGAATCTGGAATTTAAGCAACAACCAGTTGATCTTCTTGTATTTCTTCAAAAGTCATTGGGTGGTGGGGGTAGCCTAGTGGTTAAAGCGTTCGCCTGTCATGCCACAAAGGCCCAGGTTCAATTCCCCTCAAGGGTACAATGTGTGAAGCCTGCCGTGCTATTGATGGAATATTGCTAAAACAGTGTAAAACCATACTCACTCACACACACAAAAGACATTGACTGCAATTCACTATCAAATATTAAAAAGTTGTTCACCATGTTGTGAATTGTTTGACCTTTGCTCCTGACAGGGTTATTACATCACCATTCACGTGACCCCAGAGCCTCACTGCAGCTACGTCAGCTTCGAGAGTAATGTGCCACAGGTAGGACATACCTTTCATATATCCCAGGAATTACTAAGTGCAGTGCACTTAGAAACTGGCACTCTGAAACTGTGATTTTGCTGTATAGCAACTAAAGAAACTACTCTTTTGATCAATATTTTAATGAAGTTTATCTTCAGTTGCTGAGGTTCTTTACAGTATTAGCCAAGGGGAATTATTTTCCCACTGACTGGTGCAGTCATGTTAACAATTTCCATTATAAAACGACCAGGATAGCATTAGATCATGTATTTTCAAATGCCAATAACTCTTTTAGAAATTTTCAGATACTGATGAGTACAAATTTGGTGATTTAGAAGTTTTAGAAGTTACCTGGATATTGATACAAATATAGATGTGTTCATACATGTCATGATCAAGGAGTTTCATTTGACATCATTAATTAGAAAACATAAGTTACTTCTGAAATATGGCGACTATAGAAGTATATAGATTATATGGATATAAGGGTTGATTGAAGACGGTTTCTGAGAACTACGTCATGGATGTACTTGCAGGAAACTTACCAAGACCTGATAGAGAAGGTTCTCAGTGTTTTCAACCCTGGCAAGTTTCTTATGACCATCTTTGCTAATAAGGTAAGTTACTGGACATGATCATCATGTCATACTGAACATATGTTTATAAATTACAAAGGAACTACATTATTATGGGCAGCATGATCTCTCATCAGAAGCTTGATCACGTCATCATTTGTTTTGTTTTAAATGTAGAAAAGTCATTGGCAACTAGAACATCATAGTTCAGGCAAAGAAAAATGATTTAAGTTCTCATAAAACTTGGAACATGATAGCATTAATGGAAATTAATGTTGGTCCCAGTATGCAGATGGATAAGTTCAGTAATTGATCGATAATCCAGAGCTCCAGATAAGATTTAGCTCATGTGGGTACTGTACCCACTGTATTATTTTGGAGTGGGTATTATGAATGTTGAGTGGGTGTTTCATTTTTCGTTACCCACTGCTTTCAAATATGTGCATATTCCAGTCATTTTACTCACCTAAGTATTACGTCATTGAGTAAGTTTACTAAGCAGGTATGTTCTGCCTTATGCCATACCTAATCAAAACCAACTTAAATATAATGGAAATGATTTCATAAAAAGTCACTCATCCTATACTGACAGTACAACACTAGTCCTATACTAACAGTACAACTTGATAGCAATCGATGTCTTTTTCATTACGCAAGCGATTTTTATAAATATATTTCATACACATTTGTTTTAAACTTTTTGTGTATTTAACATTTTAAATGCTTAATTGGTACGCAACAATTATTTTTCAATGCGTAAATGGAAATTTTCTATGCGTATTTTACCCGGATACGCAGCTTATCTGGGCCTCTGAATAATCAATTGTAATCGTCGTAAAACCCACCTCAAAACTGATGTGGGCATTGATGGGACACAATCATAACATCGTGCGAATGAAACAGGCACTCATTACTACTATAATCAAGACAATTGAAGATACTTCTTGTTGAGACAAGCACGCGAGTATGTTGTTTACATTGCAGTTTTAAGTGTTAGGAAACAGCATCAGTTGTTTATGTCTTGATTGAACAAACATTCTTTCTGAAACTTAACTTGAGTATCGATTAGTCTCCCAAACCCATTGATAATTGCTGACGCAAGTGAGATTGATCAATTTACATACAAGAAACACACTTTCTAAAGTTATTATTTGATGTTTCATTTTTTTATGAATATGATTAGTCTCCCTTAAAAATGGCTAACTCAAGCGACATTGATTGATTGACCGATTATTTTTTAATCACTCCAACACTAATATAAACAAGAAGACAAAGTCATCAATATCAGTGCTTCAGCCAGGATTTTTTTTGAGTGTTACCAATTGGCACTTTAACTACTAAAATGTGTGCCAATGCAGTTGAGACTTTTGCCATTCAAGGTAACCATGGTATAGAAGACCTGTGGATTATATTCAATGTTACGCCAATGGGCGCTCTAGCATTGAAAAAGAGTGCCACTGCATATTTTTTAGTGTCAATGGCGCAATGGCGCTTGCCTGGCTGAAGCACTGCAATATCCCCCTCAACGGCAAAATACTCTTTATGAATATGTCTACTAGTTACGATTATGTCAAATGTTTTGGAGTGTATACAGCAAAGTGGAAGGAGAATGGTGAAAGGTTTTTAAGATCTGCTCCAGAAGGGAGCGCTACCACCAAATTCAGTTGAAGCCTAACTTGTTGCCATGGAAATGCAAGAAGACGGCATCCTCATAGTCACTCATAGTCACATTTCCATGGAAACCTCAAAAAAAAAAAAATTCATATCTGGATCTAACCCCCAAAAGGCACATCTAGGGATCATGCTTGATATGTGTACCAAGTTTGATGAAGCTAGCATGTATAGTTTAGGAGATCTGCTCCGGACAAGATGACATCCTCATAGCCACAGGCTAAGTCACTTTTCCATGGAAACCACAAAAAAAAAACATTCATATCTGGGTCTAACCCCAAAAGGCACATCTAGAGATCATGCTTGACATATGTACCAAGTTTGGTGAAGCTAGTATGTATAGTTTGGGAGATCTGCTCCGGACAAGATGACATCCTCATAGTCACAGGCTAAGTCATGTTTCCATGGAAACCGCAAAAAATATAATTCGCACCTGTGTCTAACCCCCAAAAGGCACATCTAGGGATAATGGTTGACATGTGTACCAAGTTTGGTTAAGCTATCACGAATAGTTTAGGAGATATGCTTCGGACAAAGTGTGACGGACGCACGGATGGACGGACAGAACTTGTTTCTAAATCCCCCGCAACTTCGTTGTCCCAGGGGATAATAAAACAAAACCTCTAGTTATCTGGGGCAGTGTGGTAGCCTAGTGGTTAAGGTGTTTGCTCGTCATGCCGTTGACCCGGGTTCGATTCCCTCATAGGCACAATGTGTGAAGCCCATTTCTGGTGTCCCCCGCCGTCATATTCCTGGAATGTTGCTAAAAGCGGTGTAAAACTAAACTCACTCATTCACTCTAGTTATCTTGATCAGTTGTGATGAATATAAACCTTTTGATTTGAATGACCTATGCGATGTTTAGAAACAGTGTTAGACTTGTATGTGTTTTGTTTCAGGCCTCTCTGGCACGAGACTCCCACCGAGAACTGGAGAAGAAGGAGCAGATGAAGGGCTACGTGGTCCAGGACCATCAGTACTGCCGCTTCAAGAACTACAACCTCACCTACTCCTTCTTCTCACGCCCTGTCATTTAGGAGAGAACGTGCAGGGGTCCCACCAGGCGGAGCGTCGTTGCTGACACTGCACCTGGAACCTTGGTTTGCATTTGCAAGCCCACGGGACCTGACTGCACACGTCGTAGTTTCCTTCCCTTTGTAGACTTTTGCCTTGCTATTGCTTTTGTACATGTTGTGTTTGTAGTGTGTGTGTTTGTGTGGAACTCTCGGAAGAACAGGAAGAAGCACAAGGTTTTGTGCGGGTACATCACACGTACACCTAGATAAAGTTTTCATGCAGATTCTGACTGAGATAATCCAGGTCACCCCGTGATCATGCATGCATGCGCTAGTCGTCCTACGGGATGATGCAAGGCGGTCGCATGTCAGAAGTGTACGAACCAGCCTTTTAAACCGAAAACATGCTCTTAGACACCCTCAGCACAAACTCAGGGAACCTGGTCAGAGGTACCATTGTATTTATTAGAAAATGCAAAGAAATTATCCTGGTTCATCCAGGAACTGCATAGTTTTCTGTTTTGGTTACATAGCATGAGATGCAAATTGTGCAACATATTACAACAAATTGAATAGATGTATATGCATTTTTCTTCAAAAAGCATTTTTTTAATTATCACAATTTGTCAGTTTCTTGTGGTTCTGAATTCTGATTATTTTGGTTAAATATTTAGTGTGGGAATTTATAGAAATTGGTTCCACAGATGTGGTTGCATACAGAGGTTATCCTCATACATGACGTCATTTCTTATGACCAGGTCTCCCAAGAGTACAAGCACACTCCTTTCTTCCGAAGGATTGCTTTTCGCTTTCCTCCGAAGGCGTCACCTGACATCTGTCTGCTTGGTGTAGGGTTTTATTGGAAACTTTGAATGTTGCTTCTGAGATGGAATACAATGAGAAAACCAAACCTTTCTTCCACATTATAATGAGCAGGAGCAAAATGTTGCTTTTTTGATTGACTCATAAATAATGAAGTGTTGCTTTTTGGAATGCTTCCTTATGGAAGACTTGCCTTTCTTGCAGTAATGGATCAGAAGGGATGGGTTTTTGTTTCCGAAAACGCGAAACTTCTTAATATCTTTCAGAATAAAATGTTGCTATTTTGATTGACTCATCAATAATAACGGCTGCTTTTTGGAAGGTTTGACTTTCTGGCAGTAAAACAACAGGATAAAATGTTGCTCTTTATTTGGCTCTTTCATGATGAGATCTGGATCAGGAAGTTGATACCAGTGCATTCACTCAGACAGAGTGGATCAGCTGGACACAACATTGACATCACTGATGACCTTTGTTTATAGATCTGTCATAGTTGACTGACCAGCTGCTCTTTATTCTGGATGATGTACTTAAAAACTAGCGTGTCCTTATTGATTGTACAGATTTCCCCCTGTAAGAGTTGCAACAAGGGAGACAACTGTTATTGATCAGTCCCAGTCTGGACTGAAGTCGGTTCAAGACACATCAGTGCCAGAGAGCTTCAAGTGAATGTTCACATTTTGTTCATCTCATTAGTGATAATGTTAGTCGTACAGAGAGTTACTGTGTCGGTATGACCAATGTTTTGTAGGACTATTATATTTGACATTACCGCTGATTTCATACAAAGGTTTTTCGTCTGTTTAATTCTTAAATGAATGACTTGATGACATTGAGTGTTGAATTACTCTGAGCTGGTCTAATTATCTAATTAATTGAAGTTGCGAAAAAATGCTTCAAAATGTTTGGGTGTTTTTTTCAGCTTAACTGGTTTACCAACAATACTGCTTTGCAGTTCACCAATTTTTGTTGCTTCTATATTTAGCCCTAATGGTCTGCTATACATGTTGATTGGAACAGACAGGACCAACTGCAGGAGCTACTAGGTCAGACTTGGCAAGGACAGGAGCAAATTCGATAGGCAGTGAATGATTCTTCCTCAGTTGTTCAAAAGATACTACTAAATATTTGGTGAGCAGCACCTTTGACAAAGGAGGATTTATTTGGGCCTCAGCAAATGTTGAATGGTAAATCAGTGTTATGCCATGTTCCAGTTTGGTGATGTCTGGCATACATTTTGTATGGATATCTGTTTGGTTTATTTTTTGTAATTCAGCAACTTTTGCAAGATGATAATCTGGCAAAGTGATGAAGAATTTATAGAGTGATATCATATAGTAAACTATTAGATGATGGTTGGTGATAGGCTGAACACTGATGAAGAATTGCTTCAGGTACTTGGTAAAGCAATGATAAAAAGATGGAATGGGATTTATCATCCACATGGAAATAGCTTGAATGAGATCAAAAGATGGCTCCTATGAGATTTTGCTGCAATGAAACTGAATCATAGTGTTTGGTAGACTCTTGTGACATCAAGATCAAGCGCTGTCGCAAATCTTCTGCCATTAGAGATAGTATTTTTCATACTCAACTCACTGGAGATTACTATTTAAAACTAGAAATATTTGGAAAATTATAATGGATGATAAAGATCATTTCATCCTCATGATATTTGATATTAAGTATATCTTAAGTTGTTGATAAAAGTTTCAAACTTGTGGCAAGTCTTGATGAACTTTTGTTGGCTTGTGATGATAAACTAAATGACACTCTACTGAGATTCTTTATATAACGATTCCAGTTGCCATTGACGGTATAAAAATAAGGTTCTCTTTTAGATATATCCAGACAGTGTTTTCTTTTACTGATAGCATGAGGTATTTTCACACAGAAAGTATTTCATAAACCCAATGATTTGGTTTCTGTTATGGTCTCTCTAGACATTATAATTATAAAATAGAGACTTGTGTCCATATTAGACATGGAGGGGAATTACTTTATCATCAATGACTTAACTCACACACTGTATAAAATTTTGGATTTGAATGGTTCAATCAAGTCAGTTTGTATTACCAATAACCCAGAGCCTAGTCTCCTTCTTAATGCTTTTGTAATTGTAGTTATTTATTAGTATGGAATTCCTTTGAGCAGTGATTGTACTGACATAGTTGCAAGTCTGATCTACTAAAATCTATATCAGACACCAAACAATGAGGGTGTCAAGACATACACCGTCATTTTCAAAACGTGATGTACATTTTGAAGTTTTGAAGAGAAACTGTTGTAGCTGCGATTCCCCACATGATTACAATGTGTGAAACCCATTTCTGGTGTCCCTTGCCGTGATATTGCTAGAATATTGCTAAAAGCGGCGTAAAACTAAACTCACTCACTGCAGCTGATGTTTAGTTGCTGTTACCTAAAGGGAAATTCTCCCTGTTTTCTTTAGTGTTGTAACATTGTTGTTTAGTTCCAATATTTCTATGGCGAAATAATTACTGTTAGAGACTTGCATTATGCAGAAATATTAGAACACATAATTATGATATACATAATTAATAGACAACAGATTATTAGTGTGATCAGTTTTATTATGTTTATCCTTAACGAGAAAGAAATGAAGCTACTTATCCATATTTAGGGCCTTTGTTAATAATGCATCTTATCAGAAATAATTTTTGTGATTTTTCACAGGAATATGAATTAAGGTTGTATGCATGTGAAGCTATTGGGCTAGCATGTAAAGTTTATCTCTTTGTTTACTTCAAAAATGTTTGCCTTGCAAGACATCATTTGCATTGAAACAGCATTTGATCATCCTGCCCCTGACTTCTTATGACCAGACATTTCTGTCTCAAAATTCTTTTCTTTCATGTCTTTATTTAGTCTCTTTCATAAACCACATGGCCCAGGAAAACCTCAAGTAGTTTCAGGTTTCATTGTTAATAAATAAAAAGTTAACTTCTAAAGTTTTAGTGAGCAAACTTAAACCTTGCATTTATGATTACAGTAATTATGGAGACCAAACATTTTGTCACTCTGGTTACCTACATGTATTTACATTCGCACATTTGGAACTGATCTGTCTTGGAAACAAGAAAAGGTTATGGCAGAATTGACGAGTTGAACTGCTTATGTGGAAGATCTATTAACAGGGATGGCAACAGGAAAATCTATTTTCAGCTGAAAACTATATAGTGTGTCATTGAATGGGGCGGGGCGCTCACACATTCACAGAATTGATCAATTTGAAATAAAACCGTCGGAAATCCACAGATTAGTGGAAAATCGCCATAACTGTATTTATCAGGAACCCTATCCACAAAGTGTTTGTAATATTACATCATTCGTAAGCCAGTGATGTAGTATATTGTTAAAAATAGGCCGTAATGTTGTAAATGTTCTGTGGATCGGGACGCAGAACTGTATTAACAGTTCTTATTCAAGGCCACAACAAACTGATTGCTTCTAATTACTACAGGTTGTCACCATGGAAACAACATTACTGATTGGGAGAATGAACTTATACTTTTGTCAATTACTTTGACACCGTTTGTTTCTTGCAAGGACATGCAAGCACTGTTATGTATCTTTTTGGGGGGCAGTACATCATTAATGTCTTGGTAAAGAGAACTAGCTGGCTATAGTTTTTTGTTTAGTTCAGTGCATTGTCCACAAATACATTGCAGAATCTAGTCCTTATTCAGAATATTGTCATGCTTATTTCAACAAAAAGTAATCAGTGTGTCTTCAAAAAGGAAAGGACAGGAAAATATAGCACTCTATCTAGACCACATACTGTTTCCCCCGAAATTGTTTATTGTTCAAAACTGCGCGCATTTGTGGCCACCCAAAACTAATCCGACTGTTTAAATCTGTATTTTCAATGCTTATTGTGTAAAACTGGACAGTTTATGGAATACCATTCGTTAAAACAAGGCTTGTTGAAGCAAGAACCTTTCCTGGGTTTCATGTTTTAAGAAATATATTCTTGGTTCTAATGCCTTCAGTGACAAGTGTAGTATTCCTTTTGAAACAAGGCCTAAACTCTTTTAAGTTAAAGTAATAAAAAAGCATTTAATTATTACATAGTTTACTGTTGTATTTTGAATAATGAAATAAAAGTAAAATTGAAAAAGGTTTTAAGTGATTTTTAAGCCTTTCAGGCTAGAATCAGAAAAACATGTCTCCCTGTTATGAACTGTGTTGTATTTTAGTCCTGATTTATGACATTTTGGGTCAATGGCTCTGTAAACCTGGTTGAAGCAAGTGTCTGATGAGATTGTTACATAGTTCAGCCTAATGTGTAGATATGTTATTGCATCTAAGATGTTATGTATTTTCAACACTGTATTTGGATTTGGAAACATTAACAGTAACATCCTCTGTTTGAAGGTTGTGTTTCATTCAACCTATATCCAATTTTCAAACATATCCTATCTCACAGTTTGCACATCTGTGTAGTGATAATCTAATACCGGGTAATTCATTGTTACAGTGCGAATATTTCTCACCCTTTTTTTTCAATAGATACAGGGTGTAACCCTCACACAATCTCCTCATAGTTTCACAAGGGTTGAGAATATGGAGAAAATACTCTCTTAATGAAACACACCTCCACACAGGTGATTAGAAAGACATTTCAGAGAAGTCACATGACCATAGCAGTCAAGCTGACCCATCTGGATGGGCAGTTGTAGTTGTGTGAAAGTGATAATAACTGCTTGGTGTTCTGAAACTGGAAACATTCTGAGAGTAAAAAGCATGTTTCCCATAAGGATCCATAGACTGGAGAGATCAAATTGTGAGATAGGATTATTATACACATATACAATTTATTCTTATGTTGTAAATCTGCTATTGGATACAATGATACAGATCTAACAGAATGTAATCTGATGTATATTTTAGGCTAACCCACTTGTTGATTCTTTGAGCTAATTTTAGTATGCCACTATTCTATATGATATAACAAAATTAGAGATACATTTACTCAAGAATTTGGTGGGTTTTTTTAACTGACTTAATTGTGAGATTGTGTACATGTGTATATTTGTTTGTTAATCTGAGTCAAGTTTCTCTTGATAACATGTGTGGCCTTCAATACATTCTTGCCATGCTGAAGAGCTGATAGGAACCCGTGAGAAAAGTATTTTGTTTGCTTTTTGACAATATGTCCCATCTTTTGACATTGTTTTCATCAAACCTATGTATAGTCTTGTTAACACTTGAAATATTTCTGTAATTTAAATATCTTAGAAGAGACATGGAAATGTTACCATGGTTTCCATCTGGTTTTGAAGGAGATACGCACACACATCCATGAAGATATACATCTTGTTATATTTATCCAGGTTTGTTAGTGTAGAAGTCTTCCAAATGAATATGACTCATTATTAACGTTAGTTGATATTCAAATCAGTTGATATTCAAATCATCGATAAGGCAGTTTACTCAAGATGTTACGTGTTTCCCTGTTACATGAAATTAGTTGATATTCAATAAAGATATTTCTGATCATAAAAGCTGTTTTAGTCTTTTTGTCACGAGTGAATGTTGTATGGTACGACTACATACCTGTAGATGTTTGATTGACATTTTAGAAGATGCTATTTGATGAACATAGAGACTTTTCTGTGTTTCATCAATAAAACAATAAAAAGAGTAATCTTGGTTACCTAAACCAGCTTATAGATGGCATGCACATCCACTTTGACAGGTACAGTGACACTGGTGGGCAAAGTCACATATTGTGGGATTCAAGGTCACACAGCCAGGTCACACCTTTAGTAATCAAGGTCACATGGAAATGGACACATTGTGGGCTTCAATGTCACACAATTGTGGGGTTCAAGGCCACACAGACTAGTCACACATTGCAGCTCAAATCAAAAACGAACAAGAAGACAAAGTCATCAATATCCCCTGCAACGGCAAAATACTCCTTATGAATATGTCTACTAGTTGTGATTATGTCAAATGTTTTGGAGTGTATATAGCAAAGTGGAAGGAGAGTATTGAAAGTTTTTTAAGATCTGCTCCAGAAAGGAGCACTACCACCAAATTCAGTTGAAGCCTAACTTGTTGCCATGGAAATGCAACAAGATGTGATTGACATTCTCATAGTCACAGCCTAAGTCACGTTTCCATGGAAATCGCAAAAAGTAAAATTCATATCCGGGTCTAACCATCAAATGGCACATCTATGGATCATGCTTGATATGTGTACCAAGTTTGATGAAGCTAGCATGTAGAGTTTGGAAAATCTGCTCCGGACAAGATGACATCCTCATAGTCACAGCCCAAGTCATGTTTCCATGGAAACAGCAAAAAGTAAAATTCATATCCGGGTCTAACCATCAAATGGCACATCTATGGATCATGCTTGACGTGTGTACCAAGTTTGATGAAGCTAGCATGTATAGTTTAGGAGATCTGCTCCGGACAAGATGACATCCTCGCAGCCACAGGCTAAGTCATGTTTCCATGAAAACAGCAAAAAAATAAAATTTATATCTTAGTATACCCCCAAAAGGCACATCTAGAGATCATGGTTGACATGTGTACCAAGTTTGATGATGCTAGCACTTATAGTTTGGAAGATCTGCTCCGGACAAGATGACATCCTCATAGTCACAGCCTAAGTCATGTTTCCATGAAAACAGCAAAAAATAAAATTCATGTCTGGGTCTAACCATCAAATGGCAAATCTATGAATCATGCTTGATATGTGTACCAAGTTTGGTTAAGCTATCACGAATAGGTTAAGAGATCTGCTTCGGACAAAGTGTGACGGACGCACGGACGGACGGACGGAACTCGTTTCTATATCCCCCGCAAATTCGTTGTTGCGGGGAATAAAAAATGTATGGGGCTCAAAGCATACAATTATATGTGTAATATACCATGTTGACTAACACACTCAGCGACCGAACAGACACCTATCTGTGTAGATATAAGCTCCGTTCGCAGATGAATTTTAATACTGCAGGCTAGGGCTGTAAGAAAACAACCTATGGTTGGTTGGTTTGTTGTTTAAAACGCAGCACTCAGCAATATTACAGGTATATGGCGGAGATCTGTAAATAATGGACTCTGGACCAAACAATCCAGTGATCAACAGCATGATCATCGATCTATGCAATTGGGTTGCGATGACATGTGTCAACCAAATCAGCGAACCTGATCCCATTAGTCGACTTTTACGACAAGCATGGGCTGCTGAAGACCAATTCTAACCAGGATCTTCACAGGTGTATGTGAAAGGAAGGTTGTTCACGTTCGTATTGAACGCCGCAGCCGCAAGGGAGACAATTCTAAACTGACTTGATTTTCAAGCATTTCTGTATTAAACAAAAGTGTTTCGGCTTATCTGACTCGAGAAAAAGTGCAGATGCTGTATAATGCCAAATAAAGTTATTTGTTTTTCACCGACATGTTTCTAATCGGTAAGGCAGGAGGCAATTTACTCAAAATGTTTTAAACAAATTGTCGAATTGTCATGTGATTCACAACGAGAGTGACTGTTTGGTAGGATGAATATGTTTGTCTTCAAGAGCAATGCAACCCAAGGGGCGATCTTCTGATTTTCTTCGTATGTTGGTATTTGGCGACAGTAGACATAATGTTTGGGCGTTCGCCTTTCTAGTGCGGCGGGCGGGGATGTATAGTATGACCAGAAATTATTGAGAATTTTAGGAATATGTTTAATTGGATTTCTAGTATAAACAACCTTGACCAGCTATCAAGTGCTTGGTTTCATTCAAGAGAGACAACTCCGTTAATCCTTTTTCATTAGTTTCTGAAGAGTTATCCCCCTTTGTTTACTTGCTAGCAGACGACATTTTCAGTGATCCTGAGTATGGATGATTTAGAGAAGAGGAAGTTGATTTTAGAGTATTAAAACAAGGACATCAGATCAGCTAAAGTGATTTCAAATAGAACAGGCATCCCTTTGTCCACTGTTGATCGTGTTTTGAAAAATATTGCAAATGGATATGGCATTGAGCACCAGGGAGGCGCAGGTAGGCCCAGAAAATTGGCTGTCGGTGACAGGAGGCGGCTTGGTATTCTTGTTTCTAAAAACAAACGAAGGAGTTTAGAAATTTTAACTGGGACAATATGATTTTCTCAGATGAAAGTTCTGTGTGGCTGTTTCCTAATACACTGACATTCTGGACCAAACAAACTGAAAAACTTTGTATCAGCGCCCAGAGTACAGTCCGAAATTTAACGTGTGGGGTGGCATATCTGTGTTAGGGGCAACGCCCCTCTGTGTATTTGAAGGGAATATGAACAGTGAGCAGTACACAGATCTTCTCGAGGGACATTTACTTCCATCTGCTCTCGTGTTCTATGGAAATTTTTGGATTTTCCAGCAGGACAACGACCCGACACATCGTTCAAAGCATTCACAGGCCTGATTTCGGACCCCAAATATGACATTATTAGATTGGCCAAGCTATAGCCCTGATCTAAATCCAATAGAAAATGTTTGGGGACTCATGGGGACTCTGACAAATATTGCTGAAATGAAAGAAGAGGTGATCCGCTATTGGGACAGCGTGGACCACGACTTTCTAGTAGTATGCCCCGCCGCATTGAAGCCTGCATTGCTGCCCATGGTGACTTGACAAAATACTAACTGTTCCCCTGTCTTTGAATCTGGAGTTATGTTCTGCTAATATTCACATTTAATACATGAGTAATGAGTGAAAAAAAAATAAAAATTACAATCTTGAATTCTCAATAATTTCTGGTTGTACTGTAAATATAGAAATATAGGCGTACATTAGATAGTCAGCTGCTACAGCCTGATTTATGTGTTAGGCCACACCGTTCAATTTTTGGCTCCTGCATCCTTTCTTATTGATGTTTCAGTTCACGTAGTATTTACTGTTACGATAACAAAATTATTATTTTTTAAATCGAAAAAAAACCGGAATATTTTCTTGTTCGCCTTAACTGATTAACAGATGAATTAGTTTTAAGCCTCAAACACAGTGATCTAGGCACTAAGGCTGTTGGAACTCCAGTAATAGTACAATCATTGGTTATTATTATGGTCGCAGATTTACGTGGGTCCTGACCCGCGTGCCTATATCTTGTATCGGTCGTGTACCGATCCGGATGAGCACTCTGATCTTAGCTATTAATTAAACTTATCAAAACATTGGATCATACCCAAAAAAAAGACGCAAGGGCTGTTGGATGGTTTGACTCTCTTTATTGTTGTACTTTTGTTCTTATCTTTGCCTACTCATATGATACAATGAGAAATGGATGCATTAAATACATGTTATTTTCTCTTATATTTGTACTTTTGTACAAAATTGAAATTGATGCATTGTACTTTTGTACAAAATTGAAATTGATGCATTAAAGGAGAAATATATACAAGGATATTATATCTATATCTACATTCAACAAAATTTCATCCACACATTTTCAGTTTGTAGGAATGTTACACACGATCACCATACTCCGAGCAAGTGTCCAACACAGGCAATGATATTGTCTGTTTTCAATTGCTATGTTGGAAGTGTTTTGTGCTATGCGTCTAAAGTATAGGGGCTCTCGTAAGGCTGAAAAAATTGAAAGATTACTTTTGGATTATTGTAAGCGGTTATTGGGTGTCAAACAATCAACTTGTAATTGTATGGTTTATGACGAACTTGGTCGTTATCCTTTGCGCTACGAACGGATGTTCAATATTGTCAAGTACTGGAGTAAGCTGCTAGGAACTGATAACTATATTCTACGTGGGGGTTATGAATATCTATATGATATGGTATAAGCAAGAATTGAATGTCTCTTATCTGCCTGTCATTACACAAAGACTTATTGGTCATGCTTTCCAGTGTATTGGAAGTCAGTTGTCCAGTTTTACTAAGTGTAGATTGTATAAACATATTATTGACACTTTTAATTTGCAATATTATTTTAAAAAATCAATTCATATACAAAATATTTGTCGAAATTTCGACTATATTTTCATGTCCACAACCCATTAGCTGTACAGCTAAAGGTAAATAAAGAATTGAACTTAAATTGAGTTAAAACTATTTAAGAAAACATGTAGTCTAATCCAATATAGTTCGGTTCATAATTATTGAGAATTTTTCATGTCAGTTTGAACTCCTAGGTTTTTTCATGAGCTCCACTGATGATGAAATTCTGCTATCAGTCCAAGGGAGGCAACTCTTCTTGTCTTTCTAGACATGTCAGATTAGAGTTACCTCCCCTGAAATTTAAGCCGAAGACATTTTCCAAAACAATGTCCAAAATGGCTGCTGATGAGAAAAGAAGGTTGATTTTAGATTTGTACAATGGAGGTATCACTGATGCCCATACACTGTCAGAAAGAGCTGACACTCCTCTATCAACTGTGTACAGGGTTAAGAAGAATATTGAGACTGGAGTTGGAATTGAGCACAAGAAAGGAGCAGGGAGGCCCAGAAAATTGGATCGGGTCTGACTTGGTATTTTGGCTTCAACTAAGAAAAGAGCAAGTATATCCAACATCAGGTATGAGATGCTAAATAGAGGCTCACCTAGTGTTTCTAAATCCACTATCAGACGAAATTTAATTGATCTTGGATGGGAGAAAAAGAGGGGAACGCCGACTCCAGACATGAAAGACAGACATAAGGAAAACCGTGTTTTGTGGTGTCAGGACCATGAAAACTTTGACTGGAGCAACACAATTTTCACTGATGAAAGTTCAGTCTGGGTGTATCCTAACAATGTTAAGATGTGGACAAAATCTGATTCAGCACCGGCGTACCACAGGCCGAAATACAGTCCCAAGTTTCATGTGTGGGGTGGAGTGTCATTACTGGGAACAACTCCTTTGTGCGTGTTTGAGGGAAATTTGACTAGTGAACGGTACACAGACATTCTTGAGAACTTTCTTCTTCCAAATGCAGGAGTCTTTTATGGGAATGACTGGATTTTGCAAAAGGACAATGACCTAAAACACACAGCAAAGCACTCTAAACAGTGGTTCCAAGAGAAAAACGTGACACTGCTCCCATTTCCCAGCTACAGTCCGGATCTGAATCCCATTGAGAACATTTGGGGGATGATGAAGGGGGTGTCAACCAAAAGGGACTCACCAAACTTGAAGACATGAAGAGAGAGGTAGTGCGATATTGGGACAGTTTCCCCATTGAAACTCTAACCTCTCTGATAGAGAGTATGCCTACCCGCATTAGACTGTGCATGGAAAGTAACGGGGATCTGATAAAATATTAATTTCATACCTGCAGAAATCTACAGGGTATGTACAAGTATTGAATACTGAGTAATTTCAGATTTCACTCATTATTTGCATTTTAGTAACATTCATGGGATTCTCAATAATTATGAACCGAACTGTACAAGCCGATCCCTTAATTTATGAACTTAGACTCTCCCATGCAGTGTGTTAACACGGTCTGAAATTCGACCGATTAGCACAGAACCACTCAAGCATGATTCGACGGATCGGCACTGCTGACTGTTCAAAATTCGACGGATTAGGCCGTAATCATTGTATCTTAAGTGTCTGTTAGAGTATTGGGGTTAGCGTTAAGAGCGCTTTTTATACGAATGGGCCCGGTTATATACCTAGGGGCAACATACCCAAAGTAATCATAGTTTCCATAATTTGACGTTGTCTTACGACCTTCGTAGCGCTAATATGAAAGTGAGGCCTGACATATACCACATGCACAGTCATTACAGGATTGGTTTAAATCCAAGTGATTAAACATTATAGCTTTTAGAAATGCAGTTATGACACTGCTGCTATAATTTTCCAATCAAATGAACTATACCATTATAGTTCCATGTTCCGCGAAGCGCTCTCCACCGTAACATAATGTGTACATATCTTTGCTCGTTTTTTTCGATATGCTTCGAATGTATGTATAGACGCATGTTTTGTGTAAATATATATTAACTCAAAACACTGTGTAATTAATTTAATATGTTTTAAGTAGTGGTCTGATGCAAACGACGATCTTTTTCCTTTAGATTTTCGTGGGCTAAAACTACATTTCTGACTGACGCGACTACGCATAAAAATGACATGAGTTTTAAGGCTTATTAGTCCTAATTTATTAAGCCACTACAATACAGATTTAACTTAAAACAGTTTTAAAACAATGTGACATCCAAGAAGCTAACAATGTCGTCTGTCGTAACTGTAGGGAGACAGAAGGACATCTTATCCATGTCGTCCTCCACCTCTTCCCCTGTGTCTTCCTATGGATGCAGTCCTCGAAAAGCAGAGCAGCCATCTGGAGTGAAGACCTGCTCAGACACGCGGCAACGCAGTGATGCGTCACGTAATGACAGCATAATTAATTCCGAGGACTACCAGTACATCATGTCGACCTCGGTATCTGACCTAGGGTCCTCCCAATCGTCATCCAACATTAGTCCTCAGAGAGGACCTAAAGCATCTTCTAAGACGCCGGTCCGGGTTGATATCTCCATCAATCCAGAGGACAACAAAGCCATCAACGAGGCATCTTCTTCAGACCTATCGTCATCTCTATCTCACAAGTGTCCTCGTGAATCTGTTAGAGCGTCTGCTTCATCCTCAAGGAGTCATCACAGCAGTCTTCGTGAATCTGCAAGAGCATCTGATAAAGCAGATGACTGCTGCTACACTTCAACTCCGCCATCTCTATCGCCAGTTCCGAGATCTTCTTCCGAGTCCGGTCATTCTGTCTGGTCGTCTGAGATCCTGGACAGCTTCTCCTCCTCTGACTCAGAGAGTGTATTCGACCCATTCGCGGAGGACGACCTTCAGCCCAGACCTTCCCCCAGGGAGCCATCTGTAGATGCCCAATTCCCTGTAGCTGAAACAATCTCTGAGATCTCCCTTGCCAATAATAGTGAAGAGTCGTGGTTCACAGGATCCAGGGAGTCGGACAGTTTCCACCAGGAGGAGCTCCGTGTGCGCAAAATGATGTTGGATCAGGGCTGGGTCAATCACAGACAGCAGTCCATGTCTGACTGGTTGTCCTCTGTTCACGTCTGGGAGGATGATGGTAAGTGTCTACATCAGTAATGGGAACGAGACTGAGAGTGAGTGGGTGAGAGTGTGTGGGTGAGTATATGTTTTAGCAATATTCCGCGTACATAACTTGGTATCACACAGTGAAGGAGAAAAAAATGGATTGAGTTGAAACAGAAAACTACACAAATGAATCCTGACAGTTGTCTTCACACAAAGAGTATTAGCTTTCCTCATATACCTTTTCTTTGTTACTGATAACGACATAATATTCATGGTATTTTTTAATGCTGTGTTTCTGTCTCAAAAGTTGCAAGCAATTTGGGGACGGAGTCGCTCCTGACCAGACTCAAGACCCAGTTACAGGTGAGAACACTGATATTTAGTCCTTTTGTCCACTTCGGAGTCTGGGGAGAGTCATGAAATATGACAATCTCTCGAGAAGGGGAATAAACATGGGAAAATAGGAAATACTGGACTTCAGAAACGATACATATAATCTCGAAAGAACAAATGATTTACCCTATTTAGTGACTGACCTTGTAGTGTCCTTACAATGAATTCCGCTGAAATATAATTTTCTGAATTAGAGCACGTGGTGGTGCCTGACAAGGGGAAGAGGGACTCGGGTCCAGACCATTAAGAAATCCAGCCACGGATATGGAGGCGGCACGAGCGGTGGGTACAGGAGTAGTAGTCATGTTCAGTTTTTTCCCCAAGTTAAGCACATATTCCTATTTCCTCTAAAGGGAGACAATTCTAACTGATGAACTGAGAGAGCTTTGGGTTTAATGATAAACGTTTCACAGTTGATTTTAAACACAAGAAGCTAGTATCTGTGACAAAATGTGTTGTTTTAACGCCTTGTTTCCTGACTGTAGGTGGGGACGAGGACAAGACACCACGCAGGGAGAAGCTGCAGAAGAGAGTGCAGAGATTCATCTTCCGGGTGTTCATTTGTGGAGGACTATCACAGGCCTAGACACCATCGGTGTCAGGCCCAGACACAGTGTTTGTGTCTCTGTCAGGCCCAGACACAGTGTTGGTGTCCTAAGGGTTTGCCTGTCTCAACATTAGCTCTCATATAGTGTAAATATCTTGCGTGCCTCATCATTTAGCTGTATTTTGTGCAACTTTAGTGTGCCTACTTCACTGTGTACCTACATATTAGATGGTCGTGTTTCATCATGTGTATTCCGAATAGGCGTAAGAGTCGTTTCATGTAGACTGTGGATTTGTAATAGTCAGGCATTTATCATGTAGCTACAGCTAGAGTGTGGATATCTAATGGTCTAGTTTTGCCATGTAGCTATATCTAAATAGGCATGCCTTATAACGAAGCTTCAGAATATGGATATTTAGTGGTCATGCTTTATCATGTAGCTACATAATGTGGACATGTAATGGTCACGCCTCATCATGTAGCTATATCTTGTGTATATCAAATAAGCATGCTTTATCATGTAGCTTCAGAATATTGGTATTTAATGGTCATGCTTTATCATGTAGCTACATAATGTGGATATTTAATGGCCACGCCTCATCATGTTAAGCTATATCTTGTGTATATCAAATAAGCATGCTTTATCATGTAGCTTCAGAATATTGGTATTTAATGGTCATGCTTTATCATGTAGCTACATAATGTGGATATTTAATGGCCATGCTTTGTCATGAAGCTATATCTTGTCCATTTTAAATAAGCATGCCTCATCTTGAAGCTACAGAATATGGATATTTAATGGTCATGCTTTATCATGTAGCTACATCTTGTCCATTTTAAATAAGCATGCCTTATCTCAGTTTATCATGTAGCTACATCTTGTCCATTTTAAATAAGCATGCCTTATCTCAGTGTATTAAATAAGCCAAAAATACAGCCAGACATCAGGGCTGGTAACTTCAAAATGCTACCAGTCCAAAATAGATTGAACCTGACCAAATATGGTGAATTTACTCAGATGTATGGAACATCTAAAAAATTTACCAGACCATCGGGCTGGCTAGCTGTAAATGTAGACCGTCCGTCAGAAATCTAGACCGTCTCGGGCGGTCAGACGGGCCTTATTTCAGACACTGCTTATCTTGAAGCTATAGAATATGGATATTTCATGATCATGTTTTGTCATGAAGCTACTGACTGTGGATATTAAATGGCCGTGCCTAATGGTTATGCTTTAAGATGTAACTATATCTTGTGTATATTAAATTGGCACGCTTTATCATGTAGCTCTATCTTTTGTATATTAAATGGTCATGCCTTATCATATAGCTACAGTATGAGGATATTTAATGGTCCAGCTTTATCATGAAGCTATATCTTGTGTATATTAAATGGCCATGCCTTATCATATAGCTACAGTATGAGGATATTTAATGGTCCAGCTTTATCATGAAGCTATATCTTGTGTATATTAAATGGTCATGCCTTATCATATAGCTACAGTATGAGGATATTTAATGGTCCAGCTTTATCATGAAGCTATATCTTGTGTATATTAAATGGCCATGCCTTATCATATAGCTACAGTATGAGGATATTTAATGGTCCAGCTTTATCATGAAGCCATATCTTGTGTATATTAAATGGTCATGCCTTATCATATAGCTACAGTATGAAGATATTTAATGGTCCAGCTATATCATGAAGCTATTTCTTGTGTATATTAAATGGCCATACCTTATCATATAGCAACAGAATGTGGATATCTAATGGTCATTCTTTAACATGCAGCTCTATCTTGTGTATATTAAATAGTCATGTCTCATTATCTTCCTACAGAGCTGTTATCTGGAGTCATGTAGCTGTATCTTGTGTATATGAAATAGGCATGCCTTATCATACAGCTACAGTATGAGGATATTTAATGGTCACGCTTCATCATGTAGTTATATATTGTGTATATTGAATAGGCATGCCATATCATGTAGCTAACTCTGTGCATCAAACTGTTACGTTTATACCTTACCATTTAGTTACTACCAGAGTATATGAAATGGTGGTGTCCTACCATGTAGTTACATCTGGTGTATATGAAATGGTGGTGTCCTACCATGTAGTTACATCCAGAGTATATTAAGTGGTTGTGCGTGATATATGTGTGTATCTTGTGAAATTTAAATAAACGTTGACTCTTTTGTAGTTAAAACATATACACAATCAATGATTTTACAGACAATATACTGAATTGGGGACAATATTAAATGGACGTGCCTTTTCGTGGAGCTAAATATTGTATATGTTACAGTGTATATCGAAGTTTAATGTTTTACAGAGAAAATACGTAAGTGTCAAATGAACAGCAAGTTACTGAAACCAGGGAGGAATTGCATGGTAAAAATCAAATCAAGTTTAGTAAAGACCAGGAACATTCTTAACAATGGCGGAAGCACTCATTTTGAATAATAAAAATAATATATTTAGATATAGCTTTGTAGTACTAGGAGCCCGTTATTGAGTCATTGTACATGGATTGTGAGATCAATGAACTACTGAACCATTGCTACCTAAGATTGTTTCGGGAAATAAGGAATTATCTGCTTTGTAGTTACTGCCATCACGTCCTTGTTGTGATATAATCCCTTATAATTAGTTGTGAGTCTGTTTCTGCGTGTCAGCATATTGCAATAAAAGAGTGAATACGAGGCTGCCATTAGTGTATGATGTGTCTACTTGTTGCTGCCAGTCGTGCTCCGAATTCACGTCCATGAAAGCAGGCATTGTTGTACACAGCCAAGAGGGAGTTACCCATGGACGATACGTGGCTTGTGGAATCTGATACTGCCACTAAAGCACCTAGAACAACACGTCTGTAAGAAAGCGGATGAAGTACCAGTCCTGCTACTGTATGTGTCAAGCACTTGTACCTGGAGTACCTGTGGAATCTGATGCTGTCAGCAGAACATCTGGTACAACACGTGTCTGTAAGCAAGCAGATGGTACTGTTCTACACATCCAACGAGGGATGTAACATCTGGGTGCCGTTGTAGAAAGCGATCTTAGCGCTCAGGTGACCGTAACTCCCATACCTTAACATAGACTTGCGACTGGCGTAGCGCTATTGTTGTTTTGTACAACGGCACCCAGGTCTGTAGAACCTCATGCTGACACTAAAGCACCTAGAACAACACGTGTCTGTAAGAAAGCGGATGAAGTGCAAGGCCTTCTACAAATATTCCAGCAATATCACGGCCTTCTACTTGTGCCCATGTCTCATTGGCGTGACGAGCCAACGCTTTAACCACTAGGCTACCCCACCGCCCCGAAAGCGGATGAAGTACAAGGCGCAAGGCCTTCTACTGTATGTCTCGAGCACTTGTGCCTTGAGTATTATATATTTTGTTGTACACATCAGACCCATGAAGATAGTGTCACACAATTAGTCAGGCCATACATTGTTGAACTCAGTGTCACACAATTAGCCAGGGCATACATTGTTGAGCTCAGTGTCACACAATTAGCCAGGTCACACATTGTTGATCTCAGTGTCACACAATTAGCCAGGTCATACATTGTTGAACTCAGTGTCACACAATTAGCCAGGGCATACATTGTTGAGCTCAGTGTCACACAATTAGCCAGGTCACACATTGTTGAGCTCAGTGTCACACAATTAGCCAGGTCATACATTGTTGAGCTCAGTGTCACACAATTAGCCAGGTCACACATTGTTGAGCTCAGTGTCACACAATTAGCCAGGGCATACATTGTTGAGCTTAGTGTCACACAATTAGCCAGGTCACACATTGTTGAGCTCAGTGTCACACAATTAGCCAGGTCATACATTGTTGAGCTCAGTATCACACAGTTAGCCAGATGACACAATGTTGAGCTCAGAGTCACAAAATTAGCCAGGTCACACTTTTAGTTACACGGTGTTTTGAAAGGACTGTAAAACCCTTGTAAATTCCTAATGCAGAACAAACAGTTGATCCCTTCGAAATTTTAGAGTTGGCGTATCCATTTATGAGTATTAACAGAGTAATACAACTGTTGCCATAATTTCGTATTTGTTTGTGTCAATACAAATATACAGAACATTATAATATTTCTGTATTTCACTTGTCGTTTAACAAAAATTCGATCTTTTTATTATAAACTAAGCCATCACGAAGTATCCCCCTTCATGCCCGTTCAGGAAATATCATGGCGAAACGTTTTGCGCCTCAATCTGCCGAAGAAATTACAGAAAAACACATAAAATCATGTGTACATTATAATACACAAAAGGCAAACAGACAAGGTGCAAATACCTTCCGGGTGTATCTGGAAGAAAAGAAGCAGGTTCATGACTTCGAAGAATATTAGTCACCTAGAATTGCTGAGGTTTTGAGTCAATTCTATTTGGACGCTAGGGAACGCAATGGTGAATTACAAGACGAGCATTTCAGAGCATTTCAGACACAGCCTCAACAGATATTTCAATCCCCTCCGTTCAACAAAACCATTGACATTATCAAACATAGTGACTTTCAGGACGCTAATATGAGTTTCACGACAGCAATGCGGGAACTCAAAGCTGCAGGAAGGGGTTCTACTGACAACTTTCCCTGTATTTCAGAAGACATGAAAATGATGTATTCTCTACACATGCGCCCCGATACCCCTCACGGCCTTTTCAGTAAGGTACAGTTTGAAATACGGCTGTATTTCTGTCCCCGCGGTGGAGAAAACATTGCAAAAGGACTAAACATACATTTCCCATGTCTGTAGACCAAAATGGAATAAAGTATGTGGTGAAAACAAGAGATGAACTGACAAAAAATCGCCGAGAAAAAGAAAAGGAAGGTTATACCGGACTAATGCCTGAAAATCAGAACTCACCTTTTTGTCCTTTTGCGTCCTTCGTGAAGTACGTATCCAAGCTTGAACCAAGTCTAGACAGGCTGTGGCAACGTCCGAAGGATTCGTATTGCGATACAGAATCAGTCTGGTAGTGCAAACGTCAAACAGGCAAAGATACTCTCGCCAAGTTCATGACGAATATAAGCAAATCATGTGGATTGTCTCAGATGTACACAAACCACTCCATCAGAACCACAAATGTGACAATCCAAGATCAACTTCTCACCGGCTCAGATCACGGCTCTCACAGGTCATAAATCAATTAGTTCTCTGGCGATATACCACAAAGTTACAGATGAAGAAAAGTTACATATGGGACAAACAATCACAAATGCAGTCCATGGAAATTCCGGATCCGTGCCAGCCTTTTGTGCAGCAGTAACGTTGAAACAACTCGCCATTACAAACGCCGAAGAGCCAAATGAGAGTGATGCCCCTTTGCTAAGGGAGAAAATCCGATTATTGGGCTTCGAAGACTTGTTTACAGACTTTGATGATGGTTTAAATACCGTATGTAAGATCGGTTCAGTGCATATTATATTTCAACAGAAATGAACAGAAAAGAGATTTTGAGAATTCAGTTAGTAAAATAGATTCTGATTACGGTATATTATAAGGAACGTCCCTTGCTTCTACAACAGTATCGCTGCAGTCATCTCCCTTATATTAGCGTCAGCGCGCGCACGGCGTCAGGCTTTCAACACCCAACCCTCCCGCTCAGTAGTAATTATTGGTTTGAGGAACTATTTGGGGGCATCACTTAAGTGTCCGTAGTCTTATCTGCCTCGCAGAGTTTCCATATTCACGACACTTAAGTGTGTATGCTATGCTTCATTGTATTAAAGTTCTAAAGTTTCTCTTTTATATAATCGCCTTTGTCGTTTATAGTTCGAGTTTAGGTGAGTAGGTTAAAAGTAAGTTCATGACTTTTCTCTTTTCACATTTTGCAGTTGTGCCTGCGTTTCATCTTCACTTGTGTAAAGGACATGTTGTGTACTACGCTAAATGTGTCAATTTCTTATGTAAAACCTGTTCTAGCAAAGCAAAACGTTCAAAGGATAAAAAATAACTTATAGGTATCATGCACGTATCATGATATGATTAAGAAATACAGTTTGCTCTACCACAATGTATAGTGTAATAAATCACAATTTTGCCCTGAACTATTATAGTTAAAGCACGAGGACGCTTTCAGGGTGTTATCTAAAAGATAGCAAAACATACATCATAATATTGAGACTGTAAGCAGCAGGATATGATTATCGTGTTTACTCCTACACAACCAACCTTCACTGCAAGAAATCACCAAATATGTACAACAGACGTATGACATCACAACCGGTGATCGAATTTTCACGAAATGGCGTGTTTTCTGGCGCCGATAATGAACGTTGTCGTTCTGCATGATGGACGGAAATTTTTACAATTTCGTTGAAATTCACCAAACCATTGTAATGTATCTATTTTTAATTTTCAAAATTCATGCTTAAAAACTCTTCCCATGCATATTCTTAAAATATTGGGCCAATGTATGCAACGAATAGACGAACAGATTTCTTGAAATTTGAGAAAATGCGACACCGTGTAAGATCTGAATTTTTCTTTGTTTACATTTCAAACAAGCGCTGCCTCACAAGCACAGCGTCCGTTTTCAAACCCAATATGTTTCGTTTGATTTGTCACTTGGTGACAAAGACCATTTGTTATTTATTCTAAAATGCATGAGGAAATCAGTGATGTATTTGTCGCAGCTGAATGTGAAATATACGTCATGTAATGGGTGTCTCATGACCGGCCTTCGCGAAACGTGATTTTGTAAACAATATGGCAGAAAGCTCACTTCGGCGTTCGATTTCGTGTATTTTCGATAAAAACATCCCAACCGATTCTTGGTTTATCGGCAACGTTACAGAATTGTCATTGGTGATTAGATGAAAATCTCGTCGGTGATCATGAAAGTGCTATTTTTGAAATTCGGTACTCCGATTAATTCTTCGGTTTTTACATTTTAAAACATACACGAAATAACTCCGTGAATCGCGATTTCGTAATGTATGAAAAATGGCGACATTTAGAGCGGCTTCGGGTATTACCGAACAAGTCTACGGAACAGAATATAATTCCCGTATTGTTTTCTCAAGTCGCCAATCGTGACAGCAACGTTTTCTCGCATGCCTTGAAAGAGAAACTTCCTCTGCCGGAAGAGTTATCGTCTGCTTCTAAATCAAAAGACGCAGAGGAAACAAATAACAAAAGACAAGCGACGGGCATTGCATCCTTAACGTGGTGGGAAAAGCCAAAAACTCAATAAACAATAACTCCAATTGTCACACGAAACATATAAAATATTACTGATGGCCTGATATATAGATACACACTGCGTGATATATTTAGAATAATATGGTACTTCAAAGTGAGGGTTGAAGAGGAAGGACATATATATCTCCCTCTGGCATCCAAGGGGTTACACCCTATACATTTAGTTTGACTTCTTGTAGATACTTGGTATTGGTGACAAAAATGTATTTTTTATGTTAAAATAAAATGTATAAGGAATTTCATGACGTATTTCCGCTGATCTACGTGATTTAACTGTAACGGGCGTCTCATGGCCGTCCTTTATGAAACGTGATTTTGTAAACGTTGTCCAGTATTGCGGAAAGCTCACTTCGGCGATTCGAACTTGGTCTACCGAAGACTTTGCAGAGTTAACATTAGTGTTTTAAACAAAAGCAAATATCACTTATATATGCTAGCTTTAAGATTCAATCCTCCGAGTAATTATCCGATTTTCACATTTCAAATCACTCACGAAATAACGCCGTGAATCGCAACTTCGGTAATGTGTCCAAAAGGGCGACTGTAACCATCTTTCAGAGATCATATTCATCACTTTCGCTTTGCATAAGATGTTAATGGACAGCAAATGTTAATGGATAGTCAAGAAACAGCAAATGTTCCGCAGAAAGAAAAACTTTGATGTGTGTGCATGATACATTTGGAATGTTATTCGACTTCAAAGTGAAGGTTGAACAAGAGGAGCATCAATGTCTAAAGCTCCTCACAGGCATACATCCTTCTCTTATTTAGGTAAAGGAAGGTTGCATTTCGCGTTACTATGGAGCTGCACTTTTATTTTACAATGACGCATAGGTCGGAGTTCAGTGGTGTATTGTTCAACACTGAGTTAATTTGATTTTGAAACATTTCTAATACTAATAAAATACTATTTCAATTCAAAATTTGGCATGTTAACGTCCGCCTTTCGTTGGAAAAAAACTTTCGAATTTACGTCAGCTGCACTTTTATGTGTTACAATGACGTCATAATATAATGACGTCATAGGTCAGAGTTCACAATGTGGTGTATTGTTCTGCTCGCCCGCTGGGACAAAGATCGCGCTTGTGTTTTCAGACAGTTTATGAGATAATTACTCCACACAGGCATTACATATTCTCCAGGTGAGCACTAGGAAATACTGGGATGTTTTGTAGAGGTTTGTATATACGTGTGTGACATCCAGGAAGCTAACAATGTCGTCTGTCGTACCTGTTGGGAGACAGAAGGACATTTTATCCATGTCGCCACCTGCCTGTCCCCCTGTGTCTTCCTATGGATGCAGTCCTCGAAAAGCAGAGCAGCCATCTGGACTGAAGACCTGCTCAGACACGCGGCAACGCAGTGATGCGTCACGTAGTGACAGCGTAATTAATTCCGAGGACTACCAGTACATCATGTCGACCTCGGTATCTGACCTAGGGTCCTCCCAATCGTCATCCAACACTAGTCTTCGGAGAGGACCTAGAACGTCTTCCAAGACACGAGATGACATTTCCGTCAATTCAGAAGACAACAAATCCATCACTGAGACATCTGCTTCTCTATCTCACATGCGTCCTCGTGAATCTGTTAAAGCGTCTGCTTCATCCTCTAGGAGTCATCACAGCAGTCCTCATGAATCTGCAAGAGCATCTGATAAAGCAGATGACTGCTGCTACACTTCAACTCCGCCAGTTCCGAGATCTGATTCTGGTTCCGGTCATTCTGTCTGGTCATCTGAGATCCTGGACAGCTTCTCTTCCTCTGACTCTGAGAGTGTATTCGACCCATTCGCGGAGGACCACCTTCAGCCCAGACCTTTCCCCAGGGAGCCATCTGTAGATGCCCAGTTCCCGGTGGCTGAGACAATCTCCGAGATCTCCCTGGCCAACCGAAGCGACGAGTCGTGGTTCACAGGATCCAGGGAGTCGAACACTTTCCACCAGGAGGAGCTCCGTGTGCGCAAAATGATGTTGGATCAGGGCTGGGTCAGTCAGAGACAGCAGTCCATGTCTGACTGGTTGTCCTCTGTTCACGTCTGGGAGGATGATGGTAAGTGTTTACATCAGTAAGGGTAACGCCATCAGATTGGTGAGTGACAGGTGAGTGGATGGGCGAGTGAGTATATGTTTGGGTAAAATTCCTCGTACATCCGAGGGGACGCCATAAATGGGTATCACACCGGGAAAGAGCATTACTTGGATTGAGTTGAAACAGGAAACTACACAAATGAATCCTGACAGTTGTCTTCACACAAAGAGTATTTGCTTTCCTGCTGTCCTCATATATATTTTCTTTGATGCTGATAACGACATAATATTTATGGTATTTTTAATGTTGTGTTTCTGTCTCAAAAGTTGCAAGCAATTTGGGGACGGAGTCGCTTCTGACCAGACTCAAGACCCGGTTCCAGGTGAGAACACTGATATGCCTTCCTGTTGTCAACTTGGGAGTCTGGGGAGAGTAATATAATATGACAATCTCTCAAAAAGGGTAATAAAAGTGGGAAATAGGAATAACTGGACTTAAGTTTCCTTATAATGAAATCCGCTGAAATATAATTTTCTGATTAGACCACGTGGTGGCGCCTGACAAGGGGAAGGGAGACTCGGGTCCAGACCATGAAGAAATCCAGCTCAGGATATGGAGGCGGCACGTGCGGTGGGTAGAGGAGTATTAGTCCTGTTTAGTTTTTACAACAAGCAAAGAACATATTTCTATTTTCTTTAAAGGGAGATAATTCTTCTAACTGTTGAACTGATGAATCTAGAGAAACATGGGTTAAACGATAAACGTTTCACAGTTGAATTTAAACAGAAGAAGCTTGTGTCTGTGACAAAATGTTTTGTTCTGACGCCTTGTTTCCTGACTGTAGGTGGGGACGAGGACAAGACACCACGCAGGGAGAAGCTGCAGAAGAGAGTGCAGAGATTCATCTCCCGGGTGTTCATTTGTGGAGGACTATCACAGGCCTAGACACCATCGGTGTCAGGCCCAGACACAGTGCATGTGTCTGTCAGGCCCAGACACAGTGTTTGTGTCTCTCTACCCAGACACAGTGCATGTGTCTCTGTCAGTCCAAGACACAGTGCTTGTGTCTCCCTCAACCAAGACACAGTGCATGTGTTACTGTCAGGCCAAGACACAGTGCTTGTGTCTCCCTCAACCCAGACACAGTGCATGTGTCTCTGTCAGGCCAAGACACAGTGCTTGTGTCTCCCTCAACCCAGACACAGTGCATGTGTCTCTGTCAGCCACACAGTGCATGTGTCTCTGGACACAGTGCAGGTGTCTCTCTCAGGCCAGACACAGTGCTTGTGTCTCTGTCAGTCCCAGACACAGTGCATGTGTCTCTGTCAGGCCAAGAGGCACACAGTGCTTGTGTCTCCCTCACCCAGACACAGTGCATGTGTCTCTGTCAGACCAAGACACAGTGCTTGTGTCTCCCTCAACCCAGACACAGTGCATGTGTCTCTGTCAGGCCAAGACACAGTGCTTGTGTCTCCCTCAACCCAGACACAGTGCATGTGTCTCTGTCAGACCAAGACACAGTGCTTGTGTCTCCCTCAACCCAGACACAGTGCATGTGTCTCTGTCAGGCCAAGACACAGTGCTTGTGTCTCCCTCAACCCAGACACAGTGCATGTGTCTCTGTCAGGCCAAGACACAGTGCTTGTGTCTCTCAACACAGACACAGTGCTTTGTCTCTTGTCTCTCAACCTCTGACACAGACACAGTGCATGTGTCTCTGTCAGACCAAGACACAGTGCTTGTGTCTCTCAACCCAGACACAGTGCATGTGTCTCTGTCAGACCAAGACACAGTGCTTGTGTCTCCCTCAACCCAGACACAGTGCATGTGTCTCTGTCAGGCCCAGACACAGTGCTTGTGTCTCTGTCAACCCAGACACAGTGCATGTGTCTCTGTCAGACCAAGACACAGTGCTGGTGTCCCAAGGGTTTGCCTGTCAGAACATGTAGCTCTCATATAGTGTATCATTTAGCTGTATTTTGTACATTTTTAATGTGCCTACTTCACTGTGTATATTAAATAGGCATGCCTTATAATGTAGCTATACCTTGTGTATATTAAATAGGCATTGCCTTATCATGAAGCTACAGAATGTGTATATTTAATGGTCATGCCTCATCATGTTGCTACATCTTGTGTATATTTAATAGGCATACCACATCGTGAAGCTAGAGAATGTGAATATTTATGGTCATACTTTATCGTGCAGCTATATCTTGTGTGTATCAAATAGGCATGCCTTATCATGTGGCTACACGATGTATCTATTTAATGGTCGTTTCGTATCTTGAAGCTACAGAATATGGATATTTCATTTTCATATTAAACAAGCATGTATTATCAAGAAGCTACATCTTGTGTATATTAAATGGTAATGCCTTATCATATAGCTATATTTGTGTATATTAAATAGGCATGCCTTATCATGTAGCTAACTCTGTGTATCTTACCATTTAGTTACATCTGGTGTATATGAAATGGTGGTGTCCTACCATTCAGTTACAGCTGGTGTATATGAAATGGTGGTGTCCTACCATGCAGTTACAGCTGGTGTATATGAAATGGTGGTGTCCTACCATGCAGTTACAGCTGGTGTATGGTGGTGTCCTACCATGTAGTTACAGCTGGTGTATATGAAATGGTGGTGTCCTACCATGTAGTTACAGCTGGTGTATATGAAATGGTGGTGTCCTACCATGTAGTTACAGCTGGTGTATATGAAATGGTGGTGTCCTACCATGTAGTTACATCTGGTGTATATGAAATGGTGGTGTCCTACCATGTAGTTACATCTGGTGTATATGAAATGGTGGTGTCCTACCATGTAGTTACATCTGGTGTATATGAAATGGTGGTGTCCTACCATGTAGTTACAGCTGGTGTATATGAAATGGTGGTGTCCTACCATGTAGTTACAGCTGGTGTATATGAAATGGTGGTGTCCTACCATGTAGTTACAGCTGGTGTATATGAAATGGTGGTGTCCTACCATGCAGTTACAGCTGCTGTATATGAAATGGTGGTGTCCTACCATGTAGTTGCAGCTGGTGTATATGAAATGATGGTGTCCTACCATGTAGTTACATCCAGAGTATATTAGGTGGTTGTGCGTGATATATGTGTGTATCTTGTGTAATATAAATGGACGTTGCCTCTCGTGTAGTTAAAAATATAAACAATCAATGGTTTTACAGAGAATATACTGAATTGGGGACAATGTTAAATGGACGTGCCCTTTCATGGAGCTATTTATATATTGTTTATATGTTACAGTGTATATTGAACTTCACTGTTTTACAGAGAAAATATGTAAGTGTCAAATTAAACAGCAAATTACTGAAACCAGGAAGGAATTGCATGGCTAAAAAGCCAAATCAAGTTTAATAATGACCAGGAACATTCTTTAAGATGACGAAATGGTGAAAATAAAATATACTATATTTAGATAGAGCCATGCAGTATTAGAAGCACGTTGTTGAGTCATTGTACCTGAGATGAATGAACTACTGAACCATGGCTGCCTATGGTGAGTGTTTAGAGAAATAGGGAATTGTCATGTAGTTATTGCCATCACGCCCTTGTGATATAATCACCTATAATTAGTTGTGAGTCTGTTTCTGTGTGTCAGCATATTGCAATAAAAGAGTGAATATGAGGCTGCCTTTAGTTTATGATGTGTCTAACTGAAGCTGGCAGTAGTGTGTCCAGTACAACACGTGTCTGTACTCTGTAAGCAAGCATTGTTGTACACAACCCATGTACGATACGTGGCTTGTACAATCTGATGCTACCAGAAGTGCGCCCTGTACAACATGTGTCTATAAGCAAGCAGATGACACTGTTCTGTACATGTTCTTCGAGGGAGGTAAGACACGTGGCCTGTAGAACCTCCTGCTGCCACTAAAGCACCTAGAACAACACGTGTCTGTAAGCAAGCAGATGACACTGTTCTACACACCCGACGAGGGAGTAAAGACAGGTGTTGTACCAGATGTTCTGGCAGCGTGAGGGTCTCATATACCAGGTGTCTTTACTCCCTCGTCGGAAGTGTACAACAATGTCATCTGCTTATTTACAGACAGGTGTTGTTCTAGGTGCTTTAGTGGCAGCGTGAGGTTCTACGGACTAAATTTGTCCTTATCTGACTCTTCAACTTCTGAAAATGCCACTCAGGGAAGTTAATCCACAGTGTTTGATATTGCAGGAATATTGCTAAAATACATACCCATTCACTCTCAATATCCCATTCCATTATGCGTATTACATAATTCCTTAAAGAATTCCTTTATAGTGCCACAGCTGCAAAGGCAACCTGTTTTACATGGTTTATGCAATTTCGTTCCTCGAAAACACAGTTGCTGGTTTGTTGTTTAACGCCGCACTCAGTAATATTCAAGCTTTATGGCGGCGATCTGTAAATAATGGAGTCTGGACCAGACAACCGGGTGATCAACAGCATGAGCATCGATCTACGCAACTGGGATACGATGACATGTGTCAACCAAGTTAAGCGAGCCTGACAAGCCGATCCCGTTAGTCGCCCCTTACGACAAGCATGGGTTAATGAAGAAAAATTCTAACCCGGGTCTGAAAAAAAAGAGAAACACAGTGCCAATGGTCGTTATATGATTATTTTGTACACTCCAAAATAAGAAGTGATATCTAAATAGTATAGTCAGAGGGTACACAAAACACCTGAATGGTTTTACAACAATTAGGGCAGAAGTATTCAAGAACTAGTCACTAACGACAACAGAGCCTACAGACATACATTTTTAACACCTTATTACGGCCTCGAAAATGTCTCCTCTCCACTATTTTCGTTTATTGATTCTAGCAGACTCGGCACACAAAACACCTAAATGGCTTTACAATAATTAGGGCAGCTGTATTCAGGAACTAGTCACTAACAATAACAGGACGTACAGACATACTTTTTAATACCTTTTACGAGCCTAGATAATGGGCCAATGCCCGCTCCACTATTTTCGTTTATTGATTCTAGCAGACTCGGCATGACTGTCCAAATAATTCAAATTTGGGAATAATTACAATAATGACAAATCATCGATAACAACTTTATATTGTCGGTGCGACATTTCGATACAGGTTCTTGTATCATTGTCTAGCAGAATCTGTACCAAAACGTCGCACACACAAATTAAAACAGAAGAAGTTGAGCTTATCGATTAATTTATTCATTATTATACTTCCCCATCTTCTAAAATACCACTCAAAGAAGTAATTATATTAAATTTATGTGTATGTATGGTTTAACTTAAGTTCCAATAGGTCCAATAAGAAGCAAAAAACATTTTGTTACAATAACTCTCAGATCTGATGACTCGAACCCATCTCTCATCTCATACAGGTAAGGATCTAACTGAGAGTTATTTCCCTTTGAGAACTCTTTTAACAATTAAGTTGCGAAATCCATACTTCCGATTTGATTATTACGATGAGGAAAAACAAATTATAATTGGAAATATTTACCGTAGTAGGACAACACAGCAGGCATGGCGACCTTTCCAACAGTTACAGGCTTTCTTCAATTTACTGTTGCCATCATCATCGTCCTTCAGTGTGTTTCACAAACAAACGTATGTAGTTCAATGGCGTACACCCTGAAAGTCCCCTGTAGGCTGTACTGTCATGTGATCGTAAAGTGGATCACATTCTGGTACAGATACAAATTATGTGTGGTTTATTATTAGCCGTAATAAATGTGTATTTACTGTCAAGGTGCCCTTTGCTTTGCAATTCACTCTGACAACCGAAAAGATAAAAAATATGCATAAAAAGAAAACATGAGAAAGGCACCTTCGACGACAGTTCGTCTGTTCATCGTGTTTACATGGGAAGAAATAGTAAGAAAATCACTCAGCCTACTAAGAGTTTTAAAGGGATTGCTGAACTTCACCAGGGACACTTTTTTTCAAAAAGGGGTCCATTACCCCAATTATCCTGATGGAGTCCTTAAGTGGAAGGGGCTCCAAGGGCCAAGGAAACTACCCTATCTTTAGCACATCTAGTTCATAAGAATAAATTCGTACACCTTGGTATAGTGCAAAGTCGTCTAGTTATATGCTGGACTATAGCACATCCACCCCTAAGGATTGTGAGATCAGTGAAGTGAGAGCCACAGCGTACAATTGCAGCAATTAGCATTATGAATACCCTTTTGAAAAATCAAACTTCATTTGTTTGGGTGGTTTAATTGTTTGTTTTAATTGTTCAGAGGTTTTTACTTTTGTACCACATGGTCAACAAGATCGGCAATATTTTCTGGTAAATGTGGGCATTCTTTTATAAGATGAAAATGTCCATTAATTATTTTCCAAACAAATCATGTATGTCTAAACATGATAAGAAAGCAAGCTGTAAATTGCTACCTGATTACATTTATCATGATAAGGCAATGTAAAAAAACATTTGCTCTTGGAAATATTCCTATGGGTTTAACAATCATTTCTGTCTAACAATGATAATATTGTTATGTTGCAGGCTAGTTATGAAGATGCACGATGCAAATGTGTTTGTGATTTAGAAAGAAATGGAACAAAACCAGAACGGACAGTTTATGTACAAACAGTAGGAAATCAGGAATGGTAAGTTCAACTTTCAAAATAGTTTGTTATATATTTTTGGTTGATTATGTTTAGACCATGTAAACAGCTAGGGAATTAGCTCATGCAAGTTACTTTTCAAGACCTTTATATTGAGAATGTGGAGATTGGTGATTTAAGCATATTAGAAATTGGAATCTCATCAGTATTTCTGCCATGTTTTGATCAAAACTGAATGGGCAATGACAAGGGAAGGAGTGTCGAAATTGGTCACACAGGCACAAGTGAACTGAAGTGACAAAATACAGGGCATAGTTCAGCTTACAGAAATAAAGTTTATAACCAACAAGACTCCCCACAAAAAGGCCTATCAATGATCATTATTATTATTTTCAGTTTGTAATTTGTGAATAATAATTCATATATGACATGTATCATTGTAAAGTAGACCTGTTTTTTCTTTTAGTAAATTTGGGGTCGACTGCATTCAAGAATTGCCTTTTGACTGGCTATATCAGCAGATAATCAATTTGAGTGTCCAGATCTATCATTGTACAAATTATTTGATCAATTGCGTCACAACTAGTGACAAAGCAATGCTTATGTTTGCAGCAAGTGTGACACTGTGGCACTCCCAAAGAACCCTGAAATCTTTTGTCCACGATGTGAATGTTCCAAGGAGAGTAGAAACACCACAACTATCAAGGTTGGTTGATCATGTAATTGAGTTTGCTTCACGTTATTCAAACAAGTGTTGTTCCTTAACATAGGGGCAGTGGGGTAGCCTAGTGGTTAATGCATTCACTCATCACGCGGAAGACTCGGGTTCGATTCCCGACATGGGTGCAATGTGTGAAGCCCATTTATGGTGTCCCCGGTGTGATATTGCTGGAATATTGCCTATGTGACGTGAAACTAAACTCACTCACTCCTAAACATATACATGATAAAGAAAGTAAACAAAAACATCTGTTGATCATAAGCACAATCAATTCTGTTGACAATGAGTATAAAATGTTTTGAAAAAAGCATGTTATATACTTTGAAATGTCACTTCTCATAAGTAAGACTTTTAACATTTAGAATAATAAACCAAGATTTACAAGTATGAGCCTTCATTGTACAGTGAATGAAATCTATTCCTGTTGCCCTTGCTAAATTGCATAACATATCATAAGGATGAATAGAAATTTGCAGTTTTCAAGGCTTTTGCTTAACAATCACTGAACAAAACCTATTCCTACACATCAACACTCTCATCACTGTGTTCCAGGTGGTGGTGATCTTCATCATCTGCGTGGTGTCGCTGCTGATGGTGTACATGCTGTTCCTGATGTGTCTGGACCCTCTGATTGCACGTCGACCCGCACACTATCAGGAACATGCAGACGAGGAGGTGAATTTGGTAACAAGTTTTGGCTGCGGCTCTGTTCCTTGCTTCTTTAACACACTAACATTCAGCCTCAAGCATCAAACAGCATCTCACCTGTTGTGTCTACATCTATGGCAACAATGCCTTATGTGCTCTCAAGTGTATTCTCTCTGTATGCTCATAGTGATTTTCAGGTATTTGGGGTTTTGGGGTGGGAATACCAGTATCTGACAATTATAAAAAATATTTTTATAAATGCTGAAATTTGAGCCACATGCTTGTTAATCATAAAAATTATCATGGAAAAAGCCTTGTTTGAAAATTACAGCTTATCGAACAACAGATAAAGAGGAATATTTGAAGATTCAGTCATGTCAAATTTGAACCAGTCTGTTAAGAGTAACCTCCCTTCGTTGCATCATCACTAATTTGTTTTATGGGAATTATTATATGGGTTTTAAAGTTTTAGGTGTTAGGGATGCTGTTTGATGCTTAGGTTGAACAGAACATGTGTTCAGAATTAAATTGTTTGGTGTTGTTTTATAAGAGCGTTTTCCTGTGCTCTCAGCACCTGTTTGAGATGTGTTGAACTTGAATAACCTTCCTAATCTAGCATAATTAATTCAAGTTAATATCAAGGGTATATATTTCTTAATTTATGAAGGGTATTCATACCAGTCCAAAAGAAAATCTTGATTCTGGCCAGTAATGTTTAACTATAATAAAATGAAGACAGTCCTCATTTACTTGTATCCAGTGCTTTGTATCTTCCTTTTGTCCTGATCAGTTCCATGGACCAATTTGCAACCAAAGTTTCATTTAGGAAGTGACATCATTGCCTCATTAAGGAAACAATTTCTCTCCTTTATGAGGGCGGTGGGGTAGCCTAGTGGTTAAAGCGTTCGCTCGTCACGCCGAAGACCCGGGTTCAATTCCCCACATGGATACAATGTGTGAAGCCCATTTCTGGTGTCCTCCGCCGTGATATTGATGGAATATTGCTAAAAGTGGCATAAAACCATACTCACTCACTCACTCACTCTCTCCCTTATGAGTGGATTTGATTGGTTATATTTAGCAGGATATAGTTTGGGAATGGGTCACAGGTATTCATCATTAATGCATTGAAGTGGTATAACCTGGATTGTCAAGAATGAAACAACACACAATTGTGATATAGTATTTCAGAGTCATGGAGTTTCTAACTTATGATATTGATTTGGAAGCCTTCAGGGTATATCTTAATCCTTCCAGATTCATTTCTTGTGGATTACTTTCAAGCATTGAAAAAAGACTTTGCTTCCCTATGTCAGAGCATATAATATTTACTGATTTTGTTATTGTTTTATGAAGTTCAACATGTCTGAAATAGGCTATCACTTTGAAACATAAAGTACAATATTTCCTTAATCAAGTCAAGGTGTTTTATAAAGATGTCTTAAAGATATCAATTGATGATAAACACCTGATCACATGTTCTAATGCATTCTCTGTGCATGATGTTTATCAGTGTATTTCTAGTGTAGTGAGTCACTATGTCCTCATCTCACACTAGTCTGCATATCACTCTAATGAAGCTAACTGTTAGATGTGTAGCTCTCCCTTCAGCCGCACTGTTGACAGACCAGCAATAGTCTGTGTCTGTGTTTGGTGTTGGTCATGTATTGAGGTCAAAGGTTGAGGTGAAGGTCATTCATTGCATGTTATGCCAGACAGACCAGGAATAGTCTGTGTTGGTGTTGTCATGGATTGAGGTCAAGGGTGGAGGTCAAGGTCATTCACTGCATGTTATGACAGACAGACCTGGAATAGTCATGGTGTGTCTGTGTTTGGTGTTTGTCATGTATTGAGGTCAAGGTCATTCATTGCATGTTATGCCAGACAGACCAGGAATAGTCTGTGTTTGGTGTTGGTCATGCATTGAGGTCAAAGGTTGAGGTCAAGGTCATTTATTGCATGTTATGCAAGATGGAAGAGTATCTGACTTGTTTTATATGCTTCATTAGAATGAAGCCTTGTCCTAGAATCTGTTCTATGCCATTTATCATTTTATAGTAGATAAATACTCTTTGTAATGTCAAGTATTATTAACTATTACAGTTCAGGGCAAACATATACGTTTCTACAGGGGTACTGTATTTCTCAATATAATGGGTATAACTCTTATGACTCATTCTCGATACAGGTTCATTATTATGCTTTTAGTATTGATTCACAACACACAATATGGTTATTATAGTTATCAGGACGGGTTAATTTAGAAACTTAGTCAATATTACTTTTTGAAAATCAGTACAGAAGTTATGCATGAATGTAGATGTGGGTAGCGATATATTTAGTCTGTCTCCCAGACCCTGTAGAATAATTCAATTAGACTCAAATTTTTTGATATATTTAGATATATTTGAAGATATATATTTTTAGATAACTTATTTCTATGACATTCGTGACCAAATCGTGTTATTCCAGGACAAGCCGAATAGCAACTTGTGCCCCTCTGGAAGGATTTCATATTGGCGCATGAATATCAGATTACTTAAAACAAGAACGATAACTCTATTCCTGTTTGATTCCAGTGGTACTTAATATCACCGAAGCCCTTGTACATTATATTGCTGTCATTGTTTTTGCTTATTTTAAATAATTAAACCTAGAAGTAGAAAAACATATTTGTTAAAGACATATTCTAACATAATTATTACCAGCTGTTCACCTTATATTTCTAATTATATTTTTAAATAGGGTTTAATAATCACAAATGGGATTTGTCTTATTGAATATACAAATAAAATATTAAAAATTCAGCTACATTAAATCCCAAAGCAGATACTGTAAATCAACAAACTAATGCGTGTATTAAATAATGCGAGTGCAAACCTCAAAACGAAAATGCGTGTATTTATTAATGCGAGGAGGCAAATCAGGAAATGGTTGACCAGAATGACTATACTCACTAATGACTACACTCACAACTTTGGGAAATACTATTCTAGTATTTAATCCGACTCTAGTGTAAACATCTTAATTCCCCGAACACATGGGCGTTTGGATCAAAGACGGCTTTCCTTTCAACTGTTAGTACTAGTAATTGACAGTAGACAGGATGATCTCAGTTTGTAATCTCAACACAAAAGACGATGACAAACCTGTTGATTTGAGGATTAGCGTCACAAAACCTGTTCATGCTCGCTGGATGCAATTAAAAAGGTAGGCAGAAATCGTGAGTTAATCTTACGTGGATGGCAGTTGGCATGTCTGCTGGACGTGGTCCAGTGAGTTCAAACCATGTAAACTAGACTGTTTATTCAAAGACTGTAATACAACTTAAATGATTAGTGCTCAATTTTTCTTCTCCAGAATGTCTTTTACTTGTTGATATAATATAATGTCTATGTTATTGTGTCAATAAAGGAATTTTTGTGAATCAATCATTCGTCTTTGTTCACTGGGTTATCGTGACCCAAATACTAGTAATAACGATATCGAGTGCAAAAGACAATATAATAATGCAAGATTTATTAATGCGATTCAGATATAGTCGCATTTTTCGCATTCATAAGTAGCTCGCATTATTTTATTGATTTACAGTACTCAAAAATTACTTTTAAATATTTCTCAAACTGAACATTCGTGTAACCTTGCTGTTCAAATTGCATGTGGTCAGTGATCGAAGTTGTGTATTGAATATTGTCATTAGCAGACAGGCAGGCAGACACATAGGCATCAATAAAACAGACATTGAGTTTTGTCTGTGACAAAGGCATATCTATATCACAGTTCGAAATTCTGACAATGCTAAATAATGACATTGATGTTAAGTATCGAACTGAGAAAGTGACTCTGTAAGAAGAGCGTGTGGTGAAATAGTCAAATGAAATTGAATAAACAGTTAAATTGGTAATCTCCTGTCATAACATAAAAAACTGTAAATATCAACAAAACATTCGTAGGATTTCCGTCTTGAAATGTCGAACGCCTCACTGGTTGACACATAGCTAAGTAGATCTAGATCCTTAACAAGGTTCTTTTATGTAATGAGTAGATTATTTACTATTAATCCGGACATCCCGCTTCCAAGTTGCACGAACCTATTCACTGCGCATGCGACACGAGCGCAGTGCAGCACAGCTGTTGAAACCACTTTTCACCACTTTGAACTCTGATTTCGCACGCCGGGGGTGGGGGTGGGGGGTTAAGTTGATTAGTTACATATAGATATAATATTAACCTCACGTAATCAATATTCGGCACGGTATGCGGTATTAACAAGGTACGTGAAAATCAACAATTATACAAACCTGCATCAATATAAAATGTTTATAAAAACATAAGATTCAGCCTTTGACTCATCGCTATCGTAGCGGGACGAAGCCATCATCCACACCGCAGTATCTAGGTCAGTTGCGCGCAAAGTCATAAATATTCGTGATAGCTAAAATCTGGACAAACAGTATTGTGAATAGTTTACGCCAAAATCTGATACCGATGTAATATTGAAGTTCACGTCTCACATTGCTGATAAGAAGGTTTTTGTCAGGAAATGTTCAGAATTTGTCTAATTTTGCGTATTTTTATAAAAAAGACGCACTTAAACAAGAATAAATTCGAGTAATCTTGAATGAAAATTTAAAAAATATTCAACATCACTTTGGAGACTTTTACTGAATAAACACAAGCATATTTTCATAATTCAATAATTAAAACTATTTGATTTGATCATATAAAGTCATTATAATTGCTTTTACTTAGTAACTTTTCATGAAAATGTGTTGTAAAGTTATAAGGATTGTGTCTTAAATGGGCTTCCATAATTATTTTTCCCAGGCAACACCCCTACTTCTGGGGTCATGACCTTTCAGCTTTACCATTCACCAATGCAGACGACCGGTAGATCGGTGCTGTCATGAATAAAAACTATTTTTTAGGGCTCATTTTTCTCGATGTTTTCACATTAGTGCAGAAGCATAAAAATATGTTTGCTAGAAAACTTGGGATAATAAACTCTCCTTTGAAACTTGTGATTTCAAAATTGTGACTAGTCTGATACATGTTGGTGGAGGCTCTTAACTGGTGGTGTTACAGATGGATGGATTCAGCTGTTTATGTCGGGTTGGAGATATATCCCATGAGTTAACAAAAACCTGTCTGATGAGGCTTTGAGTCAGGATATTGTCAGTATTTCACTGTTGCATTTGTCTCCGCATGGTTTGTGTCATGGTTAGTAAATTTTCTCCTGTCAGTGCTTGTTCAACGACTTAGTAGGTCTCTTGTAGATAAGAAAATCATTCAACTTTGTGGATATCAACCTCTGGTTTATTGGATACAGAGACTGTTCGAGACTGTAGATTCTTACACTGTTACCAAGTCAACCAGTCTGCTCAATGCCAGCTGATTGAGTCAAATTCATAGCAGCGAAAGAATCTTGATTGAAATGTCTAAACACAAAAAACAGAAGTTGCTATCTGTAAAGTTGTATGTTTTCTTCTTTACTCTGCCAGTTCTAGAATACCTGTCAAACACTTGCTGTTTTAGTAATCTAAGGCGGCAGCTCTGCTTCTCTCTATACTTCAGGATTGTTGACCTCCTGGTAAAACTCTGAGTGATAACTGCTGAAATAGGAAGGAAGCAACAACAACAACAAATATATTAATGGTTGTTCTTATTAACATTGTGTTTTGTTGGCCATGTCCTTGACCATACCCAGGTGAACTGGAGTGCCATGGCTATAGTTTTAGGTTAGTCAGTGAAAAAAGTTCAAAGGACACATGAAATAATTTGTCTGACATCTTTATAGTTGTCTGCTTTTAAGATCAATGAAGAGAGTAAGATGACAATGTCACCATGGTGTTTCATAGCAGAACTATAGTTTTAATGTGGGTGTTGACACTGTTGGTGTTGGTCTCCCAATTGTATCACTGCCGATGGTATTTGGACCACACCACATTTGTTACCGCATATAGTCTATTTTGGCAGCTGAAGATTAAATTATCAGTAGGATGAGAGGTTTGCGACTCGATCATGCTGATGAATCTGAAATATATATTGTAGGCAGAAATGTCAAAATGAGATAAAGTCAGATGTACACTGTACTGGATAGTTTGAAATTGTCCGTCAAAAGGAGAACATGGTAGCATTTGCTTCAAAAGGAGACAGTCGGAAATTTAATCAATTTGAAGAGGCACGAATGGCCATGTTTTCTTGTGCATGCAATTTTCAGTGTGAAGTTGTATCTTAGCTGTTTGGATTTACCATGATTACTGATAAACAAGGGTACACACCACATATTTGGACAGTTTGTGACCTATGTAAAACGGGAGAATCCATCTTCATTGGAGGGGAACTGAGTGAGTGTGGAAATCATAATCTGTAATCATGCACAATATAATTTGACTTGACACATGCACTGTACCCCACAAGCAAACCTTCCACCCCGTTGCTGTTATCTGCTGCACAGATTACATACATCTTTAGTTTCAGGACTCAAATATTCTTTTATCCATGAAGTTCTGAGTTAGAATTGGTCTTCAGTATCAGATGCTTGTCATAGGAGGCGAGTAACAGGATAGGGGAGTCAATCTTGCTGTCGTGTTTGACACGTCATCGGTTCCCAATTGCGTAGATCGATGGTCATGATGTTGATCACTGGTTTGTCAGCTCCAGACTCAATTATTTACAGACCGCTGCCATATAGCTGGAATATTGCTGAGTGTGGCGTAAAACTAAACTCACTCACTCAAATATTCTTTAGTATATGTTGCAATAAGATCCTTCTGTGTGTCTATTTTAGCATCTTAGGCTGTGAAATGATTATGAAGTATAAATCTGTCGATTAGTTAGTGGGTTTTCCAACTTCAAAGGTTGTAAATGACTAGGACCTTACTTTGGGCATTTCTCCCACATTAAGCTCAGAATGATATGATGCTATGATATTGTTTGATGCAGTTGTAAGTCCAGAGTGTCGTTTTGAGTGGTCGATATATGTATATTATTGTTGTCTTTATTGTAACAGCATTATTATTGTTATCATTGTCATTACTGAGTAGATCTTTGATGGGCATTTAGAAGTGGAATGCATAGGAAAAGCAAGATTTATGGATGTCAACTTCTTTATTGTGAATAACATGATTTTCGGAGTGTATGCTTGCTTCTTCATCAAGCAATAATTCACAATAAAAAAGCTGACATCCATAAATCTTGCTTTTCGAATTATTGAATAGGCCTTTTATGTTCATGGCATTCACTATTTCCAAGCACATTACAGGGTACAACAGCCCACATATGTTTTGCATACAAGACACAGCAGGCTGACTCTTGTCGATGTTATGTCTTCGGCTGATTATTGTTCCAGCTTTATTTATGTCCACAACCACCTACTCATTTCTTGGAACCACCTATAATTTGTAGACCATTATGTTTCTTGAAACAATCATTCTCTTATTCCCCTGCATGTGTTGTCGGCCATGTTGTGTGTTCCCTATTTCTGATGGAAGGCTGTATATTTCCAGGATGACCTGAGCATGCCCCGGATGTCGCCGCTCGAGACGGCAGCAGCAGCGTCAGCATCCACGCGGCAGAGGTCAATCCTCAATCGCGTGTCCGATGAGCAGAAGAAGTGGAAGGGGACTGTGAAGGAACAGAGGAAACACATTTACGACCGCCATTCCATGCTGAACTGAAGCCGGCAAGGAAATAATGATCCAGAGCAGATTATTGGCTGAATCTCAACAAGCACTACATCACTTACCATCAACCCAGGTGTAGCTTAAAGTACCTTCAGTATTTCTGGAAGTTGAATAAATTGTTACTGTTAGTTATCATTGAGGAAAACATGGTGACGAGTCCAAGATCTTTCACAGTTAGAGATGTCTGAGGGTTAAAATTCCTATATTATGTCAGGGAGTTGAATACGTTACTTTTAATTCAAACTGCTGAGGATAATATGAAGGGGATCCAGGACTTTTCAGTGTTATTGGTATACCTGTGTGTAGCTTCAGATACTTCCCTCCGTGAAGCTATCAGACTTATTTAACCTTGTTATGGCTGTATGACTGTTATACTCAACATCTTCTAATGAACATGATGAAACCACTGAACATGTTCAATATTATGCATATATTCAAACACAGGTACAGCTTTTCTTCAGAAGGGTGTCCACAATGTTTTTCAACATGCTTTTAAAAGTGTTTAATGATCTTATATCATTCATTTGACAAACAAATTGTGCTTGTGAGCCGCAAATGATTCAAATAATTCTTAGGTTTGCTGAAAACGTCATTAAATGTTTCAGCAATGTGTTTTTTATACATCACATGATTAGCATGCTTCAAAGCGGGATGAGTGGAGTGATATGATATTCGAGAAAGCTGTTCTTCAGTAAGACACTTTGTGATATGTGACTTTAGTGTGTCATGAAACATATACATGAACATAAAAGCACAAGCTTATTCTCTTATGTTATGGGTCTGATGTACTCTGTGTTTATGGATACAGTTCCTTTATCAATTTTATATGTATCCCTTTCATAAAATTCCAAATGAGTACATGTTAATCAAAATACATTTGTGAGACTGAATGAGGCATGATATAGTGCCGTTATCTAGTTACCTCCCTTCACATGTCTGTATGTAACCACAAAGATAGTAACTCTCAGGGATAGATATTCCATCCCACTGTACTAAGCCAGTCTCAATAATATTAAAGGTATCTTAAGGGCTTGTAGAATGTCTAACCCTTTGGGAGATGTTCCTACATCTTACCTTTTGTCTTGAGAGTTACTTCTCAGGTTAATTTTCTATCCCTGAACAAAGGATCATTAGCTGATAAAACCATTAAGACATTTACTCTGAAACACAATTCCTGGTAGAAGTGTAGATATTGGTGGCACCGGCGGCGCTGTGATATTGTCTGTAACTAGCATTCTTGTTGTTCTGCAGACGTTATGCTTGCAAGGGAATGTTTGTTTAGACAGTTAGCCCAGACGTTATGCTTGCAAGGGAATGTTTGTTTAGACAGTTAGCCCAGACGTTATGCTTGCAAGGGAATGTTTGTTTAGACAGTTAGCCCAGACGTTATGCTTGCAAGGGAATGTTTGTTTAGACAGTTAGCCCAGACGTTATGCTTGCAAGGGAATGTTTGTTTAGACAGTTAGCCCAGACGTTATGCTTGCAAGGGAATGTTTGTTTAGACAGTTAGCCCAGACGTTTTAAAGGTTGAATTATGAATCCACAAACTCAAAAACACTTTAAATGAAAAATGAAAAGCAGTGTATTTATAGTCTGCCAACCAGAATTAAGTAAATGTTTATAAAAACAAGCACACTTACTGCTGCGTTTAGCATGTGTAAATCATCTACAATGCTATTATTATGCAATGTTTTATAATCTTAAAACTTCAAAATACCACTGTGATGAAATCCAGTTCCTCAAACCCTCAACAATATTTGAAATTGAATATTAGTATATAGTATTACTAATTTATTTGACCTACGAACCAGAATGTGCAGGCCAAAGTTTATGCCATCTGTGGCTTGTGTAAATCTGAGAAATAAGTTGGACTGTACTTGCCAAATTCTTTAACAAGCAGAGATAACTACCATTTATTCTGCATATATTGTCTTGTTACGTCAGAAACCTTTCTAAAATGAAGGTTTACCAGTCACATACAAATATACATTACTTTGATCAACTTTGGATACATGGCTCTGTAACGATGTCTCAGTGCTCATGGCCACTTGCATCAAATCCAAACAGCTGAACGTACGTATTTACATTTTTAGTATCTGCCTAGTCATGTATGGTAGTTATGCTTAATGTATTGTGACGTTATCTGACTAGTCTGAAGGATGACAAAAGCAAGATAATGTATATCTGCTACATAGACTGTCCATAGTACAACTAGAACTGTTTGTCTAGGTGTAGATCTGCGCATCACTATCCAAGTTTGTACTGTGAATCTGCATTGTCTTTATATAGTACAATTAATAATGTCCTTATCACTCAACAGTAGGGCTGCAACATATCTCGTATTACTATTTAGGAGATTTTGATACTTATTATTAATATCATGAATACTGGGTAACAAATACAGATATTTGGTAATGAATACTATAGGAAGTTGGCAGTTGATGTATTATTCATTATATTAAGTGAAACAATAACAATATATACTCTTTGACCATGTGGACAGTGTTAATTTATCACGACACCGACCATTGACCACATTACTGTCAAATATATGAGTGTCTGCCTGGATTGGATATATTTCAGTTTGCATATCTCATTTGATAAATAATACCCAAATCAAAGTCAAACCACTCGAGTTTAAACAATTTATGAATATTTGATAGTGATCGCAAATAACAAATTCAATTCATAACAGGACACAGTTTGAATCCAAGAAATGTGAGTGACTCATTACAGCCCTACTGAACAGTATGACAGCATTAGATATGATCACATTAGATATGATCATAAGTCCACTAGTCTATGATTAGCAACAGTAAGGCAGACTGGTACATAAATGTTCAGTGTAGCGTGTAACCGTTATCACTTAGTGACATATGAAGCTGTATTACCCTGGTTGAAAATCTGAGTTGTTTTCCTGACTAGGCTAAAATCATGTTTTATGATATTGAACATAATTTCCATCGATGTACTATTCTTGGATATGTAACTATATGATGTAGTGAGTAATATGTGGAGAGGTACTAAAAACATTATTTTTCCTGATTTGTACATTGATCGTGCTGGTTGTGACATTCCAAAGGGAAAATATATAATCTTTTTCTACTTTCCTTCTGTCAAATGCCTATTTTTCCATATGGTTTGTAACTGGTATGTAGAGTAACAAGAAATGGTAAACAAATAGACTTAAGTGTGCAAGTGCTGTTTATAGTGCAGGGCATAGAGATGTAAATAATGGATTCAGTTAAAATATTTTATAGCAGTAAGGGTTTTTCTTAACATTTAACATCCAAGAATTGATATCCACTTAACAAATTGTGATTTAAATATTTGAGTGCCACATACTCCCTACCATTCATCTGGAAAAGGAGCAAGCATATACTCCAAAACGTGTTACTCACAATGAAGAAGTTAACGTCTTGTTAAAACTAGATTTGATAATCAGTATTGGACAATGTAACATGTTTTATTGAAAAATTTAAGAAATCCGTAATAATGAGTGGAATATTTATAACGCGCCTTTCCAGGCTTCATATCAATCAGTCATGAATGCATACATCAGCAATTCTTCAGTAGCTTGGGTCATGATTTGAATCAGAATTCTTGTACAGTGTGTGTTAAATGTGTAAGAGTGCTGGTGGAGGAGAACCCTTATAGAAGCATCACCCCCAGCTGTGGTTAAGTTTGAAAACAGAACTCTTCTGTTGTATAGTGGTTTGTGTACATACAATGTATCTTGTGTCATCTGAATGTCACATTTTGTAATAATCCAAACATTCATTGTATAATAAATGTCAGTATTAAGATAATCAGTTTGTCAGGAGTGTTTTCTTTACGTGTACATGGTGTAGAGAGTGCTTCCAGGATAGGAGTCTAGTCATGATGCAAGAGTGGATTGGAGATTGTGTGGCCACAATGGATGAAGACTGTGGACCACGAGGGAAGGACATCTGTGACTGCCTGATTGCATGCCTTTATACCCAGGTGGTGTTGAGTCAATGCCCTCACTATGACCATAGTTCATCATGCAGTTTCAAAGCCATATAATTATTCTTGATGTGGGTGTGGCAGAAACTTGACCATTTGAGTGAGTTTAGTTTTACGACACACTCAACAATATTCCAGCTATATGGCGGTGGTCTGTAACTAATCGAGTCTGGGCCAGACAATCCAGTGATCAACAGCATGAGCATCCATCTACCCAATTGGAATACAATGACATGTGTCAACCAAGTCAGTGAGGCTGACCGCCCGATCCCGTTAGTCACTTCTTACAACAAGCATGGGTTACTGAAGGTCAATTCTAACCCGGATCTTCACGGGTATACAAAACAGCAACAACAAGTAAGACAAAATTAAGTTTGGATGCTTTATTCAACATGATGCTTACCATTATGTACATGACTTGATGGCCACAAACAGGTCAGCTTGCTACAACCTCATCCTGGTGGAAATACTGGCTTCTTACAACATATTCTAACATCTCCTCAAACACCCTCCCAGTAATTGTATCTTCACAGGCCATTACACATCTATTAGTCTTGGATATATTGCAAAAAAGTGATTACATGACTCAAATTAATTCTAAACAGTTCTCAACAATATTTTCCTGATGACTATTCCATGAACTTGACTGACAGGATGTATTTGTGAGGTGTTTTCTCTCAAATACTAAACACAGTTAACATTCACATTCTTTTGCTTCCAATATTGAATCCAGACACATACAATAAGTGTGTCAGCAAGTAGCATTTGATGGACTGTGAAATGTCAACATTTCCAACGAATGTAATTAATTGTGGCTACATTTATGTCAATGGCTGAATAAATTGAACAGTATGATACACAAAGTACAATAGAACAGTTCAAAATAAATAACCCTTGGCTAAGATTTCAAATCTGGGTATATTTAATCATACAAATATGTTTAACATAGAACAAACACTAACAAACAAAAGTTTAAATATATACCATATCAGACTTAGTCAAATCATTTAATCATTTTCTCATAGAGATATCTCCCTATTCTAAAATCAATGTATAACATGACTGTCTTAAGGAGATATTTTCAGCAGAATGGTGTACAAGTACTGCATACAAAAATACATGAGTACTAGTAAATACAGTTAGTAAACAGTAAATGACAACCTATAAATCTTACTGTATGATTACTATCATTATGACACCATAAGGTCATCATGACCACAAGGTCAAGGCCATGACACCTGTATGAAGGTTAAGGCCATGGCACCATATGGTATGAAGGTCAAGGTCATGAGACAAATACGAGAATCCAGTGATCCACAATAATCTACAACCAACCCAGTAGATTGACACAGGTTCAAGGTTGTAACAAGCTGTACTAGTGATGCTTATGGTTAGGAATGATAAAGACACAGGGACGTGAGGCGTGGAGATTAAGCTGATATAACATTGAGCACTAACAAATAACCAACTGTGCTGTAACACATACATCATCAACAAACAGTAAGCAGTAGCCAATGAAAACAAGGAACTATATACAATAAGGTCATGTGACACCTCGTGCATATGCATTAAGTAGGGCATGTCTTGTGATGTGAACTAACATTGGTTGGGACTGAAAATGTTCCAATGTTGAAATTTCAGCTTTCAGTTTCATAAAATATCATAATTTGTTTTTTCAGCTGTAATCAATTTTCCAACGTGAAAACAGCATTTGCATTTTGGGAGAAAATTTTAACTTCTGAATATTTCTAAGCATAAATATTACTGAAGACAATCATCACTATACATGCCCTACCATCACAGTGCTGTCAGAAGGTGATGTTACATAATCAAAATTGGGGCCTTACAGTATTACTCTTCACCCCTGATCAAGCATACGGTATCATCAACTCCTGATGCCACTGAACCTGCTTACAGTGGACTACAGCCTTGTGTAATGTGGCTGTAGACTGTAGCCTCGTCATTGACAGAGAGGCAGGAAGATCACAGATGCAACATTGCTGATATTTATATACATAATACAACCAAACCAGCGCCAGCCAGTCTTATCACAATTCATCCTCTCTCTACAACACCTAACATGAAGCTGTCTTGTTGGGAGAGTGAGTAGCAACACTGATTGTACAAAGAGTTTTTTGTCAGTGCAAATGCCAAATCTTGAATATCCAACTCCAGCTAAAAGATTTTAATTGTGCTGTCATACAAAACATTATTTTCTTTTCATTTTCTTCACTAAAGTATCATCAACACTATGTGTTGCAACACCTTAATGTTATCTTAATTTACATGCAAAGTTTCAGTGCTGAACAGTGATTTTTATTTTTTTCAGCACATTGTGACAAAAGATTAGTAGAAACATTTTACGATATATCAGAATAGACATGTTAAGCTCTGGCCAAGCAAGATACATCAGGCAGTGAACTTTTCACTTTGAAAAATCATAACTGTTTAATATTTTTCCACCATTAAATAAATTTTAACACTGTGTGCAAATTAAAATAAATTCCATACATTTCACATTTAAAGTAAGCTTGATATATAGTTGTCATGGATATGTAGACATTTACCAGTATAGGATTCACATAGATATCTCACCTTACAAGAATCATAATGTTACCTCCCATTGTATAAACGTAGTTATCTCCCTTTGTATAAACTTACAGTTATCTCCCTTTGTATAAGCTTACATTCACATTAACATCACACATTATCTGGAATAGATATGTTGTGAGGTATAAGTATGTACGTACATGTTTCTTATCAATTTTTTTTAAAATTATTACCAACATAAGACACATTTTCAGTAACAGTTAATCTCTGTTTAAATGTGAGAACTCTTTCTGTTCGTACAACTAATATGATGACCGAGTGTATGTTTGTAGTAATAGCATGACATATGACACACGATGCATGACATTCATTAACAACATACATCTGATGGAATGTAACACAGTGTGAGTATCATATGATCCAACATGATGATGACAAACAGCCGGCCTATGCCAGAAGAGAGCTATAGCTGAATATGATACACCTCTAAATACAAGTGATCCAAATCGAATAAATACAGATCTAGATGTCTCATTCATGTCTTGGTAAGGCCAGACCAACTGGTAGTTCTTGCTGAACCAAACACATAAGCAGTACGCAGTACTCTACTGTACTGTTAGTCTATGTGTGTATGTGTGTGGTGTGAGTACTGTGTGTCTGCGTGTGTACATGTGGGTGTAAGTATATGTGATAGTGTTAGTGTGTGTTGGTGTCTGTCTTAGAGTGTGAGTGAGAGAGAGAGAGTGAGTGAGTTTAGTTTTACGCCACACTCAGCAATATTCCAGCTGTACGGCGGCGGTCTGTAAATAATCAAGTCTGGACCAGACAATCCAGTGATCAACAGCATGAAGATCAACCTGCGCAATTGGGAACCGATGACATATGTCAACCAAGTCAGCGAGCCTGACCACCCGATCCCGTTAGTCGCCTCTTACAACAAGCATGGGTTACTGAAGGCTCATTCTAACCTGGATCTTCACAGGTGGAGTGAGAGAGAGAGAGAATGAGTGTGTGTGTATGTGTGCGTGAACACATGCTCATATGTCTGTGTGTGGTGGTGTCAGTATTGGTATTTGTGTGTTATGTTGGTGACAGTGGTAGTGAGAGAGAGAAAGAGAGAGTGTGTGTGTGTGTATGACTGAGAGAGTGTGTGTATGTATTTTTGTGTGTGTGCGTGCATGTGTGTACACGCATATGTGTGTGCATATGTCTGTGTCTGTAGATGTGAAAAGCTGGTAAGCCTGCATTTACAGGGCACAATTTTATTCTGACAAATTAGGCACAGTTTAGAGCTCTTCTAAAACACATGGAACCAACTGGTCTGGCCTGAAACTCTCACTGACAACCCAAAACAAGAAGTACCTGCCAAGTTACATAATCCCAAACACAGTCCAACAAGCAGGTAATGACCAGGTAAACAATGCAAACTCAATAGTACCAGTTTATACACTGGGTAACATTAAGTCAATAAATTAAGTCAATAGGTCAACCGATTTTGTTCCAGTCCAGCGTCCAACATCAAATTGAATATATAATCTAACATATTTAGAAACCATTCATCAAGATATTCATGTGCAAAAACAGGAATTGGTTTCATACCAACATCTTGTATTAACTCAACATTGAATGATTTCACATCTCACTGTTTGAACAATAGGACTGCATCCATCTCAACATCCATACTATGACACATCTGTCTTTCATCATCATCATCATCATCATCATCATCATCATCATCATCATCATCATCATCATCAAGAAGCTAACATCTGAGCTGAGTCTTCAACCATTTATCATTGTCACATGAATATTACCCTGACATTATTTAGTTTCCACCTAAATTGTCCAAACATTTCTATGAAACTATTAATCTGTTAGGCTCAAAGCAGAAACTTCTGTCAAACTTTTACAATATAGGCCTTTCACCACACCATTCCACCCTGTAACCACGGTAACTGGCAAGGTGGCCAAGGTCATCCTGGAAAGACACTTTCAAAAAATGGTAAAAGAAAACATTCTGAATTTTGAACCAAAAATTTATGAAACTCTATATGAGAACACATTGGGGCCTAAAAGGTTTCCAAAATACCAAAACACAAATATACAGAAGGACCATTTATATTAAGCAAGACAGTTAGGTTACCATGGAAATAAGGTATGGAATAACAAGGTTCCTTGCAACATTTATATTAAACATCATTATTAACCTTCAGTTAACACTATGCCAGATCCTAGCACCAGCACAGGGCTAAATACATATTTCAAGGGAAAGAAACTTAACCACCAAAGTCAGCGAATAAACACAAAAAAGGACAGTTTAACAAGTTTGTTCATAAAAATGAAATGGCATGATACAATATCTAAGGATGCTGGGATGAACGCATCAGTAGAGTCCCTAACATCTTCAAGTGAATCCTTGTTCAGAATAATGGTTCCAATCTCAATTATGAAAAATAAAATTCCACATTAGACCCTTTCTCGTAAATACCAAATTTGACTGAACCCTTATTAAGACATGAATTCTTGTTCAGGAAAACTGTTCCAATCTCAACTTTGAAAAATAAAAATTCTACACAAGACCCTGTCTCGTAAATACCTAATCTGACTAAACCCTAGACGTGAATCCTTGTTCAGAATAACTGTTTCAATCTCAATTTTGAAAAACAAAATTCCACATTGGAACCTTTCTCAAAATGCCTATTTTGGGTGTTGTTCCACAACAGCTTGTGTCAGCAAGCGCGCATGTATAATTCATTATAAGAAAGCACCAATATGAAATATGACCCATCTTTAAGGAAATTGCATGTGTGCTACCCTTTTCCATAATGCAGCAAGGTAAGAGATAATTCAGAAAACAAACATGGAGGACAGGACATAAAACTACAAGTTCATTGCAACTTCATTCAAATATGATCGCTTACACCAATTTGATACCTCTCCGCATCAAAGATGTTACAAACTGTTCACTGGAGGTCATGGCATGTGAACTTTGAACTTTGACTGAAGCATGTCTGTGTTTTTGTCAGATTTCCTAAACAAATTTATTGCTTTACCTCCTTGATTTTGATTAAAAGATGAGAGGTTCTTTCACCTCTGACATATTCAGATATGGTAGGATTTCGAGAAGCAATGCTGATTTACTTGACAAAACAAGTCATAGCTAGAATAACAGCTGATTCAGCAAAAAGTTATGAAATTAAGAATAAACTTACTGTCTTTCATATCAGGAAACACTGACAAAAACACTGTGAAGGTGATGTGACAGCGATACGATCATGGAACATAAGAAAGATTATAAGAAAAGGGAACCTGATATATATCAAATATTTAAAGTCTTTTTCCTGAAATGTTACTCCTCAAGAAATCATAATGAGACAGATTTGGTCTACGTCTTGGTTTTAACTGTTATCACTAACAGCTTTAACTGGTATTCCTAGCAACTATAACTGGTGTCTCTACAGCTTTAACTGTTACCCCCTACAGCTTTAACTGGTATTCTTGCAGCTAAGCGTCTTTATGATAAATATGTATTCATACTGGTAAGTCTATAAATAATTCACACATTCTTCCAGTTTCACACTTTCATAACATTTAACATAGACTGTACAACCGTAAACACTCACAGTGTTGACTGTGGCCACACACAGTGTCTCAACACTGACGCAATACACCCTAGTGTTAGACACAGTGGCGAGGATATGATACGTATTGCCCACTAGCAAAAGGTCATCTGGGACCAGCCATAACAAACAGTTTGGTGCTGTAATGTAATGGGATTATTCAACATACATTGTACCACATCTGTGTTGCTGTAGTGCATCATATCACATCCCCGCTGTGTCATGACAAGCTATGTTGACAAGGCTGATGTCAATTAATCATTACATTACCATTCCAATTTTAAAATGAAGAGGGACATATTTGATATATTTTTGTAAAATTTAAAATATATGTCCAAATTTGCCATTTTGGCATACTGAATTGAAACAGAATTTTTTCTAATTAAATAACAAATAAGGTGAGTATTGTTTGATGCAATAAACAGTATGGTTCGGAACAAGAAAAATGGTCTTCACCCATCATACCAGAACTCATGGGAATGAAAGCCAGATCCATGTGACAGTGAACACTGGAACCACATGGCTACCCCACACAGTGAGGATAGCGGTGGTAGCCAGGGATGATAATACAATCATTGATTCAAGCTGGCCCAAGTAACATTTGCCACATCACCAAAGTCAATCAATATGCAAAAAAGAGTTACATATTTTGCCATTAATTGTATGATGAAATAAATACTATAAGAAATTCAAACATTATCAGTTGTGGTTGCAAAATATCAGTTTTTGAAAATTAAAATCACGCCACATTATGAGAATGAGAATATTGATAGTGTCCACAGGGTGATTAGCGAAATCATCACAGAAGAAAATCAACACAATGTGTGTTATAAAGTACATTGTGCCGATAAAAATTGCAATCGTAGCATAACAATTCAAAAGGATATTTTGAGGAAAACACGTAATTAGATAATGTAGTACTAGAAGATAAAATTTGTATATTTGATGACACTGTCAGAGCCATGCAGAAAGGCTGCTGATGCTGCTTAAGAGTTCAACTGTTAGGTCAAGGTCAACAGGTACCAGCTCTATAAACAAACGTACCCTGACCAATATTGGAGGTTTCTAGCATGGCGATATTACAGTGCTGCGGGTGAGGCGAATCCATTTTCACAACGCCCAGTTTGTTTGCAGATTTGCATTATTTTTTGACAAGCGAGGCAGAATTTCAGAATTTACATACCAAACCCAGGACGATGGTCCTATCATCATACTCTCTATCAGATAAACAGTGGATTCAATACATATTGCTCAAGGGATTGACTTGTACAGTGTAAACTTGTGTGTACAGAAAAGTACACAATATATATATATGCACATGCGGACATGCAGCCAAGGTAAATATCTGTAGTACCTACAGTAACATTCAAATATTTCTTCCTTGTTTTCCTCTGAAAATTTGAAACCATTTTGCTTCATGGCTTTTAAATAGTGCACCAATGAAATGAGTGACGGAGCATTAGTATAACATGCTGTACATAATTAAGATCAAATTGCTAAACACTTAACATGAGGAAGCCTGTTTGCGAAGGATCGTTCAAATGAATGACTACTTTTGCAACATATGATACAAATGTACAACACACATTTCTCAAATTACTTCTACATCAGGAGAAATGGCCAGAGTGTATAGACAGTCAGAATCTACAATCTATCAAAGAAACTGAGATTCTCAACAATTCGGCTAAACACCCTTTGAGCAGCTTTGTGATGCATTCATTGATGGGAATGATGAATTTTGGCATGACTTACATTTTCAAATTTATTAAATCAGAAACAAGAGATGATTTATCTTCCACGGTCACCAGAAATGATCAGTGTTTGATTGAATGCTACATTTACTTAATGAAATACGACTGTGGTTATATAACCCATACATTCTAAATAGAATCTTCCTGTTTTTGTTGTTGGATCAGTCTACTCAGGTGTGGGGTAGTCCCCTTCGTCGGTTAGTCATTCCAAGTATATGTCCTCTGTGGGGTGGGAGAATGCCATGTACTCCTGGTAGAACCTCTTGAAGGATTTGCTGAGAATGAGAAAGAGGTTCAGGTGTTGATAATATTCGTTTGGTTTCAAATATAGAGCAACAACTGCACATGTGTTTTAACCATTCTCAAAGCTGATTGGTCAATTGAAACAATATGTCATCGTTACTGTAGTGACATAGCTCACACTGGGGTCCATCCCGTATGGGGAAATGGATGATTCTGAGTGAGTTAATCACTGAGTTTGTTTTTACGCTGCTTTTAGCAATATTCCAGCAATATCACACCAGGTGACACCAAAAATGAGTTTCACACATTGTACCCATGTGGGGGATCAACCCAGGCCCTTGGCATGATGAGTGAATGCTTTAACCACTTCACTACTCCACCGCCCAAAATCTAAGCACTGAACTGCTCAGACTATACAACCAATAAATCCCAATCGCAGTCAGTCCTTACAAAGCAACCATTTCATTTTCAAAGGGGGCAGAATAGAACATTTTTTGTGTGTGTGTAAGGCAAATGGTTTAATATTATCCAATAAAAAATTATTACAACCACATCTTCCTTAACTGAAAATCATATGGCTAATTAAAGAGTGCCCCAATTCCTCCTCACCTTAATGCATCGGTAATAGAGTGGGTTGTCCTCTCTCCTAGAAACACATGGCAAGCATAACGCGAATCTTTGGGATGCTTGGTAATAAATGCAAAATACCTGAAAAACACAAATACTTCCACTGAAAAAAATGCAAATGAAACTGATGACAAATTTGATTTTAGATTGAAAAGGTTTGATTTTAAAATGTCAGAAATTGATAACAAATTCTTAGTGTAGTGTTTATTTTTACTGAATCTGGAACAATATAAAAGTACTCACTTGTTATTTCTTGGATGTGTACCACAATAGGAAATATTTTTCAATGCAAAAAAGTGGGAGAATGCATCACTTTCATGCTGAAATAAAAAAAAATCGGATTTGAAATTGACATTTGCTTCTTATTGATTTATTGTTTATTCAGGATTTAAGATTATCTGAATAAGTGTGTGCAGCATTTGGATCACCTTATCTGATTTATGAATATTGAAATGGAATGTTAAGAGGCAGTTCTAAATGGAGTATATAACAAAGTACATAAATGAACAGGTCGTTGTTTGCTCTGAGCATGATGACGGCAATACCCAAAAGGGTGTACTATCGAGGGAATATATGTTCCTGCATTTCCAAACTGCGTTACAAGTACTGTGATTTGACAATCAACCTTTTGACATAAATTGAGAACATGACTTCAAGCAGAACCAATTTAGAAAGTTGCCATCTCATTGGCTCCAAAACCTATATGTGTATCTAACTTTGATTGGGTGCTCAGCTTGCTTTGGGTTCACCTAACAACTCCTCCATATAAATGGGGAAACAAACTGAAGTAATGAATCTGATGGTGACATTTGTTTTTATTGTCAGGGAACTGAAACTAATATTGTGAGGGACTCACCCCCTCTTTGCTCTTGTCAATCATGCGGATGCCATACTGGCTGATCTCCATCGTGCACATCGGTGGGGGAGCTGAACTCATCGTTGTACGGCGTGCTATCGCAACCTGACAAACAATAACAAGCACCAGCTTAACAACCCATGAATGACATCTTTAATGAAGATGATGCTGTTGACTCCTCTGCATACCCATCATGTGAATGTTTCTATTTTCATTCATTACTGGCATAAAACACATTTGTATTTCTGCAGAAATATTAAAGGTCACATAAACCCTAGGGGGTACAAATACATAAATCACTAACTGGCATCGTTATAAATGAAACCCCGTCATTAAAACTACTCATTTCGACCTTTAATTGACTTAAATCGACCTTTTTGACAACAGTGCACAATTCTCACCCGCGAACGAAATTTCAACCAATCAGAGCGGCGCCTCTGTGGCGTCATATGAGGAATAGCTTTGAGGGCCGATGCAGAATTCATCTACATTTTAGGGGTAAATTATCGTGTTTACAGGCTTGTATAAACCTGAAATCGTGACAATTGTTGTGGAAAATGAAAGCTATATGTTCTCACAATCTACTGTCATTTAATTTTGTCTCCTGCTTTGCCTAGTTTCTGAGTTACAACTTGTTTTTCATAGACGATTCTGTCAAAATCGATTGGTGTCGTTAGGCCCTATTTGTATAATGACTGATCCAAATTGATCCCATTTCTGTGTTGTTTTACCTCGATATTTAATCATGTCATGTAAAAATCTGTTTGTATTCTCAAAACAGTGTCGGCCCATAAGTTTTCACATGCAATACAGCAATTAATACTCCCTCGTTGTAACCCGTGTTAGGTGGTATAAACCTACACATGTTATTTGTCATCATTCACTTGATGGTCAGTTAATGAATTTATAACAGGTATAATTAGTGGTAACACACTTAGATTACCGACAAAGGTTCCCATTTGGCATTTCTTGTGTCTGGAGTAAATATTCAACATTATAAACATCGATCAAAGGATTAACCGATAACACGCTGATTGATTAATTACTTTTATCTTACACAGCGGAATTGTCAAAGGTAGTGTTTATGTATGTAGATTTACTAATCTATACTGAATACTACTCTGTCGTGTCGGTGTCTCGCGTAAAAACAACGTCCTTCTTTCAAAGGATTAACTGGCAATACATTGATTGATTGCCCATTATTGGCTAACTAAATTACTGTTTTAAAGAAAGGCGGACATTATGCAATTAGTTGCCAGGTGTGCTATCTTGGGTGACCAATGAGACTATACACCAATACCTGAAAAGATTTATCACTTTTTCGTATATTAAACTGTTAAAAGACACATCATTTGGAACAGTTTTGTGGATATTGATGGATACATTCCTCGAACAAGGTAATGGCCTGATATTGTTCCTATAACTTTAATCTGTTTTAATTTTAATATTTGCATTTTGTTTTATTCATTTGTCGTAGCATTCAACAGAATCATTGTTTTTAAGCCGTGAAGTGTAATGAGACAGACAACATGCACTAGGGTGTGTGTGTGCGAATTATGATTCATATTGGCAAACTATAAAATGTCTAGATATTACAGTTCTGTTATAAATTCACTATAAGTATCAGCAGATCGTCTGCTTTTATTTAGTTTCAAAATGCATACAAGTGTGATAATAAACTAATTAGGATTATAAGACCAAATATAAAGGCGCACATTGACTAGTATCTACATACTGGTGAGTGGACATTAACCATGTGAATGTAGCAAGAAATTTATCGCCAGCAGTATTGTGACTTCGACCCCACCTCGGCTTCCGTGGAAGAAATCGTTATGTTATAAGTTGTGTCATGCAAAATCCGTTTGGTTATGATTCCAATACATATTTAACAACGAGTAGAAAGTAGTCTTGATTTTCTAACTTGATGAAAACAAACTATAATCTGATTAATTCTAACAGATTTTTTATTTTTAAAATGATGGCCCTGTCGGGAACATCCGCCAGTCTGAGGATAAATGGTATTTAGGTTTGTTTTCACGAGTTACAAAATCAAAACTACTTTCTACTGGTAGTAAAATATGTATTTTATTGATGGCCAATAGGATTTTGCATGACATATAGCGTATATCATAACAATTTCTCTCGTGGCAGCGCAGGTGGGTGTCAATATAATACTACTTACAATATTTTGCTACTGAGCATGATGACGGCAATACCCCTTCGAAAAGGGTGTACTAGTTGTGGGATATATAATGTTCCTGCATTTCCAAACATATGCATATTTTACTACAACTAGTAAGTAGTTTTGATTCTTTAACTCCGTGAACCTTTCTGAACACAAGTAAGAGAACATGAGGCTTCCAGCAAACCAATTTAGAAAGTTGCAAACATAACCCATTGGCTCCAAACTTTGCTATATGTGGAAATCTAACTTTGATTGGGTGCTCCATCGCTTGCTTTGGGTTGGCACAAAACAACGATTCCATATAAATGGGGAAACAAACTGAAATCATCAAAATGATGATGGTGACATTTGTTTTCTATTGTCAGGAACTGAAAATAATATTCATATGACTCCACCCCAGTTTGCTCTTGTCAATCATGCGGATGCCATACTGGCTGATCTCTGTCGTGGTTTTATCGGTGGGGAGCTGAACTCATTTGGCCACTTTTAATGCTATCGGTATGACAAACAATAACCAGCACCAGTTTTTTAACCCATGAATAAATCTTTAATGAAGATGATGCTGTTGACTAACCATCATGTGAATGTTTCTATATTCATTCATTAAAAGACATAAAAAACAAAGTTTAGTTTCTGCAGTTCTTTAATAACATATATCAACACACACATACACCTTGAACAGTTTGCTTAAAAGAAAACTTAAAATATAATATGCCAATCATCTCAGAGTACTAATAACATTCAGATGATTATAATAATAAAAAATTAGGCCAAACTCCATATTGAACTTTTTCCAACATTAACCATCACCCTAATGCCAGAAACTGAAGTGACCCTGACCTTGTTGATGGCCTGGCTGAGGACCTCATCTCCTTTGTGGTAGTTGACCTCCACCGACCCCAGGAAGCGGATCGTGAACTTCAAGAAATCCTCCTCTTCTGCAATCAAAGAAATATGGAATACATTTATATCCTACATTCTGCAATACTGAATTTCATCACTTCTGTGGCAAATCAGAGAACTTTCCAAAGACTGGTCATGAATTCCATGACAAACATTTCAATACCATTTTCATAAAGAAAACTAATATTTTGCCAAAAACATGCTTGTTAATCATGTATAGCTTAGTGGCGGAAATTCACACAATAAAAATTATGAAATTATGTTTCAGATCATGTAGTATTTCTGATTTTCTGTGATTCCATATTTCAACCAGGACATACCTGATTCCTCCTCTAGGAAGGTTAGATCTGTGGCGTACATCGCGGGGAAGATGCCCTTCTGACCTGTCCGCAGGTTTACACCTGGAAATAACCAATGTTATACTCAATATCACAGCTATATCCATTTCAGTTTGGACCAACCAAACCAGAGGGTGATAGTATGAGCATTAATCTATGCCATGAGGATACAATACATACCATTGGCCATGTTTCACATACAAAACACATGACCCTAATTCTGTTCAGAAATTTAACTTTTTCCTTCTCAAATCTTTCAACATTTACAAATATTTGAGAACAATTTTCATGGTCTGAAGATCTAAGATCATTTTAACACTCTCAACTGACATGAACAACCAGAGTAATTTTATACCAAGGTCTGAAGCATACATAATGTAGACTACCAATATTTACACATGTAGTGCTGGAGCGATTGATCAAATAATCGGTAAATTGATACATCTCGCTTGCATCAGCAATTATCAATGGGTTTGGGAGACAAATCGATATTCATAAAAAATGAAACAACAAATTAAACTTTAGAAAGTAGTTTCAGAATTATGCTTGTTAAATCAAGACACAAACAACTCAAGACGTTTCCTGACTCGTAAAACTGCTATGTAAACAACACACTTGCTTTATTCAACATGATGCTTAAGTGTGCTTACTGCTGTAGTGTTTATCGGTACCTGTTTGATTTGCACGGTGTTTTGATTTTGTCCCTTTATTGCTCACATGAGTTTTGTTGTGGGGTTTACAATTACAATCGTTTATTGATCCATTACTCAGCTCCGATTATCGATCTGCATGTACACAGGGATATTAACATTCTCAATTCTGTCAATTTACTGACAGATCATATTTATTCCATACCTTCACACCACAAGTCGTCCGACTCCTTTATGACATGAATTGGGTCGCCGATCTCTATCGTGATCTCGTCAGCGTGTCGAGGAATGAAGCGATGCATCCCTCGATGTGTCACCTCCATTTCTTGATATACAGACGTCGAAACAAAACTGGTGGAAGATGTGGAATCCCGCTTCGATCCTTATAATTAAATATCAAATAATTATTACAATGTGTCATTGTTGCAAACATATTCACAATAAGCCATGAAATTCATCTAGACAGGATGTGATAGGGCTTCAGTACTAATAAATCTTTCCCACAGATATATACACTGATCATGAATACAAAAACACCCAAAACATGAACCCAATAAATAACACAAGAATTATTTGATATACATAGACACTTCATTTCAAACCAGTCTACAAACATACATAGACTGTACACAACACTGAGAGACTGTTAATACTGGACTTCCCAACATTCTGTTGTTATGTTTACAACTCAGTGAGCTACATTTCCAAAAGAATCTAATTTAAAAAATAGAAATAAGAGAACAAAAAAATTCAAAGTAACAAGTGGAAAAATTAAAAAAACATTTGTATGGTTTTCACTCAAATGTTTCCATGAATTTTAGTCAGGATGTCCTGATAATTTAGAACTAGTTCTTATACAAAGAAGACTTATAAAACGGCTAGCATACAGGGGGGCGTTTTGTTTTCACTGATTAACTCAGTCAATATTATACCAAATGGAATGGTGCTTGTCTTTTTCCAGTTTTTTATGCCAGAAATCCTAACAGAAGCATGAAAGAGCAACTTTTCCAGTAAACAAAATTAATTTAGATATCTTTTGAAACACTATGTAGAATAGTTAAAACTTGTTTTGTCTATTAATTATCTCTTGCTTGACCCTTATGTTCAATATGAAGCATCAATTACCCTTCATATGCAAAAGTCAAAACATCCAATGATTTTTTCTAACAAAAGCAACTGTTTAACATATAAAATCAATATGTTCAAGTTAATGTTTGATCTGTGATGTGTTCAGTTAATCATTATATTACTGCTTGATCAATACAACATGTTCAATAACATGATTGTTCTGTCTAGTACAGACATATTTATCGGTACAATATCTGATATCCCTATTCTGATCAATACATCTTCTGATCATGACATCGTCTGATAAATATCTCTGTGCTGACAAATATATCTCCTGATCAATATCCTTATTTTGATCAAGACATCTCCTGATCTATATCCCTTTTCTGATTATTAAGTCATCTGATCAATATCCCTTTTCTGATTATTAAGTCATCAGATCAATATCCTTATTCTGATTATTAAGTCATCAGATCAATATCCCTTTCTGATTATTAAGTCATCTGATCAATATCCTTATTCTGATTATTAAGTCATCAGATCAATATCCCTTTTCTGATTATTAAGTCATCTGATCGACATATATCTGATTATAAAGTCATCTTATCAATATCTCTATTCTGATCAATACATCTTGATCTAATCAATATCTCTATTCTGATCAATACATCTTGATCTAATCGATATCTCTATTCTGATCAATACATCTTCTGATAGATATGCCTATCCTGAGAAATATATCTACTGATCGATATCCCTATTTTGATCAAGATATCTTCTGATCAATATTCCTAATCTGATCATGAAATCTTCTGATCAATTCATAAAACTATACAAGCAACTGCTCAGATCAAACGTAATATCAATATTCTGGTTAATGCAAACAACCTGCTCAATAAAAGTCTCCTGATCAATAGACAAATCAGCTCCATTCCAACATTCCGTTCAATACATCAGCTAATGGATACAAGCACTCTGATTCCTCTAACAAATGCTCTGATCAATGAAAATGTTCTGCATTACCATCTTCATCGGAACTGTTCTTCCTGCCTCGCCCACTGGAGGAGAGGGGAGACTTCCGTCGCTTGGACGAGGAATCCTCAATAATTAGTTGATTATCCGAGTCAGTGTAAGTTCTGGTATTCCTAGACACAGCACTAAAATAAAGGTATTTCTCCAGAATATTGTCCCGAGGTTTCCTGGCTGTTGTAAACACATCATCATTTTCCTCCTTCTCTATTGCCTCCTTCAGCTCATCGGCCAGAGAGCGCACCATCTCCGCTGGCTGGGGCTCATAACCTGTTGACAGGATAATAGCATTTACAACATGTTTCTTACTGTTCCATTATTTACTGACTTGGGTCACAACATGTAGGTAGGAAACTAGCATATACACCTTTAAGTTTCATTGTTGTGTCACTGACTCTAATAGCAGGGTTGTAAGCTGCAGACAGGAAAACGTCATTTACACATAGCATTACATTTACATTATCTCTACAAGTGGTATTCATAACGTGCAAATGGGAAAATATCACTTACATCTTTTTACAATTTGTCACATATTACCTCATCTGCCTTACACAACCTTTTGACTCAAAAGTGTTGAGGATGAGCATCCTGCCCCTAAACGTTTTTGTCTGTAAAACTGAACAGCAAAACACTTCCTATAGTTTGCACATGACACGTGCAGTAGCACTACACACATGCATATGGTGTCATGGCTGATTGGGACTCTTTAAGGAATGTCTATTATTCTTTGAGGATCATTTTCTGCCTTTCTTATTGATTCAGTTTATCATACAGTTGTGAGTTACTTCATTTCAGTTATTGTTTTGTGTATAAACTGGTGATATAATGTCTGCAGCATGCGGAACGTCTAGGGACTATTGTCTAAGGGCAGTTGTCTAGGGGCTCTTGTCTATAAGGACTGTTGTCTCAAGGGACTGTTGTCTAGGGGCAGTTGTCTAGCGACTATTGTCTAGGGACTGTTGTCTAAGGACTGTTGTCTCCGGACTATTGTCTAGGGGCAGTTGTCTGGGGCTGTTGTCTTGGGACTGTCATCTAGGGACTGTTGTCTAGGAGCAGTTATCTTGGGAATGTTGTCTTGGGGCTGTTGTCTAGGGACTGTTGTCTAGAGGCTGTTGTCTAGGGGTAGTTGTCTAGGAAATGTTGTCTAGGGAATGTTGTTTTGGGGGCTGTTGTCTAGGGACTATTCTCTAGAGGCCTGTTGTCTAGGGAATGTTGTCTACGGAATGTTGTCTGGGGGCTGTTGTCTAGGGACTGTTGTCTTAGTAAGAGACTGTTGTCTTGGGCAGTTGTCTAGGGGCTGTTGTCTAGGGACTGTTGTCTTGGGCAGTTTTTTAGGGGCTGTTGTCTTGTGCTGTTGTCTAGGGGCTGTTGTCATTCAGGAAACTGGCAGAAGTCCATGTGCACTGGTTAGTATTCAATGTATCGCAAGACGTGTTACAGGTCAGATGATATGACTGACTGACTGAGTTTGGTTTTACGCCGCTTTTAGCAATATTCCAGCAACATCACGGCGGGGGACACCAGAAATGGGCTTCACACATTGTACCCATGTGGGGATTCGAACCCGGGTCTTCGGCGTGACGAGCCAACGCTTAAACCATTAGGCTACCCCACCGCCCCCCAGATGATAAGAAATAACAATGCCTACATGCAGACATGATCAATGGCAACTTGTTGTGCCATCCTTTACAAATCGTAATAATCACATCCATGGTTTACACAATGTTGAAACTGGGTCATCATCGCTGTGTGATGCTTTTAGATAGTCCCGATTTCCTTTTAGTTTTATGCCACTTTTAGCAATATTCCAGCAATATCACTGCGGGGTACACCAGAAATGGGCTTCACCCATTGTACCTATGTCGGGTATCGAACCCTGGTTGCATGACAAGTGAAAATTTTAACTACCAGGCTTCCCCACTGTCCCTTCCGGTTGAAACGTGTTCCCGCTTCTTTCATTATCATAAAATTATTACTGAACACTAATATCCAATACAATCATGGAAATATTCAGATATTGTCAAGTATCCCCTATTGTTTTTAAGAGTTTCAATTCAATAGATTTCATAGAAATAGTGATCAACCAGATTTTGACATGGTTTGTTTTGTCCTGTATCTGAAGGGCACATTCAGAAATCATATTCTTCAACAAAACATTTTGTGACAGTAAAAAGCCATTGGTAAATATATTTTCCCACACGTGCACTATCCCAACATATGAAAATGTGTAGGATGATTCACAAAATATCTGAGAATACAGGATATTCGCACAGGGTAGTATCAGTGTCAGTGTCAATTCTTGCAATTACTCCACACTAAAAATATCTTTCTTTGAAATTTTTGTCACAATATGATTTGTGGGAAAGTAAATGAAATATTTTGGTGTATATTTATGCCCTAGACACAAGTTTCATTCCCTACATTATCTCAAAATATATATACCAGAAAAATGGCTGGGTAGAACAGACTAGAAATGCGTGAAGCCCTGGAAAAATCAATTTTGTCATTAAACTGCAATGGCTATCTAAGGCTCCGTACACTGGGAACTCAAGTCTAAGGCACTTGACAAACCAATGGCTACTGCCAGCCGTGGCTAGACACAAGGAAAGCAATTATACTGTGGAATACCTACAAGACTGTATGTATAAAATCTACATTATACATAAACTATAACTAGCAGTCAACCAAGCAGCAAGATTCCAGCTCAGACAGCCACTCGCCTAAACACAAATTGCTGACTGCGCATAAACTGAAGAAATTGTCAGTTATGAAATCTACTCTTATAATGACAGCGGGACCCAATTTAGATCGGTCGATATCTTTCTCCCTGCTCACTGCTGTATAAAATTTGTTGCCTTGACAACATTGAGATTTAGTGAAATTAACACTGGGAAATGTCAATCACACAATGAAGCAGAGGGCCCTAATAGACAATAAATCGTTTCTGAATCTTACCCGTGAATATTCTTATAAATAGGTGAATTGATCACAGCCATTACTATCATGGTAAATCTAGAGTTTATGTTGGTGTCCTATCATTTGATTAAAGAATGATCAAATAAAAATGTGCCTGTTTTTATCATTCAGGGAGGTAATTTAGTCATTTGTGCTGCGTCTGCGTCATGAACAATTTCTGTGAATCAAACAGTCACTTCTGCTACGTGAAGGAATGTTGTTTTACATCACAGTTTCCTGAAGGATAAAGAATAAATACATCCACACTCACACACCGACTCAACCACTCACTCACCGATCCAAACTCATAAAGGTTCTATTGCACATGGTCACATAGGCAACTACCAGCCTATACATTCAAACACACCCAATGGCTTGCCAAGCTTGATGTCTTAAACTGATCGAAACTAAATTGCTTTTACACAAATTTCAACAAGAAAATAACAGTTGCTCAAAATACATGTCATACTCTTGATGCCTTATCCTGTAGTCATGGCAACATAACAAGGTTAAAGATATAAGTCTTCCTTCAAGTCTCAAGTTTCATGATGGTGATCTATATTTAGTAAGATCCTGCCAAGGAAGCCAGGCAGTGTGCGAAATAGTTTCCATATTGTGCTATCCAGTCGGGCTAGCTATGCCTGAACGTTATTAGACCACAAAATAATTCACTTGCCCAAAATTTGAATGGTAAAACTAAGCAAAAGTTTACTGAAAGGTAAAACACCATCAAAAACAAATGACCTCATGAAAATTCTCTAACCAGTCAGGCCAGTGACTGTGGAGATTTACTGCCCTGACTGGATTTTTACTAGACAGTGAAGTATGCACGTTTGTTAGAACTCATACTATTTGGCATCTGTTTCCATGTGACTGAATGGCTGATCTCAGCTGAGGACATCAAGCTCTCTGCGTTTCATCCAACATAACCATGTGTAAGATGATGTTTTATGAGTGATCCACAATGAACATTAGGTTGAACACATCATCCTTCCTCATGTTCACACAGACCTTACCGAGGCATCCGTTGAGGTTATGAGATAGGTCATTTATGATGCCATTACATTTTGCTTTAAGAAGTGTGGATCGCAGCTGCCAGAAGTTCTCCCAGGAAATCTCTATTGAAAATTTGTTAGTTGTTTGCTCGTGATTTAGTGCACATTAATTTCTTACGTCAATATTACCCTTTCTAGCGACCATAAAAAATGTTAAGTACATCAGACTTCTCTCTATACAAATATGCATAAGAACAACACTTGAGGATGCTGATTGGACTGCATTCTCTATACCCTATGTTGAATGTAATGCACAGAGGAGTTTTGAGATTCCCTAAATGCTCAAACATCCTACAAAACAAGAGTCTCCACATTTCTAAGAAATCTTGACATTTAATTGTAATGCATTATAAATGGGTTTTAAAAAATCACCAGATCAATTCAAATCAGCAAAGAAATTACCTTCTTAAATTTAGAATTGATGGAAAACAGATTGAGGTTTCTCACAGAAGCCCTGTAAACGTAATTACGGCTCGGCCAATATTTGTCTGAGGCTGCTCAGTACGCACCACTATCTCCCATGTCAGGTCAATGTGTCCCGGGGACTCCGCTACCATGATAGAAGCTAGACCCACATGTAATAATCAATTTGTTTTATCAGTCTTGTGTGCCCTGTGTGAGTGCACCTTAAGTGTAGGTACATAATTTAATATTGATTTAAAACTTGAGAGAAAACTTGGCTGTTAGACACCTTCATAATAGCTTTTGCTGTCATTGATGTCTCTCTGTTATCATCATCAACATTTTCGTCATCATTATTGTCATGAGGTGAGGTGAAATTGGGTTTTACGTCGTGCTTGAGAATATTTCGCTCATATGACGACGTGCATGCGTGTGTATGTGTATGTGCAGCTGCTTGTACTAGTCCAGACTTAAGCTGGTTTTATAGTGCTAGCCCACTGAGAAACCGTGCCGCAGTTAAGCATGAATACCACCCTCAGACACATTATACTGACTTCGAGCTGACTAGTCCTTGTTGTACCCATTAATGCCGAGCGCGCCAGGCAGGGACCAACAAGTACCATATTTTAACATCTTTTGGTATATGACGCGGTCGGGGATCAAACCCGCAACCTTCCGCCACCACCACCACCACCACCACCATCATCATCACCATCATCATCATCATCATTTCCTCACCTCCTCGATGTTTCTTAGGTATTTCTGGAAGTTTCCGCGGCCGTCTAGCTGGCCATCTACCATTCTGTGCTTCAGGAGCAGGAGTTCCTTCCGAATCTGAGAGTTTTCTGATAGATTCCTGCAACAAAAACAGTGGCAATTACTGACCATTCTTGGACACCACAGACCACTCATGAAGGTCTGTTGTCCACGATTAGTAGACACCATGCCTTAAGCTATGTATCTTATTGATTCCACGATATTTGTTCTACACAATAATTCCATGCATGGCATAACACTCCCCAGGAGCGTTGTCAGAGTCTAGAAGCTATCTGGTGTTCATCAACACAATCTATGGCTCTCATCCACAACAAACAAGTACTGGTATAAAATCATAGCAATGGAGGATAAATTGATTGTGGGAATATGTTTATGTTGAACACTTTACCATATTCACCATAATAAGAACCCTGCTCCAAAATGAGCACCTTTACAAACAATCAGTACGGAAACTTCCAACACCTCTGTACAAGACCAAATATTTGCATGACAGTCTGAATTTTCTTGTGTATTTTAGTGATTATTTTACAGAAGATCACAGTACAAAAACTAGGATTGCATTGTAACTGTTATCAAAAAGAAGTACTTGTTAGGCATTTAGAAGTTTGAACATGAACAACATGAAGACATGATATTTCTTTATTGAAGTTGTTATCTTCAAAAAAGTGTCATGTATTTTTGTTTTAAAAAAAGCATCAGTTTCAACAATGATTCAACTGAGTGTGTTCACTGCCACCTGATCTCAGAAAAACAGTTGAACTTGCTATGATTTCAAGTACCACATGACACTTATTACCACAAATACAGTTTATTATTTTACTTTGTTTTAGTTTTGTCTCAACCAAACACAATGTCAATAATGACTAGGTAATATCTTTTATGGTTAGAGCACGAATGGACACTTTGGAAATCAATGAATTCCAAAAACTTCCAACTTTGACTACACACCAAAGGATAATATTGCATTGAAACTCATTTTGAAATATTAATTAAACATTGAAAAGTTTTTTAATCTTTCAAAAGATCAATATTATGCTGTGTAAGCCTCTGGGGCAAAAAATAATTTCCGACATTGCTATGGCAACCATACTCAGAGATGATTACATGTAACAGGCATATGGAAGATTCAAAATCCAGCGATATTTGTTGTAAAGGTCAAGACAGCTGCATCTCGTTTCATTTCCAACCTTTGAAGTAAAGAGAGACATCATTTCAACTTTAACAAAATCACGGTCGCAATAGTTTTTTCTGAGCTCATGTAGTTTATACAATGTGTTCGAGTTAAAGGAGCGAGTGAGTGAGTAAGGTTTTACGCCACTTTTAGCAATATTCCAGCAATATCATGGCTGGGGACACCAGAAATGGGCTTCACATGTACACATGTGGGGAATCAAACCCGGGTCTTCAGCGTGACGAGCGAATGCTTTAACCACTAGGCTACCCCACCGCCCCTCAAGTTAAAGGAGACCAACACAAGCTGTTATGAAGCACATCTCGTGAAAACATTCTCCATAATCAAAATGGCTCATATCATCTGGATAATGATAGCATTTGTCATTTCAAGACATCCAAAAGTGAGAACAATATGTTAAATTTGTTGATAAACCCTAAGAGAATATTTCTGTTTTAGCTTATTTTGCATGCACTTGTTTATATTAATCGCAAAAATTGTTAGCTGAACATAAATGCATACACGCATGCAAGAGGTCATACTCACACAGTCACACACGCAAATACAGTGAGTGAGTGAGTTTAGTTTTACGCAGCTTTTAGCAATATTCCAGCAATGTCACGACGGGACACCAGAAATGGGCTTCAGACATTGTACTTATAAGGGGAATCAAACTCGGGTCTTCGGCATGACGAGTGAACGCTTTAACCACTAGGCTACCCCAACGCCCCCTATGCCAATACAGGCATACACATGTATACTCATCTCTGACAAAAATGTCTAGCTGATGCCTGCTGCAAAGCAATGGCAGTGCACAAACATGCTAAACATGTACATATGAAACTGAATCTCCCAGAAACCATTTGGGACGGTGATGAATCATTCAAGATGACAGAGGAGCTGTCCTGATGAGAGCGTCAATAAAGTTGTGGCATGTTTGTGGGTGGGTGTCTGGCACTGCTAACTACATCAGACTAGCTTGTGGCATTGTAATAACTATATGTGAGGCCATGAGTGGGTGCATCTTAACATCAGTGTTAGCAATAAGCCTCATCACCTCGGTAATGGGATGGACTAGACACACGAGTGAGTGAGTGAGTGAGTGAGAGTGCGCATGAGCGAGTGAGAGAGTGAGTGAGTGAGTGAGTGAGTGAGTGAGAATGAGAGTCAGAGAGTGAGTGAGAGTGAGAGAGAGAGTGAGAGAGTGAGAGTGAGAGAGAGAGTGAGAGTGAGAGAGTGAGTGAGAGTGAGAGAGTGAGTGAGAGAGTGAGAGAGTGAGTGAGAGAGTGAGTGAGAGTGAGTGAGTGAGTGAGTGAGTGAGTGAGTGAGCGAGCGCATGAGCGAGTGAGTGTGAGAGTGAGTGAGTGAGTGAGTGAGTGAGTGTGAGTGAGTGAGTGAGTCCTTTAACACTAATTTAACAGTACTCAAGTTATATCATGGCTTGTCAGCTAAAATGTCACAGGAAAGCCTGAAGTAATGCAGGTCTCAGACGTTTACCACTTTGGTGAAACCTTTCAACAAACCTAGAAACATGATGAGGATTAACCAGGAGACAAATCCAGTATCATAGTTTCTTGCATGCCTAAATCATGCAACTCTGCACAGTAAATATTTGCTCTAATGAGGAGAGGGCTGAAGGTATATACAAGCTTATTGCCTTGTTCACATCAGGCATCTTGTTTTAGTTGCCTCCAAAGTCCAAATACGGGAATGTGTCATATCAGAATTACTCCGACCTTAACTATAGAGAATGTTAGTGGTAAAATTTCATAAATCAAACATGTCATGTCAGTCTCATATCTTTTTTAATGTACCAGGCTTACCGATTTTTTTCTGGAAAAATTGTAGAAACTACAAAGAAAATAGGCCTTACACCAACTGATATCATGTCTGGTACAACAATGTAATACCTTTTGCATGAAGATCTGAGGACAGCTCTGGAGGTTGGATCAAGTAAGCTTTCCTATCAGCCTAAAAGTGTTGAGGCTTTGAATTGTCAGAACCAATGCATTGAAACCAGCTTATCTTATTTCTGTATCTTGATAACAAGCTAAACAACCATCCCAAAATTGCAGCAGCCATGATGGATTACGATTTGATTGATATTTTAGATAGGGGTATCATTGATGACAGGTTTGTGTCATGCGTGGGTTTTTATGTTGTACTTGTTTCGAACACACACACCCCTCAGCCCCGCCAATCAAAACATTAACTTCAATGTGGTCTTTAGTCATTGTCAAATACCAAAAAAAAGGGGGTGGGGGGTGGTTTTTTTGGTCTACCCCCCCTGAAACACCCACCCTATGATCCGCCAATGTATGGTGCATCATTCATTAAGTAATTATAGAAGGTAACATAAATAGTGTTTTTCTGTAGGTATTTGGGTCAGCAATGTAAGGCGTAGGGGTGGAAAGTTAATAATTAATTTAATGGGCTAAAGGATTACAGGCAACTCTTACTCTGCTGCTCAGGAGCAAGATGGCCGTCTTAGTGTAGGATGATGATATATAGCAATTAGCAAATGAGTTACTACAAATATCTGCCATTTCTTCTGTCATTTTATTGGAAATATTACATGGAAAGGAATTATTCAATTTCAAAAGTTGGTGCAGCTTAATTTTTTAACCCTACTTTGAAAGGTTGATTGAAATTCATTGTAATTCAACTTATCAATACTTCAGCATTCTGTAAATGTGAATGTGAATTTGAATATGAACAATCTGGACTTTGAAAAGTGAGTGATTGATTGTAATTAATGCAGCTCTGAAGGGTCTTACCACAACATGTCAGCCTGATGTGGGAGGAGAAGGATGAACGTCTCTGACATTTACCACGTCAGTGCACCCAACAAGCTGACAGACTTACAAACATAACCAGGGTCCTTTAAGCCCACGATAACAGCTTTCTGGCAAGCCTTAGGATGTCACTCAAAATGCACACCTCATTTCGGCCCTTGAGACGACAGCACCACCTGAGCTGCCATAGCTCGAAAGGCTTAATGTCTTCCTGCCAAAGTTCATAAAAACAGGCTCTCAGCCACCTATCATACCTTGTAATTACATTTTACAAAAATAATTGAAACTAGGTTCTTTAACCAATTAAACTGTTCTCAAATTAACATTGGTTAAAGAGAAGAATTTGCTCGTCCTACAAATATAATCAAATGGCATGGAGTTAATGTCACAGTTTGACAGGAACTGCTTGAAGTGGAGTAATTCCTTGGAGAAATTAGCACTAGACAGCACAAACAGAATAAATGAACCACTTAGGATTTCAGGCTTTGTGTCGACATCCTGACCAAGTTACCATTGCACTACACTAATAAATCTTATTACCTACACAGAATATCTTTCTAAAAGTGAAGTAAGGCAAAGGAATTGTATTGGCATCAGGATGCTGTTTTTCTGTAATTTCTACTGACAGTGAGTAGAGTTTAATTTCACTGATGAAATGTTTCTGTGGCTGCCATGAATTGGCTTAATGATTTGGTCCTTAGAGTGATGAGCTACAGTTTAATCTCTTGGCTAGCCAACTCCACATTAACCATAAACTATGAAAAGAGAGACAATTCTTTTATTTAAGACCAATGAACAATTGAACAATTTGCTAACATACTTTAAATACGTTTACAAAATGTTATGATTTGAGGTAAAATTGCTTCAAAAATCGTTTTGTGTAATTTTGGTATTAGATAATCAAACAAAACAATATCTTAGTATAGGGTTAAATATTATTTTATGTGTTTCAAGATGGACCTGAGCACAAAAACACAATATGTCTCATGCTGTTGAACATTATGGGTTTACAATGTAAGTAATAATGAATTTGTGACCTTTAGAATGAAGATTCCTGAAGTCCTATCATTTCAATAGCTTCCTCAAAATTACTTATTACAATTTGAATTTATGAAAAAAAAAATCATATATTTCTTCCATAACTTAAAAAAAAAAAATGTCAAAAAGCAATATGAAGATGTTACAAACTAAACTGTATTCATCCCCAAGATAAAATTCTTATGACCCATTAGCTTTGACAAGATCCTATATGAGTCAACACAGCATGTGCTCTCAGATGAAGCTCTACCGAAATGCCAAGGTGCACGGCAACATAAACCCTCAAAGGCAAGTGCACAGATCCCTGCGAACTACAGTAACGGCCACACTGAGTAGCACTACTTACATCAGCTAATGACAGGAAGCTCAGGTGTCTGTCTAAGAACAACCACAGCTGAATTATATATGCCGTCATTTTAAGGTATACATTTTCTGCCGATCAGGGCATAAATACAGGTACTCTTGTAAATGAGTGAGAGGGTGAGTGGGTGAGTGGGTGGGTGGGTGGGTGGGTGAGTGTGTGTGTGGGTGGGTGGGTGAGCAGGTGAGTGAGTGAATGAAGCTTTTAGCATTATTCCAGCAATATCAAGGCTGGGGACAATAGAAATAGGTACATCAGTACCCATGGGGGAATCGAACCTAGGTCTTCAGTGTGACGAGCGAACGCTTTAACCACAGGGACACCCCCATTACCCCCTGTGTGGAACAGAGAGATTGTTGTATGTTTATTTGTAGTGATTGTTAGTGGCTGCAAAGGATTGAAGCATTTGGAAAATTTCAAGCACTTTTGCATGCAGGTTTTATTTGTATTCGGTTACAGTGAGTAAGTTATCTGCCTCGGTATAAACAACCAAAAGTTTCCAGAAAGGCCGACTGTGTACATATAAGAGCAAGAATTAAATTTGTGGCGTTTTCAGCCCTGACCTGTATCTCAACTATTGCCCAGTGCAGATTGGATTCTTGTCTCCTTATGATTCCTAACGCTGTATTTCTGCCAGCTTTTAACAATATTCCAGAATGGAGCACAGGCTTCTTTCAAGATATTTGACAGTGATAAATTCTGAACATTTGTGAGAGCAAGTCATGTATCAAAGGGCATGTTAATTACTGCTGCTACCAAGTATTTGACTCATTGTATTGCCATTTTTATAATTAAAAAATACAAGTGTGTTTCAAAGGAATATGTTGATTATTCTGTTTTGTGGTCATTTATTGATGTCACAATTTAGTTCAGTAATTAGCAATTTCTGGATTAACCATTGAATTTCAATTTGTATATCCCTCATTTCACCCTCAAATGTCTCCTGAATCAAATACTTAAAGATTTCTCTCTCGGGTGTTAAAAAACAATCATATGACACTTTTTTAAAACAATGTTTTAAGGAGGAAATTTCCAAACTTGACGTATCAGTGACAAGAATTATATCTGATGCAATTTCCCATTTTGACTTGTACCATATGTTCCCATGTATTCTTCAGGACAAATTGTCTTACCTTTGCATGTGTTTGTGATAGGTGATACCTAGAGATTCGTAAACATATGCTTATGACATAGTCAGAATCCTACAACAGACTCAGGCTGTAGTAGATATTTTGTGGGATTTATTATTATAATGGACATAGTTTTGTTGCTTCTATTATTATGGATGTCAAATAATGAATTGATTATACTTACGTTTGATGAATATATATGTACGTCTGAGGTATAGCTAATGCAGCTGGGTACAGTGTCCTCCTCGTAATCATCCTGAATTACTGCAGCAGTTTGTGGTGACAATGTCTTCTTGGGAGACAGTTCTTTTGAAGGTAATTCCTCAACATCTTCAATCCTAGTTGGTAAAGGATTTATATAATCAGGCCTCTGACCTTTTATATGTAACAAGTTTTTGGCATTCTTTTCTGCAGTACTGTCTTTTTCTGTGGAGCTGTCCTTGGCTGTGTCATTATCCGAGAGGGTAGAGTTATCTTTCCCATACCAACAGCCATAGGTTTCTGAGATGAACTCTTTTATCTTGAAGTCTGTATCACAGTCGTCATCCCCCAGTATATCTGGGCTTATGTCGTGTGCGAGCCTGCAAAGAGAATTTAAATGTTAATCTGATGTATAAACAAGGCAACCATTTTACCTCTGTTTAAAAGCTAAAACAACAAGGCCACCATTGTAGACAGAAAAAATATATAATTTTCTGGAATATTTGCCACATAATATTTAAAGTTTCAGTGAAACTTAAAAACATGAATATTCCATTACAACTGATCATAGCATGGTAAAAAATAACCTTTAAAACACAATAATGAATATAATGTTAGCCTGAAAGGGCTGAATAATAGCCAAAGCTTAAATTTTCAATATGGCCTCCATGGCGGCCATATTAGGAGTATCATCATGACGTCCTTGCATGAAGATAACCTTGATGTCAGGGTTTTATCACAGACATGTTGGGGCGGTGGGTAGCCCAGTGGTTAAAGCATTTGCTCATCATTCCGAAGACCCGGGTTGGATTCCCAACATGGGTACAATGTGTGAAGCCCATTTACGGTGTCCCCCACCTTGATGTTGCTGGAATATTGCTCAAAGTGGTCTGAAACCATACTCACTCACTGCTGTTAGGCCATGTTGCTAACACAGCCAAACAAGTGTTCCCCCATTTATACACTATTCATGCTCAATATCCACATGTCATTCAACTTTATGACAAGCTCTTGATTTGGGCATAAGAAATGGCGCTGAGATCCTATGACTGCCTAATCTCTGTATGACTCAATGGTTTCACAAATCATGGACGACATGTAATTGCCAGCGGCACTATTGATTTCACTGCAAATTTCCAGTAGCGTACTCCTGACGGAAGGCATGAGCTTCACAAACTTGAACTACCCCAGACCACGTCAATAACATCTCTGCCAATGTTGTGCTGCATGGTAGAATAAATACAACATGGTACACAACATCAATACAATGAATAATGACAGCAGGTTTGCTTGGGAAATAAACATTGGATCATACAACTACTGCTCAGATAAAAATACACAGTGAATCATGTTTTATGTGTTGGCCAACAATTCACTGCACCTGTATGATAGTGGACTGGAGCCAACCATATACATCATGGTGGCAATATTACATCTGTATACATCATGGTGGCAATATTACATCTGTATACATCATGGTGGCAATATTACATCTGTATACATCATGGTGGCAATATTACATCTGTATATATCATGGTGGCAATATTACATCTGTATACATCATGGTGGCAATATTACATCTGTATACATCATGGTGGCAATATTACATCTGTATATATCATGGTGGCAATATTAAATCTGTATACGTCATGGTGGCAATATTACATCTGTATATATCATGGTGGCAATATTACATCTGTATACATCATGGTGGCAATATTACATCTGTATATATCATGGTGGCAATATTACATCTGTATACATCATGGTGGCAATATTACATCTGTATATATCATGGTGGCAATATTACATCTGTATATATCATGGTGGCAATGTTACATCTGTATACATCATGGTGGCAATATTACATCTGTATACATCATGGTGGCAATATTACATCTGTATACATCATGGTGGCAATATTACATCTGTATACATCATGGTGGCAATATTGCATCTGTATACATCATGGTGGCAATGTTACATCTGTATACATCATGGTGGCAATATTACATCGTATACAATATGGTGGCAATATTACATCTGTATATTTCATGGTGGCAATGTTACATCTGCATATATCATTGTGGCAACATTACATCTGTATACATCAGGGGAAGCTGTAGTTGGCAATACTACACCTGCATATATCATGGTTAACTGTAGTCAGCAATATTACATCTGTATATATCATGCTGACTGTAGTCAGCAATATTACATCTGTACATATCATGGTGGGCTGTAGTCAGCAATATTAATTATACATCTGTATATATCATGGTTAACTGTAGTCAGCAATATTACATCTGTATATATCATGTTGGACTGTAGTCAGCAATATTACATCTGTACATATCATGGTGGGCTGTAGTCAGCAATATTAATTATACATCTGTACATATCATGTTGGACTGCAGTCAGCAATATTACATCTGTACATATCATGGTGGGCTGTAGTCAGCAATATTACATCTGTATATATCATCGTTGTCTGTAGTCAACAATATTACATCTGTATTATATCATGATGAACTGTAGTCAGCAATATTACATCTGTATATATCATGGTGGGCTGTAGTCAGCAATATTAATTATACATCTGTACATATCATGGTGGGCTGTAGTCAGCAATATTACATCTGTATATATCATGGTGGGCTGTAGTCAGCAATATTACATCTGTACATATCATGGTGGGCTGTAGTCAGCAATATTACATCTGTATATATCATGGTGGGCTGTAGTCAGCAATATTACCGTACATCTGTATATATCATGGCGGGCTGCAGTAGACAAATTACGGGAAAAAAGTAAGTAAAATCTTGTAAAACTGTCTGAAAATGATGTTTTGTCAACATCCAAACTGCATCTGCAATTCCTGCAACAGTAACTGCATTGTCTTGAAGATGAGGTAAGAGATAAAGTATTGATGCTTTAAGTTTCCAGAAATCAATGATGCTTGATACAATTGTTTGGAAAAAAGAAAATTTTTTCAGAATCGATACCTGAAGGACCAGGAACAATGGTACATGGCTTCTCCAAGAATCGGGTGAATAACGATCAATTCCATCAAGATGGGAGTTTGAATATATTCAACAATTTTTGTTGGTGTCAGCATATATCATTGGTTAACTGCCTTAGTAATAACATATCACTTTGAACAACAACGGCTTTTCAAAACAATATATTTCATTACTACCGTGATAATATTATGGGTTTTCAGACCCTTAAGAAACATTTACTGTTCTCTCGCTAATCACATGAACAACTGTAAAACATCTCACTTACCTATAAAAGACAACTTATTTTAAACACAAATCATCAAACAAGTATTCACATGTCTGTGTGATGAAAGATATTTAGCTATGGTGTGAGTGAATACTGACATCGAAAACATATGAAGTCGGAGATTACAGTCAGTGAGTGAGTTTAGTTTTACGCAGCACTCAGCCATATTTGAGCTATATGGCGGCGGTCTGTAAATAATCAAGTCTGGACCAGACAATCCAGTGATCAACAGCATGAGCATCGACCTGCGAATTGGGAACCGATGACATGTGTCAACCAAGTCAGCGAGCCTGACCACCCGATCCCATTAGTCGCCTCTTACGACAAGCATGGGTTACTGAAGATCAATATTCTAACCCGGATCTTCACAGGTCTCGGAGATTATATAATCTGATGCTTGTTATTAGTAGTATTTATTAAAGGCCAATTGTTTCCTTGGACATTCTCCAGTAATAATAAGCAAAGGCTTTCCACTAGATAATATCTTATGGTGTAGGCTCCATCTCAGTAGTGTACTATTGAATCTGGAGATATTCAGTGTTCGCTGAGTCCTAACATCATCAGAATGAAGATTAATTCCAGCAATATATTTAGTCACTGAAACATTCCTTCAAGGTGGACATAATGATCAAGGGAGATGTCATTCAAAGTAGTATTTCTTTCCAGGAAGTTAATATTCAAGTCAGTGTTTCTTTCAAAGAAGCTAACATTTAAGGAAGACATTTAAACTGCCACTGATCTCTGACAATTTGAATGTGATTGAAGGCTGTAGCCTATGGTTATCCCGCTGATATCCTAGAAATATTGACACGTTCGCAGGCTGGAAGTTCATTTCTCACTTTCATTGAAAGCATAAGGGCTAACATTAGAGAACTTCCAATGATGACTCCAGTGCTACTGCACATAAATGAAAACTATGTGAATACTAGCTATGGTGTCATAATTGCAACCAGTAAAAATTATCTGTATTACATTAAGCCCAAGGAATATTTCTGTCAATACTCACATAAATTAACGCTTTCCCACATATCTGCAGCTGTACAAAAATGGGTTTGATGCCACGTGTCCTTGTAACAATCTAATCACTCCCTCAATGTTTATATACACATTGCCCTTTATTTGATATTATGAGTGAGTGAGTATGTTTAGTTTTACGCGCCACACTCAGCAATATTCCAGCTATATGAAAGCAGTCTGTAAACATTCAAGTCTGGACCAGACAATCCAGTGATCAACAGCATGAGCATCGATCTGCGCAATTGGGTACCGATGACATGTGTTAACCAAGTCAGCAAGCCTGACCACCCGATCCCGTTAGTCGCCTCTTGATAAGCATAGTCGCCTTTTGTGGCAAGCATGGGTTGCTGAAGACCTATTCTACCCCGGAACTTCACGGGCTAATTAATAATTCAGCATATTTTGGTTGATCCATTGATCAACATGTTTGCTTTTAACTCCACAGATCATTCCCTATTCCTGGGCTGCCACATGCATATTGCACAACATGTAATACATTCTCCACATCAGCCCTGGAATATAATTTATTAATTTGGATAATTAAATTTAACCGAGATCGAAGAAATGTCAAATGGGAATCTCAGTCAGATAACGTGAATGGTGCTACCACAAACTAGACCTATGATAAATTCATAACCTGAGCATGAATTGAATGAACTTAACTAGTAACATAGGTGCAAGTTCATACCATGAAACAGGAGGACATGTTTTCACTGGGGAGACATATGTTCCTTTGCATCCACAAATCAACTTATTACCATTATGGGTATTTCCATTTAACAGTATCTTGACAGACTTCAATCATTCATTATGTCTGTTTGTTGAGGTTGATGAAAATGAATGACACGTGACCTTTGCAACATCAAAATATTTTCGTCTCATAGGTAACCAATCACTATTTTGCATATGTATAATGTTCCAAAGTTTATTTCTCCTGCCCTTACAGACAGTAGCCCAGTCCTTGTAACACTCACTCAGTGAAGTGACACTGATAAGAAACACCGAATCAAGGAATATTTCATTCAAAGCAGTAATGTTGGCAAGGAAGACAACATTCAAAGTTGATATTATTGTGAGCACATTATAAATATGCTATATTATTATTAGTAATTTAAAAAAAGAAACCTACATTCAAGGCAGACATTATTACAAAGAAATCTACATGCAAAGCAGACATTTATGAAAGGAAATTCATATTCGAGACATATATTAAGGGTTAAGATGCAAGAAGCTTATTCAAGGCAGACATTTCTTCAGAGATTCATAGTTGCCTCGTCTGAATTCCAAATATTTCGTAGATGCCAGAATAATGGAACTGACCTCCATGGATTTGACCGGAATGATTCCTGGTCACATGACCTTTCACTGGCGGCTCATTGATCAGTCTGGCAATCAAACAGAACCTGTCATGTGTCATGGAGTGTTTCAGAACCGACCTTGATCAATGATGAGATCAGTAGTTGAGTTTCATAGACTAGGGAGCATCATGTGACCTTTGTTCCGTCTGACTGGAGGTCAAACTTGATTTGTTTTTCTACATGGCTTTGTTTGTTTGTTGTTTAACACCATACTCAGCATTATTGACAACATTTATGGATAATAACTTATTATCCATGAAATAAAAGAAGTTGTTGTCCATAAAGTTTGTCAATATTGAAATTCCCATCTTCTAAAATGCCACTCAAAGAAGTCATACTCAGCATTCCTGCTATATGATGGCAGTCTGTAACCCATCAAGTTTGAACTGGACAATCCAGTGATAGGAATCATGCACAACAATCTACACAACATTGACACGATGACATGCATCAAATTAGTCACCAATCACTTCTCACATATTCTCATGAGCACAGGTTGTTAAAGACCAGTCATGCAAGAACATGGTGATTCCCCCATAGAAATCTTCCCAACAATAAAACATTGAAACACACAAAGGAATGATTGTCATACAAACATTGCCAATTTGTATCAAATTAGTCACCAATCACTTCTCACATATTCTCATGAGCACAGGTTGTTAAAGACCAGTTATAACCAAGATCATCAAGAACATGTTTTTCATGGTGATTCCCATAGAAATCTTCCCCAACAATAAAACTAGGTGAGGTGAGGTCTCTACTCAAACACACAAAAGGAATGCTGCATTGTCAGAAGGAAATACAAACATTGCCAATTTGTAGTAAGACATGGGCTGTTATTCTATGGGTATTTCAACAACATATGGTACTTGACTGACCATGGGTTAAGGAGCCACCTGACCAAAGTTACGGAACTGCCACCCCAGACATACTTGGTATCCAGTATGCTAAACACCAAGTGAAGGTAGGCATGGACAAGCTAAATGTTTTCAGAGGCAGTATTGGATTTTATTGCATCACAATTAAAAATAAATTAACAGAAAGCAGTGGGAACATATATTATCTGAAGGTGACGTGGAAACAAATTGGCAGTTTCTCAAAATGATGATACAATATCTTTGTTCATTACTAACTTGGACCTGTTAGAGCCTTGTTAAACTATCAAAGCTGTTATGTGGAGACAATGGCACTGTTCCTCAAAATATTGGTACAATGTCGCTGTTCATTACTAACTTGGACCTGTTAGAGCCTTGGTAAACTATCAAAACTGTTATGTGGAGACAATGGCACTGTTCCTCAAAATATTGGTACAATGTCGCTGTTCATTACTAACTTGGACCTGTTAGAGCCTTGTTAAACTATCAAAACTTATGTGGAGACAATGGCACTGTTCCTCAAAATATTGGTACAATGTCGATGTTCATTACTAACTTGGACCTGTTAGAGCCTTGGTAAACTATCAAAACTGTTATGTGGAGACAATGGCACTGTTCCTCAAAATATTGGTACAATGTCGCTGTTCATTACTAACCAGCACTAACACCTATCATTGTTCTTGTGTTATATGAAGTTATTTTAAGATGAAGTGTCCCATTACAGTGGTTGATTCAAATCATTGTCATCAATATTACATGTGTATCTGCATCCAGAAGAAGGATCAGACAAAAACAGTGGTAGTTGACACACTTCACCCCGTCATAATCTGCAGCCACTGTACCTTTGGGGTGTGGATGACACATACTTACGTCAGAAAAAGGTCAAGTATGTTGGGTTGACAGTTGCACAACATGTAGTCCGCTCATTACATGGCTTACTGAGGCGCTATCCTTCAGGAGAATCCTCTCCTGCATTTAGTCCATTTATGTACAATGAAAAACCATAGTTAAGAGTTTGGTTAATTAAAACTATATTTCTTTTGACATGCTGCAGTTTCAGGATTATTATTTTTATCATTATTATGATTATTGGATATTTATATAGCGCACATATCCACGCACTAGTGCATGCTCAAGGCGCTGGTATTTTTCCCCTCGATCATTGGATGTCGGCACATCTTATTATCAATCTCAACTCCTTGGGGAGAATACAACTCTTGCTGCCACAAGGTGCACCTAGTTATTGCGGTCTTTCCATCCTTACGAGGTTGTGCTGGTATTAATAGCTACTGGGAGTAGAACTCAAGACAGAATATAACCAAATCGCTACCACTGTCTCTGTTGTAATAAATCACATGTGGTTTATAGACTGGGTTTTCAGTTCCTCCTTGAAAACAATGTTTGAAGCCTAATCTGGTTCTCTTTCATATTTTTCTCTCTCTTTCTTTTTTCTCTCTCCCTCACCCAGCCACCTACCAAGTCACACAGCCCCATGATGTCAATCACAGGATTGTCTGGTCCAGACTCTCTCTCCCACCTAGTCACACAGCCCGTTATTGTCATGTCGTATTGTATTCCAATTGTGTAGATTGATGCTCATGATGTCAATCACTAGATTATCTGGTCCAGACTTGATTATTTACAGACCATCTCCATATAGCTGTAATAGTGCTGAGTGTGGAATTAAACACTGACTGACTGAGTATAGTTTTACGCCGCTTTTAGCAATATTCCAGCAATATCACTGCAGGGGACACCAGAAATTGGCTTCACACATTGTACCCATGTGGGGAATCGAACCCAGGCCTTCTGCGTGATGAGCCAATGCTTTAACCACTAGGCTACCCCACCATCCCGTGGCATTAAACAACAAAGAAACAAACCAACTTACAAACTCACATCAGACCACTTGCTAACTTGAAAGGGGACAATGGTTGAGTTGTATTTACTTCCCTGTCACCAAAATTCCAGACTTTTTTTCTCAGTTCCATGCTCATGCAAACCCTAACATAATTATTATTATTATTATAGGATATTTATATAGTGCATAATTATAAGAATTATGTTAGGGTTTGCATGAGCATGACATAAGTGAGTGAGTGACTTGAGTTGAATGCCTCTTTGAACACAATTAAAATTATATCAGCTAAATGTAGGAGGAATGCCTGAAATGACGCATGTTTCAGACATTTACCAATTTAGTGAAACCAATAATCATGGTGCTGACACTTCTACAAACGTAATTGGGGTAAACCAGGGCTCAAACCCAGGGTCAGAGGATTCTGGCATGCCCAAGGGACACTACTCTGCACAGTTCATTGTGGGACCTAGGAAGACATCGCCACCCCCTGCCCCTCCTATCAATAATCATACTAGCAGATATATATAGAATGAATGAGTGAGTTGCGTTTTACGCCACTTTTAGCAATATTCCAGCAATATCATGGCAGGGAACACCATAAATGTACAAATTGTACCCATGTGGGGAATCAAACCCGGGTCTTCGGCATGACAAGCGAACAGATTAACCACTAAGCTACCACACCACCCAGATATATAGAATGAAAATTCCAATACATCCCATGTTTGAGTGAGCGAACATGTTTTAAAGTATTCAGTTATCATCCTATACACCCAGAATTAATTCCCCACAGTGGCACGATGTGTGAAGCCAACACGAGCTAATGGTAGACACATTTACACAAGCACTGACTCACAGTAACAATAATGATAATAGATTGCCATCTATATTAACAAGCAGACTTAGTGTCACATAAATACACAAAGATTGGTTTAGTGTGCAGTCAAATTTCCTTTTCAGCTTCCTGAGGAGTATACATTCCGTTCAAATGGTCCATTACTGACACTACCATTGTTGAGGTCAGGTCTAGCAGAAATCTGACTATAAAAGCAACCATTTTTCAAAGTTCAGCTAATGAACCCAAATTTCATACTTGAAATCCCATTTTTTAATAATATTTAAAAAAATATGTCAAGAACTTGACCAACTTTATGAATATAATAAGATATGTTCATGTGTACAATCCCTGAAAATTTGTATTTCATTTCATGGAGATTATTTATAACCCCAGAAAGGTTAGACAAAATAAATTGAAATGAGATTCCTTTCAGTTATCTCACCTTATGAACTGCAATACTTATAAACAATATCAAGCCCTATCAACTCTGGTACTTTACCAGACGCAGGGTCAAGGGTCAGGCGGCCAATGCCATTTATGTCCGTGGGTCAGTTCTGAAGCACTGGAGCTCATTGATCCACTCACCCCTCTCACCCCAGTCCACACACATTCTCACCCCACGCTAACCCCAGCCCACGCACATGCATCTTCTAATTGAGGTGAATAGCTAGAACAATAACACCAGCCATAGAGATGGGACAGCTCATCCAGTACAATGAGACTATATATGGCTTCATACCAAGCCTTGTTTCCTGGAGTCAGCATTCCTGCCATCCAACTGGCCAACCAGACACATTGTAACATTGTATAGGGCCACACAGTTCATTCCAAGTTCAGTTCCCTATGTATGTTGTGGTATCCATTTAGGAGATAAACGTCATGTGTTGGCCAATTTCCGGGTGTTATTGAGCATTTGAAGCACGGGAATTCATTTGGAACCGACAGCGTCAGCCAGAGGTTTCAAATGAAATATTCCCGTGCTTCAAATACTCAATAACACCCGGAAATTGGCCAACACATGATGTTTATCGACATTGTGAACACAAAAGTAAACCAAAGGTCCACACACGTTTTTGTGTCTGCACTCATTGACATCGAGTTCGGGTACAGCAGTGAAATGTCATAAGCCGTCCGTTTCGGCTGTCTCCCATGGTAGCATCTGGAACTGCTCATTTATGACGTCATTCGGACTTTACGTCACAATATGATTTTAATGACATCATCACAGCTGACGACGTAACAATACAATGGTGTGAGCGATGTTTGTATGTATTAATACGCAGCGAATTTCCGGGAATCGAATACCATTTGATCACGTTTTTCAACCAATCAGATTAAAGAAAACAGTGACTTTTGGTTTACAATAACAAGTAGATACTGATAGCAGCACCCTGAGTTAATAAGGTTGTAGTCAAAAACCTAAGTTATATTGTCTACAGCCATCTACAAGTCTAGACAGGAGAAGTTAACATGTGTACATACTACTACTCTGAGTTGAATAAAAGATGGGGCTTTAACACTTGCCAACCCATGAAGGTCCGGGTTAGAACTGATCTTCAGTGACCCATGCTTGTCATAAAAGGCGACTAAAGGGATCGGGTGGACAGGCTCACTGACTTGGTTAACACATGTCATCGTATCTCAACTGCATAGATCGATGCTCATGCTGTTGATCACTTGATTGTATGGTTCAGACTCCATTATTTACACACATCCTCCATATAGCTGGAATATTGCTGAGTGCAATATTAAACAAAAAAAATCAGTTGACCAATTTAACACCTGCCAATAACATGGGTTGAAATTTGAACCGACCCAAGAACTGCTGAGTTCAGCTATTGAATAAATAAATAAAAAATTCTACTTAACTTTCACATGTGATTTTGAAATAATCATTCAGTCAGTGCAACAGGTCCTCACAAAAACACATTAGTGTCAGTAAGTTGAGTCTCTCACTGTGTTGACCAGTGTTTCAGTTGTATCATGACATGCCAGTCTGGTGCAGTTGCTCCCTGACTGATGCTGTTCAAGGACTCCTAGGGACCGTTCATAATTTATGGCTAGGGGGGTGATGATGATTTTAAGGGGTCACTCATTTTGTTCTTGGGAGGTGTGGGTGGGGGGTTGTTTTCATCAATCTTGTACACATGTACTGTCAGCAATTTTATACATAAAAATATTTTAAAATTATGCTTAAACAAATTAGGGGGTATGATTGATTTTGTACATGACATGGGGGGGCAGACTTACTTTGTATGTAATTTTTGTTTGGGGGCACACATTGTACATGCTTCTCCATAAAAATCATCATCACCCCCCTAGCCATAAATTATTAATGGTCCCTTATTGTTGTGTAAAACCAACTGGCAAGGGTATGATGCTTTTATACAAACGATATTGTACTTATAAACAAAAGATCTGAAGCACAATTTGTGAACCTGAATTTATCACATCCTAACATGATAAAGTTATGCAATTCTGTGTCGTTCTTACCCTTAGAAAGAACCCTAGGTTTTTTACATGCGAGACGCGGTTTTTAGAAGGAAATTATTCTGTTTATCAGTATGCTAGTCATTCTGTTCATCAGTATGCATACATTTGATATACACTAGATGTCAAATGAAGCTGTACATTATATGCCAGGTATATTAACAAAAAGACACATCTACACACATGTTGTAAAAGATATTGTCAGTGCAAAAGAGTATCCAGCCTTTACCATACTCAGACACAGCTTCCATTTAAACTCAAGGACAAAATAGCTGTGAAAATCATATGAATGGACCACAGAAAATCAGTAACACCACCAGGTGTTTGGGAAAAGGGAAAACATGTCACCTCCTTCTACGTAGCACCTGGCTTCACACAGTTTGCCCCCATAAGTAAATATATATTTACAGACTGATGCTACACAACAGTACTCCTGCTATGTGATAGTGGCCTGTACACAGAGTACATCCCTATCGGGTACTGAGCAGCATAGCACAGGCCATTGTAGCCACACCTTCATTGTTACGGAGTGCAGATGAAGTACACCCTTATCAAATACAGCAGTATACCTCTGACTCGTATAACCTAAAGCATGTCAGAGAGTCAGATAATATGTATATCCTCATCACACATTGAGTAGTATAGCACAGGCTCCTGTCAGTGTGTCATGGAGGGCAGACCTACGTAGATTCCTGTCAAACATTGAGTAGTATAGCACAGGCTCCTGTCAGTGTGTCCTGGAGGGCAGATGTAAGTAGATTCCTGTCAAACATTGAGTAGTATAGCACAGGCTCCTGTCAGTGTGTCATGAAGGGCAGATGTAAGTAGATTCCTGTCAAACATTGAGTAGTATAGCACAGGCTCCTGTCAGTGTGTCATGAAGGGCAGATGTAAGTAGATTCCTGTCAAACATTGAGTAGTATAGCACAGGCTCCTGTCAGTGTGTCATGAAGGGCAGATGTAAGTAGATTCCTGTCAAACATTGAGTAGTATAGCACAGGCTCCTGTCAGTGTGTCATGGAGGGCAGATGTAAGTAGATTCCTGTCAAACATTGAGTAGTATAGCACAGGCTCCTGTCAGTGTGTCATGGAGGGGAGATGTAAGCAGATTCCTGTCAAACATTGAGTAGTATAGCACAGGCTCCTGTCAGTGTGTCCTGGAGGGGAGATGTAAGAAGATTCCTGTCAAACATTGAGTAGCATAGCACAGGTTCCTGTCAGTGTGTCCTCGAGGGCAGATTTAAGCAGATTCCTGTCAAACATTGAGTAGTATAGCACAGGTTCCTGCCAGTGTGTCGTGGAGGGGAGATGTAGGCAGATTCCTGTCAAACATTGAGTAGCATAGCACAGGCTCCTGTCAGCGTGTCCTGGAGGGCAGATGTAAGTAGATTCCTGTCAAACATTGAGTAGTATAGCACAGGCTCCTGTCAGTGTGTCATGAAGGGCAGATGTAAGTAGATTCCTGTCAAACATTGAGAAGTATAGCACAGGCTCCTGTCAGTGTGTCATGGAGGGTAGATGTCCTACTAGATGTAAGTAGATTCCTGTCAAACATTGAGTAGTATGGCACAGGCTCCTGTCAGTGTGTCATGGAGAGTAGATTTAAGTAGATTCCTGTCAAACATTGAGTAGTATAGCACAGGCTCCTGTCAGTGTGCCTGGAGGGGAGATGTAAGCAGATTCCTGTTAAACATTGAGTAGTATAGCACAGGCTCCTAGCAGTGTGTCTTCGAGGGTAGATGTATGTAGATTCCTGTCAAACATTGAGTAGTTGGCACAGGCTCCTGTCAGTGTGTCATGAAGGGCAGATGTAAGTAGATTCCTTTCAAACATTGAGTAGTATTGCATAGGCTCCTGTCAGTGTGTCATGAAGGGCAGATGTAAGTAGATTCCTGTCAAACATTGAGTAGTATAGCACAGGCTCCTGTCAGCATGTCATGAAGGGCAGATGTAAGTAGATTCCTGTCAAACATTGAGTAGTATAGCACAGGCCTTCTGTCAGTGTGTCATGGAGGGGAGATGTAGGCAGATTCCTGTCAAACATTGAGTAGTATAGCACAGGCTCCTGTCAGTGTGTCATGAAGGGCAGATGTAAGTAGACTCCTTTCAAACATTGAGTAGTATAGCACAGGCTCCTGTCAGTGTGTCCTGGAGGGTAGATGTAAGTAGATTCCTGTTAAACATTGAGTAATATAGCACAGGCTCCTGTCAGTGTGTCATTGAGGGCAGATTTAAGTTAGATTCCTGTCAAACATTGAGTAGTATAGCACAGGCCCATGTGTGTTATGGAGGGCAGATTGTGCAGTATGTTAATGCAATCAATCAGATGAATCATACAGGTCGCCCTGTTGCTTTGACACTCAATTAATCATGCATGACATTTTCCTGCAGTTTTTTCAAATCTTCAAAGCATCCAGTTACATACAACTGCCCAAAATATACATTGCTTACCATTCAGTATAAATCAAATGAAAATAACTTTACTATCATTTGTCAAGCAGAAACACATCCTTTAACAAACTCTAACCTGTTGATGAGAACAAGATAAAGCTGCTCTCCAGATACAGATATCCTCCATCGGGGAGGCTGAACTAGACCTCCTTATACACCAGCACAGCTTTATACATTCGGCAACACCTGCCGCACGGCCAATATGGTGATATCTCTGGAACAATTCTGCTTCATTCTCCATCATGTGTCACATGAATATATGTTAAGCACTGCAATAAGTCCACGTGGGATATTTCAGCACTTGATGACATTCACAGCTAAGTATTCAAATAAGATACGGTTTTACATCACATATAATATACACATGAGTGTTGTCATGGAAACGTTCTATAAAAATAAGATGTTCATGAATACATGACACGTTGTTATGGATAACAACTTTTTATTATTTATAGACGTTTCAGAGCTAATTCTTGCTCCTTTATCATGTGAACGATTTTCTATGGAGTTACATCATTAAGTTATACAAGCTGAATTACTACAATATTAATAACATCATGACCGTTTCCTTATTTCCTGTGACAGATTTAGTGTATACAAAGGACCATGTAACTAATATTCTGTACTGACAAACTAGCAGATGAGACTTTGTGTAGAATGTTAGTTACATTGTTCTATGGCTCATTCAATAGACAGCTGTCCGGGAAAATGATGACACGTTCATGTCACATTTCATCAAACGAATGTCATGATGAATTACATGTTTGGCTATTGACATACCATCAAAATCCCAAACCAAAAACACATCAAGCCATCCAATAATGATCATGTATGTTTCATAATTGATGGACGTCAATACAATCATGCTTCTAATCTCTTCCGATACCAGTGAGTGAACATTTAAATAACTGTCCTCGCCATTAAAGATTAATTGACACAGTTTGGGCTGTATTCATACACAGAAGTAACCACGGCAACTGTGTTAGCTTGATGTATTAAATGTACACCATGTGCTCTAGCAAACCTTCCCTAATTGAGACAGATTCTATGAGGAAGTGTGAATTTAATGTTCAGTCCAATATGGAAGGACTCCTCTGGAATGTCTACATTTCGCCAAACAAGACCTGTTGAGGATGAACATGTGTTGAACACGACAACACAGAAATTCAAACATTAACATGATGATTTAGAAGCTGTCATGGAACGATTTGAATAAGCTAACTCATATGAAGGCATTGTGTGTATGTTAAATATTCTCATATATTAAAAATCAAAAAGCTTGATGAAACTGGGTTGGAATGGTAAATAACACGATATACTCATACCTGAATGTATCAGGACATATTGGCCTGTACACTTTCAACATCCTGGATGTTGAAACGACAATAATCCCTCTGAAACAGAATCCTTCGTTAGTCCATTTTGTCAGCCATCTTGTCTGCTAGAAATCCAATAGAACCAGAGCTAGCTAGCATGTTGTGAATGGCCACATAAATTATGTGGCTTGTGTAGGTTTGGCGTGACGTCACACGGGTCACAGTGACGCTCATCCGCTACAAGAAAGGCAGTTCCATGGAAGCTATCGTTGGCCTCCAAACCCAGAGATCCAATAGCTAGTCTCGACTCAATAATCAATAATCATGCCAGTCTGTGGAAGAGTCTATATCTATGGATGAGTCCACATCAGAGGGGGGTTCAGGGTAGGAATAATAACTTGAGCTTGTCTCAGTGTCAGAACTATTTATGTCAACCTGACTATAATGAGTCAACTGATGAGATAATTACAGGAGCGTGCGATGGGTTTATAAACTCAATATACCATAATCAATACTGTATCAATGTGTGTATCAATCTGTTACATTTCAAAATACTACCCCAGTCATCAAGTGCAATGCATTATTCTCATCAAAACTATATTAATTCAAAGTTATGAAATATCAGTAATAAATATGAAGAGAATATCAACATTTTTCTTTAACCTATGATTATTCTTTCATGACAACAAAGCATTTCCTGAGTTATGTATATTAAATCACCAGGTACAGACATGAAGATTAATGATTTAAGTTCAGTTTAATCAATACCTGCAAGGTAAGCCAGACAATTAGGTCATTGCAGGTATTCAATATCACATAACCACAAATTTACAATCTGCTCGGATGAAAAGAATGCATTCACAGGTGTTGGGATTTATTGCACAGAAAAATGGTGCTAAATATATGATTTAGCTGGTCACCTGTATTTGGGTTAAAATATGTTAAAACAGGTGAAACCAATATTCAAAAACAGGATTAATTTAATGTTATTTTTTCACAAATAAAGGTAACAACATGTTTATTACATCACATTGTCATCCATAAAGTATCTTACCTTTGTTATCACTTATCAGTTTCTAAACTGCCAATCCAAGAGGTGAGATTTAAAATTGTCATTGAAAAGTTTACTCACTGAAACTATTTTCTGAATTTCATACACAGGTAAAAATGTCTGGGATTTGAAACCCATTTAGTAATGTTTTCCTGCCACACAACCTGCCCCTCATTCCCTCCCACTATGTAAATATCAACAGATAATTTATCAAAAGAGTTATTTTATTCATATTGTTTCAAATGTTCAATCTACCTCTATTGAAATAACATACAAAAATATCTTGAGGCCAGACCAATTTTATTTCTTGTTTTATGGATTTTTGTCCTCAGAAAACCTAAAGGCAGGAGGGGAATAAAAAAAAAAAATGGGGCAAAATATTTTTGGCCAATAAAAACATGAGGAGTTTATTTTTTGAGTGGGGAAAATTAAGTTTTCTTTTTTTCTTATTCTTGAAAAAATATGATAGGCGGGTCCATAAAACAAGACATAAAATTGGTCTGGGCTTACCTTGCATTACAAGCACAGTTTACAAAGGCTAGTTTATGATGGTTACAATTAAGTGAAAAGTTCACTCACTGAAACTATTTTATGAATTTCAATATTTTAATAACAATGCCAAACTACTCATAGGAAGAATACATCAAAGTGCAACACAGCTCTCTGTACTATCATAAGCCTCCTCTGTCCAAGTCATAATAACAACACTTATATCGCACCAAATCCATGCGGCATGATAAGTTACAGTTCCTTACGACAGTCGAAGGTTTGAAACAGGCCTGTTTTTAGGCTTGCAGTAGGTATTGTTTGGATTTTAGGACATTGATTATATTTTGGTTTTGTGTTCCATTTCATGGCAGCATGGAAGAAGAATTCAAGGAAGAGAATATTCAAATGTTTTGAGTTTCTATCTTTGAGGTTATAGCAGGTTTACAGCATTGCAGAATATAATTAGTATCGCAGAATGTAAATATGTATAAGTTTACATAAGTATTTTGGAGCTTGTACTGGGACAGAGATGAGATTTATGTGTAATGTTAGTCTGGCTGGATGTAAATGTGACAATCAAGGCTGAGTATTCCGGACTCTGTAGGCTTTTGGAAAGAAGAGTATTCAAATGTTTTGACGTTTAGTTAGAAGTTTGGCAGGAGCTTGTGCTCAGAGCCACTGATGAAACATACTGTATTTTTACTGAGTTTTTCGTATCTGAAATGAGGGGGCTGAGAAAGGGTTGTCACCTTATACGTGGGGTAGACGATTGTAAGTTTAATGTCACCTGGCCTACATGATGAAACATACTGTATTTTACTGTAAGTTTAATGTCACCTGGCCTACATGTGACAATACAGGCAGCAATACTCTGGAGTTTTTGTTGGCTGTTGAGGTGGAACTAGGCAGCACTAGGCAGCAGAGAACAAGTCTGGGAGATGTGCACCCATACCTTTCTCTACTGTTTTAGCCTGCCTCTATCCTGCATACCTTGCTCCAATGGCTCAGTACAATTTGGAGAAAGAGTATCATTTAATGTTGCAGCCCAGTGTCACAGGCAAACAAAAAGTCTTCAAATGCTTCACAGATTGTATCCATGTAGGGAATGAAGTCCAGTCCATGTTTGAGACAGATGATCGCACTACCCACTGAACTACCTATTCACAGGCAGAAATTCTGCAGGAATTCATAACCATTGTCCAGGTGACTCTGATACCCGTCATTAGTGTGAGGAACTAGTTTTACATTGTAAAGACTGTAAAGATTATATACATATGCTCAAGCTAACGAGGGCCGGTGGGGTAGCCTGGTGGTTAAAGTGGTTGCTCGTCACACGGAAGGCCCGGGTTCGATTCCCCACATGGGTACAATGTGTGAAGCCCATTTCTGGTGTCCCCGTCGTGTGATATTGCTGGAATATTGCTAAAAGCGGTGTAAAACCCAATTCACTCACTCACTCAACCTAACTGACAATCCTAACAATTTCAGTTAAAGTCTTCCAAGGCCCACTTTGTTGTCCGCTAGGTTCAGTTTATACATAAAGAATCTCACCCTCATGTCTACTGATATCAATTATATCAACACGAGTTGATAAAGTTACAAATATCCGAGGCTTGCCGAGGATATTTTTACTTTTGTCAACGAGTGTTGATTTAATTGATATCAGTAGACACGAGGGTGAGATCTATTTATCATAAAAAATCACTCTTCATTAGTTTTCAATGAAAAATGTGCATCTCATAACATGGTACTGCCATTAGACTTGCAGTGCAGCAATGTCATAGCATTGTGACGTCATCAAGTTCATGACGTCATAGCATTGTCAGGGCATTGTACAAAATCTACTGTCAAAACGATATCTCCTAGGAGATATCGTATGATCTCACACAAGCAATATCTCCTGTGGAACACAGTTTGGGATGATAAATCTTTATCTTTATACATATGACTGTATTGTCTATGTGCACAAATGGCGGAACTTAGAATACCTATCTGTAATCCATACTTTACAATTGAAAGGCAAAACGTGTACATCTATGTATTATATATGTTGTAGAGCGGGAACCAAAAAAAATAAGAAAAAGTTCAGTTTACAATGTATCAACATAACTGTAAAATATTGCCCTAATTACTACAAGAAATTGTCTCAGGTTTACACATTGTGCTTTTGATAAATGAGCAAGCAATTGCATGGACATGAGGAAGGACCATTGTCCTTATTTAACGAAACAGAAGTGAAGAAATATTTTTTATGTAACCAGGTGCACGGTCATTTCATTGACAGAATCAGGCTATTATTGAAGATGTAAGGATTCTGATGGCTGTCAAATATTGGCAATGAAGATGGATTGGCATAATTCTATACCCTCGTGATCGTTTTTCCACTCAGCTTAGCACAGATCTTTCGCCTCCTTTATGAAAACCTCTTGCAGATTTGATCTAGTATGGGCTAGATGATTGATGTACTGGGGTAAATAGTTTCATTTGGAACTACTGTATAGCACCATCAACACTGATACACAGTCATTTGATGAAGCACCGTCTCTTTACATGAAATTCCAAAACAAACAGCATTTTTCTCCAAATCTGGGATAAATAATATATACTCATCAAGAAAAGTGTTCATGCAGTGAAAAATGTCTGGGATTTGAAACCCAGTTAGTAATGTTTTCAAGCCTATGAGATTGAGGCACAGGTTACGAGGTTTGAGGTTAGATAGATCACCTATCACCCCGTTCCCCCATTTCCCCCACCATTTAAATATCAACAGATCATTAATGTTGTTTTATTTATACTGTTTCAAATGTCCAGTCAACATCTATTGGAATAACATACAAAAATATCTTTACCTTGCATTACAAGCATGGTCAAATTTATAAGAGTTACAATCTGTGGAATGAAATATTGCAGTTGTCTGATAGATTCCTTGAAGAAAAATTTAAATAATAAATAATAACTCTGTTAGGGTGGTAGTAATGTAGAGATTACTACATTAAAATAAACCACAAAAGAAGCAGAATTGTATACGTAAGGAATTACTAGAAACATTGACTTAGACAACCGACAAGGAAGGCTGGACAACAGCCAACAGACGACTGCAGCTGACAAAAGTTAAACACCAGACTCCGGTTATTTGAATGGCTCAGGCCATGTTGAATGCTATTAAAAGGAGAATGTCTGTGGCCAGTGACAAACATTGTTCCAAATGTATCAACACTGACCCTGCATCAGAACAAACTGAAGCCAGACACAGAGATTTGTCTACCAGTGCCAATACACCAAAGGGACAATATATTGTGCTATCTTTGGGGAGCTAGAGACAACTGTGTCAATGTGTACAAGAGTATGTACAGTACACTTCTTCATTCCCAATGGCTGCAAATCTCTCCCTTAATCAATTACCCCCAAAACATGTACATTATTTCATGAACTTTGAATAAGGACTCCAGATTGAAAAATATATCAGTGGTTTCTCGGTTGCCGCCATCTTTTCCTCCATAACAAATACAGTTTTTAGAGTTCACCTGTTTGGTGTAATGTCTGACCACAATGCAGTTCTCTAAGAACCATGGGCATCTTACCAAGGCAAAGAACCTGTGAAAATACAGTTTAGAATTGGTCTTCAGCAACCCATGCTTGTCATAACAAGCGACTAATGGGATCGGGTGGTCAGACTCGCTGACTTGGTTGACACATGTCATCATATCCCAACTGCGTAGATCAATGCTCATGCTGTTGATCACTGGATTGTCTGGTCCAGACTTGATTATTTACAGACTGCTGCCATATAGCTGGAATATTGCTGAGTGCAGCATTAAACAACAAACCAACCGAGGCAAGAATATTTTACACTCTTGCTGGATGAGGTTGGACTTTCTCAGTTACATTTTGGCTGGGCCTATGAGTTTAAGCATATTTTAATCAAAATATAAATAATGAACTCAAAATATGGTTCATTTCCAACATGGTGGCTGCTGTGCAGGTTTTGGTCAGCTGTGCAGGATGTGTAAACCATGTGTACTGCCAAATGGGCATTAGCAGATGTTTTCCAAATCTTTTCAGTTTTTTTTATCAGCATGCCCAAGTGATCTGACTGCAATCAGATTATTACAATCAGATTGTCTTGAGTTCATGCCACCATTTTGTTTGAAGCCAATGCTTGTGACATGATACTTGAAATCTGATTGGTCAGTTGGAGGGACACATGGAAACTGGCTAAATCATTCCTGCCTTGTTCAAGGTGGAAACTGGACATTTATAGTCATTTAATTCCCCTGCCTTGAGTACATGATAAATGGGAGGAATACTGCGTATGTGATGTCCATGCATGACCAGCAGATCCTATGACCTAGGGGACATAACTCTGTAAAGTGACTCATGGCACCTTAGACAGCTGGTCAAACAATGATCATGTGTTCAGATTACTGACGGTTCTGTCCCAGAGAGCCTACATCTTATTGGTATATTTATATATTTGGATATTTATATAGCGCACATATCCACGCACTGGTGCATGCTCAAGGCGCTGGTATTTTTTCCCTCAATCATTGGATGTGAATCTCAACGGCACATCTTATTATCAAGATCAACTCCCTGGGGACCATACAACTCTTGCTGCCACAAGCTGCTGCACCGAGTTATTGCGGCTTTCCCATCCTTACGAGGTACCCAATTCACAGCTGGGTGGACTGGGACACAGTACTTTGTCCAAGTTTACTGCACGTTGCTGTACCCGCAACTAGGCTTTTGCATGCATTCATGTGGCCACCATCTGGTCATTTACCAACAGATTTGAGGGTCTTTTAAGTGCACAGGGTTGTGTACTGTACACTAGGGGTTGTGACAACACTGAAAGAGTCTGCACACAAAGTTGACTCCAAGGATTTTACACCCAGTCACAGGTGGGCTCGATCCCGGCACCTAATCTTGCTGGATCACTAGCCTGGCAGCTTAGCCAGCTCGCCCACCACACCCACAAATCTTATCAATGTTTTAATTCTGTTCATCCATAGATTCACACATCACAGTTAGAAATACAAGTAAATATTAAAATCTCACCTCTTTTTCGATACTATTTTTGTGATGAAATATAACATCCTCGTTTAATGAGGCCAAAGTAGGGTCAAGTCACTGTGATATTTCCTTGGTTTAATTTTAAGAGATTATGTATACAAGGTGTTGCCACCTTCAACAGTATTCAGATTGTGTGACCATTTGATAAGTACTTCAGTTTCTATCTCGATGGTCCTGTTTCATTACCCACTGTTCTGTGACCACTGATGGCTGAATAAAAAACAGAAAACAGAACAGAATTCCTGGGCATGGAAGGAAAAACCTGTGGAGTTATTTATAAAGGAGTAGTCAATACAACTCCAATATTTCGAAATCAGGTATAAAAATAGTGCTGTATTTGCGTGCTGTGGCACAGTAGATTTTGAAATGGCATGGATGAAACAATTTCAATGTGCCTAAGGGCACAACTTAAATTATAAAACTAATACCCAACATGATTCATATAAGAAACTTTTTTTTGTGCATCTGATCAAACTGTTTAACTGTGGCACTCCCAGTCTCACAGCTTAACATGGGTATGGAAATTTTGAAACCAAGTGTATAACAGGAAATCCCACATTGGATGATAACATAGTTTGTGGGTTGGATGCAGGTCAAATATAGCTGAACTATTCTTGCAGTCAGTGTTCAGGAAATCCAGCTTTCAAGCTTACAGGTTGAAATGGTGTTTACTGATTTATTTAACAATAAATTGAAATCAAATAATTGTTGTGATGTTTTAAGTCTAATTGAATCATCAAAAGGTATGGGCACTCTTATTTTCACATTGGGACATCTAAATTCTCTGTATTGTGCTCAATTTCACCCTTTGAAAAAGTTTTCATTTCTAGCCCAGAAAATCTAATAATTTACTCAGATACAACACCTCTTCAGATGAAAATGTTCTGACACACTACCACAGAAGACTTCATAAGGAGTGAACTGTGACTTTATTGTTTGCATTCTGACCTCCCCAATTACATTCATTTTCAGTAGTGTTAAATGCTAACCACTAGGCAGGTTACAAATCTCGTTGCTCGGTTTTAGTCACCAGGTAAATGATACATGAAGTTGTAAAGGTAGCTTGGTGTTTTAGTTTTTACCACAACATTAAATCATTATGAGAGGACGGACACAAATGAGGAATACTTTGTCCCCCAAATTACATTCAAGTTGTAGTGTTACATTTAAAAATGACATAATTTAAAAGCACAAAGTAACAAAGCAAAAATGAAACTAATGAATATCTTTCAGAAATGAATGCATTGTTTCTCTTTCATAACACAATAACATGGGTGACGTTAAAGTACAAATCAAGCCCTAAAATTGATTTTATGATCTTATTTGCCATTTATGCAACAAAGTTACACCACGTGCTGATGTGCATTCAGCTTCACTTAACACCAAGCCGTTCAACGGTAACCACGTGATGATATTTCCTGTCACATCAAGTTACACGACCTGAAACAAATAAAGCAGTGTCTGTCTGAGCCTCTACAGAATATCATTAGTTGTAAGTAAGACACAACCTTTCACAGTAAGGGGTACTTAGCCTTTTGGAAATGTAATTACTGGGACCAAATCAATACTAAGATTTCCTCACTATAACACAATAATGGAAATACATGCTTTTTACCCGTAAATATATTCAATATTACTTTCTTTTCTTATCATATTCAACATTTTGGTGATTAAAACTAGAAAAAATAAAATATGAAAAAACATATTACATTAATATTGATTGGCATTATAATGAGGAAGAACGGGAATAACTCCTCTGAAACCCCCTCCCATCAAGTAAAAGAGATGTCAGATTTTTACGATTGATTAAGCCAAACTGAAAGTGACAGGACGCGGTTGCAACTTTATTTTAAGAATTGCTTCATGAAGAAATCAGAAGAAAATTGGAAATTGGTTGGCGGTCAAACTTCAGGAGAGGACCAAACATCCATGCAGACAGTGAAGAGTTGCTAGTTTATACATTAAGGCATTAGCTCTGTGTGAGGACATTGACAAAAGTGACAGGCAGGATGATGACTTAAGATAGTTAAGTCCTAAAGAGGCTAATGAAGGGTTTTGGGGTGGAAAAGTCAAAGCTGTCACAAAGAGTCATATAGAGCTAGGCTAAATACAGGGCATTGATTAAAAATAAGGTATGACATTAAAAATAACATTTTTTATGTACAGAATTTGTTTATGGAATTACATTTGCCTTGCATAACTATTCTGTATTTCACAAATTTAAGCTTCATTGTGGGAAATGTAACTCTTTCATTACTTGTGCATGATTTTTATTAAACAAAACCATGAAACTTTCCCTGAAGATATGAGGCAATGTTGACAAAAGGTCATGTTGTCTCAGATTCAATATGAGGGTGATAAGAGATTTTGGGTTTTAAATATTTACTCAAACACACATTAAAAGTTACATTAAATATATTATTACTTGCTTTACAAATACATTGACTCAAAAAATAATATTTTCAAATCTAATATATGGGAATTGTGTTTCCTGGAGATTCTATTTCCTAATTTCTGTAAAGTAAAACATCCCCAAAGTAAATGAATTTGGGAAGGGGGAACTGACAATTTGATGTGTCGTTAATTTTACATAAAAAATTTCTTATATATTTTACTTCCTGATGGTAAAAGATGGTCAATATTTTTTCACTCTTTCATATCCGTTCAGAAAAGATTGGTGTAAATTATATATATATTCTTTATGCTTTTCTGTGGGTGACTTTTATCATTGTACCCTGACAGCATGGATTGGCGCTCATAATGTCAATCACTGGATTGTCTGGTCCACCAGGGCATGTACAGCTGGCGTACAGCTGGAATACTACTGAGTGGGGTTTTAAACACTAAACCATCAAAAGAGTTGTATTAGTTTTGTCTTAAAGTTTATAAATCAAGACCTGTTTGATAACAATGAAACAAATGTCCCTTTTCAAGTTTTAATATGACCTGAAATCTTATCTTATAGATTTTACTTGTAAATTTTTACTTCGTAACTGAGCATCACTCATGTGGAAAATTTCTGAAATGAAGAAGGTTTAACACTAGGATGAAATGTCCTGGAAGTTTAAAAGACCTGTTTGAGAACGATAAAACAAGTAGCCCTTTTCAACTTTGAGTATAACCTGAAATCTTATTTATAGATCTTACTTGTAAATTGTATACTTCGTAACTGAGCATCACTCATATTGAAAATTTTCTGAAATGAAGAAGGTTCACTAGGCTGAAGTGTCCTGGAAGGCTGGCTTTTTCAATTTATTTGTTGTAAATGGTGAAATCCACTGGAAGTAGCATTTTATTGACTGGTTTTTCATGTAGAGCAGGAGTGCGCCCAGTGTTACAAAATACTATGGCCACAACACTTGATGCCTGCACCCACACAATGCTGGGGCACACAGGAAAATCTGGTAAAATAATAAGTGCTGAACAAAAATGACAAGATTTTCCCTTCTTTGTTTTTCATCAAAATAAAATTTACAAAATAAAGCATCTGTGGAGGGCTACATCAGTGCTGTTTGCAAAGTTACCTGGGCATTACCTGTTACACAACCTGATGACTTCACTTGAACAATGCCGTTAATATCATGCGTTTTACACATCTATAATCTAAAGGGCAGGTGAAAAGAAAGAGAGAGTATGGTTTTACATCACCTTAAGTAATATTAGAGCAATACTACAGCAGGGGACACTAGAAATGGGCTTCACACATTGTACCTATGTGGGTAAATTGAACCCATAGATCTTTAACCCTAGTCTACCCCACTGCCCATGAAAAGAAAGACATACTGTTGTCCATCTTGTATAGATATCATTCATCATGATATAGAAACAAAGGAACAAGAATGATCCTGTCCAGTGATATGAAGAAAAGAATGAAAGAAAAAGAAAATATGATAACAACATAAATAAAAGTTGTACAGATGATATAAGGCACTTGCCCAAGGAGTGTATCCATACAAATGAACAATATCTCATAACACTGCAGCCATTTAAAGAAACAGTTCATTGTAACCTGCTTCGATAGTTAAAAACTGTAAGCATTGAGTGAGTGAGTGAGTGAGTCAGATCTGATGTTTTTGCCATACTTGCCATAATACACGCACAGTGGAGAAAATCAGAAATGTACACAACACATTTTACCCATGATGCCATTTGAACACTTAACTACTAGGCTTCCCCATTGCCCTGAGATAAAATGACTCCACTAGATGTCAGATTGGTCAACTGAAGAAGCTGTGACAACTAAATTGCATATTAGCTAATCAATCCATTAAGATAGATATCAGTCAACCTACATGTCACCTGCTAATCCTCTGAACACTGTCACCCAGACATGGGTGTATCCCGTGTGCTTTGGTAAACTGCTTATGTCAACACTTGCATTGAGTACATTACACTGCGTAAGATAACAAGATTAATCAATCTATGCATTATCGGATAATCCTTTGATCACTGCTTTCTGCAACTGAACTGATCGTTCCTCTCTTGCGGTGCTGCGTGTTACATAATGTGTGACTAAATAATGACTCGCGACTAGAGATAGGACAGGTGGGAAGCTCCACATTGATTGTGCTACATATCATAAACACATGTATAAGAAGTAGGAATATACACATGTACAACAGGTACAGTCTGTTTGGATTCAAATGAAAACAATGAATGATTAATTAACTCGAAATAGATATAAGTGCACAAAACATAAATAAGACACATGGTCCTGAAACCTTTGTAAACAACAAGATCTGAAATATGACGTTTTATGATCAATCATGGAAAAAGCTTCACACCGAGGGGTGACAAATGGGTGGTGGAACAGCGCCGACACGCAGTTCAGGTGCAACTGAGCACAGACAGCACACTCCAGCGCAGTGATGATTAACATAACATCACTGCCATAGGCTAATTTGCATATCACGTGACTGGACTTTTCTCTTGTTTGTAAACAAACGCGCATATTCATAAGAAGAAGAGACTGGCTTTACGAAAGCTTTTCGACGCGCTCTTAACAATGTTTTACATTGTTACATATATTTCTTCCACAACTGCGACAGTAACATTTATGACAGTACATATTTAGATATCAAACTGGTTGCATCGTTTGCTCCCTGTCGGCTTCGATGACAGCACGTGGAGCCATACAACCTACGTAAACAAAGGATCGCTACGCAGATCGAAATAGTGTTACATGTTTTGGGATATTTCTCAGTGAAACTAAGCCATTCTATCAAAGATGTTTAATTAGATGTTTAGGCTCGTCAAAAATAAAAGAGTTAAGAAATATGTACATTATATTGAATGGACGGTGCAAGATGTGACGAATCGTCACATTTTTCTGGCCTGTGGCAGAGGTACTATGCTGGCTGGCCGCATGGGTAGGAGATTGCACAGACAGGTGAGATGACCCCTACCAGTCAGGAAATTGCCGCGGCTGTTTTCACCAGCTGTTTGTTACCCCTCGGTGTGAAGCGTGAAATTAGCACAACATTACATGATGGTTTCTTAAACAACTTCTTCCATGATCAATCATAAAACGTCATATTTCAGATCCTGTTGGGTACAGGGTTTCAGGACCATGTGTCTCATTAATGTTTTGTGCACTTACAGCTATTACGAGTTATTTAATCATTCATCTTTCTCATTTGAACCCAAACGGACTGTAGAAATAAACACATGCATCACAGATAGGAATAAACACAGGAATCAGAGTAGGAATGAACACATGCACAAGAGGTAGAAATTAACACATGCATTGATAGGAATAAACACATGTGTAAGAGGTAGAAATAAACACATGCATCGATAGGAGGAATAAACACATGCAATATGCAGAGGTAGGAATAAACACATGCATCGAGGTAGGAATAAACACATGCATCAAAGGTAGAAATCACATGTATAAAAGAGGTAGGAATGAACACATGCATTAGAGATAGGAATAAATAGGAATAAACACATGCAATAACAGATAGGAATAAACACAGGAATCAGAGTAAGAATGAACACATGCATAGGAGGTAGAAATAAACACATGCATCAAAGATAGGAATAAACACATGCACAAAGAGGTAGGAGATAGGAATAAACACATGCATAAGAGGTAGGAATAAACACATGTATTAGAGGTAGGAATAAACACATGCATCAAAGAGGAATAAACACATGCATAAGAGGTAGGAATAAACACATGTATAAGAGGTGGAATAAACACATGTATTAGAGGTAGGAATAAACACACATGTATTAGAGGTAGGAATAAACACATGTAAAATGTGTTATGTTTTACGACCTCAAATCAGTATTTGGCATGCCCCTTCATATTACAAGTCTATGGACATGATAGATACACATGGAGCTGTGAAGTGAGATCCACGTCAGTCTCTGTAATCTCATCATCCATCTCATTATAAATGCACCATCGGGATACTGTTTCAGCAGACTATAATTATTAAGCATGTTTCCAAATAACAGCATGCATTGAGCCTCCACTATTCTTTCTCATGTTGAAGGAATTAGTTAACATGCATCTTTTGTTATACAAACTAGTATTCAGAACAGCTTATTGACATGACTCGAAGTCTATTTCCACAGTCATCTCCGATATCATTACTGACGATACCAGCCCTAGCTCACTTATAGAAGCCTTTGTTTGTCCTCTAACTCAAATTTCAAGTGCTGACTCATCTAGAATGCCATTATGACAAGGAATAAACCTCAGGTATACCACAAGAACTACAGCTTATAACAACATTGGTCATGGTTCAGTGCACCAGCCTGGTATTGGCAAGGGGGCCAAGGACCTGTTCCACGAAGCAATCTTAGCGTTAAGGTGATTGTAACTCTTATACATTAACATAGGCTTACGACTGTCTGAGTGCTAAGGCGGTTGTATTACTCCCATACTATAACATTGACTTACGTCTGTCTTAGCGCTAAGGTGGTAGTAACTCCCATACTTTAACATTGACTTACGACTGTCTTAGCACAAAGGTGGTAGTAACTCCCATACTATAACATTGACTTACGTCTGTCTTAGCACAAAGGTGGTAGTAACTCCCATACTTTAACATGGCCTTACGACTGTCTTAGCACAAAGGTGGTTGTAACTCCCATACTTTAACATTGACTTACGACTGTCTTAGCACAAAGGTGGTAGTAACTCCCATACTTTAACATTGACTTACGACTGTCTTAGCACAAAGGTGGTAGTAACTCCCATACTTTAACATTGACTTACGACTGTCTTAGCACAAAGGTGGTAGTAACTACCATACTTTAACATGGCCTTACGATTGTCTTAGCACAAAGGTTGTTGTAACTACCATTCTTTAACATGGCCTTACGACTGTCTTAGCACAAAGGTGGTTGTAACTACCATTCTTTAACATTGACTTACGACTGTCTTAGCACAAAGGTGGTAGTAACTCCCATACTTTAACATTGACTTACGACTGTCTTAGCACAAAGGTGGTTGTAACTACCATTCTTTAACATGGCCTTACGACTGTCTTAGCACAAAGGTGGTTGTAACTACCATTCTTTAACATGGCCTTACGACTGTCTTAGCTCTAAGGTGGTTGTAACTCCCAAGCGTAAACATATTCTTACCACTAAGACGGTACTAATTCCCATACTTTAAAATAGGTTTACGTCTCTCCTAGTGATACGATCGCTTAGTGGAACAGGGCCTGAACTTGATTTGAATCAGTAATACTTGGCAAAGAGACAAAAGACAAACCATGTACAACTTATATGAATAACAACTTTAGGTTTATTAGAATCATTTTGATGGAGATTATCAAGCTATAGTCCATAACATTGTATGTTTTCTTAGGGTATGCCTTACATAGTTGCTGAAAGTGGTGTTAAACCCAATTCACTCACTCACTCACTAAAATGCCAGTGAATCACACAAACCATGTAAAGCCTGACCTACAATGGTAACCATACATAAACACTATGATTCAGTTTCACATGTCACACTCATACAATGTCAAGAGCACATGATCAGACTAGAAATAAGTACAAGACATTAAAGTGAGTGAGTGAGTGAGTGAAACACTACTTTCAGCAATATTTCAGGAATATCATGGTAGGGAACACCCCAAACTGGCTTCACACATTGTACCAGTATTGCCAATCAAACGTAGGTCTTCCAAGTAACAAGTGAACAATTAAACCACTGGGCTATCCCACCACCCTCCTTAGACTAGGCAGCACAATATATTGTACAGATATAACAAAGGCACAACTGATATGTTTTGGTCCTATTCATGAATAATACGATCTGTCTGGTATATGTTTCAGTGCACAATTCACATCAATTTCCTTGTAATGAGCCCTCCCAGGGATGACAGACTCGACACTGATGGAGCCCAGCACTGTGACAGGAAGTTGCAAACGAGAAGGAAAAACAGCCGGCACAGCAGACAGGATTGTACTTGCACAATAACTGGGCCATGAAAAACCACCACTTCCATCCATTGATCCAAGAGATTTCGTGGATCTGGTTGTTGACCTTATAGAAGTGCGGACATTTACTGAAATTACCGCAATTGTGTCTGCAATAACTAGCACCAGGCAGAGTTTACACCAGTAATGGAGGATGTAGATCTACACCAGAACTGACATCGTTAACATCCAAGAGAAATAAATGGACGTGAAGACATAACTGGACATAGTCATCAATCTCGTTCCAGCATTATGTGAATACATCAAAGATAGTCCGAGATTTCAAGATGTATCAATTTAATCAGCTCTTTCACACACCGTCTGTCATGTTCTTGAAGGATGCAGAAATCCAGATCTTCAAGATAATGGTAGCATTAATGCCATGTCAAAATAAGTTCTGCTGCCTGCAAAGAATCTAGCAGGAAGTTTGGTATTGAAACATACAAGCAAGCTCAAAAGGCAAATTGTGTTTTCAATCAAAGACAGGCTATATTCAAACTTCCTGTTTTTAGACGAACTAAAATATTATATGAATCCCTTTCTGCTCTTTGGTTTTGATACAATGAAAATTTGAACAGGAAAATGAAACCTTAAGAAAATGTGAGGCAAATATACTCATCTGCGAAGTCATATGCATTAAATCTGTGTTAGACTTTACAATTATATACATATTTCAGAACCCAACAGCATTGTAACCATTTGCATGATTGTATCTTCCTCACAATTATCCTTTCAACAACAATAAATCAATTATTTAATTTTAATGTTTTCTTAAAAGTGAGGCATGTGTCATTTTACTTTTTCATGAACAAACCATTCAAGGCATCTGTGTATAGTAGCTCTCAAATCTGTGTCCAATTTTTTGAAGAAAAACAATCAGGTACTACTGTATTGTGTATTTTGTCAAGTAAGGCCAGACCAATTTTATGTCTTGTTTTATGCATCCGCTGGTCATATTCTTTCAAGAATAAGAAAAAAAAAAATGAAGAATTTTCCACGCTCAAAATATAAAATCCTCATGTTTTTATTGGCCAAAAATGTAAACTAACAAAAAAAAAATTGTTTTGATTGTTTTTTTTGCCCCATATACACTTCATAAATTGCCAAAAATAAAATACTTTTAGTATTTAAAAGGAATATTACTTTGACTGGTGATTTTCATTTTTCATTTTTTTCCCTCCTGCCTTTAGGCTTTCTGGGGACAAAACTCCGTAAAACAAGAAATATAATTGGTCTGGCCTAAAGGAAGAAGGCAATATATGAAGCAAATATCTTCATCAGTGGGTAATGAAACAATGTCAGGAATGTTTGGTAGAGCGTCAAGATGAAAATCTAATACTAATAGCTATTCTTCATGGCCTAAGCTGCAGGAAGAATATTATCATAGTTTCAAGACAAATTGGATACACTAAAATAAAATCCACAGACATGAACCACTAACAGGTTCTTGTTATGCTGGCTGGTAAGAAGTCTATTATGGCCTGGGGTGTATGCTATATTTATTAGCTAGGAGTAAGATCATAAAACCTCACAGCGAATGTCTATGTTTCTGTCTGGTGGCGCCAAAGGTCATAGTGAAGGATTCTTGAAGTGGAAAAAATGATGGCAAGTCAATTGATGCCAAAGTCAAGACTTTGTATTACGTTTGAACCCAAAAATTATGAACTTAGATTTGTTGTCTTGCATTTTGGGGGTTGTTTTAAAGCTATAAAGTAGTACATCATAAAGTCAGGATTAGGTTAGTCTGCAAAATATTTAGGGCTCTGTCTAAATGGCCACCACAAATTGATTTAGAAATTTGTTTTGATGACTTGTATTTTGAGGGGGTTGAATCAAAAGAAATGACATTCAAATAAATTTGACCCCCCAAAATACATGGTTTTAATCAATTTGTGAAGACATTTGGTTCATGATATCTAAAAAACACAGGTATGGGGTTATTTGAATGCTATGAAATTCTACCCCAAAAGTATGAATAGCAAATAATTGTTTTCATAGGAAGGTCTATGAAATATTCATAGAATGTACATATAAATGTTGATCAATATGTTGATAATAACCAGTTTGTAAACACAAAGTAGCAGCACAATGTGAAACTGGATAGCCCCATCTCTCCACGGCTGTTCATTGTCCTGTCGGTAATGTGTTATAGCCTGTCCCTCTACACAGACCCTAAATGAGAGGGTACGGATAATCAATAGACGCAAGTCTCATGATACACCATAAACTATCTCCAAACACCAGAGGAAAGCTACAGCCTTAGACTTACCAGATAACAACAACATTGAACAACATATCAGTGAGTGAGTGAGTGAATGTGGTTTTACGCCGCTTTTAGCAATATTCCAGCAATTATCTCAGCGGGGGACACCAGAAATGGGCTTCACACATTGTACCCATGTGGGGATTCAAACCCGGGTCTTTGGCATGAACAACATATCAGGAATATTATCCTGGTTGGTTGGTTGTATAACGCCGCACTCAGCAATATTCCAGCTATATGGCAGCAGCTTGTAAATAATCGAATCTGGACCAGACAGTCTAGTGATCAACAGCATGAGTATCTATTTACGCAATTGGGATATGATGACGTGTTAACCAAGTCAGCGAGTCTGACCACCCGATCCCATTAGCCACCTCTTACGACAAGCATGGGTAACTGAAGATCAATTCTAACCAAGACCTTCACGGGTTAATATTATCATGGAGTAACATTGATACAAATTTTCATTATCAGTTATCACAACAAGAGATATATTTGGATAGAAATATCAGGAAAATACTAATGTATGTTAGTTTCTTCATATTCAGTAATAAATTCAAATAAATGTCAGCAGAAGAAGTAAGACACCATCTCTCAGACATACTATGCAAAAAGATATGTTGTGTCTACACACTTTGAAAAATGCTTCTAAATCTATAATAGCCTAAGGTAACAACAACCCATAAATACTTTCACAAGTTCATAACATAAATGTTATGTCTACATGGTTCAATACATTGCCTTGATCTATTTCATGCAAGGTTGTACTGACTCTCTACAGCATCCCCAGATGCATGTTCAGTTCAAGTACATATAACAGCAGTAATAAGTCTCTTGTGATATCACATATCAGATCTGTCATTGCTTAACATGCCCATTGCCAGACCATCAGCTAGAGTTATTGTCCTTTATAAAAGGGAAGCTACTCTAGTCACATTTATTTAGTGTCTGTCTGGTAAGTACATTGTCATAATATGAAGAAAAACAGTTTGATACCCCATACAATGACAAAATAATACAAAGTAAAAGTATGAGGCACATTTTGGCCGAATCCAACTGTTATAAAAGTCACAGAACCCCTAGCTTCCATGCTAATTTCGGGGCGGTGGGGTAGCCTAGTGGTTAAAGCGTTTGCTCATCACGCTGAAGACCCAGGTTCAATTCCCCACATGGGTACAATGTGTGAAGTCCATTTCTGGTGTCCCCCGCTGTGATTTTGTTGGAATATTTCTAAAAGTGGCGTTTATATCCCAACACACAGTTGAGCCTGGACTGGCAATCCATGCTTAAACCAACAATTTGCTTTAGCAGTTTATATCACCAATGCTGTTATCACAACAGGCAGTTGAGCCTGGACTGGCACACAAATAGATGGAATCACTGGGCATTTTCTGGTTGTATTTTTTGTTTTAAATGGTGGAATCTGTAAGCTGAAAGATCTAAGAAAGATGCAAATCACCCCCGAACATTGTCCAAAATAGCTGCCTGCTCTAAATCCCATTACTGGTAATATCCTTGTGTGCTGGCGATTATGTGCCCGACTCTGACGGTGTGGGTTCGAATCCCGGATGGGACTCAACCCAACCAAAGTACTAGAATTTGTACTTTACTAAGAAAGTGTAATCCCAAATATAACTTATGTTACATCTGACCACTTTCTAAATGGCATTGTGTAATCATGGTAATATCTTTGTCGTCGGAGGTGTAATTGACTTCAATGCAAGTTTCTCTTGTACTGACACAGATGATGTTAATTCAGACATTGGTATGAGACTCACTTACCTGAGAACAAGAGCAACCTTTGTGATTACAAACCTGAAATAGTTACAAGGACAGAATAAAGAAAGATTTATTATCTGCTCAAATATGTAGGTCTGCAACTTCTGAGACAGGCTCACTGCATTATAGTCACTAACCCATCTGTCATGGCTGGAGTAAACACATTTCACTGAGCCTCAGGTGTTTTGAGTTCAGAATTTAATGTGTGCATTGAACCAATGAAGTGATTCTGAAGCAGGATAACATTTACTCTTTAATGTATTAATAGCACTGCCTGCAAGCACTTCAACAACACTTGGGACAAATATGTCATAAAAGAAATATTCAAGTTTGCATGTCAGAGTTCAAAATAGCATTGCAATAATCATTTTTTTATCATATTTAGCATTAAAGCATCGATAAATCAATAAGTATAAAATGATTTCAGTATAAAATAACAATGGAGATCATATTTTACATTTATTTTCAACACATTTGCTCATAAAAGTTTATCGACATTTTCGATTGATCAGCTTACGGGGAAGAAGGGTGTTTTATCTACCTTCATAAACAGGAACAAATTAATCCTGCTCCCATAACCAAGCTATCACATTATGACATTTGCTTAAGTCTTTCTTCTATGCATGGTTTATTTCCAGACTAATGTTTTATGTGTATTGACAGAGTGAGTTTGATGAAATGTAAGATATTATGGGTATTTTGATGGATCTGAGCTTGTTGCCAGGAAACAGGTTTCTGGGAGGCTGGTATCTTTGATCTGCAGGCTCTGTCACTTATCTGGCGATATTTCGTATTCCATTTCTTAAAACACAAGAACTTCTGTGAGGATGGGTTTGAATAATGGATTTCAACGTTTTATTCTCTCCGAGCGACATACTGGGTCAGATGCTATTACTTTATCAACCTCAATCAAAATGTCAGAAGTTGAAATTCATATACCCCCAGTCTTCACTTATATTTCTTCCTCAGCATAAAACAAATTCCAACAAAAACATTCTGTTGTGTGCAAGCATCACTCTGTATAAGTATATATCATGTAACAGACACCAGAAATGGGCTTCACATGTTGTAATAATGTGGGGAATCGAAACCTGGATCTTCAGCATGACGAGTGGATGCTGTAACCACTAGGCTACCCCACCGCTCCTAGGTAGGTATGTGGAAATGAAGGAAGCTGAGATTTTACACAGTCACCGATTTTATCACATTCATAAAAATCCAATATTTTGGAAAAATTATATGACCACTTCTCACTGACTGTCCATTTACTAAACTGTGTTGCCTCCCTTAGTCTATCCAGGATCTGCTGATTATTTAAATCACCAAATTAACCTTCATAAACCTATAGCAGTTTTATCAAAGTGGTAAACCTCTATGATTTTGGACAATATGGGTTACCTTCAAGCTACATGCAGTTATCACACTGAGATAATGACCATCACGCAATGGGTTTTATCACCCAATACCTCACTACAATAATCAATATCTAAAGTTTCTAATCTGAGACAGTTTTCCAGCAATTATCTCCACACCAGTTTGTCACACACGTCTTGTCAGAACCATGCTTAGAACTGAAACCACCAGAGAGTTTCCCCCAGTCTGAAATACCCAGGAGAGAGACCATTACCTGATTGCTCACCGGGGCCAGCTGGGCAGTGTTTACAGAATGTGCTGCCATTACAAGCAACCCTCTGTGCCACCTCCCAGGTAAACACTATTCTAATTATCCAGCCATTGTCTGAGATCAGGTATAGATCTGATCCTCCCATTGCAGACATTGTGCTGATAGGACATCTGTTGCTTTCATTTTTGTTCAGATATGTTTTCCTTGCAATGATGACATATCCAGTATCTTGGCATGGATTGTGTAATAATTCTGCCTGATAACATTTTGCATGAATAATTTGGGATCGCATTCAAATGTATGTTAGAAATATGTCCTTTCAATAAATTGTAAGGTTTCCAATAACAAGTGGATAAAAGCAGGATGAAGAACCATGTGAAATGTCAATAGTCTGGTAAACTGTGCTAAAAAGCATGTAAAAAGTCAACCCCACCTCATAGACTTCCTCTGTAAACTACCTGTTGGGCAATGGTGGCAAAGTCAACCCCAGCTCATAGACTTCCTCTGTAAACCACCTGGTGGGCAATGGTGGCAAAAGTCAACCCCAGCTCATAGACTTCCTCTGTAAACCACCTGGTGGGCAATGGTGGCAAAGTCAACCCCAGCTCATAGACTTCCTCTGTAAACCACCTGGTGGGCAATGGTAGCAAAGTCAACCCCAGCTCATCGACTTCCTCTATAAACCACCTGGTGGGCAATGGTGCAAAGTCAACCCCAGCTCATCGACTTCCTCTGTAAACCACCTGGTGGGCAATGGTGGCAAAGTCAACCCCAGCTCATCGACTTCCTCTGTAAACCACCTGGTGGGCAATGGTGGCAAAGTCAACCCCAGCTCATCGACTTCCTCTGTAAACCACCTGGTGGGCAATGGTGGCAAGTCAACCCCAGCTCATCGACTTCCTCTGTAAACCACCTGGTGGGCAATGGTAGCAAAGTCAACCCCAGCTCATCGACTTCCTCTGTAAACCACCTGGTGGGCAATGGTGGCAAAGTCAACCCCAGCTCATCGACTTCCTCTGTAAACCACCTGGTGGGCAATGGTGGCAAAGTCAACCCCAGCTCATCGACTTCCTCTGTAAACCACCTGGTGGGCAATGGTGGCAAAGTCAACCCCAGCTCATAGACTTCCTCTGTAAACCACCTGGTGGGCAATGGTGGCAAAGTCAACCCCAGCTCATAGACTTCCTCTGTAAACCACCTGGTGGGCAATGGTAGCAAAGTCAACCCCAGCTCATAGACTTCCTCTGTAAACCACCTGTTGGGCAATGGTGGCAAAGTCAACCCCAGCTCATAGACTTCCTCTGTAAACCACCTGGTGGGCAATGGTCAGGCAAAGTCAACCCCAGCTCATAGACTTCCTCTGTAAACCACCTGGTGGGCAATGGTGGCAAAGTCAACCCCAGCTCATAGACTTCCTCTGTAAACCACCTGGTGGGCAATGGTCAGGCAAAGTCAACCCCAGCTCATAGACTTCCTCTGTGTAAACCACCTGGTGGGCAATGGTGGCAAAGTCAACCCCAGCTCATAGACTTCCTCTGTAAACCACCTGTTGGGCAATGGTGGCAAAGTCAACCCCAGCTCATAGACTTCCTCTGTAAACCACCTGGTGGGCAATGGTGGCAAAGTCAACCCCAGCTCATAGACTTCCTCTGTAAACCACCTGGTGGGCAATGGTGGCAAAGTCAACCCCAGCTCATAGACTTCCTCTGTAAATCACCTGGTGGGCAATGGTGGCAAAGTCAACCCCAGCTCATCGACTTCCTCTGTAAACCACCAGTCTATGTGCTGGAGTCCCTTGCTGAACATGGTTATTGATCTGAAGAAAAATGAGTTGTAAAAACTCCAAATGTTTGGCCCTACCTATAACAAGAGAAAAATCATACACTTTTAAAATAGTAGTAACCAAAACAATATTGTCTCCAGCAGAATTCCATGCCCCATAAACACAATACAATATGGTCGGTAACTAATGGTCACAAGATGTGGGTTACAACAGAAACAATGACACTTTTGAGGCTCATTCCTCAAAATAGAGGTCAATAACAAATCACCATAATTGGCGACCAAGCCATTACCCCAAATGAGGATCCAAATGGGAGCTCTATGACTGGGATACTGTCTACACAATGGGGCATAATAGTATCATTACCAAAACTTTCTCTGCACAGCTTCTTCCACCAAGGTCAATTAGCAAATTCTCTGTCATGCCCATGAGGTTGTTTTCTACACTGACTTACCCAATTTGAACACTATGTTTTGATACTTCAATAAATGCAAAATATATTGAAGTAAATTCTAAAAGTAAATAGGAAATGATAATTACACAGGCTGATTTTTCCATCATTACCACAACATACTGTAAAGAACAAAGGAAACCAGAGTTAAATTACATTTGTGACGTCATTCCATTGTCTGCTCGCTCCATTGCTTTTCAGGAATGGAGCGATATGTACCAGTTTCAACTTAATGCCTTCATTTTGTCATTTTGACATTTAATTTTGATAACAGAAATATTCTTAATTCTTTGAATGTAATTTAAGTAGGGTAATATCCTCGTAACACTCCATTCCTTAAAAATAATGTGCCTCTGCTCCTCTACCCTTCAAAACTTGTCCTATCTCTGGTCATGTCCCGAGTAGATTACTGCAACAGCCTCCTCAACAACGTCAACCAAGATCAGCTCCGTCGCCTTCAAGCCCTCCAAAACACTGCTTCAAGAATCATTACAAAGTCTAAAGTATTCGATCACATTACTCCAATTCTAAACGATTTACACTGGCTACCAATCACCGCAAGAATTGACTACAAAACTATTGTAATGACGTACAAATGTCTCAACGGAATGGCCCGACTACCTCGCAGAGTTACTGCCCCTGTACCAGCCCCCACGCGCACTGAGATCACAAAACCAAATGCTAGTGACAGTGCCATGGGCTACCGCTTGAACTCAAAACCAGCGAGTCACTAACATCTTTTAAATCTGGCCTCAAAACATTTCTTTTCAAGTGTCAATTTCCATCTTAAGCGCACAGAGCATTTATTAGTGAATGATGTGCTATATAAATGCAATTATTATTATTACATAACGTTCAGCCCCCAAATGCAACACATTCCCTGCACTCTCACTGTCAAATTCTTTCTCCTCTTCTGGAAACATAAACACAAAAAGATTGCTGGGTTATCCAATGATTGCCATGGAATCACTTGTGACTTATTAATTTAATGCTGAAAATATGATGGCAAGGAGGAATACATACCGGTATATGCTCATTCACAAAAAATCTTTTATCATTCAGATACTGCTAAACATATGTACATGAATTACTAAACTATGTTATCTATGACTCATGAATACATATGGCTGCTTTGGAGAGTTACACTTTTAAGAACTCAAGCTATGGGAGTTACGGTCACCTTAGTGCTAAGACTACCTAAGGTCTACGTTAAGGTATGGGAGTTACGGTTACTTTAGTGCTAAGAATGCCTTAGGTCTATGTTAAGGTATGGGAGTTACGGTCACCTTAGTGCTAAGACTACCTTAGGTCTATGTTAAGCTATGGCAATTACGGTCACCTTAGTGCTAAGACTATCTTAGGTCTATGTTAAGGTATGGGAGTTACGGTCACCTTAGTGCTAAGACTACCTTATGTCTGTGTTAAGGTATGGGAGTTACGGTCACCTTAATGCTAAGACTACCATAGGTCTATTTTAAGGTATGGGAGTTACGGTCACCTTAGTGCTAAGACTACCTTAGGTCTATGTTAAGGTATGGGAGTTACGGTCACCTTAGTGCTAAGACTACCATAGGTCTATGTTAAGGTATGGGAGTTACGGTTACCTTAGTGCTAAGACTACCATAGGTCTATGTTAAGGTATTTACGGTCACCTTAGCTAAGACTACCATAGGTCTATGTTAAGGTATGGGAGTTACGGTCACCTTAGTGCTAAGACTACCATAGGTCTATGTTAAGGTATGGGGGGTTACCACCTTAGGACTATGGTCTATGTTAAGGTATGGGAGTTATGGTCACCTTAGTGCTAAGACTGCCATAGGTCTATGTTAAGGTATGGGAGTTACGGTCACCTTAGTGCTAAGACTACCTTAGGTCTATGTTAAGGTATGGGAGTTACGGTCACCTTAGTGCTAAGACTACCATAGGTCTATGTTAAGGTATGGGAGTTACGGTCACCTTAGTGCTAAGACTACCATAGGTCTATGTTAAGGTATGGGAGTTACGGTCACCTTAGTGCTAAGACTACCATAGGTCTATGTTAAGGTATGGGAGTTACGGTCACCTTAGTGCTAAGACTACCATAGGTCTATGTTAAGGTATGGGAGTTACGGTCACCTTAGCGCTAAGACTACCTTAGGTCTATGTTAAGGTATGGGAGTTACGGTCACCTTAGCGCTAAGACTACCTTAGGTCTATGTTAAGGTATGGGAGTTATGGTCACCTTAGTGCTAAGACTACCATAGGTCTATGTTAAGGTATGGGAGTTACGGTCACCTTAGTGCTAAGACTACCTTAGGTCTATGTTAAGGTATGGGAGTTACGGTCACCTTAGTGCTAAGACTACCATAGGTCTATGTTAAGGTATTGGAGTTACGGTCACCTTAGTGCTAAGACTACCATAGGTCTATGTTAAGGTATGGGAGTAACGGTCACCTTAGTGCTAAGACTACCATAGGTCTATGTTAAGGTATGGGAGTTACGGTCACCTTAGTGCTAAGACTACCATAGGTCTATGTTAAGGTATGGGAGTTACGGTCACCTTAGTGCTAAGACTACCTTAGGTCTATGTTAAGGTATGGGAGTTACGGTCACCTTAGCGCTAAGACTACCTTAGGTCTATGTTAAGGTATGGGAGTTATGGTCACTTTAGTGCTAAGACTACCATAGGTCTATGTTAAGGTATAGGAGTTACGGTCACCTTAGGCTAAGACTACCTTAGGTCTATGTTAAGGTATGGGAGTTACGGTCACCTTAGTGCTAAGACTACCATAGGTCTATGTTAAGGTATGGGAGTTACGGTCACCTTAGCTTAAGACTACCTTTTAGGTCTATGTTAAGGTATGGGAGTTACGGTCACCTTAGTGCTAAGACTACCATAGGTCTATGTTGTTAAGGTATGGGAGTTACGGTCACCTTAGCTTAAGATTACGGTCACCTTAGTGCTAAGACTACCATAGGTCTATGTTAAGGTATGGGAGTTACGGTCACCTTAGCGCTAAGACTACCTTAGGTCTATGTTAAGGTATGGGAGTTACGGTCACCTTAGTGCTAAGACTACCATAGGTCTATGTTAAGGTATGGGAGTTACGGTCACCTTAGCGCTAAGACTACCTTAGGTCTATGTTAAGGTATTGGAGTTACGGTCACCTTAGTGCTAAGATCGCTTTGTACAACGGCACCCAGGTCAACTAACAATCAGATTCCTTTGTGCAACCACAAAGTTTCTGTGTCCTACACTTGGATTCAGACCACCAACCTTCTGATCCAAAGTTGGATGCCTTGTCCACATGACCAAACAGGTTAACCAGGTAAATTGACATGGTAAGGATGCAATCTGTAGGATGACACTTATCGCTAGGAATGTAACGATACATAAGTTTCATGAATCGATACGTATCACGATACCCATGTCACCATACGATACGTATCACGATACCTATTTTTGAGGCATTATTGCGTAAATTTAGTTAAATTTTGAAAATAAATATTTCATATTTTATAATTGTCCATGAAAAGATCAATATTTTTTATTCTCAGAGATTAAAAAGTTCTCATTTCCCATCTTTGTGCATGAAAATTAATCATTTATAACGCCCACAACATAAAAAAACATGATACAATTGCAAAATGTAAACGATACATAAACATATTTAAACCGACACCTTTAAAACTAAATATCAATACAGTTTTGAATGTATCGATAACTGTATCGTCTTAGAAAAAGTATTGATGTATCGATGTATCGTGGCATCCCTACTTATTGCCCTGGGCCTAGATTTTCGAAGCTCTCTTAGCGATAAGATAGTCGTAAGTTAATGTTAATGTATGGCACTTACGACTATCTTAGCGTAAGAGAGCTTCGAAAATCTAGGCCTTGCTACATAGCAATGCATACAACAGTCATGCAGATATCCAGTGTACACAAGGGCTGCAACAAATCCTTTATGAGGCAAATATGATACATATCATGAATTTTGGGTAATGAATACAATAACAGGTCAGGAATAGATGCAGTATTCATGGAATTCAATGAAACAAGAACAAAATTAAGTTTGTGACTAGTTTTGACCCTGTTGACGGTGTGAAATTATCACGACAATGACCAGTGACCACAGTACTGCCAAATTAATACATGACAAAGTTGACTATTATCATGATCACCCTGCCTGGCTTGGATATAATCCAATTTTGCACATCACACTTTGATAAATAAGACCCAAATAAAACACTCCATTGTATATAGTTCCTGAAAAATGATTCTAGTGATAACAAATAATGAATTGAATTCATGAAAGGATACGGATCAATTCACCGAATTCACGAGTACATCTTAACACCCCTGCTGACAATCCTTCAATGTCAGGTATTGTACTCAGGGTTCACACAGAGTATAAAGTAGGGCTCATTTGTCTTCCATGCATTATACACGACCTAATTTCACAGAAATATAAGACATGCCAATACTATACACATACTGACCATTATGTATTCCTAGGGGATGGAGGGCGCCCTAATACCATGACAACACAAGACAAAGGGGACTCAGTACTATTCTTCAGGGAATTCGGTAGTTCCTGTTTCCCCTCATCCATTCATAATATTGAGTCTTTGTATTTGTCACAATCGGAGACTATAGATCGTCCAGATAGAAAAGTCAATGTGCGCTGTGGGATTTACTGGGCACTAAAACATGGTCACTGATTGGCTACACATCATAAATCTATTTCGTTTCAAGTAAATATAGTCCGACAGGCAAGGGTTCTGGGGTCCGGATTTGCAGGGTTCCAATGTTTACCAATTTCATCTTTGATCTTTTACCTCCAATTACATATACTTTTATTCATCATGAAAGGAAGATCCTTGATCAAAAACAATCCCAAAAGTGGGTGTGAGCCAGGAGGGTGTGTGGTGTGAGCCAGGAGGGTGTGTGGTGTGAGCCAGGAGGGTGTGTGGTGTGAGCCAGGAGGGTGTGTGGTGTGAGCCAGGAGGGTGTGTGGTGTGAGCCAGGAGGGTGTGTGGTGTGAGCCAGGAGGGTGTGGTGTGAGCCAGGAGGGGTAGTGTGGTGTGAGCCAGGAGGGTGTGTGTGTGAGCCAGGAGGGTAGTGGGTGTGAGCCAGGAGGGTGTGTGAGTGTGAGCCAGGAGGGTAGTGGGTGTGAGCCAGTAGGGTGTGTGGTGTGAGCCAGGAGGGTAGTGGGTGTGAGCCAGGAGGTGTGTGTGTGAGCCAGGAGTGAGTGATGTGAGCAGGAGGTAGTGGGTGTGAGCCAGGAGGGTAGTGGGTGTGAGCCAGGTGGGTGTGTGTGTGTGAGGAGCCAGGTGGGTGTGTGTGTGAGCCAGAGTGGGTGTGAGCCAGGAGGGTGTGTGGTGTGAGCAGGAGGGTGTGGTGTGAGCCAGGAGGGTGTGGGTGTGAGCCAGGAGGGTAGTGGGTGGGTGTGAGCCAGGAGGAGGGGTAGTGGGTGTGTGAGTGAGCCAGGAGGGTGTGGGTGTGAGCCAGGAGGTGTGTGATGGTGTGAGCCAGGAGGGTAGTGGTGTGTGGTGTCAGGTGGGTGTGGGTGTGAGCCAGGAGGGTAGTGGGTGTGAGCCAGGAGGGTAGTGTGTGGGAGCCAGAGCCAGGAGGGGTGTGGTGTAGGGTGTGCCAGGAGGGTAGTGGGTGTGAGCCAGGAGGGGTAGTGGGTGTGAGCCAGGAGGGTGAGTGGGTGTGGAGAGCCAGGAGTGTAGTGGGTGTGAGCCAAGAGGGTGAGTGGGTGTGAGCCAGGAGGGTGGTGGGGTGAGAGCCAGGAGGGTGGGTGGGTGTGAGCCAGGAGGGTAGTGGGTGTGAGAGCCAGGAGGTGTGAGCCAGGAGGGTGTGGGGTGAGGCCAGGAGGGTAGTGGGTGTGAGCCAGGAGGGTGTGTGGGTGTGAGCCAGGAGGTAGTGGGTGTGAGCCAGGAGGGTGAGTGGGTATGGAGGCAGGAGGGTGTGGTGGTGTGAGCCAGGAGGGTGGTGGGTGTGAGCCAGGAGGGTGTGTGGTGTGAGGCCAGGTGAGGGTGTGGTGTGAGCCAGGAGGGTGTAGTGGGTGTGAGGAAGGCAGGAGGGTGTGTGGTGTGAGCCAGGAGGGTAGTGGGTGTGAGAGCAGGAGGGTGGTGGGTGTGGTGTGTGGTGTGAGCCAGGAGGGTAGTGGGTGTGAGGCAGGGGAGGGTGGTGGGTGTGAGCCAGGAGGGTGTGGGCCAGGAGGGTGGGTGTGAGGCAGGTGGGTGAGTGGGTGTGAGCCAGGAGGAGGGTGAGTGGTGTGAGCCAGGGCAGGCAGGTGGTAGGTGTGAGCCAGAGAGGTGAGTGAAAGGTGTGAGAGCCAGGAGGGTGGTGAGTGTGTGAGGGTGAGGCCAAGGGCCAGGAGTGAGTGGTGTGAGCCAGGAGGGTGAGTGGGTGTGAGCCAGGAGGAGGTGAGTGGGTGTGAGCCAGGAGGGTGTGTGGTGTGAGCCAGGGTGAGGCCAGTGGGTGTGGGGTGTGAGGCAGGAGGGGTGAGTGGGTGTGAGGCCAGGAGGGTGTGGTGGGTGTGAGCCAGGAGGGTGTGTGTGAGGTGTGGAGCCAGGAGGGTAGTGTAGGTGTGAGCCAGGGAGGTAGTGGGTGTGAGCCAGGAGGGTGGTGAGGTGTGAGCCAGGAGGGTGGTGGGTGTGAGCCAGGAGGGTGGTGGGTGTGAGCCCAGGAGGGTGGTGGGTGTGAGCCAGGAGGGTGAGTGGGTGTGAGGCCGGGGGAGGGTGTGGTGGGTGTGAGGCAGGAGGGTAGTGGGTGTGAGCCAGGAGGGTGGTGGGTGTGAGCCGGGGAGGGTGGTGAGGTGTGAGCCAGGGGGGAGGTGGGTGTGTGAGCCAGGAGGGTGGTGGGTGTGAGGCCAGGAGGGTGAGTGGGTGTGAGCCCAGGAGGGTGAGTGGGTGTGAGCCAGGAGGGGCAGGCCGGGTGTGAGGCAGGAGGGTGGGTGAGGTGGGTGTGAGCCGGGAGGGTGTGGGTGTGAGCCAGGGAGGTGAGTGGGTGTGAGGCCAGGAGGGTGAGTGAGTGTGAGGCCAGGGGGGTGGGTGGGTGTGAGGCAGGAGGGTGTGTGAGGTGTGAGCCAGGAGGGTGAGTGGGTGTGAGCCAGGAGGGTGTGTGAGCCAGGGAGGGTGTGTGAGCCAGGAAGGGGTGAGTGGGTGTGAGGCCAGGAGGGTGTGTGGTGGTGGCAGCCGGGAGGTGGGGGAGTGAGCCCAGGAGGGTGTGTGGGTGTGAGCCAGGAGGGTGTGGGTGTGAGCCAGGAGGGTAGGGAGGGTGGGTGTGTGAGCCAGGAGGGGTGTGGGTGTGAGCGCAGGAGGTAGTGGGTGTGAGGCCAGGAGGGTGTGTGGAGGAGCCAGGAGGGTGGTGGGTGTGAGCCAGGAGGGGTGTGGGTGTGAGCCAGGAGGGTGTGGGTGTGGGCCAGGAGGGTGTGGTGTATGCAGGAGGGGAGGATGTGAGGTGGTGGTGGGTCCAGTGGCGGGTAGGGTGAGGGGTGTGAGCCAGGCAGGTGAGTGGGTGTGGTGAGGCAGGCAGGTGAGGGTGGTGGGAGTGAGCCAGGAGGGCTGTGGTGGTGTGCCAGGTGGATGGTGGGGAGTGAGCCAGGAGGTGTGGGTGTGAGGCCAGGAGTGGTGCAGTGGAGCCAGGTGGCGCTGAGCCAGGGTGGGTGAGTGAAACCAGGAGGTGTGTGAGCCGGGAGGGGTGGGGGTATGGGGTGGGGTGAGTGGGTGTGAGGCCAGGTGGGTGGTGGGTGGGTGTGGGAGGGGTAGTGGGTGTGATGCCAGGTGGGTGAGTGGGTGTATGCAGGGAGGGTGTGTGGGTGTGAGCCAAGGTGGGTGAGTGGGTGTGCCGGGAGGGTGGTGTATGCAGGTGGGTGAGTGGGTGTATGCCAGGAGGGTGGTGTGAGTGGGTGTGAGGTGTGAGCTTGGGAGAAGGGTATAGGTGTGTGAGTCAGGAGGGTAGTAGGGTGTGATGCCAGGAGGGTAGTGGGTGTGAGCCAGGTGGGTGAGTGGGTGTGTATGCCAGGAGGGTGTGGGCATGAGGCCAGGTGGGTGTGGTGGATGTGAGCCAGGTGGATGAGTGAGAGGTGTGAGGCCAGGCAGGTAGTGGTGGGTGTGAGCCAGGAGGGTAGTGGGTGTGAGCCAGGAGGGTTGTGGGCATGAGCCAGGAGGGTAGTGGGTGTGAACCAGGAGGGTAGTGGGTGTGAACCAGGAGGGGCGAGGGTGTGAGCCAGGTGGGTAGTGGTCGTGTGCCAGGAGAGTGTAGTGGGTGTATGCCAGGAGGGTAGTGGGTGTATGCCAGGAGGGTAGTGGGTGTATGCCAGGAGAGTAGTAGGTGTGAGCCAGGTGGGTAGTGGGTGTATGCCAGGAGGGGTGTGGGCATGAGCCAGGTGGGTAGTGGGTGTGAGCTAAGTGGGTAGTGGGTGTGAGCCAGGAGGAGGTGTGAACCATTAGGAGTAGTGGGTGTGAGCAGGAGGTGGGTGAGTGGGTGTGAGCCAGGAGGGTGGTGGGTGTGAGAGCAAGGTGGGTAGTGGGTGTGAGCCAGGAGGGTGTGAGTGGGTGTGAGCCCAGGTGGGTGAGTGGGTGTGTGCCAGGAGAGTAGTGGGTGTGAGCCCAGGAGGGTACTGGTGGCGTGAGCCAGGAGGGGTGAGTGTGAGCCAGGAGGGTGAGTGGGTGTGAGCCAGGAGAGGGTGTGTGTGAGACAGGAGGTGTAGGTGGGGGTGTGTGAGCCAGGAGGGGTGTGGGTGTGAGCCAGGAATGGTGTGTGAGTGAGCCAGGAGGAAGTGTGTGTGAGCCAGGGGAGAGGTGTGGGTGTGAGCCAGGAGGGGGTGTGGGTGTGAGCCAGCCAGGAGGGTGTGGGTGTGAGCCAGGAGGGTGTGTGAGCCAGGAGGGTGTGAGCCAGGAATGGTGTGGGTGTGAGCCAGGAGGGGGTGTGGGTGTGAGCCAGGAGAGGGTGTGGGTGTGAGCCAATGGTGGGTAGTGAGTGTATGCCAGGAGGGGTGTGGGTGTGAGCCAGGAGGGTGGTGGAGTGTGAGCCAGGGAAGGGTGTGTGGTGTGAGCCAGGAGGAGGGTGGGCGTGTGGACAGGAGATGGTGTGGGTGTGAGCCAGGAGGGGTGTGGAGTGTGAGCCAGGAATGGTGTGGGTGTGAGCCAGGAGGGTGGTGCAGGGTGTGAGCAGCAGGAATGGTGGGGCCCCGGTGTGAGGTGCAGGAGGTGGGTAGGTGTGAGCCAGGAGGGTGTGGTGAGCAGGGGGGTGAGTGAAGCCCAGGAGGGTGTGGGTGGTGTGAGCCAGGAGGTGAGGGTGTGCGTGTGAGCCAGGAATAGGTGGGGTGTGGGCCAGGCAGGTGTAGTAGGTGTGAGCAGGAGAGGGGTGTGACGGAGTGAGGTGCAGGCCCAGGAGGGTGTGGTGTGAGCCAGGAGGGGTGTGGGTGTGAGCCAGGAGGGGTGTGCGTGTGAGCCAGGAGGGGTGTGGGTGTGAGCCAGGAGGGGTGTGGGTGTGAGCCAGGAGGGTGTGGGTGTGAGCCAGGTGGGTGAGTGGGTGTGATGCCAGGAGGGTGTGGGTGTGAGCCAGGAGAGAGGTGTGGGTGTGTGAGCCAGGAATGGTGTGGGTGTGAGGCCAGGGAAGGGTGTGGGTGTGAGCCAGGAGGGTGTGGGTGTGAGCCAGGAGGGGTAGTGAGTGTATGCCAGGAGGGGGTGTGGGTGTGAGCCAGGAGGGTGTGGGTGTGAGCCAGGAGGGTGTGGGTGTGAGCCAGGAGGGTGTGTGTGAGCCAGGAGGAGGTGTGGGTGTATGCCAGGAGTGTGGGTGTGAGCCAGGAGGGTGTGGGTGTGAGCCAGGAGGAGTGTGTGTATGCCAGGAATGGTGTGAATGTGAGCCAGGAGGGTGGTGTGAGAGCCAGGAGGGGTGTGGGTGTGAGCCAGGAGGGGTGTGGGTGTGAGCCCAGGAGGGTGTGTTACGGTGTGAGCCAGGAGGGGTGTGGGTGTGAGCCAGGAGAGGTGTGGGTGTGAGCCAGGAGAGTTGGTGGGTGTGGGTGAGCCAGGAGGAGTAGTGTGGGTGTGAGCCAGGAGGGGTGTGGGTGTGAGCCAGGAGGGGTGTGGGTGTGAGCCAGGAATGGTGTGGGTGTGAGCAGGAGGGTGTGGGTGTGAGCCAGGAGGGTGTGGAGTGAGCCAGGAGGAGGGTGTGGGTGTGAGCCAGGAGGGTGTGGGTGTGAGCCCAGGAGAGGTGTGGGTGTGAGCCCAGGAGGGGGGTGTGGGTATGAGGTGTGGGCAGGGTGGGTAGTGAGTGTATGCAGGAATGGTGTGGTGGTGTGAGCCAGGAGGGGTGTGGGTGTGAGCCAGGAGAGGTGTGGGTGTGAGCCAGGAATGGTGTGGGCGTGAGCCAGGTGGGTAGTTGGTGTGAGCCAGGAGGGGTGTGGGTGTGAGCCAGGACGGTAGTGGGTGTATGCCAGGAGGACTTATGGTGGAGACCAGGGGAATTTACACAATAGCAGAAGTAAAATATTTCAAGCCATCCTATATATTCTCAACAAAATACACCATTCTTAATGGGGCAGAATGCACAGATGTCTCGCACGAATACATATTTAGTTTCTCAATATACACCATATATTGACTACAATCTGCAATGTTCTACATTACCAAAAATATTTTTTTGTGTTTTCTTGTTTTCAACCAGGTAATTTTCCATCCTTAATCAGACATCACTTGCACATGTAATCTTTGACCTGATTTATTTCACATCTACAGACTTTGAGAAAAAGAGCAAAATTACTTTTTATCAGGGTTAAAGTTTATTTCCAAAAGGTCCAAAAAAAAGAAATTTCTGGAAGTTGAATTGAAAAGAGGTTATTTTCATAACAACTCATTATCTATTATTTCAAACTTTTCAAAGTTTTTGACAGCATTGATCTTCAATATTTTCTGCACAAACGCTGAAGAAAAACTAACGCTACATTATCACCTTAAAGGTCACATGAAACCAAAAAAACAATCATAATTAAAACACAACTATCACTTATTCATGACATATAATATAAATTGTTGATTGTGAAAAAGCAAATAAACAAAATTATAAGCGTACAATTGCGAATCAAAAGTGCAATATTTTGTACTTGGGTTTACTTCCCTCAAAACGAAGCACCCAGGAGACCGAACCCAGTCAGAGCGGGTGGTTGTGCACTCAAGTGTAACGAAGTCTTTCATTGGCTGGTTCATTTGCCGATACGCTTAGGGCTCATTGTGTGTAAACAGAGATGATGACTTGCTGTGTTTTTTACGAGTCGCCTACCTAATCACCGCGCATGCACTATGGGCGCAGTGCAGCACAGCTACTGAAACCACTTTTCAATCAGTGAATCGTTTGAACTGCAATTTGTAGCCCGGGTGGGGGTGGGGGTGTCATCAGCGTTATTTTTCAACTTTATAAGTTGAATTTGCATTTTTGATCATTTGTTACTGTAAGTCCATACCGAAAGGTATCAGAATCTGCAAAGTAGTGTTTTGCGTTGCATGCGACCTTTAAGGAAAAACTCACAACACAAAGTTCACCTTGAACTGAGGTAAAACTTAAAAATATAAAAAAATGGGAAATACAAGTATATTCCCACCACTGATTGCTCCACATGCCAAATTCATGACATTCGGAGAAAACATTACTGACTAGTGGCAAAAAATGGCTTTTCACAGAACTGTATATTTAAAAAAGTTGTCTCTAGAGATTTGTTTTACGTACAAAACACACCAGGGAAGAGGAAAAATATATCTCAACTTTTTATAGGTTTTATATTATGTTTTCAATCGATATTCACTGTCTGTTTCCAGTGCACATGAACCAAAAACATTGCCAGTAAACAATACCAATAATAGCAGACTCTCTACACTTAGCAATAGTGAAAAATTCTTGGTTCTAACATTCCAGCATTGAGTGCTCAAATTCTCCAGGAATGAGCTGTGATACCATAATTCTGTATATCCGACTAGAGACTCATTTTCTTCTATTAATGGACATTCTAGTCTCCATCCAACATTCACTCGAGCTATTGGTTGGTATGGGAGAGAGCTGTAAGCCGAAGCACAGCATCGGTTCATGACACACAATTAGGTCTTACTTCACCCAGGAGAGAGTAAATCAATAATCTCTCACTCCGCTTAGCTACAATATCTCGATAACTCCATTGGTCAGGGGGTTGAAGTCTTCCAGATTAGCCTCCACAATGTTACTACTAGAACCAAGGAAACATGTCAAAGGTGGAGTGTTTGCAGTAATTAGCTTTGTTCCATTTTACTATTGTTTTTGGCACTTCCGGTGTAATTACTTTCATGGACACCATATATGGAAGTCACATGATCTGGCATCGCACCCAACATTTAGTTATGAATTTTACCAGGAAATGTTCTGAAGTGATCCTACTTGAACCTGAGACATTGCTCTGTATCAGGAGATTCATAACTACTACCTAACGCTATCGGACTCACCAGACAAAGGATGTTTCAGTAAAATCTGTTCAAGCCTTGACCCTTTAAATGTGCAAAATCCAAGATTTCAAAAGTTTAGTTTTTCAAAATTGTATATAAGTTCACGTTTTTGATATGGTATAATGATTAAATAGGATAACAGGCTTTAAATTCTCTCTATTATCATATATCTTTGTTCAGTACACTAAAACAAGATTCTTTGGATTAAGTATAATGTAACTGTATAATGAGTCAATAACTTAATGACTGTAAAAGAAACATTGATACAAACTAGTGGTGTAACAATATAGCAGTACAGTGTCGTATCATGACAAGAGGCTCATAATACAAAACATACTAAGATCTAAAATCCTATTTCACAATACATGTGATTCATTAAATTACAATTTATATTGATGCAAAAGCATATGAATAATTACAGAAACTGTCCAGTAGAACCAGTTTATGCAGATTCAGTGCAAGGCACAGGGAGTCTCCACATGACAACCTGTCCAACGTTGGATAATTCAGGAGGAAGCCATACGAGTGAGTGAGTGAGTGAGCGAGCGTGAGAGGAGTGAGTGAGTGAGTGAGTGAGTGAGTGAGTGAGTGAGTGAGTGAGTGAGTGAGTGAGAGTGAGTGAGTGAGTGAGTGAGTGAGTGAGTGAAAAGCTTATACAACACTAGTCAATATTTAATTGACCTCATACAAAATGTATGGCTGTGAAAGGATATCCCGGAGTTCCACAGTGGTGAAGTCAGTGAGCATGGGTCTGTGCTGACAAAGGATTGTCATGAAGCAAACCTGTGCTAAATGGTGCAGAAGCCAATTATAGTCCCAAAATGATACTGATCACTGTATTGGGTGTGAGTGGACAGTTGTTGTTGCCATGAGTACAAACAGCAAGTCCATGAAAAGCACAGTCTATTACAGTTTCTGATGAGTTATAAGTAAAAAAGGGTTTCTGTGAAGCCTTATTGAACACTGTAACACTTCATGCCACAAGGGGCGGTGGGGTAGCCTAGTGGTTAAAGCATTGGCTCGTCACACCGAAGACCCGGGTTCGAATCCCCACATGGGTACAATGTGTGAAGCCCATTTCTGGTGTCCCCGCCGTGATGTTGCTGGAATATTGCTAAAAGAGGCATAAAACCAAACTCAGTCAGTCAGTCATGCCACAAGCTGTCTGCAAATGAAACACAGCAGCTGGTGTAGCGGAGTTACCTCCCTTCTACATGTACATGTTTACCTCGAGAAAGTAGACTTTTGCTTTAGCATAAATTGATTTACTTAAAAATTCGTAAACCAAGGACAGACTAACAGACTTTTGTTCAACAAACAAACATCTCCTCAGTGTTGGGAAAGTATATAAAAATGTCACAATGTTTGTCAGAAATTTTTTAAAAGACTGTGCCAATACTGCCATGCTATAAATATATGCAAATAGGGTCATTGCCTTACCCCACTTCCTCAAATAAACACTGTTTCTATGCATACAGTACATTTTTTCCACTAAACAGAAGAATTTTAGTGAAGTTTTTAAGAGGAACAGAGGACATTGAATCATTAGTCGGAAATTGAAATTATATGGGGCAGGCATTGAATACTGATGCCATACCTAAAAAGCTGGGGTAAATAGTGTCTAAAGAAATATATGCCTGGGCATTATAATCAAAGACGTATGGTATCAGGTTTATTGTTCATCAGAAGAATTGGACTTTTCACTGTGCATTCAGTTCGCTCCATTAAGACAAGGAGAACATTACAAATTTCATATGTATATTATATGTTCCTTGTGCCAAGCTGATGATGAAGGGTATCTTAAGCAGCCTTCACATGGCAAACTAAAGTTTGACAACACATGTTGCTATAATCTTAAAAGTTGTCAAACTCAGCGTTTTCACACCTCAAACACATGTCAAACTATTGTGTGATTGGAGCGCCATATGTCTCTATCGGTGCAGTTGACCAGGCGACCAAAACATCTTGTGACAATTTCATTGACTGCGATTGGTTGTTTCTGAACAACACGAGTGTGACAACACTTGACCCACCAAACTCGAGTTTGACAACACTGAAAGTTTGATGGAAAAGTTAATGAGAATAGAGACCGATCCCATTAATCTCGACAACAGTTTGACAACTCTGAAATTGGTGTTGGTGGCAAGTTGTTGGAATGTTCACACTCTCAAACTCAAGTTTGACAACATGTGTTGCCAAACTTTAGTTGGCCGTGTGATGGCTGCTTCATTTAAACATGAAAAATTTGACGGACTACCTACAATGTGTACAAACGGTCAGTAGTATGTGACAATGGCCTCTAAATAATCCTGTTTAGACCAGACAAACCAGTGATCGATATTATGAGCAACATTTACCTTTTCATGGGTACAATGACATGAATACAGTCTTAACCTCACCATCTTTCTAACTATAAAGTAGGTCTTCCTCACACACAGTCTGTTTTGACCTCTCTATAACCTGTCGAGAATCAATAACTTACAGAGTGATAAAAGATAATAAGTAGGGTATGATAATGTTGTGTTTGTATACATTATTGAAACATACATAAGCCATGGAATACCAAGTATCACTTTCAAATGTCCATTTCAGTCAATTTCCATGACTATCAGGCATGGCAGCTATGTGCTACCTGCAGACATATTGACAAATGTCTGTAATGATTTAAGGCCATGGGTGTCAAGGTTCATTTGAGGCACAGAAATCTGCCATGCACAGATGTATCCCTTAGGTGTACCAGAAATCTATGGATGTCAGTTTAAATCATAGTTTCAGGTTGATAATATATTTAAAACAAAGTGTTAAAACATTTAAATAATACCTCAGAAAAAATACTCCACTCTCTTGAGTGTGTGAGTTAGTTTTACGCCGCTGTTAGCAATATTCCAGCAATATCACGGCAGGGGACACCAGAAATGGGCTTCACACATTGTACCCATGTGGGGATTCGAACCACCCCAAACGACCACCCCCAGAGAGATAGAAAAAGTAATAAAATCATATAATATTATACAAATTCCCATTGACAAGATATGTACTATATATATATATTTTTTTAAACTTACGTATGTGATATTTATGTCATATTTAAATGCTGCCATTTGATCTGGTTGAAGTCTCCTTTGGTCAGCTGTTGTACTCATTGGTTGCAAACGAATGTAAGTTCAGGTCGCGGTTGCCTCCCTTGAAATGATCATCCGGGCCTCTGCCCTCCATGTTGCACGAAGGACAACACAAACCGAAGTAGAGATGTTGTCCTCACTTGCGGTTAGATCGGGTAATTAAGATATCCCAAGTCATATCTTTGCATAAAATCACTGCATAAACTTCTGGTAGATATTTTCAAGACTACATGGATGTTAATTATTCCTATTGACAGTAATTTCAGAAGTATGGAGAAACCGGCATGGACGTTTTGTTAGCATGAAATGCAAAATTATATCAAGATCAACCCGTAATCTATTAGCAACAAACGATTTACCCAAGTCGTTTAGACGCTATAGATTAATATATGCCATATGTTGTTATTATTTAATGTTTGTGGGGAGAATGTCGACCAATGACATCTGAATGACACCATGCCTAATAGCGTGCGTAAGCCTGTCTAAAGTCTTTCCAAAATGTAATCGTGCACGAATTAGCAAGACATATCATTGATTCAATTGAATCACGTCCATATGAAATGAATCTTAATTGTCACATTATTTGCTGAATGTGAATATCTGATAATGGACAGTTTGCTAATTTTGTTACTTGACTGCACCCACAAAATTATCATGTCGTCCACAGGACTGTTATCTAATATGCTCAATGACAGAGGCCACATCTGCAAGTTTATTAGTATGGAATATCAGTTCATAAATGTTCCTGTGTGTCATCATAGTAACAAGGTTGCTGAGGTCATTTAGCATTAGTTCCTCTGTCATTTAAAAGCACAATTCACTCTTTCTGCTGCAGCACATTATTTTATGCATGGAGCTGTTTCAGTTATCAGATCATTTCTGAATACTGAGGATATTGTCAATTACAGGATGAACAATGTTGAATGTGCCCAATGAGAACATAACCATAATCCAATGTCATGTGACATCTTACTTTACCGATGCTTCCTGATAAGTGTTTGTAATTACTCTTAAAGCATATCACTGTGTAATAGTGGAGGTCAGGGGCACCCCCATCATTACATTTTACAAGTCTGCGTTAAATTTTTGAACAAAACATGAACAATGTTAACAGTAGCATTATGCCATAGTCATGTTAGTTGGTTAGATGACTTAAATATCTGTTTGAATGTTTAGAGTTCATGTCATGAGATTTCACAAAGGTGGTTACTTTACTCATGTGAAAAATCTGTAATCTTCAATTCAGTTGTAGTATTCCTGAGATCTCAACATCACTCAGTGCCTTCAGTTTGGGAGTTATGCAATCACAGTCAACTACCAACATACCTGGATGGATGCTCATGCTGTGTGCTCATTGTCTGGTCCAAACTCGATTATTTACAAACCGCTGCCAACTAGCTGGAATATTGCAGAGTGAGGCATCAAATAACAAACCAATCAACCAACTATGAATACGCAATAACATTGATTATGTATTTCTAATGATTATTTTATTTTATTTTGCAGGTGCTTTCAGCACCATTGTCAGACTTCAATCACCCAGGTAATACTACTGACTCAATGGAGTTCTTGTGTTGTACTTGATGTGTATTTTCAGACATATTTCTCCAACCATGCTAACAACCAGTATTTTGGAAAGAGCAACCTTTGGAGAAAGTCCAGTGTGCTGTTATAACCAGCCTCATTTTGTTTGTCAAATCAAGAACATGATCCATGGTCTGATCCATGGTCTGATCACATTTATATTATATTTTCATCATGCTATGACGAGGCGGTGGGGTAACCTAATAGTTAAGCATGTGCTAGTCATGCTGAAGACCGGGTTTGATTCCCCACATGGGTACAATGTGTAAAGCCTATTTCTGGTGTTCTATTGCTGGAATATTGCTAAACCATACATACTCACTTGCTCATGCTACAACAGTCAAGCAAAGAATAATTGAGAACTGAGAATGATAGTAAATTCCTTTCTTATTATTAGTCTTGACTGTGTATTAATCCTTTGTTTTCAGGACACTGGTAGCAGGTGTTCAGAGCAGACAGCAGAGCAGCGCCACTAAACAGATTGAGAACTGGGACAAAGCTAATGAAATTTTCTATGGGCCAGAGCGAGATAAGGTCAATTTCCCCCATCCAGTCCAGCCAGAAGTCAGTGCCAAGGTCAGGTTAGGCTTCATCCCAGAAGGAGTTTTCCAGTTCTTCTACCCCAAGACTGGTGTTACAGGTAATTGCTATAGTGTGTTTACTGATACTATTGACATGATTGAAGGTGATGTTCTCTTACTTGCAAAATATGAAGGGAGCACCAATCTCAAAGCGTAAACACCAATTGTCAAATCTAACTTGTCCGCAGGTTGTTTTGGCTTGTTTGTATTGTTACTTCTTTTATGGGATAAAAAGAACTCGTCCTGCTAGTCTCAGTCTAATAGACAGTTGTGATGTCTTGAGTGAGTGGAGAAACAATGATGTCACAATGTTATGACTGCATGGTGTTAGTCTTGTTAACCAACACTGTTTAATAGGGTCTTTGTCATTACTATTATAATAATAATGTTATTAAGAGCATGAATTTGGGTAGTACCAGGATACTTTGTGTGAAAACCTTGAGAACCTAACACTGTATACTTTCACCTATGTAAGGTTGACACTCCTTGATCTAACTATAATAGTGTCATAGGTGACGATTTCTCTATAGTACCAGTACTTTCTCATTTGCAGGACCCTACCTTTTCGGCACTGGTTTGATTGCCTACTTACTTTCAAAGGAAGTATGGGTTGTTGACCACAACTTTGCAGAGGTTCTTGGATTCTGGGCAGCATTCTACATCCTTAACAGGAAACTAGGACCAAGACTTGGCAAATACATTGATGAGAGAAATGCGGTGGGTACTGAAATGGCTGCAAAATACAGGCCTTTTTACAAATATTTACATACATGACCATGATAAACAAATGCTTGTTAACAATGACAGATTTTGCCAGTGTGCGTGATTGTGAGACTTGTGCCTATTTGGTCAACCTTCTTAAACGTGTTGTGTTTGAAATATCGCACAAGAAAAAATATTTAAACCGAAGTGAGAAATTTTTCAGTGCAAAATAGTTTAATTTATTTGATCTAAAGTTATGTGTAATTATGTCACAGTGTAGTCTGTGTTAATAGAGAAATAAATTATAGAATAAATTCCATCAAATCTCCGGGTTCACCTATGACCACTAATTTTTGGAATCACAAGGCTCAAAATATTATTTGGAATCAAAGGCATGTTACAATTTTCTTTTAAATATTTCAAACCATTAATGCTTGTACCTTTATGTGAAAGTAGATTAAATAAATCTTGTCCTATGTAGTTATTTAATGTCAAATTCAGGAAATATAACGGTTGAACAATAATAAGACTTTCTAAAATTTTGATTGCCTGACATGATCATTGGATGCTTGTTGTCTTGATAAGTAACTAGTCTGTAACTAGTCAAGTCTTTACCAGACAGTCCAGTGAATGACATGAGCATTGATCCACAAAAATAGGATCGGATAATCTGCGAGTGTGATGAGGTAAAGTAGGGTTGTACTGTGTCATGATGCCTCACTCAAGCAGGATCTCTTCCACTGGATTAAAATGTTCATGGAATATCCACAGGTGGCCGCTGAGGAACGTTTCGTCAAGCCCGTCACAGAAGCAAAGAAGGTGTACGAAGATGTCATCACTGCCAGCGAGAAGACCATCTGGCAGGAAGAGGGACAGAAGTACATCTTCCAGGCTAAAAGGGTATGTTGGTTACACAGCTATGTTTGCACCGGGAAATCAGTGATCCAGGTTATTTTGCAGATTTGAATGTTTCAACACCAGTCAACCAGAAGCTTTTACTGCCATGACACCGAGTTCCCAGAGACTCTAAGGTCATAGATGAAGCCTATGTTTATCGAGGAAAATATGAGCTTGTAAAATGTTATTGTTCTTACATCTCATACACCATTTGAAAGCTCTAATCCTACTGTTGATAAATATGAAATGCTCTTTATTTTTGATCATTTTATTGAAATAATACAACTACAACTTAAATAAATAAATTTATTTTTGATGAAGGCTTTCATTTATAATGTCCAGATAAACCACGAAAGAAGCCAAATCTATGGCGATTTTTTCCCATTTGTAACATGTCATAATATCCCCATGCCTTTTTCATTTATATTTTCATTTTACGCAATCGGAAAATTATTATGAAAAGATTTCTTAAATAATATATATCGTTGCCTATTTCCTGATATCAGTGGCTTTCCACTCGTTAATATGAATCATAAGGCAAGTAGGTTCCTAAAATTATATCTCATTTTGACGTGACTACTGCTTGCCTGGCCAATTAATCGTCCTCCCGTGTCTGGGGACTCATAACGTTGTGGCCAATTATTCGGCCTGTGGTGTTGAATGGGTTAACACCAGCTGTGGTAATTCTGTAAACAGAAATCCTTGAAACTGAAATTGTTGTTTTATATTACTAAATATGGTGAAAATGGACTTGGGGGCGGTGACGTAGCTTAGTGGTTAAACTTAAAGCGTTAGCTTGTCAAGCTGAAGACCCAGGTTCGATTCCCCATGTAGGTACAATGTGTGAAGCCCATTTCTGCTAAAAACAGTGTAAAACTAAATTCGCTCACTCTTGAAACTTGGTGTAGCTGTATACACATTTCTATGATTCCATTCACTGAAGATAATTTGATACCCTACATTCTTCAATAAACGTGTATTGACATTTGTTGTGGAGATATGACTTGGGTCTTCACAAAATCAGGTTGTGCATGTTTGGGTGAAAAGCTATGTCAGTATGTGACACTCAAATCCACCTCATTCCCTTCAGGCTTAATTTCAAACATTGGACATTGACAGCTATAACGGAAAATGCTTCAGGGATTTTTTCTTTTATGATAGTGTACTCAGTCTTCACATCAAAAAGTACAATTGCGCAGATCGATGCTCATGCTGTTGATCACTGGATTGTCTGGTCCAGAATCGATTCTTTACAGACCGCTGCCATATGGCTGGAATATTGCTGAGTGAGGCATAAAACTAAACTCACTCACTCATTCAAAAAGTATCCCCAATAATACTCATGATACTTAATGTTTTTTGTTCTGTATACATAGCACATAGGTAAAAGGACAACACCTCCCACTTTTAGGAATCCATGATCAATCTCATTCTCTTCCCACAGAGGTTACTCCTGTCATATCTTCCTACGTAACCTCTGTTCTAATACGGCCCTTTCATGGTGTGAGCGTTGAAGACTCGTGATTGGAGACAATCAGAGTTAGTTGTGCAATCAGCGACGTTGTTTCAAAAGTGATCAATCGCAAGGCCTCGGTAATTTCCGCATGCTTTCAGAAAAACTAAATTTCTTCCCCTGCGCGATGCGCAAACGTTTCTTCTAAACAGAACTCAGTCATGTTATGGCGGATCAGTGGCGTCTCCATTGCCCTCGTTGACAACGGACAAGCTAGCCATTAAACGTCTTGTGTGTAACATCAACACAATTCCCCGGCAGATGGGGGATATTTGTGGCCCCGCATTTGCTTGTGTTAGTCAAGTTGAATCTAAGTCGATGTAACACGTGTTCTGATTGGATAGAAAGAAGGGAGATAATTCGTGTTGTGATCTTTTGCCGCTAGGGGATTTTACGAGAACCGGGAAATATGGCCGTATTAGAACAGAGGTTCGTAGGAAGATATGACAAGTAACCTCTGTGGGAAGAGAATGGATCAATCTATGCTGACAGAATTATTTCAAAATCTCACTCTGCAAGGCTTTTGACGAGTTTGATTTATTTCTATTTTCAGGAGAATGTTGACCTCCAGCTTGAATCCATTTACAGACAGAGACTGAAGACAGTCTACGATGAGGTCAAGAAGAGGCTGGTAAGTCTTCTCTATCAAGTCAGCATCACAGCTGACATTCCTGGGCATGTAAGGTCCCCAGTACCTCATGCATGATGATCAGGTTGTTACATGTACCATGGTAACCATAGTAACCTGACTGATGCTGTGTCATCTTGTCCTTCACTCACTGCTCATAATGTCAGCCATTGTTTTCCTTGGCCCACATTCACTCACTCATATCAAGCAGGTCATGATATGAAGTAGATGAAATGCAAACGATTGTTTAATCCATCACCGACACCAGTTGGTGGTGTTGAGTTCACTGTGTTGAGCAAAGTCCCTTTTGTTTGTTATAGGACTACCAGCTGGAGCTGCAGTCGACCAAGAGGAGGTTTGAACAAGAGCACATGGTCCGCTGGATTGTAGATAGCGTCACAAAGAGTATCACACCTCAGCAGGTGAGTCCAGTTTTCGCTATCAATTTTAAGCGGTGAGCCGGATTTATGCAGATATAGCAATATTCCAGAAAGAAAATGACGAGTTCTAAGAAATGAGCTTCACACATTGCACCATGTGGGGAATTGAACCTGAGTCTTGGCATGTTAAGCAAACACTTTAACTACCAGGCTACTTCAGCGTCCCTTAAAGACACTTCAAAGGGAGAATGATCTCTTAGTTCTACTCACAACTTTGTTGCCATTTAGGCTGATAACACCTAATTATGAGCATTCACACCTTATCTTTAACCAGTACCGATAACTAATGTAGTGAACTTTGAAACCCCCTTCCACCTCCTCAATGAAGAGAAGCTTGATTCACTGCACTAAAAACTAGGGCTGCGCAATATAACCGGTTTACCGGTTCAGACATGAAAATGATACGTATTGCGATACACTGATCGAAAACTCGTATTTTGACTTTTCGGAAAACTTCGTAACACTGTGAAATCTATAGATATTTCCTTGATTCATTTGTGCCAGATATTATTTGCATATTCATTTTGTCATGATTAAAAGTTTTTATCAAGGCTTAACCAAGCGTAGTGATTTTGTCGTGTTTTTATTGTTTGTTTTTTGTTTGTTTGTTTTTTGCTTATAAATCAAGCATTAACTCGATTATAAGTAGTTTTTTTTTTAAAAGAATACTTCTTGCAATATATTGCAATACATATCGCAAAATATGCTTTATCATCGAATATGAAAATTCTCTGCAATACCCACCCCCACTAAGAACAATGGTTACAAAAACATGTAATGAATATACAGTTGTTTGAACTCAACATAGTCGGACTGACGGGTCATGGTGGTTTGATGCTTCTTCCTTGGTGTAGTGAAGGCCTGGGTTGGAATTTTGTTGGTTTTCATGTCTTATATATTTCGCTACATTTTACTTGAAAGTGGTTAGCTAGTTACTTCTACAATGATTACCCAGTAGTGTCTGTCACAAAGGAAAAGTGTGCTATGTCATTTTTAGCATTTGAGTATATATCACGCAACAGGCTTGTAGTGTTTATGTAAACATGAATAGAATATTGATCTTCAGTAACCCATGCTTGTCAAAAGTGGCGACTAATGGGACCGGGTGTTCAGGCTCGCTGACTTGGTTGACACATGTGATTATATTCCAGTTGCATAGATCGATGCTCATGCTGTTGATCACTAGATTGTCTGGTCCAGACTTGAATGTTTACAGACCATTGCCATATAGTTGGAATAATGCTGAGTCTCAGTCACTGACTATATAGGGGCGGTGGGGTAGCCTAGTGGTTAAAGCGTTGGCTTGTCACGCCAAAGACCCAGGCGATTCCCCACATGAGCACAATGTGTTAAGCCCATTTCTGGTGTCCCCAGCCGTGATATTGCTGGAATATTGCTAAAATCGGAGAAAACTAAAGTCAGTCAGTCAGTCAGTCACTGACTATATGCTCAGGTTCTCTGGTTTACACAATTTTCTTTTTCTTCAATAGGAGAAGGAGAGTATTTCAAAATGCATCGCTGATTTACGGGGACTGGCCAAGGCATAACCATCAGCTTCTGTTTAGTGTGAAGTGAATATGTTGTCAAGTTGACTGAAGCCATGTATAAACAACGTCAATCTTGCTCTGACTAGTTGTAAATTATAAAACACTACACTAGGAATTGTTACCTTACAAACCATGAAAAAAATAAAACCTATTCATGTCTTACTTGTTGTGTTTTATTGCTTTAACTTGACAAGAAATAAGATAGTTTATGTGTTACTATATGTTGGCAACGGGGACTGTGTCAGTCAGATTTTCTTTGACCCTCACTTGATACAATACAAAGTAGCATGAAGAGCCTGACCATTGTTACTTGCGTGTAAGTCTGGTTGTGAAAAGAGAGATCATAGTGCTGAGGACTTTCATAGCAAGAACACTCGGATTATATTTCAGTACATGACATTGTATATTCATTATTTCCCGTCCATAATAAGAAATAAAACATCACATTTTCAACTTCAACTATGACATGAACCATTTAATGCCTACAGTATCTGTTGCTCATGCTTGGGGTCATTGGTTTCTTTCAGACTCATTTTGCGGTAACTTTTACCATTGCATAAAAGTTTCCAGTAAGTGTCATAAGTATCAGCAACATGTTCTACTGTTGATCCCAGTATCAACACACTCTGACCTATTGTTGCATGTCGGCATATGTTTGACCCTTCAGTAATGACACGTGTATTTCACAGTATAGATGTATCTAAGTATAGGGTAAACTTTATTACTAAATTGACTTTGCTAGAACTTTAGGAGCCGAAAATGTTGATTTGAATTTTTATATTAAGTTGTCCATACACTGTAAATACAAGGGGTGTCTTTGTTCCTGGAAACTACCTCGAATAAATCCATGACAGCTGTGTATGTACTGTACTTTGCAGGGTGGGTTTTGACATCTCTTTTTGTTTAAAATAACATTTTTAAAAATATAAGTAATGTGTGTAACAGTGCTTCAGCCAGGCATGCGCCATTGACACTAAAAAATATGCAGTCGCACTTTTTTTACATTGCTTGAGCGTACCCATTGGCACAACATTTAATATAATCCACAGGTCTTCTATACCATGGTTACCGTGAATGGCAAAAGTCTCAACTGCATGGGCACACCTGTTAGTAGTTAAGGTGGCAATTGGTAACACTCAAACAAATCCTGGCTGAAGCAGTGTGGTGTGGTGTTGATAGTACAGACAGAATGAAAACTTTCTTAGACATCGTGTATTTTCATATTCTGTATGAATACTGATATAACAAACTCATGGTTCTAACAGGTAGCCATGAAGTACTCTGTTCCTGACTTGCATGTAAACATTGTATGACAAAACAGCATTACAATGCCTTTTTTAATAAATTGTTCCATTTTGCAAGAATTGTTTAATCAGGATTTGGGGTTTGGGAAGACATCTGTATCTGGTAAATAAAGGTCGATATTCTCACTACTAGTCAACCTTCAAGAAAAAATACATAAAAAGCATCAAATGTAAGTTCTCAGGATTCAATCATTTCAGCAAACAAAGCATCCAGACAGGTATGACAGTTAAACAATTACAGGTTGGTTATATCAGTTCCAGAAAGACATCTTGATCATAGCTCATCATGGCTTATGAATATTGAAGAAATACGGATATAACAAACCAGTGATAAATACTGCTTATGAGGTCACAAACCAAGGGAGATAACTGGTAGATACACATGTACTCTCTGGGCACATTGGTTGATTATTGTCTTTGGCAGTTTATCATGACCTTGACCCCCACACCAGACTTGGCAGTGTTGAAGGCATCCAGGGTCTCTTCCAGCTGAAACCGATGTGTGACCAGGGGCTTCACGTTGATCTTGCCAGAGGATATCATGGCTATGGCGGCTGGCCAACTGTAACACATGAAATAGTCATAAGAACTTAATCTATCAGTATTGACATCTGGACATCTGTGTTTATGACTGATCAGTGTACTGGTGACGTGATTACTACTTGGAAATCATATACCTAAAACCATATCACTGATGGGAATGTTTACTTGTGCCATTTGTCACTGGTTGAGACAGATGAAGATGAATTGTCAAGGGGTGTCACAAAAATTGCCATGCAGAGTTATGCCCCTTTTTTCTTCAAAGGTGCAAACATTATTTTGTTCACCTTTAGCTGTACAGTCTGACTGTCACAGTGGCGGTCACTATGCACAGAAGGCTGACTAAACAACTTGGGAGATCCCAGTGTTGCTAAATGGCAGTATTGCAGATACTAACGTGTTGACGTATCTGAAGGATCCCTTGATGGCGATCTCCCTTGCCACAGTGTTGACGATGGGGATCTGGACGTGGCTGGGGCCGTGACCGACCACCACGAAGGTGCCGCCTGTCTTGGTGGCCTACAACACAAAAACATACCTGTTTAGCCATACTGTCTGGGAGATGAAGTGCCCTTTGAGATCTACATCAGAAGATGGATGATGGATAGTTTTCGATTATCCAGTGTGTCACAGTTCCTATAGGTTAAGCCATCACGCAATGGATAATCGAGGCTCAAAATGTGTTGAGGCTTGTAAACTCATCTTGCGTAGTTGAAGGAATCATCCATTATGTATTCAAGAATACAATGTATATTCTTCCGAAAAGCAAATAAGATGTACGGTCCAGGTTAACGAACGTCGCCACGTGTCCAATACACTGTCAATGGCTCGCTTATTCGGGCAAGATGACATGCAGTGAACTAAGTCACAGAGCTGGATCAACCGATACCCATTTTGTTCGAGTCTAAGTGTTAGCACGAGGCACCGATGACCCATTATGACAAACTGGCAACATGTGTCGAAGGAGCTCCTAATATATTGGGCACGCCGTATCTAATCCTGGACGGGTGCTTTGATATAGTAGAAATGAACGATATTTCTTATGATTGTGGAAAGGATCTACTCCCATTTGTGCATTCAACCATTAATTAATGTGTCTCACAAATGGGAGTTCTCACAAATGGGAGGACATTGTGGAAAGAGTTTAGTAGCTCATTATATAGTCCCGGGACCATTTAATGACCTCGTATGTCAGCGTCACGCCTTTGCTCGTTGGTCATACAATTTGAAATTACATGTCTAGAGTCACGCTGCGCCTTATCTTACAAAAGGTGGCGCTCCGTGAAATCCTGTTCAAATTGGCATTAAAACCGATGTCACTCAATCAATCACTCACTCACTATATGTTCGGCCATAATTACCACAACACCAAGCTCCACACAAAACTGAGCTCCGCTGGCCTCAATAGAGAAATCGGGCGCGCCTCCCAATGCTTCGCGAACTTTGGCTGCGACGTCTTCCACGTCCTTGGTGTCGACGAGAACAGTAGATGTCGCACCGACCTGTCGGGCGAACTCCAAGCGCTTGGCGTCAATGTCTGAAGTGTGCACAGGACATGAATTGCTGGTGAGCCACAAATACTGATGTTATGCGTATACACTTTCACATCCATGTTGCCCCCAAAATGGATCATCTCAAATTTGAATTAATTGTTATTCTTCAATAAATTCAGTGATAATACCAAATAGAAAGAAGAGCAGATACTGCTGCAGATCACGCACCTGTCATACACACCCCGGCAGCACCCATAGCCTTGGCGCACAACATGGCGCACAGACCAATAGGTCCTGAAACAAAATGTTACAAATACATATTTCTTTCAACATTAATGTACTATAGCATTCATTCTGCGATGATAAATAGACCCATAGATCCATTCGCCACATTTGATCACGATTCCAGTCCAATAAAAAAAACTAGAAGTCCAATCGAATTACACCCATAAGCGAAAGACACTTTGTGCTGAGTTAAAGAAAGATTGGGGTATAGCTGCAATGTCGTGATTTCTGAAACGAAGCTGTGGATTGAGGTTCTGTATAATGACAGAAAGGAGATAAAATGTACTGGGTAATCGAGAATGTAAATGCCAGCGAAGCCTCACGAATCTAAAGATACTCTGCACATAGATCTAATAAACGATTCAGTAAATCCGTTTGTTGCACGCACCTGCCCCACAGACCATCACCCGTCCACCCAGCTTCACGCCGGCTCTTCTACACGCGTGCAGTCCTACAGACAGGGGCTCAATCATAGATCCTTCCTCGAAGCTCACGTTGTCCGGCAGTCTGGATTACAAGTGAAACCATGAATAACCAGAAAATGTCGATTGAATAATAATAATATAATCATCCATTCGAAGACACATACACATTTAATTGTTACAGAGACGTTGAAAATATAAAGGTTGAGTCTCCTATCAATTGCGGTTGAAATTTCGAAAGACTAAAAAATACGGATTTTATCAGGATTTTCACTGTTAGAGCGAATGAAGGAGGAATACGGTAACTGTATAGCATGCATATCACCAGTACGGTCCCAGTCAGGCAACCGTAGTCTATGTGCAGGTGTTTCTGCTGTACTGACTTGAAGACGAAGTCGGCGGCGTGAGTGTGGTATCTAGCGAGGGCGCCACTGTCTGGCGGGGTGGCCAGGAAGAAGACGTCTGGACAGAGGTTGTAGCGGCCATCTTTGCACAGGTCACACTGACGACACGGGACGCCGGGCTCGATGGCAACGCGGTCTCCTGCAAACAGATACATCGGACATGACGGACGTGTTGTGTATACAAACATACATACATATGTATAAACACATGCAAATGACTGAGTAAATAGTGTTTTACGCCACAGTCAGCATCACTCAAACTCTACGACGGTTCTCCTGGTACCATCAGAATCAGCAAAAGATACCGTATAACCATCCGATCCTCAGTCTGCTGTTCAGTCTCATAATTTCAGTTAACTGAACCGATACCTTCTAATATTTTTTGTAATAAGAAGAATTGGAGGGGGGGGATAACCTAGTGGTTAAGGCTTTCGCACCTTATGCCGAAGGTGTGAAGCCCATTTCTGGTGTCCCCGCCGTGATATTGTTGGAATATTGGTAAAAGTGGCGTAAAATCCAACTCACACATTCATTCCTATGTAGGATTCAGCAGATATTGCAGGACAGATCGAGGTACCAAATCTTAGATCTGATGTGAATGTAATTGTCTATCTTTACGTCAAGCTTCCTAGGTCACTGGGGACCTATTGTGCCTCTGAAGCGAAGCTGTCTGGCTCTGCAGAATAGCTTCTTTGATTGGCATTTTAGAAGTTGCATGGGAAGTACAATATAGACAAATTTTATGGATAACGTCTTTTATTTCGTGAGTGCGACGTTTGGAGACATATTCTTGTACCTTGTCAAGCATATCTTTGTACCACTCATAAAAAATAAGAAGTTGTTACCCATAAAGTTCGTTTATCTGTAAAATAGGCAGATGTGAAACTATGGATGGATGTAAGGCAATTTTCTTTCATTTGTTGTCAGAATAAGACCCGAAACGTTATCAAACACGTCAAGAAAGATTCGTGCCATCATAAGATTGGTCGGTACAGATTTACCTGTGGTTCCATGAATGATGTTTCGTGAGTGATTGTTCTCACACTATATATGAATGGTTGAGAGTACCCCCTTACCCTCCTTGAGATGGGTGACTCCTTCCCCCACCTTGCTGACTACACCCGCACACTCGTGGCCGAGAAGCATGGGGGCCTTGACCACGAAGTGACCGATAGCCCCACTGTGCCAGTAGTGGACATCCGAACCACATATCCCCACTGTCCGCATAGATATCTGGACCTCTGAAAACAAACAGATAAAGTGAAATTATTACGTAACAAATATATTATTAAATACAAGGCTTTGTAGCTCAAATGAAAAAACTGTAAATCCGATATCTTGAAACTGCAAGTATTCGGTCAATGAGTGTCCCTGTTTTAGACCTATGCTTAATATATAGACATAAGGGGATCCGCACCATGTACTGACTTTTATTTCAAGCCCTGTGTGACATATATATGTTACATGTATAGCTGCGAATGCGTGTGTGTGCGTGCGTGCGTATGTTTCTTTGGATGCATTTTAATGAGTGGATGAGCACCCAGAACAGTATGTTCTATTTCGTCGAATACCAGTGCTATTTGTGACGAAAATTGTGGATGTTTATCATGAACGTGAACCCAATACAGAACGCCAGGGGTTAGACCCGCCAAGGTATGTGATCATGTCTAATCTGGGAATGAGCGACCCTGCCTGGATCTGTCTGTCCTGGACAAGCTTCAGCCAGAGTTACCACTTACCCCCTTGTTTAGGTTCTGGGATAGGCCGGTCAACCTGAAACACACCGATAGGAATGTTGTCATTGCCGGAACTCATGTCTTCTCACAGTATGATTAAAATATTTTGATGCATAAACGTAAATAAAGTACACGTAAGATCAACAGAACAGAAATGTAAAAGAAAACGCTAAATAGGACAAAGATTTTGTTTTCTTTGTACTGATTGAGTGAATGAGTCTCAGTAACAGGCTTTAAAGAATATTTCCAGTATGTCACTGTGTGTCATCTTGTAGGTCTTGGGTGTTTACCAGTTTCTTGAAGACCACGAGCAAGGACATAGCGTTGACAAACCTAGAAATATAGTCAGGGCGAATGTGGGAATAAAACCAAAGTCTTCGGATCCGCACAAGGGACTTTAATCTGCACAGCCAATTTCTGCGCTTTAAGCTAGGTTTCAATGTGTTATTGTGTGATGCTAGTGCGTATTACGTGTGAGTGGTGTCCAATTCCATGATTTACGTGTATAAAGGCTATGTGATGCGTTAAATCTTTCTTTCTTTCTTGGGTGTACAATGAAAACCACGTGACATTTGGAAAACCCCTTGGGAATCCCTACTTCCGGCCACCGTAAAGCTGCATGATGTGTATTCGTACACGTTTTGAGCGTAAGTAAAATCAAAGTCTTGTTTACGCAAGTAAACATACGCTCTATGCATCACGCACTACGCGCACATGGAAACCCGGCTTTAGACTACAATCTGGCCATGCCCATGCTCTTACCAGCCTGAGGTCCTGGACCTTGTACAGCACTGCCGATAGGTTGGTGTCGGTCATCGCGGCCTGTAGGCAGGGAGCATCAGATTACCATCAAATATACATATCACCAAGTTCCTGACACTGGGGGTGTTTGGTGTTTACACTGAAGTAAGAGTGGTATCGTAGTTACAGATCAGCGTGTCAGCTTGGTCTGAGAGGCATGTCTTGGACTCGTGAAGATCGGGTTAGAATTGGTCTTCGGTAACCCCTGCTTGTCGTAAGATGCGACAAGGATCGGGTGGTCAGGCTCGCTGACTTGGTTGACAACATGTCATCGTATATCAGTTGTGTAGATCGAAGCTAATGATGTAGATCACTGGATTGTCTGGTGCAGACTCGATTATTTACAGACCGCCTCCATATAACTGGAATATTGCTGAGTGTGGCGTCAAACAACGAACAATGAGTGAGTGAGTTTAGTTTTACAAACAAACACAATTAAGGCTCATACGGAATTCTAACCCAGTGCTCTATTTGCAATTGCTTGTGAAGATAACTGATTTCCCTTTAATATGATGCACCGTCGATTTATTCAAACTGGCTGTATTTTGTGTAACCAGAACAATTCCGCATTTCATAAATAAATAAATACATAAATAAATAAATAAATAAATAAATAGCACTGTTAAGTTTGTCTGTCTTGTCAAATACGATCATGTTGTATATTTCTATTTCATAAACTAGATATTAAATACCATCGACCAGTGAAGGTCTTCAGTAACCCGTGCTTGTCGTAAGAGGCGACTAACGGGATCAGGTGGTCAGGCTCGCTGGCTTGGTTGACACATGTCGCGGATCGATGTTGATGCAGTTGATCACTGGATTGTCTGGTCCAGACTCGATTATTTACAGACCGCCGCCATATAGCTGGAATATTGCTGAGTGCGGCGGAAAACTAAACTCACTCGCTTAAATACCACCGCGGTGACCTTGACATAATTCACAAAGATACGATAGCGAGCTCTCAAAGCGTGACCTCGATATCGGCCATACAGTATGATACACAAACATTCACGCCACATCTGCTTGTTCGATGTTTTTGCCTATACAAATCCCAGTAACAAAATGATCGGAGCTGGTGAGTTACTCTCATCAATATCCCAAGCCTCGTGGAAACAATGCGTTATATATTCCACAACAGCTGCATCACATGAGTTGCGTACACATACGACTGATAAATGATTTTACGACACTTCTTTTCAATGTTGCAACAACTATTTGGTATTCTAATTTTAAATTAGCGTGGCAATTCATCAATGTAAGGATTTAAAGTCAAAGAGGTGTAGGATCATTTCCTATTGTAATACAGTTAGATTATTTACGACATTACCCAGAGTCAACAGTGTCAGTTGGGGGCGAAACCCTCCTGGTTGTCGTCAAGGTCATGTTTTGTGTACGGTCAATATGCCCGGACTAGTTGCCCTAATTACATTGCAGTCGTCTCAGTGCTGCACGGTGATGATCGGACTGATTTACCCCTGATTACATGGTATATAAACGTCGGTACGACTTCAGCCAGATGGGCGAAGAAGATATACTCACCTAGAGTCCGACTGTTTGGGCAGTGGGTGTCTGAAGATAGGATGCAAATGTTATAAGATAATCAGCTAGTACAAACCCACTAACAGTGACACGATAAGGATGACAGACGATATCTTCTACTCTACATTTACACTTGACTATCTCTGGGGAAAAGAAGAAAGTCGGTGAGTGTGATATGTCCGGGAGTCGACAATGACCGGAAATGAAACAAACCTACATCCTTTCAAGAAACACTGCTAGTGAGTGAATGTTGTTTGAAGGCAACAGTCAGCAATTTAACATGGCAATTTATTATGGCAATACCCAACCGTGAGGATCTAGGTTAGAATTGGTCTTCAGCGCCCCAAGCTTGTCATAAGAGGCGGCGAATGGGTTGGGAGGTCAGGCTTGCTGACATGGTTGACACATGTCATCTTATCCCAATTGCGTAGATTGATGCTCATCGATGTCAGTCACTGGATTGTCTGGTCCAGACTGGATGATTTACAGATCACCGTCATATAGCTGGAATATGACTGACAAAGCAGACATACAAACAGATATATATTACAATACCTCAGTGATATGGAAACAGGACCATGGACAAGAAAAACCAGTCCTTGACAGTATGAGCAACGATGCTCACGATCGGGCACGGTGACAGAGTGAGTTTAGGTTTTAGCCGCTTTTAGCAATATTCCAGCAATATCACTGCCGGTGACACTAGAAGCGGGCTTAACACATTGTACCCATGCGGGGAATCGACCCCGGGTCTTCAGCGTGACGAGCGAACGCTCTAACCACTAGGCTACCCCACCGCCCAAACAGAAGGTCAAACCAAATGGAGCGACCTGGGTTTTTTACGCTGTTCGGGGTGTGTCTGCTTGATGTGGAAAGAAGAATATGAAGAAGTTTATTATATTTAGGCCTAAAAGTTAAAGAGTACACAAAATATACAGTAACATGAGAGGTTCTTTCTTAAGATGTGTACATGCTTTAAATAAAGTGACAAATGTAAAGGATCGGTATCATTTCTAAAGGTCTTAAAGGGAGGGAATTACGTTTCTGTAAACGTACGTTTTTGGTATATACTGAATTCTCAAACTATTAAGAGCTGGATATGTAGAGACAAAGGGATTTCATTCTCAATACATAACCTTTACCTTTTTTTCTTCCTCCGATCATCATTAATTCAGACAAACCCAATCTAAACTGACAATAAGGGCACGTAATTAACTCTCCAGACGTTTGTTGTGAGAGGACCCAGTCCGGAGGTATTTGACATGCACATTCGAAACATTAAAAACTTTGAAATCCCGGCCCATACTTCAAAACCATAAAGCAAAATTGCTTGTATTTCAGTATCGTAACGTTTAAAAAGACATTGGGGGGACATTTTAGACAAGTTTAGATTAATATTGTACGTGAATAAAATATCTTTTATCACGTATTCAGATCTATAATTAGGAAATAAAGTTTGCTCTACCCCATTGTGTTTTGTAATAAAGTATAGTTTTGCCCTGAACTATTATAATTAAAGCACGAGGACGGTAGTCCGAGTGCTTTGATGTTATAATAGTTCAGGGCAAAATTCTATACTTTATTACAAAACACATTAGGTAGAGCGAACTTTATCTTTCTAAGATGCTAAATTTAATACTTTCTAAGGACAATTACGATTAATTTAAGGCGAAAAACAAACGACGGTGTCGTTGACCTAAATTAAGAATCCTCGCACAGGGCTAACTGGTGCGCTGTTCTATTGATGTGTCTGCCCCCTACGTTAAGATGAACGTTACCAGAAAAAAAAATGATAACAGTTTGATGACGGTTTACGTTCGGATTAAATATCTTCTCTGAATAATCATAATTACATCTGTCATTAACGTAAACCATATGGGGCAATATGAACGTCGCATTTCTACTACCAACGTAAGTTTAGATCAGTACATCCCGATGAAGCCGAGTAGTCAAGCGACATTCCACGATTGCATTGTGGAATGTAAACATTGCGAACGTTACCGTGTCGCTGAAAACTTGTGAGTCGAATTGAGACATTTTAACCGTCGTAAAACATAAACGCAATGTTTCCACCAGTGATGTTAGCTGCGTGAAGCAACTGCAAACCAAGAAACGGGATGCAACGGAGTAGTTTACTGTAGGAGGCCGTACGAGGCGATGACAACTGACATGCATCGTGACGTCGCTTACATTGTAATGTAAAATGGTTCGATTACGAGGGGCACGTAGAATATAGTGACGGGATGACGTCATTCAATTGTTACGTCATCAAAAAACTATACCTTTATTGTCTGATAATGTATTTTTTTTTCGATTGTTCTAACCGCTAGGCATCTTAGAATGCAGACTTCTTTAAGTTCATTGTGTGAGAAAATACCAAACCAAGATAAGTGTAGGAATTAATAACAGTAATTGAATTTCCATTGACATCTTTTTTCATGCGTCGATGTCGGACCACCAATTCAAACGTTCCAAAATAACCGATAGTTTCTATTCATTACCATATTTTCCCAAAATATTCAGTTGAGTTTGTACTCAAATAACAGAGTTTCATATTAGTATTGCACCGGTACGTGGTTCCGTGTTAGACAAAGTAGACAAGTTAGACGTTGTTCCGGGTAAGAACAGATCCTCAGCAACCCCTGTATTTCGTAAGAGGTGACTAACGGGTCTGGCTGACTTGGTTGATGCATGGCATTGTATCCAACTGGTGTTGATGCTTATGTCAGTCACTGGATTGTTTGGTCCAAACACGATTACCGCTCGTATTTACCGCTCTCATGTAGCTGGAATAGGCTGAGTGCGGCATTAAACAACGAAAAACGGGGATCGTAACTCTGTACAGAAAGTTTCCGCCACTAATACCACCCGGCCTGGTCATATGGCACTGACTGTGGAAGATGGACTTGGTGATTAATGCATTCAACTTGTTTTGAGTGCGTTGAGTCACACATTTTTCAGTCGGTTAGTTCATTTACTCTTCATATTTGTGAGCGGTAAAGAATGTATATGGACCACTTTGTATTTTTTTAGATTCGTTCTTTTTTCACATCCAGCAGTAGAATCGGTAATCTCCAATTCGATGTTTGTTGTAGTATTCTTGGGATGGCAACATCACTCAGTGCCTTCAGGCTGGTTGTTATACAATCACCATACAGTAATATAACCTGCTTTTTACATTCTCCAGTACCCATACAATAAATACCCTCGGTCCCTCGGCCCTACAAGGCTTTGATTCGGCACGGCAACAATCTCCATCTTGACCACTAGTAACTTGGCCTCGAGTTCCACTTGAAACTAATAAAAATGACTCCTCAAAGAGTTTGGAAGAGATCTTCACAAAACATTGTAGCATTCTTGAAATGTTACATTTAATCAAGACTAGTATCAATAAGAGTGAGTGAGTTTAGTTTTATGCTGCACTCAGCAATATTGCAGCTATATGGCGGCGGTCTGTACATAATCGAGTCTGGACCAGACAATCCAGTGATCAACAGCATGAGCATCGATCTGCTTGGGAACCGATGACATGTTGTCAACCAAGTCAGTGAGCCTGACCAAGGGTTAGTCGCCTCTTACACAAGCAACACAAGCATAGGTTACTGAAGATGAATATTCTAACTGGGACTTTCACAGGTGAGTATCAATGTGTCAGCTGGAAAAATGCTTTGTATCCAGATAACAGAAGACATGTCACTATTCCATCCCAGTAATATTTGAGATGGAGTACAAGGAGAGTTGAGTACTGGGTGATATCAAGGCTGTTTCAATCAAGACAGACATTGTACTGGTTTGATGGCTGCTTTCTGCATTGTGTCTTTCAAAGTTTTGATGGCAAAGAGTCAAGGGTATATATAATACACCACTGAACAGGTTAAATAAATTATGTTTAATGAGAACAACAAAGTTATTGTTACATTTCAGAATTTATTCACATTCATCTGAAAATGCAGATACCAAGTTACACTCTGTAAAAGCATTTGTACACAGTAACTGACAGTTAACTTGATGAAAGAGGATAGTTCACTGTGTACAGACATCCACAGTATGGCAGTGAGTCACAGCGCTGAGGCTGATCTTTGATATATCGGGACAAAGCAGAGCTAGTATATTCTCCATACCTATATGACATACACCGATAGATTTTAATCAAACATACTTAGCATAAGTCATATGTCCTTAAAATAAATACAGCCAAGATGACATTCATTCCAATAGACTGCTATTGAAAGGCCAGAAAATGTTATAAGTACCTACAATAAGCATGGGGAATGACAGAAAGAATGTTTTATGTCTGTGCTCTATGGACTATCAAAAATACAAAATGGATACACTGTGTAAAACATAAACATTAATAAAAACATGAATGAGATTTACTAAATTCACTGCTAAAAATGTATTACTGTTATGGCACAGAACAATCAACAAGAAATTGAGCTTTCCTTAAAATGACAGTCTGGTAAATGAACAGAAATGTACATTCACTGATAGATGAATGGTCTGTGTGTATTGTGAGATATGAGATGTTATTAATAAGATGGATGACCTATGTACATGTTTACATATTTACAACACAGTAGGAAAGCTATATACACATGAAAGAGTGGACAGTTTCACAAAATACATGAGTGAGGTGAACAGGTCCATGAGGCATCATTGCTCCACGATATGATACAAAATACCATATTTCCTCTAATAAATGCCTGGGCTTATTGCGCTTACTGGGTGTACCGTAATTAATTGTTAGTGAGCGTTACTTCAAAGTTGGGACCATTCCTTAATAAATCTATTTTTGGATCAAGGGAGTCTACATTTATAATAAAAACAAACCCAGCACTTATTAGAGGCCTCGCGCTTATTAGAGGAAATATGGTAACTAGCATTTTGTTGATACTTAATAATAATGTATGATTTGTATGAGCAAATGCTTTCATTCACATTGCTAAGAAGTATCACTTAATCATGTGTTGGGTTTTATGCCATTTTTAGCAATATTCCATTAATATCAAGGCTGGGAACAGCAGAGAGGGACTTCCCACACTCTACCCATGTGGGGAATTGAACCCTTGTTTTCGACGTGTTGAGCTAACACTTTATCATTAGGCTATCCCATCCCCATCTTGTATAAAGGGACATGTTTTTATGTTTCTCGGTAACATATCAGTGCTCATCCACATCCACTTCATCTGACACATGCAAGTCTTACAACATTAAGTTGAAAGGACATAACACCACTGGAATACTCTTAAAGCTATCACATTATGACATATTCAACCTGGTAGATGAGAGTGTGGTTTAACACTGCTTTTAGCAATATTCCAGCAATATCATGCTGAATGGACATCAGAAATGGACTTTACACATTAGGGGTGAAACAGTATACCGCAGCAATTTGCTTTCGGTTCTGTATACCGTAATGCAATGCAAAAATTTGGTATTTTTGCTCATTCAAAGTAACAAATATTATGGTTATTTTTTCCCCTATGTTATTAAACAATGTAAGGTTTGGCTCTTGTTATCAATTTTCTGCATTATGATCATATCTCATATAGCGAACTGAGACGGACCTAACCGAAGTCCTTGTACCATACCGTTTCACCCCTAGTCCCCATGTAGGGAATCAAACCCAGGTCATGACGATTGAACAGTTAACCGCTAGACTACCCCACTGCCACGATTTTCACATATGAATGAAAACCACAGTGCTCATCAAACCCTGATTCATACATGTAAATATAATGACTGAAATAACATAACTCCCACAAAATCTGTATCATATCATGAAGCTACAACCGAGAGACATACTACAACAATACGGTATTGTTCCAAGACAACACCAGGAAAATCACTGAAGAAGATTGGATGATTCAAGAATTAGGAAAAGAAAGACAGGAAGTGCCAAAGTTAAAAATTGAAGAGACAGTAAATGAGTATAAATGATCCTGTTTCTCAATAAAATAATATTGCGATGCATAATTTAATACATCTTTACAAATGTACAGAATATCAATTGAGTTTAACAACAAATACAATTAATAAGAACAAGTTGTTGTATTGATACAAATATGCACTTGTATGTTCTGGCCTATGGTTTATCTTCCTTGCTTGTTATCTTACATGGACTGACTGACTGAGTTTATTTTTACGCCGCTTTTAGCAATATTCCAGCAATATCACGGCGGGGGACACCAGAAATGGGCTTCACACATTGTGCCCATGTGGGGAATCAAACTCGGGTCTTCGGCGTGACGAGCCAACGCTTTAACCACTAGGCTACCCCACCTCCCCTATCTTACATGGAGCGAAAACCACGAGCACAGCACCCTCACATCTACCAGATGCAAGCTTTAAGGCCAGATGGTGTCCCTCAAACATTAGTGGCCTATATTTGATATTAATTGGTTCACGGTTGTTGGGTGCCCTCACATCAGACTGAGGGAGTCTTTGATATTGATAGTGCCACTCAAACATTATGTTTTTAATTGGTTTATTGTTGTTTTTCTCAAACCTCTGATCGCTGGTTGAAATGAACAGACTAAGAATAAATGGTTGGAATGAGAGGAATAAAAATATAACCTAAACCTCTATGTAACTTTTTGCATTTTGGTGAAATCTGACAGGAATGTTGAATATACTCAGAGAAACAAATAAAGGAACACAGGAAAATTCAAGCGTTCCTTTAATATTTTCCAGTTTTTATTACCGGCTTTGAATAACGCTGTGGGAGTAATCTGAGAATAAATAAAGGAACACTGCCATGAAGTGGTGTTCCCTTATTTGTTTCCCTCAGTATATATTGTGTTCCCTTAAGAAGTATGTTACACATGAGCTATGAAAATGTTTCAGCAAACCATTACAAGCCTGTATGCTTTACTTCTGCCAGTACAAAAAATTATTTGCGATTTTCTTCATAAGTGTCATCAGGTTTGGCGCTATTAAAAACAGTTTTTACACTGGAATTCTTCCCCTCTGATTCCTTTTATTTCTGGGGATCCATGAACCAAGTAACAAAAATATGAGACCTGCCATTGATGGTGAAGGTACAAGCATTGGACTGAGAGATCACAGTCAGACGGAGGGAATAGAGATAAAAGAGATTGAGTCTTGATAACTGAATGATATGATCATGAAACAGGTGCCCCATTAGGTTTGTACAAAGGTGAATCCCAGATGGCTGAACTTGTGCGCTTGTTGAACCTCGGCTTGACTTTCTTGAACAGGACATTGAGATCGGGTGGATCAATAGCGCCAAAGATTCCCTCAGTGTTTGGTGGATGATAGTGTTGGTTTATTAGAGCAGCCTTCAGATTCCGGTCTGTGAAGAAGAAAATCATTATCATCATTCCAAAATAGATGAGCCCATGTTCATGATCTCATTCAAACTGGCAATTCTTCAGCAACAGGTATTAAATTCTTATGATTTCAGCTCAGTGACCAGAAGCTGAAGCATTTTAAAAACAACAAAAATTATTTAGAAAATAACCATAAAATTCTGTCTTTATTAAAGATACCCTTTGACTAAAAAGGAGCTAATCTTGATACAGTTAAACTCTGAAACTCTGTCAATTTTGTCCTTAACCAACAATCTGCGTTGGAGGCTGAAGCCCCCCAAAATTGGTCTAAGCAAAGATCCTACCTTGTGCCCAGAGAGGTAATCTCTTCTTGGGCTGGTCTTCATCATCGGTGGAATCCTCCGAGTTGAGGTCCTCTATGTTGTAGTTCTCTGAACTGCTGTTTTTCTTCTTCTTAGCAGGGGTGATTTCATACCTGTAACAAACACATGTTGTTAGTAAAGTTGCTGGCCACATCACTTGCCACATCAATCTGAAGAAATTGGACATCTACTTGGCATATAGATATGCCAAACCATTGCATGTTTGCTGTGATGCAGTGGCAATCCCATTCTCTTCAAACAGAGCTTACTCAACTCATATCTTCTCAAGAAACCTCTGTTCTAATACGGCCATATTTCCCGGTTCTTGTAAAATCCCCTGATGGCAAAAAATCGCAACATGAATTATCACCCTTTTTTCTATCCAATCAGAACATGTGTTACATCGACTTAGATCCAAAATGGCGGCCACCATGGAGTTAGTTGATCAATATGCAAAGGATAGATTCGGTATTTCATGTTGAACTGAAAATCAGAAACTAGCAATGGAAAGTGGGGCCAAAAATATCCCTCCTCTGCTGATGACTTATGTTGATGTGACACACAAGACATTTATTGGCTAGCTTGTCCACTGTCAACGAGGGCGATGGAGACGCCATTACATGACTGAGTTCTGTCTAGCTGAAACATATGCACATTGCACAGGGGAAGAGGTTCTAGTTTTCCCGAAGCATACAGAAATTACCAAGGCTTAGCGAATGATCACTTTTGAAACAACGTTGCTGACTGCACAACTAAATCTGATTGCAACCAATCACAAATCTTGAACACTTGCACCATGAAAGGGCCGTATTAAAACAGAGGTTACGTGGGAAGATATGATTTGAGTAACCTCTGTAGGAGTGTGGTTTGGGGTTTTTTACGCCGCTTTTAGCAATATTCCAGCAACATCACAGCGGGGGACACCAGAAATGGGCTTCACACATTGTGCCCATGTGGGGATTCGAACCCGGGTCTTCGGCGTGACGAGCCAACGCTTTAACCATTAGGCTACCCCACCGCCCCACCTCTGTAGGAAGAGAATGTGGCAATTCAAGATAGTTTAAAATAACACCCACAAGTCCGGTCTCCTTTCAGCAAAGACTTAAGATGTGAACTCTCTTAAGAACATTACTTTTCTACCATGGTAAAAATGTAATTTTTTGAGTAAAATTGATATTTTATACTTATCCTGACTCATGCTCTTTTGCTTGTCTCCTTCCTCTTGCGAACATAGTGGAACACTTGTATCTCCCTAATTGAAGTTCCCTTCAATGTAAAATCACTAATTAGTACACCACGAGTTACCTCCCTTCCACAAGCGCGGGAACGAGGGGCCACCTCTACCCATGTGCCTCACTCTCTCCTCATATACTGAGCCCAACATTTGAATTTACAGGGAAATCCAAAGTGTTATTTGGGGAGGATGGGAGGGCTGACCTCATGAGTCAGGATAAGTATAAAATATCAATTTTACTCAAAAAATTACATATTTTTCCTTATCCTGACTCATGCTCTTTTGCTTGTAGAATCCAACAGAGCGGAGGTGGGAATATATAATACTTTGGATTTTAATAATTAGTGATTTGAACTGTGATGATTGTAATAACCCTATGAGAACTTCATAAAGGCATTGAACTGATGAATTCCTGCTGCCAGCTTATCAGCTGCCATATAGAGGTTATTACAATGTACTTATTATGATAAGTATATATAATATTAATACAATGCTTAAGACTAATAGACTTAAGCTTGTTAATATGCTAGTATAAACTCCTTAGAGTTTGTTAGCTAAAATACTTTAAGATATAAACATAGCACTAAGCTTAAAATATGATTAATTTTAAGCTAATTATATAATAACAAACCTTGTAGAGTTTGTTAGCTAATACATTTTTACAATATGAGTATAGTATTGTGCTTAAGATATAATTATCTTAAGCTACATATATAATAGTCAAACTTAGTAGAGTTTGTTAGCTAATATATTTTTACAATATGAGTATAATACTGTGCTTAAGATATAATTAACTTAAGCTACATATATAATAGCCAAACTTAGTATAGTTTGTTAGCTAATATATTTTTACAATATGAGTATAGTACTGTGCTTAAGATATAATTAACTTAAGCTACATATATAATAAAAAACTTAGTAAAGTTTGTTAGCTAAAATATTTTTACAATATGAGTATAGTACTGTGCTTAAGATATAATTAACTTAAGCTACATATACAATAGCCAAAAACTCTGTAGAGCTTATTAGCTAATAGATTTATAATGTAACCATAGTACTAAGCTTAAGATATGATTAGACTTAAGCTAAATGTATATAGCAAAAACTCCTTAGAGTTTATTAACTAATATACTTTTATGTTATAAACATAGTACTGAGCTTAAGATATGATTAAACTTAAGCTATATATATATAATAGTAAAACTCCGTGAGAGTTTGATAGCTAATACATTTTATTATGTTGATTTAGACCTAGTATTGAGCTTAAGATATGAAGTAAACCTTAAGCTAAATATATAATAGCAAAAACCTTTTAGAGTTTTAATAGCTAATATACTTATATGGTATCAACATAGTATTGAGCTTAAGATATGAAGAAACCTTAAGCTACATATGTATAAAGCAAAACTCCGTTAGAGTTTGTTAGCTAATACATGATATAATGTAACCATAAAACTTAAAATATGATGAAAACTTAAGCCCAATATATAATAGCAAAAAACTCTTTTAGAGTTTTGATAGCTAATATACCTATATGCTATAAACATAGTACTAAACTTAAGATATGAATAAGCTTAAGTTACATATATAATAGCAAAAACTCCATAGAGTTTGTTAGCTAATACATGTTATAATGTAACCATATTGCTTAAGATATGATGAAACTTAAGCCAAATAGCAAAAGCTCTTTAGAGTTTGTTAGCTAATATAGTTATATGATATAAACATAGTACTGAGCTTAAGATATGAATGAGCTTAAGCTACCTATATAATAGCAAAACTCCGTGAGAGTTTGTTAGCTAATGTATTTTTACAATATGAGTATAGTACTATGCTTAAATATACTTCTTGACTTAAGCTCATAGTATATAATAGCCAAAAAAAAAAACTCTGTAGAGTTTGTTAGCTAATGCATTTATCATGTAACCACTGTGATGATAAAAAGCGAGCTTAAGCAAATTATATATAGCATGAAGCTATTTAGTACTGTTATAAGATAAGTAAAAATCTGTAAGATTGACTTATCTTCTCCGAGAACTGTCAACTGTTGTGCAAGGACCATGGGATCGAATTGGTGGATACCTGAGATGTCCTCGGTGGTGATATCTCTCAGATAATGGTTGGCAACCACCATATCCGGATCTACAGTAATAAACCCTCCATTATTTCAAATAACATTTGTGTAGATGAAATTGTAGAAGTTAGGGCTCTAATATCAAGAGTATTAAAGCTCATGGAGGGTCGGATTAGGTCCATCTGTCTTGTATGCACGTAGTATGACAGTTCTGATCCAAGCGGAGATATAGTGCATTGAGACTACACTCTGCGTAAGTTGATGATAGAGGAAAAAATCTGTTGTATATTTTCTTCCTGTTTGGTTTGGTGGAGATAAATTTACAGTGCTCTTGCTGGCCAGCATGATAGCATCATCGTATCATGGAGTCCAAGTATGTCATCCAGGCATGTTCATAAACCTCACTTGTGAGGTGTTGTAGCACTATATTCATATCCCCAAGTTGGTAATGCGTGAAACTTCCGTTTATTCTCCAAACAGAAACTTAGTAGGTTTACTAACCATCTAGTTGTGTTAGTAGCTTGATGATGAATTTCAGGTGTAGTCTGAAACGCTGTGGATTTCGATCCACTTGTATCACGTCGTCTAGGTAAATCGTTGCGATGTCCTTGGCGATGTATAATGCACAACCGGGAGTTTGTGTCTTCGATGAACTTTATGTAAAATCGCCTGACTGCTGTGCCCTTGTCTAAACTTGACAGGGGAGGTCTCTAACCTGAAGAAAGCAGCCTAATCATGAAGGTTCAGGTTAACTGGGCTGTAAGGAGGCTTGCTTTCGTTCATTGATATAAAGTTGTCACTTGCAACCTATGTCTTGAACTGTGAACTATGCTCGACCTCTGTGTAGAGGCGTTGTTCATCGGGGTCCAATCAGAATAAGGCATTTTGATTCTGTAGAGTACCAGCTGTGATGTCACCGGTGTAGCAGGAAAAGGAACCTTGTATAATATAGTGCAGTCGTTGATATTAGAACAATCATCGGTCTTCATCGTAACTTCGAAGTTACCCGAGTGACCACGTGTTTCGAGGATTAATGGTAAACGCAAAGCTTCTCGCAAAAAATACCTTGCTCTGTAATATTAATGCTGGGTAGGTTATTTTCCTGGCTGTCGTTGAAAGTACTTCAGTTTTGAATATAATTCGACTTCTTTATATATAAAGGTACAATAACTTGTAAGTTGTCAGCTTGTAGACTGTATACATGAATGTATCGGGTCATAATTGTAGAATTAAAGCTGAATTTGTTGTACATATTTCTTCTCAGAAATGTTGACGATTATGAGTTATACTCGCTGTAATAAGGCTGCTGTTCAATTCGATATTGAATTGTCTGCAGATATGCGTAATGGTCACGCATGTAGATAATCGTATCGTCGTCGGGTTGCATATACTAGCAATTTATACGGAATAGTTGATTTCTGTGAAGATCTATGAAACGTCGTTGACAAATTAATACAGCGACGTTCTGTGTTGTAAATAGCCTGTGCAATTGTCTTGGCGTGAAACTTATAGGCGGCATCTGGCATACAGTTGATAGACAACTTATGCGCGATGTCTTGAACGGACTGAGGAGTAGCTATATATGACGAAAGCTGGTATATGGAGACCTTGGAGGAGACTTCCTCGGTGAGCGCCGGAGACTTCCGCGAAGCTCTCGTATCCCTTCTAGATCTACTGGTGAAGTAGACTTGGAGCCACTTAGCCTTCGCGACCTTGGCGAAGGTATCGAAATCAAGTCCGATTAGAATATATATATATATATATATATATATATAAGAGCTTGCTTCACCTAATGGCCTCTGTGTTTAACAGGATGTGGGTCAAGCGTGGCCTTCTCCTCAGCGGCGTCCTTGTAGCTGGTGAGGCTCTAGCTCCTTCAGCGGGCTGCCTGGGACTTGCTGGTTCTGCATAAGTAGGGCCGAGTGGATCATCTTATCATTTTCAGAAGTTAGTATTCACGAGAAATCTGGTGATAAGTGTCTCAATGATCGTTCTAGATCTATTTAGGCCAACGAACATACGTCTCATGGTCATGGATTCAACTGAACCAATTCTACGATTGTAGTTCTTATTGTTGATATCGATGATCAACTTGTAGTTTTCATCGATGTCTTAAGCCTTGAAGAAGGGGTCCATGTTGTGCGTGGAAAACTTCTAGGCGTGAAAGTTCGGCAATTATGGTGTCTGAACTTTTGTGGCTTTATGGGATGCTATGTCTAGATTCTGTGCTACCGCAGCAATGTCCCGATCGGAGGTAGGGTGATAGCATCTGGCGTCGTCTTCCTTCATCAGGTATGTCTGCGTCGTGCACTGCCACTCTAGGAAGGTGATGTAGACTTGTGTGCAGACTTGTGTGGTAACCTGTGAGGCGTCGATGTGGTGATGCACGAGGAGATCGGAGACTATTGACAGCTTCGCCGAAGCTCTTGAGTAGTCCCTTGACTCTGTTAAATGGCGATCTATATTCGGTGTCCTTCCCGAGTGCCTTCGCGAATGCCTTCGCTGAACGCCTTCCTGAAGCCTTCGCCGAAGCTTCCTCTGCGTTCGATGCTGCTGAAACGGCGATTTGAGCTTCGCGAAGGCTTCCGTGAGGTCTGGTGGCTGAGTCTGCATCTAAGGATGAAGCGAGGAATGTGATGATCTATCCCGCCAGCGAAGGCCTTCGAGCTGTACATCTCTGGTCCTTCGTCAAGGTGGTCTGCGACTTCCTTCGCGAAGGCTGCATCGTCTTGGCTGCTACGTTGACTGGAGGTGCCTCTAGAGTGTTGTCTAAGTTGGAGCCTTCGCGAAGGCTCGTACTCTGGGCTGGCTGCTTCTCCAGTCTGTAGTGACCCTCCATCGACCATGATTTGCCGTGAGTGCTTCGTCTGGGATGGTCTGCGGCGAAGTAGTCGGTGCCATCTCTGCGCTGTTAGTGGTGGGGCCCTCAGGTAAGTCGTCTGACATCAGTGTAGAGACATCAGGCTGCATGACGATCTCTGCTGATGTCATTGTAGCTGTCACCGGGTCGCTACTTGTCTCATCGTACGTTGAGGATGATGATCGGGCTGATCATCGTGAGAGGCCAAGTTCAGCGGCTGGAACAATCTCGGTGAGAAAGTCCTAGTAGACTTCGTTGAATTCCCCTCAGAGGTCGGCGCTGCCCTGGGGTGTCGAAGTCTGCGTTGAGTGTTGGTAGCGACGGGACCCTCAGGAAGATCATCGAATGTTGATCTGCGCTGACATCACTGTTGCCGACATCAGTCATTCTTTGATGTACATCAGGAATGATGATCGGCTGATCATCATACAGGCCCAAATCTCATGATGAGAACAATCTCGGCTGAGAAAGTTCTAGTAGACTTCGTTGAATACCCCTCAGTGCGTGAAGGGATGTCTGGGGAAGCAGGGCGGCTTCTTGGGCGGCGGACTACGTCCCACGCCTCTCCACCATTCTAGCGAAACCCAGGCGGGAGGGGGGTCGACCAACAGCAGTAGACTGGCGAGGGTTCAGGTGTATCAGTCATGCTAGACTCTGCATACGTGACCTATCTGCTGCGGCGTCTCAAAGCGCCAAAGTAATTATTTATTAAAGGTAGAATTGGATAAATTAGTATCGCAACTGCAACGTGAATCACATGAAACATGGCGCAGTACAGCTAGGGCATATTAAATGCGGATCAGCAGCAGAATAAAAACGTAATGTGCAACAGTACAGAATTTTTATCAACGTAATCCACTGCAACAGCACGGCCCGTGCATAAACAGTAGAAACACGACTAAATATCAATATATAATTGTTGAAAGATACTAGCTAAACCTCTATAGATCTCTATCGAGGTAACTAACTAAATATAATCAAAGGATATAGTGTGTCGGGAGACACAGAGCGCTCTCACGTCCAGCTCACTGGGCTAAGAAGGAGAGAGTGAGGCACATGGGTAGAGGTGGCGCCCTCGTTCCCGCGCTTGTGGAAGGGAGGTAACTCGTGGTGTACTAATTAGTGATTTTACATTGAAGGGAACTTCAATTAGGGAGATACAAGTGTTCCACTATGTTCGCAAGAGGAAGGAGACAAGCAAAAGAGCATGAGTCAGGATAAGGAAAAATTAAGGATCTACACTGTGAAACTGCAGAGAAACATAAGCTACCACAACAGTAGAGCCAAGACTTACTGTATGAAACACTCTGCAGTGCAAAGACTTCCAATGTGAACACTTACGATGTGTAACTTTCTGCTGATTTATCTAGTGTAACAGTGGAGTTGAGGTTGGGCTTTGGTGGTTGCTGAATGTTTTGCAGCAAAGAAGCCAGGTGCTGGTTGTGTTGTTTGATCATCTGACGCATCTGTTCGTCCTTACGCTGCTCTTGTTCCCGGAACTCCGCCTCCTTCTGAATTCGCTGCTTCTCCTGCAAGGTGCAAACACCACGAAGTTCCAATTACATCTCGTATTTTTCAGCAGTCATGAATCTTGAAAAAACATCTCATATCAATTCATACCAAAGAGCAGTTTAAAGTCTGATACCTGAATTTATTCCCACATGAAAAAATACATGGGATCTTGAACCGAGTGCAATCAAATGGGCAAAACTTTAGTTATTTTGTTCTGAATTTTGAATTGTTCTGAAAATATTTTTTCCGTGGCATTTTAACATTAAAAGTTCAATACAATAAAAGTTAAAGCATCATTAACCAATGACATTAAAGTATTTTACATGAAGGTAAGATAAGAATCAATATGCAAGGTAGACATATTGTGACATTCAGATAGAGCCCACATGATTGTCTAGTCCATGTTATCAGTACACCAATATACCCACCAACTCTCTCAGTTTATCTATTTCTCTCTTCAAGGCTATTTCTCTCTCCTTCTTTTTCTCTATCTCGTGTTTCTCTCTTTCTGCTTTCTCTCGCGCTGCTGCCTTCTCCCTTCAATCAATCAATTCTCATGTTATGCAGGACATGTTACAAATGTTTGTATGATGGTTAATGCCAAACTCCATATTCCAGCTTTTTGTAAGCAGTCTGTGAATAATCAAGGGGAGACTAGACAATCCAGTGATTGATTATATATATATAGAACGTCATACAAGTGCATTTCGATGTTTTGTATTGAACGAGAAGATGTCATGGGAGCAGAGAAAGAACAAGTTATAAGAACGAGTTGTTTCTCTGCTCCCATGACATCTTCGAGTTCAATACTAAACATCCAAATGCACTAGTATGACGTTCTATATTTATTATATACCCTCTTATCTTGCATTAATCTGTTACTTAATAAAACAAATCATAGCGTAGCAATGTAGAAACGGCAGGGCTTCAATACTGAATCACGGGTGCAATACGGAATTTGACCATGTCATCCGTATTGCCATTCTGTATTGCTATCCTAAGTTTACATGGGTATATAATAATAACCAAGACGTCATCAGGGTATGACTGCATACAGTCAAACCAAGTCAACAAGTATGACTATGCGATCCATGTAATTACTGTTTGCAATTGGCCCAGGTTTCTGTGGACCAACTCTAACCCCAAATCATGGTGATATTACTGAACAATTCTATCAACTGCACACTCACAATATAACTGAAATACTGCCAATGTCACTTCAAATTTTAACTCACTATCAATTGCACACAATAGTCAATATTGGAAAAAGTTTAAACAAAGCATAGTAATCTGAGAAGTGTGGGAGGTCTGAGATTAAGAAAATCCACTAATATTTAAAAAGAAAAAGCGACGTGATAATAGTTTTCTTTCAAACACATTTAAGTTCTGCCAAAATGTGGGACAATTGTCTAAAATCGAAATTAAACATTGTCAAACTTATTCAGCAATATTTTAGAACCCAATTCCACGAAGTGATCTTAACAGTGAAGTGACTTAACTCACATATTTAAGAAATACAGTTCGCTCTGCTACCATATATAGTGTAATAAAGCACACTTTCGCCCTGAACTATTATAGTTAAAGCACGAGGATGCTTGCGTCCAAGTTCTTTAACGTTACAATTTAGGTAAACGTTAAAGGTCAACATAAACGTAATGTTTTCACTAGTGATATTAGCTGAGTGAAGCAACTGCAAACCTTGAAAAGGGATGCAACGGAGTAGTTTACTGTAGGAGGCTGTATGAGGCGATGATAACTGATATACATCACGACGTCGGTTACATTGTGACGTAATGCAAAAGTGTTCGATTACAAGGGGGCATACTAGAATGGCGCAGTGACGCGAATACATTGTGACGTAATGCAAAAAGTGCACATTATCGTCTGATAAAGTACTGTCGGCGCCATTGATCTTTCACTGAAGCATCTTAGAATGTAACATAGGCTCATGATCACTGTAGTGCTAACATCACTTTGCAGAACAGAGGCCAGCCACATAACAGCTGACTGTAAGCTTCGACTAAACAATCCTTGGACTAGAAACTCCATGGTTTGACAGTATGATCCAATCAATAAGGGTACAATGGCACCCAATCAACAAGTCACCGAGCCGGACAACACAATCCACTTAATTGTTTCTCACAATCAAGTCCCATCCACATGGTGACTTCATCTTCCCTGAATTGCATTAATTTATGCATGAAGCAGTTTCATTGACTTTAGAATCATTTTGATTTGTAAGACTGAGCTTGGTTTGTGGACATCAGTATTTTACCTCTCCTCCTTGGCTTTTATTCTTTCTCTCTCTCGCTCTTCCTCCATCTGCCTTATCCTTTGTTTCTCCAGCTCCCTCTCCCGCTCCACTTCGGCCATTCTCTCTTCATGCCTTTTCCTCTCATCAGCGATCTTCTTCTGACGCTCCTGTTCCTCATATTCCCTCTTCCTCTGCATTAACTCTTGGTACCTCCTATTTTCTTCCTCCTTTGAACAATATGGATAATGTTATTGGTAGGTTAAGACATTTGGTTTTTATGTTGGTAGTGAATTAAAGAGGAAAGTCTTTTCAAGATTATTTCACTCATAAATAGTTGTAAAACATTTGTGTGTGGTCCTGTTTTCACTTGTCCTAACACACACTGGATTTATAGCACTAGCCTCCTTAGATACCACATTGTAATTCAACATGGACAGCATACTCAGACACAGGAAACCAACTCTGAGCTGACCAGTACTTTACTATCCAAGTACCATGTTTATATATTGTTTGGTAGGACACTGACCAGGGCATGGAACCATCATCCAACCATTCTTGTGTCAGACACTCTATCCACTACATCTCAGATAGTGTTGGGAATAGGTTCAAATCTCACAATTGATGACTGGTTCATTACAACCAATCATTCATTGAAAATAATTGGCTGGCGCCATTTATCAAATTCTCCTGCTTATGTTTGTTAATGAACAAAAAAATATAGAAAAAAATGTTGTTTATGCAAACAAGTGTTCCAAAATTGTTTGTGTTTGATTATGAGAAAACATGATCAATTGCCTGGTCGCTTAGTAACGGCAACCAATCTTCAATTATTTCTATTAATCGGACAACCACTAATCTCAGTCAGAAGCCGTTAAATCAATTTAAACACAAGTTTGGAGTAATTCTCCTATAGGTATAATAGTATTTGACCCGACTGCTTCATTTCAAATACTATATATACTTGTTTTATAGTTTAACCTAGTTTGCAGCCAATAATCTGGCAGTTAAACCTTGTATTCCAGTGAATATTCACACTGTATCGGGCAAAATAAATATAATAGTGCTTTTCAGAATTCTCCTCCCACCATAGAGAAATTTACAAGGATGTTGATTAAAGGGGAAGTGTACATGAAAATTAACCTTTTTGTCTTGCACTTTTTCATCATAAAAAGTGTTTGTCAAGTTGTTTTATAGCCCAAACAGTACAGATATCAGAAGTAACTAATTTATGTTTTGCATTATATCGATTCAAATTTTCCACATTAACCGAGAGTTCTATGTCCACAATAAACACACCATGGCTTATGTCCCTTGGAAATGATGTCAATGGTGCCAGACCGATAAACGAATGACATTGTTAGACCCATTTCACGTGGTGCAGGTATAGGTGTGGTTCTAGTGTTTCGATGCGCAGGCTACTGTTTTAATCCAGCCGTCAGCTGGCTATTTGGTCAGTTCCACACTGTGATCACGTTACAGTTTGAAAAAACGAATACATTGTACAAACAGTGTTACCATGTAACCAAATTGTACAACATTCAACCTGAGTCGGTTGTCTTTCAACAGTATCATGTTTCACAAAAACTAAAACGTTTAATCACTACATCTAGCTTGGCATCAGTGAATGTGTCGGCATTCTATGTTTGTTACTTAATTCCTACATAAATCGTAAATATATGTCCCACCTCTTCCACTCTTCCCACCTATTGATACCATATCCAAATATATCACAAAGAAAAATGCAATTGGCAGTTTTTAATTCTGTTTGAAATTAGGTTTTCTATGACATCATCCGCTCATTGTAAGGCAAATATACTGAAAATTACATGCACCGTAAATCTGGCCAGTTTTGACACATTACGAAATACACACAGTTAATGTCAAAGTTAATTTGCAGCCATACTGCAGAGAGTTTATAAAATCATGTCACACGTACTCTTACACGAATCCCTGAATTCCTCATACAGTTCAAAATAGAATTACAAAAGGTCTTTGTCACCAATACCAAGTGCTTCGGTGAAATCTAACGAAATATATCAGATGCCGCACTGGGGAAGGACCACTTGTTTGAAATGTAAACAAAGTTGAATTTACATTTCACTCTGTGTATCGGTTCGCCTACTTTTGTTGCATACACTTGCTCTTTAGTTTTAGACCATGCATGGGCAAGGTATTGTAGCAAAGCGATAGTTAAATAAAACAGGTGTATTCCAATGATTTCCGAGATTCATCACAACATATTATAGTTTCTGAAAGCGTGACACTATGACTGATGAAAAAGTCATGCACACTGACAATGGAAGTTCTCCTCATTTTTGACTATTTCCCTTGGTCACAATAAAAACAAAAAGAAAATAAGAACCAGCAGATTGTCAGAATGTTTTGGACTACTTACATGTCACATTTATGCATATACGTTGCTTGAAACAAGGAAATTTCCCGTCGATAAATCCGGCGGAATCGTGTCAGTGCACACGCCATTTTGAGAATATCGCTTCCCAATAGTGATGTCATACGTACGTCAACATTTTTACACATATTTGATATTTTCACTGACGTGAGGTTATGAATGAAAATACACACGATCAATCTTTACTGCTGGTTACATTTTCAGTTTTTATGCTTCTTTCGTATTTTCACAATCTTTTCTCACGTGATTAATTTTAGTATTATTATCTTTTGATTTGGGACTAGACAGGAGACCAGTCTAAAATCAAGTGGCAATAATTACGTCATAATCAAAGGGAGGTAACTCTGGCCTGTTTAGCTCGGCAAACAAGGACCGCATGGTGGCATGACATTTCAGCACTTATTTTGAGGGTTATACTTTCATTGAGAAAAATGAGTGTATAATTTCAAACATTGATATTAAATAATTAAATTATGTCATTTTGTTTCACATAGGAATAAACGTGATTTTTCGTGTACACTTGCCCTTTAATTTGATGGATGCAAGTACAAGTGTTCAAGTATTTGATGAAGGGTTAATACCAACTTAGAAGAATGCAACAAAGATACATAATACATAACAGTGAGTGAGTATAGTTTTACTCCGCTTTTAGCAATATTCAAGCAATATCACAGCGGGGAACACCAGAAATGGGCTTCACACATTGTACCCATGTGGGGAATCGAACCCGGGTTTTCAGTATGACGAGCAGACACCTTAACCATTAGGCTACCCCACCGCCCCTTAATAGCAACAGAACAGCAACTTCAGATACAAGAGCTGTGTTTCTTACCAGTTCCTGCTTCTTGCGTAGCTTTTCTTCTTCATCCTGTTTCCGCCTCTCCTCAGCTTCCTGCTGCTTCTTCATCCTTCATTGAAACAAAACATACGTACAGAACACAGATCACAGGATAAACAGTACCATTCGACTTCAATGTCCAAATTGTCCTCTATTACTATTATTATATAAAGAAATCCCCTTTGGTGGCTTGAAGTAACATTGGCAACATTTGCATGGTAAAAATGGTACACTTTTTTAACCTATAAAAAATGGACTTAACTTTTCAAAGAAATAGTGTTCTTTAGCTTTATGCTGTAAGGCATCAGCAGTATTCATTTTAATACAAGAATATGTTAAATTATTTTTCCATTCTTGTTGTGCACTTATTGATTCACAAGAATTCTGTCCGTAAGACCTCAGTTTAGAGGCTATTTCACTTATGTGCATCACAATGTAAAATATATAGAACACTGTGACCCTGTATTGATATGATGTCACATTAGTGACTTAAATGATAATTGAAACATTTACACTGTTTACAGGATGCTTAAGAAGTAAGGGGAATGAAAAATCAATATGAATTGGAGCTCTTCAATTAAATAATATATTGGTCCATTGTCACCTAATTTGGTCCAGACTTCTGGAGGTTCTGGGTCCTGTTTCACAAAACGATCTTTGTGCAATGACTCTCTTTGGTCTACATTAAAGCATAGGAGTTACAATAGTCACAGTGCCACAACAGCTTTGTAAAATGGATTCCAGATTAGAAAGATAGTACTTGATACTTGAACATAGTAAATAAGGGTCTGGACCTAGATTTTCGAAGCTCTCCTACTGTTAAGATGTCCAGTGAGTACCAGTGTCTGTACCAGTGTCAGTGAGTCAAGCTCCAGCCACACACCTGATCTTTGCCTTCAGTTCCTTCTCCTCCTTCAGTTTCTCTTCTTTCAGTTTATCTGACACCTGCATCTTCTCCTCCATCTTCTTGGCCAGCGTGTCCTTGATCTGCCGTTCCTGCTTCTCTCGCTGTTCCCGGTATTCCAGCACCTTCCTCATCCGTTCCTCACGCTTCCTGCAACACGGAATGTCATGCTATACAAACACAGCACTTCCTCCTGTGATCCCCCACTTCCTGCCTATTGGTGAGATAGTTTTTTTTGTTTATTGTTGTTTAATGCCACACTCAGCAAATATTCCAGCTATATGGTGGCTGAGTCTGTAAATAATGGAGTCTGGACAGGCAATCCAGTGATCATCAGCATGACTGACTGACTGAGTTTTAGTTTTACGCCGCTTTTAGCAATATTCCAGCAATATCACGGCGGGGGACACCAGAAATGGGCTTAACACATTGTGCCCATGTGGGGAATCGAACCCGGGTCTTCGGCGTGACGAGCCAACGCTTTAACCACTAGGCTACCCCACCGCCCCTCATCAGCATGAGCAATTGGGATATTATTATAGGATATATATATATATATATATATAGTGCACATATCCACGCAACTAGAACATGCTAAAGGTGCTGGTATTTTCTACCTCGATCATTGGATGTCAATCTCAAAGGCACATCTTATTATCAATCTCAACTCCCTGGGGAGCAAACAACACTTGCAGCCTCTAAGCACACCGAGTTATTGCGGCTTTCCCATCCATATGAGGTACCCATTCACAGCTGGGTGGACTGGGACACATAGTCACAGTATTTTGTCCAAGTTTACTGCACCTTGCTGTACCTGCAACTAGGCTTTTGCACATATTAAAGTGGCCACCATCTGGTCATATACCAACGGCTTCGTGGGTTCTTTTTAAGTGCACAGGGTTGTATACTGTACACTAGGGGTTTGTGACAACACTGAAAGAGTCTGTACACAAAGTTGACTCCAAGGATTTTACACCCGGTCACAGGCGGGCTCGATCCAGACACCTCAAGCTCACTGGATCACTAGCCTGACGCCTTAGCCAGCGCCCAGCAAGCCCCTACATGATATGATAAAGTGTCAACCAAGCCAGTGAGCCTGACCACCCAATCCTGTTAGTCACCTCTTATGAGCATGGGTTACTGAAATGATGTGTACTGAAGTATATAACAGCCCACCTTCTTTGCTCCTCCATCCTAATCTTGAGGTTCTCCTCTCGCTTCTGTATCCTTTCTCGATCCTTCTTCTGCTTCTCCTCAAGCTCCTTCTTCCTCATCTCCTGCAGAGCCTGTCACAAACATAAAGCTGTGTTAGAATCCACATTATAAACACCCAGTGACGTCACTCTATTGTCTCACCAGGTTCTCCTTTTACAGAGTAAACCTCTACAGGCAGTTTCGCAGGGATTCTCCAAGAAATCGCAGGGATTTTCTACAGAATTGCCTGGGTCCTGGTGATTTTCTTCATAATCACAATTGCACGGGGATTTTCTGAGGAATAGCCCTTGACTTTGAATTATTTTACTTGTACATGTTTTGAAGATTGATATAACTTTGTCTTGCTTTTACTGAATACGATCGTGAAATATCACATTATTGATAACTTCCAATATATTGTGCCGATGCCTGGTTTCGAACCTGCAACCTTTCGCTTACTAGTTTAGCAGACTTATCCACTAGGCTACGAAGGATCGTTGTGAAAAATGTGATAGTTTGTCAGTATGAAACATGTGTTCCTCCCAAGACGGGTAGTGTGTGCAGGCACGTACAGGATACGGATATCACGTGCATTGTACGTCCAAGGCAAGTATCGGCTGCCAGTCGCATCTCAGTTGATTTCAACAGTAAATACCAAATAATAAAACTATATCTAAAGTATATCTTCGGTCGTTTCATAAACTGGATCAAAACCTCCTCCTCGCGTAACAAACACTAGATACAGCTCCTTGCATACAGACAAGCTACACAAATATACAGTGACGTTGGAACCGATTAGTACAATGCAAGACAATTGATTCATCTCCATATACAAACATGTATAAAGGCCTGATTCAGTGGGACTGGGAGGTCAGACAAGATTGATTCGAATGAGAACATACCAGAAGTGATCTAGCAAGTAGCAGTGTATAAAATAGTTTTGAAATCTGTCCAAAAAAGTGACCAGTCCTGAACAAACAGTCAAAAACTAAAACCATTAAAAGTTTAATTGCTGGATATATGTCATTTTACGTGATCTAACAAGTTTTTACAAAGGATGGCCTTACTTTGATAGACCGTTCAGGCCAGTGGGATGGACTATATTTTATACACTGCATGTGGGAACTTTACAAGGCAGAAAGTAACCTTACAACCATTACAGAGTTAAACAGGTTAGCATATGTATTCACTGAATGATTAAGAGGAAGGTGAAGACAAACAAGTCACTGCCAGGATGTGCTGATATTTACCTGCTGTGAGGCCTTGTTTGGAGTAATCTGTGTTTTCTTTTCGAAGGAAGTCATGCCAGTCATGAGATTTGATGGAGTGCCAATGGCTACTGATGAGGGTTTACGTAAACTGTTCAGGAAAGACGAAGTATGGGGACGGATAACCTGAAAACAGTGGACAAAGCATGAACACATCATATAGAATCAGGGCACAGAAGTGGTATAAGAAACATTAAAATGAATCTAACAACAGATATGATTTGAATAATTACAGCAAAAATAAGCGCTTTTCCTCTTTCAACTTTCAAATCACAAAAATCTTTTATTAGACTGTGTTTGTGTAATGTTTGTAGTGAATCAATGACAAGATAAATAATATTTTACTTTGTAAATAACCATGAAACTTTAGTTTGTCTTGTGACCAGATTAGGTTAGGTTGTTGTTTAATGAGGCTCTCAGCAATATTCCAGCTTTATGGCGGCGGTCTGTAAATAATCGAGTCTGGACCAGACAATCCAGTGATCAACAACATGAGCATAAATCTACACATTTGGGATACGGTGACATGTGTCAACCAAGTCAGTGAGTCTGACCACCTGATCCCGTTAGTCGCCTCTTACGACAAAAAATGCATTTACAGTGCTAGCTCACGGAGATGCCATGCCACAGTTTAGCAAGGATATCCCTGGTACGACAATGCTGCCTTTAAAACTCACCTTGTCTGGGGGGCATGTGGGTGATGGAGAGCGGTCAGTGATGTCGTCCTCACTACTGGCCATACTGGAGACACATCAAAACAGCGTGTTTAGCATAAAACATACATGCACCATGAACACGTTTATTCATCATGTCTCACTCTTAGTTAGTTATAAAAGCCTTTAAACATTTAAGTCTGGACCACAACAACTAGTAATAAGCAGCTTATAATCAATCAAAACAAAATTTAATGTCATTTGTCTCTGATAGTCTATGAAGGGAAGGAGAATTCTCACAAAGGACAAACTCAAGGGAAGCATCTTACCTGTCCGAATCTGTACCAGCATTTTTGTTCGGCTGTAAAATGGAACATATGTATATATTCAATATTTCATTAATTGTTTAAACATAGACGGGTCATAAACATAAGACAGAAAACCAGAAGCTGAATGAATTCAATTGAGCTCCTCTCTTTATCTAACATATGACTCAGAATTAAGCTCACTTCATCATGTTCAGCTTCAGCATGCTATTGACAAGATGACCAAATAGAGGATGTATCATCAATGCCTACCTGATCAGGTGAAGAGATGGAGTTGGTGCAGGATCTCTTTGGTTTGGGAGCTTCCCGAATTCCTTCTTCCTCAGCCTGACGCTTTCGTGTTTTAGTTCTTTAAATGTAAAATCAGGTACAAAAAAAACATTAGCAAAGGTTTTATAACTCATCCGCGTACATTTGTATTACAAATTTCTACTCAAGATAGAGCTTGATCATGAACATTAGAACTGTTTCTGAAGTCCTAGAAACTCTCAGGAGTCAAGCTGTCACACACGGTTGCCCATACAAGGACTATCTGCGCCCAACGTTGCTTAACTTCAACTGATTTGTGACCTGAGCTCTAAGCACAGGACCAAGCACCACCATATTAACAGTGGTACAGTAATACGTAACACAACAGACATCTGTGCCCCATGAATGGATGATGAATGCACCAACGCATTCATAAGAATAGACAAAATAGCCAATTCAAGTTAAGAGTGTACCTGTCAGACATGCTGGAATGTTGGTAAAGTGGTCTAAAACCTTTTGCACTCACACAAGCACACCCCATTGTAAACATACTACTCATGTAGTAATCTATATGTACTGTACCGTGTTCTAGGAGCTGGAGACTCGGGGGCAACAAATACTTCTTCACAGTCACTACTGTCACTCTTCTGTGCTTTCCGTGTCTTTGTACGGGTAGACCTTTTGGACGGCTTTTCCTCCTCTTCTTCCTCAATTATGTCAGCCTCCACAGGTTTGACCGACAAATTGATATTGATCTCACTGGACTGAGCACTCATGATGCCCGAGTCCTGGTCGTGGTCACCATGGTCCTCCTCCGTCATGTGAACTTCCTCAGTGACGTCCATCACATCCTCCTGTCTCTCCTCAGACTGGGACACCTCGGACTCCACATGCTCCTTGTCGGATGACACAGATCCAGAATATTCACTTTCCGATGCTACAACTGCTGTCTTTGTTTTTCTGGTTTTGGTTCTTGTGCTCTGCCGTACCGGCCTGTCACACTCCGACTCCGACTCACTACAGGCAGGACGCAACTTTTCCTTAGCTTCAGCATTCTTTCGTGTCTTAGTCCGTGTGCTCTGCCTGACAGGAGCATCAGTTTCAGATTCTGACTCCTTACCGGCAGCACTTGTTTCCTGCTCTGAACTTTCTACCTGAGACTTCTTCGTCTTTCTTGCTTTTGTTCTCTTCTTGCCACCATCAATGTCGGAGTCGGAAGTAACATCTGGGTGGTCTTTGTCCTCTTTGTACAGTTTGTCATATGACAGTCGAGGCTCTGTTTCCACAACTCTATCAGTTTCACGACAAGTCTTCTTGACTGGTCGGTTTTCAGTATCAGAGTCTGCAGAGGAAGATGAGGAAGAGGATGGTGGGACTGCTACAGCTTCCACTTCTTTACCTGCATCACTTGAGTCCTAATTAAGAGAAGTCATATGAAATATGTATCGAAGGATGTCAGAATCTTCTGTAGGCATCAACTAAACATATAGGTCAGACTGTCGCAAATATAAAGTCATGCAGCAGAGAATGAAAGACCAAAATCAAACAGTCAAACACATGGCACAATTTATCATCAAATGTTTAAACCCATAAGGTTAATAAGGTCAAATTGGAAATTACAACACCTGCTACCTATCAAGACAACTTGAAATCTAAATCAGAATCCCTGGCAACTATTTTCTTACATTTTCTGTGTTTTTCTTCAGGCGTAATCTTGTTCTAGCACTCTTCTTGGGTTGTTCGTCTGTATCATCAACTGTTTCCATCTGGAACAATAGGGAGCTGTGTTAAACTCTCAATACTGCTTATGTTCATGGACAGAACATAGTAATTTGCATACAGGTAACTCACTGAAAATGATTTGAAAAATGTTGACATACCACTTTCCAGTTTTGACACACTGGTCCAAACATCCAATACTACTAGGATTCAAACGGAGCCTAGCAGCAGCCATGGAAGGGAAAACACAATTATTTTGTCCTAAATGTCCACAACTGGGCATTCCAAAATGCTTCGCTAACAGATCAAAGGCACCAACAGTAATTTATCAGGACATAAAGTACACTTTTTACGATGATAAAGTACACTTTTTGCATTACATCACATTGAATTGACGTCATTCAATTCTGCCCCCTTGTAATCAAACATATCATTGGTAATCGACATCACAATTCACCTAACCTTAAAACTCAGGGCCCAGTTGAACCCCAGTTACTAATTTCAGTGCTCCTTAGAGTAAATATGAGGGTCCTGTAAAGTATTGGAGTGAGTAAGTATGGTTTTAACATTGCTTTTAGCAATATTCCAGCAATATCACAGATGGGGACACATGAAATGGGCTCCACACATTGTACCCATCTGGGGAATCTAACCCGGGTCTTTGGCGTGACAAGTGAACGCTTTAACCACTAGGCTACCCCACAGCCCGGTAAAGTATTGGAATAATGTAATGTATTGTTCTGTAAGATAACATGAACTTTATATTTCTTGTCAAGAATATATGGTATTATATTATTGCACGCTGATTGGGATAAAATAAAAATCTTTCTGTGAACATTCTAGCCAGATGTGTGTACTGGACACACGCGTCGGCATTGTGAAGTCTTGGAGTTGTAAGCTCAGCTGATCATAGCCAACAAACAGACGCCAAAATCCACTGAAAATGATGTTACATTACAGGTTTTGCGATTTGAGGACTCAATTTGTTTCAGTGTTATGAATTTCTGAATCTGATGTTCACATCCCAGTAGAGCTGTGTATCGTGGTCTAAGTGGCGAGACGATATATCCCGATACCAGTTTACTTAGGCGAGCCGATATATCATGAAAGTATTGGCAAGGAACCTGCGAGACGATTATCCTCACGATACAATGGTGGCGATACGATACGTATCCCGATACTTTACAATTTCTAATAGCAGAACATATATGATAGATAAAATGACTTCACAAACAATTGAATGTAATTTATATCAGAATTCAGAATCACTGAAAAACTCTTAAGTATGCTTTCTAAATTTTATCTTCTCTTTGTTCTCTTTCTTAACAAAGCTAAGGCGTCGATTAAATTATGTATGTTAATAAATGGTGTTATTTGTCAAACAACTAAAACATATTTCAATTACTAAAGACAAGTATTCTACAGTTCACAGAGTTTGAAACATGTTCACACTCTTTCACTTATACACCAACTCCTTTGTCCATGTAACAAAGATAACAGACACAAACAAATTCTAAAAGGTTCAATTTGTTTTAAAATTCAGAAGAATTTCAAAGAGACTCCCTTCCTATTCCTAATGCAATACTCCTTACAACTTTAACTAGTATTGAAGTTGTATCGGGATATATCGTCTCTTGTGGCGATACATGGATGTATCGTGGACCCTTGCGATATAAATATCCTGATATATTGCCTAAATGTGTTTTGTATCGATGCACTACTTCATCCCAGCTGAGAGAAATATAAAGGGCTGTGTATTGGAAAATAAATTTAAGAAATACAGTTCGCTCTACCACCATGTATAGTGTAATAAAACACACTTTTGCCCTGAACTATTATAGTTAAAGTACGAGGACGCTTGCTTGAGAGCTCAGATTTTGTCTTCACACTGGATTCAGAGTCACAATGTTCATTGACCAATCAGTTTATCTTGAAAAACATCATTTGCATATCGCTTACCTCCCTTAGCGTGTTTGTGTCTATTTATAGAGTGTAAAAACTAGGCTAGTAGTTCTGCACATGCTCGAGCAATGAATCTTGGGATCTCATTTGCATACCGCTTACCTCCCTTGCTGTGACCTAGACGTCTATTTTTGGAAAAGAGGAAATGAACTTAATATCATGACGAATGAAAGCTGCGATCGTTTTAAAAATAATGTGTACTTATTAGCTCACGTCAATCATTTGAGAATGGAAGTTAATCTAAGATTTAGCCATGTATACTTTGATATTGCCTCTCCACAAAAATAAACATGAGTGTTTCATCAAATGCTTGCGTCCAAGAGGACGCACATGTAAAAAAAATATGAGTCCTGTCAGAATTTGTTGCGTCAGAGACGCGGGACGAAGGGGTAGATTTATCCCTGCATCTGTCACTAACGTAAACCATATGGGGCAATATGAACGTTGCATTTCTGCTACCAACGTAAGTTTAGATCAGTACATCCAGATGAAGCTGAGTAGTCCACGATTGCATTGTGGGAATGTAACATTGCGAACGTTACCGTGTCGCTGAAAACTTGTGAGTCGAATTGACACATTTTAACCATCATAAAACATAAACGTAATGTTTCCACCAGTGATGTTAGCTGCGTGAAGCAACTGAAAACCAAGAAACGGGATGCAACGGAGTAGTTTACTGTAGGAGGCGATGACAACTGACATGTATCGTGACGTCGCTTACATTGTGACGTAATGTAAAATGGTTCGATTACGAGGGGGCACACTAGAATGGCGTAGTGACGGGATAACGTCATTCAATTGTTACGTCATCAAAAAACTATACCTTTATTGTCTGATAATGTATTTTTTTCCCCGATTGTTCTAACCGCTAGGCATCTAAGAATCCGATATATTGGGATTATAATGGAGCTTCAGTGTTTGAGAGTGAGTGACACTGGTTGAACATGCAGAGCCTATTTTCTACAGCAGCCGCACATACACATACATATACACATGCATGCACGTTGGTCCCTGCACTGGCGCTCATATGAGCGGTACGTCATATGAGCGAAATATTCTCAAGCACGATGTTAAACCCAATTTCACCTCACCTCACCTAAAAATAAATGGCATAGCTGTGATAACAGAAATCACGACGTTAGATTTGACTTTGAGGGATTGTACATTCTTATATAAACTTTATTGTATGTAAAGTATGCTATTTTGTCAATTTATTACAATGGAAAACTTCAGTGTGAATGAAAGTCTGAAGAATTGATCTTACACCATAGAGATAATCACAAAACATAGCTTTTTATTACACAGTATATCGGTTTTGAGAAAAATACATTGCAATATGAAAGCCGGATTGAGATATACCGATAATACCGTGCAATCTTAGAATTAGATGCTTGATTGGCATTTTAGAAGATGATATTTGATGGCCCCATCATCAGGTAAACATTGGTTTACCTGATGATGGGGCCAGAACAAGCCCTGAAACGTTGTACTCGAGAGAGTAAAAAGATGTAACCCAGAAAAAATCTCTATGTTAATCTTAGAATTATATCTTAAAAATGCCCTTACCTCCACTTCCTCTGTTTCAGCAGCTCTCTGTAACGACTCTTCCTCCTTGTCCACTGACACAACTTTAGCTCCAACCAAGCTGGGCCTTCCCCTGGCGCTGGACAGTCGAGCCTTCGATGCCAACACTTTCAGTGACTGTCTAGACGACCTCCGGCTCTCTGACCGACTGTCAGTCTCAAGTCTTAGTGCAGTAGTTCTAGCTTTCTGGGTAACAGTATTCGGGGTGGGAGGGGTGCCTGGCGTTCTGCTGCATTTCAGTGGGCTTGATGGCGACCGTGGACTGGCAGGGCTTTGGCTTGTTCGCTTTGCTAACATTTCTTCATATGCACTTGCTTTGTCCTTCACACTGAATTTGCGACTGATCTTGCTTTTGACGGTGCTTGAAGATTGGATCTTCGGTGTGCTTGGAGATGGACTTCGGATGCTTGCTACCTGGCGAGCAACAGGTGTTTTATCAATGTCTGATTCATCAAGTTGCCGTAGGTCTCCAAGCAGTCGTCCTCCATTCCTCTCTTTCATGGCCGCCACCATGCTGTATACAGGGGATTCTGCCATACTGACATCTTTCTTCCTTGACCTTGTGCTCCTGGTTGACCTCTGTGACCCCGTATTGACCTCAGATGGGGCTTTCTTGGCTCTAGTTGCTCTGGTAGATCGGCCTTTACGAGTGGCTTTTGCAGATGTTTCTTCAAAGTCATCCATATCATCTTGATCTCGGGCTTTGCTGAAATATTTTGAAATCTGTTACTGATTCTTTTTACAAATGTTTTGAAATCGTCAGTAGCACTCAAGATCTGAACAAAATTCCATTTTCAAACAAATTCACTTCCAGTAATAATGACATTTCAATTAATCTATTTCATATTTCTGACATCAATGGCTCAGTCTCACCATCACACTAAGAAACTTTTTTCCCAAATATATATGACAAAAATGGTTATGTACATAAACATAAAACACATGATAAACTATGCTATTCATGTTCATAAACATAACAAACATTCTGACAAATATTTTTTACAAAATTGAATATTTATATATTCCTATTTAAGCAACCCAAGCCTTTAAACATTTTGTTAAAGCCATTGATCAATGCTGAAAGTTGAACCTATGCCAACGTACATCGTTCTCCTTGTGGTATACTCCTCTTCCTCATCTTCATCTTCTTCAACAATCTTTTTGCGGGGTTTTCTTCGTCTCTTTGCTGATGGTGTTTTGGGCAAAAGTTCAACTTCAGGTCTGCAGTAAATGAATGGATATATTTTTTTTATTACCTGTATGGGAAGGACACTGGGTAGTATTTTTCCTGTAAGTCCCTAGGGAGGTTACACCTTTTGGTGAATGTTGTTTGGCTGTTTCGGAAAATGAAACAGCCAGTCAACGTGTAGGGATATGGGGATTCGCCACATAGCATGTTTCCTTAGAGAATGCTGTTTTCGTTTTAGCATTTACAGATCAAAATCTGATATGGGTAATAAAAACATTAACCAACTTGTGACAGGAAATGACAGATTGTCTTTCCAAAGTTATATTAATTATGTAATTCTCAAGCCGTGTCATTCCCCGTCACGAGTTAGTTGTCTAAATCACCACTGGTGTGAAAGCTGAGCAAAAAGACAATTGTCATTAAATGTTGTCCATTAGACCTGGTCATGATAATAATGACGTTAGACCACAAAATACAATATCCATTGATTAATGATTAGTTTATCCATGTTCTTACTCATATTACAATACGTGTACTTCTTGCATCACACATGCTAAAGAAAAGGCAAAAAAAATACATAAGCAGTGGCAAGTCCATAAATAAATGACAAGATTTTCATCACTGATAACTGAACACCATCTCTGTACATGTGGAGTGTGGCAACTAAAGATCTTCCTTGGCTTCATGTCACTTTAAACAGTATTTCAGTTATATCCAGGCCTGTCAACTTGATGAGGGCCTAACAGCAAAAGCAATGGTACGGTACTACAGGTATGTCAAAATCACTTAGTGAAAGGGGAGGTTGGGTAGCCTAGTGATTAAAGCGTTCGCTCATCATGCCAAAGATGCAGGTTCGATTCCCCACATGGGTACAATGTTTGAAGCCCATTTTTGGTGTCCCCGCCGTGATATTGCTGGAATATTGCTAAAAGTGACGTAAAACCATACTCACTCACTCACTTGATGAAAGCAATGAGCATGATACGGTACTGACAAACCAATAATTATATTCAGGGTAAATCAGGGAGTAGAATATCTGCCTTGTGTTAAACATGTTTAAGAACCTACAAACAATAAAACCAGCTATATGTTCCATTCTATCCTAAAATTTAATAGTTTTGTTTTGTAGCTTGTTTAAGTTTAATATCATATTCAGCAATATTCTCGCCATATGAAGGTAGCCTGTAAATAATTACTCCTGCACCAGATAATCTAGTGATTGATATTGTAAGCAATGACCCATGTTGCTGGGGTATGACTGACTGAGTTTGGTTTTACGCCGCTTTTAGCAATATTCCAGCAACATCACGGCAGGGGACACCAGAAATTGGCTTCACACATTGAACCCGGGTTTTCGGCGTGACGACTCAACGCTTTAACCACTAGGCTACCCCACCACCCTGCTGGGGTATGAAGACACAGTATCAACCAAGACACAAGCATGACAACCAATCTATTTGGTGAGCTTATGACTAGCAGAAGTTGCTGGAGACCTATTCAAACCGAATTCCCTCAAGTTTTACCATGATATGTTAGCGTAAGCTATCCCTAAGGATCATAGACATCAATAATCATTAACAAGATATTGATACATATCAGAGAAGTAACTTTGAGCATAATTGAAGCAAAATGTATAAAAGAAATTAACATATTTTACATAATAATTGTACAAATTTCCTGTATTAAATAAGTCTTTTCCTATCATGTGCATGATGTGTATCAGGTACATCAATTATCCAAATTAATAAATGTAAACAAGAAAACATACTCATAAATCTCCATATTGTTGATAATCATTACTTATTCTTATCACCAACGATATAATCGATTAACAATCTTTTTGGTCAGCCTTATGGTTGTAATACACTATTAATTGATGCATAGTCCATCAACCATTCACAGCTAACAGCTAATCTACATACTGCACACAGATAATGAACAGACTGTTTTAAAAAACAACAACATATTCCCCCAACAGTGCCTGTGTCACATGTATGCAACAAGAAGATCAATCAAAAGTATGACTATGATCATGAGAAGGTTGACCTGAAAGCAATGTCATGGGAATAATGCATCTGATTTACCATTTCTAAAGCAAGTAAATATAGACTGTACCTTGCAAAAGACTGTTTGCACACTGCTAATATTTCATCTAACCAAGTGAATTGATCTTCAAAAGTTCTTCGAATAGTTTCAGCCATATCCATGGCTACATTCAGCCCCAGTGTGTGGGGTGCATCATGCGGTGGTCTGGCCATCTTGGCGGTTCCAATGGCCTACAACAAACATTATGACATATACTATTCAGACCCATGATACTAGACTCCTGGCATGCTACCCTGCACAGTAAACAGCAGTGAATTAGATGACTGGGCAACCTGCGATTCATATTGTTTGAACTGATGAGTGAACATCTAAGGATATTTGTCATAAGCATATTAGCCCTGAAGGGATCGATTTTTGGCATAGGTATTACAGAAATGTACCATACACACAGTCAAAATACAGAAACATATATATCCTTCACCCAAAACGTCCAATTCCATAATTCTCAACTCAAAACCTAATTGCAAGTGAAATACTCTATATGTATGCTCATTTATTATATAATGCAATCAAATGCATCTCAGTCATACAACAGTATGACACTTCCGATCAAGAAAAGGGTACCATGCAGAAAGGATAAGTCCAAGGGTATGTTTTGTATTCTGAATTTGGTATACACACTTGAGGTACATATGTGTAGTACCTGTGCTGACAACGACTACTTCATTGATAGTACCCCAATGTGAAATGTTTAATGCTGAGCATGTTGGGGTGTGAAATCATCAAAAATCCAAATTAATTTCTAACATGTGCAAGTGACAATGTGTCTACATTATCTCAGAAAGGAAACAACTGTCATGCAAGCTGATAAGGTCACATATAACAGATATTCAATGATGATCTAAGAAGCTTATCAGCAAAATTGCTAAAGTGGATAAACTAATTTTTGCTGAAATCAAATGCAAGATATTTTAATTTAAATGCAAACTGCCCATACACATGATCTCCAGCATTTCCATGATGTGGCTGTCATTGATATCTCCACCAAACACTGTAAGAAACCTAACTAAAGCAGCTGAGGTAAGACTTCTGCCAGTATCCCAACTAAATTTTAACGATGAGGAAAAAGATATACATACATTCAGCATTGTTCAGGAAATATGATTTGAATAGAAGCCATAGAATAAGTCTTAAAATGACATTGTGCATACAGACATTAACTTATCAGGGTTAGGTAAGGATTAGGGTTGGGGACAACTTAGGGGGTAAGGGAGGATACAGGCGGAAGTATTTCTGCAGCTGACAAGATGAACATGAATAATAGATTTAGTAAATCTTTCTGTGATTATATACAGTTTCTCACATCAAATTCACCCTTCTCTGGATCATCATGCTCTGAACACTGGCTTGTATACTTGTAGAACAGGAATATCCTGTCCCACAAGAAATCTGACGAATTTGCTAAAAGTAAAACCCCAAACAGACATCAGGGTTGTAATATGACAATTTGTATCTCGGACAGTATCTCATACAAACGGAGATTCGGGGTAATAGATTTGAGTCCTTCATTATTCAAACATAAACTGTCAAAAATTGTTTATGGGTATCCCTCTGATCTACGAATAATAGTAACAATAAACAGGTAGGGAGTGTAGATCGATATTACCAGTCAGTTTACCACAGTGTTGCAAGATCAAAAATAATGTTTACCTTTTATGTCTTTAGCACCGCGCCTGATTTTTTAGAACAGTAGCATGTTGTGTTTACATCTCACGCCGAGACACAGCAAAAATACACATCCCCGCCACGGCCTTCATAAGATGTTGGGCTATTTTACGTAAACGCAGATTTGATAAAGCGATCAGGAGTGAGGATTACGTGCAGACACGTTCCTTCCGTCGGTTTGCAAAATTCTAATTCGATCAGACTGCGAATATTTGCTAAAAAGATGATAATAAATGGAAAGTAAACTTTCAACTTACCGAAACACACACAGCAACTTCAAATTCGCTGCGCGAAGTTTAGCCAATCAGATTCGTTCATATTGGTCTACGTCATGAAAATAATACAAAGCTGTACTACTGATCATGTTTTCGTATTATTTGCATCGTTGATATAAATGAGAATAATGTTTTGTAGATAATATCAGTAATATCCAGTATAATTTTAAACAACGAGAAGGGTCTTTTTCTCTTCCGGCGAGATTTTATGATTTTGTTTGTTGACGGCCGTGCGTAGAGCCAACATATGCTATTACATGTACAACTAATATTTGTGTACATACCCTCTTGACAACATTCTATTGTCTAATAGAAGATTACTTTAATAATGCAACTTAAATATACTGGGGACGTGTTATAAGTATTTTAGAAATAGCAAAAAGGTTTTAGTGTACAAGCGGAATTGGCAGTTTAAAAATACGACCAATGGCAATGTTTGGTATCATTTATTTTTTGTTGCAACTTGCTGAATTTCAAAATGTACACTTGGAATGTGATCTGAATAATCATTTCTCTTTTATATGTATTTTGTACCAGTTTTCTCATTACTGCAGTTTGTGGGTTCCGAGTAACAGACCTGGGGGGTCAATTTCGTCATCGCTAATTTTAGCACACCGAACTCCCGGGCACAAAGACAGTCACGCATCAGTACTTTGGCGGGGGGCATCACAGCAGTAATATCGAATATTTAGTAAAATGCCATTGGTCGTGTGACATGTGTGCTCAGTATTTCTGAATCACATTCTATTGTTACCTCAAACAAAGAAGGTGTTAATTAGTGAGCTATATTCTTGCGTCAGTGTGACAATGTGACGATAATTATGCTCCCTCAGCATCGGATGCAATGCACGGAACTTCGAATACACCACGTCTTCGAATCCACCACATGTTGTAGCGGTTTGAAGAGAACACTTGCAGAAACAAGACAGAAGCACAACGACTGAAGTATATGAAACCATCAATATCGATGTGGACAGAAACATTTAAACTTCAATTCAATTCAATTCCAGCAAAATATTTGGATAGTGTGGGTCATGGAAGTGTATATGCTACGATGAAATGGGGTTTATTGCATGTAGATGTGAGCGCTTCTGTCTGTCTGTCCTGATCCGGGCGGTGGGGTAGTCTAGTGGTTAAAGCGTTCGGTCGTCACGCTGACGACCCGAGTTCGATTCCCCACATGAGTACAAAATGTGAAGCCCATATCTGGTATCTCCCGCCGTGATATTGCTGGAATATGCCAAAATTTGCACGTCGGTTTATGTAAAGAGTGGTGCCCAGTGCCATGGGCCTCTGTAACCCTTAAATAACCTATTTCGATACATAAGCGTTATCATGGTTCTCCATTGCATGTTGTTTCTCCACATTAATTATTATGTATCATATATACATGTGGAAATTAATTAAGCAAAACATAATTCATAGACCTATAATTCTGTGAATTAAGAAAACAGATAATTTTTCTGAAAGATTTATCAACATTTTGCATCTTGCTGTCTAAGCATTGTTTTTTGTTTGTTTGTTTTTTATGTTGGGGGAGATAATCAATGCAACGAGACACAATGCACATGAAATGTGATACCCCCAACATTGTTGAAATAAAGGTTTTACTGATAACATGTCACACTCTCATTTCAACTTGGATTGTCATGGCACGTCGTAAATTGTCAGAGGCTACAAGTTGGCAAATTATTGGCATGAGAACTGCAGGGATGGCCCTCAGACAAACTGGACATCAAGTTGGGCGCAATCGGTCCTCCATTATTTCAAGACTCTAGAACAAACACTGAGCAACCAATGATATTAAAGATCTTCCAAGACTTTCAGAACCCGTAAAACAACAAAACGAGAAGATAGAGTATTGTTGAGACTTGTTAGGCGCCGTTCAGGGGACTGAAGCACACCGTTAAGGCAGCAGTGGTTACCAGGGAGAGCCATTTCTTGCAGGACCTTCAGGAATCGGCTGAAGGCAGCAGGATACAGGCCAACAAGACCCATCAAGCGTAGAAAAACTATTTCCAGCTCACAAAGCAGCACTACTTGCCTGGTGTAGCCTATGTGTTCGCGGGGACATTGCATCATGCAAAAGGGTTCACTTTTCCTATGAAAGTCTTTTATTATTGCATATGATGGATGGTCGTACACGTGTCTGGAGACAATATCCAGGAGACGGTTCCCTTTGCGGGAGGGTCAATCATGGCATGGGGATGTATTTCCTTGGGTTGCAATATGGACCTCTATACCATTCGTGGTAACCTCAATGGGCCTCGGTACGAACAGGAGATCCTTGATAGGGTTGTTGTCCCACATTTTGAAAACCATCCTCTAGCCACAAGACCCATCTTCATGGATGACAACGCCATGCCTCATAGAGCACGTCCTGTCACCCAGTTCTCGTAACAGAATGCAGTTCTTGCAACAGACCATTCCATGGCCAGCCACGAGTCCAGATCTCAAATCCCATTGAACATCTGCGGGACATTTTAGGCCGTCGTGTTCGACAGAGAGACCAACATGTCCAGACTCCCAATGAATTGACTGCTTCTTTGTATATGAGGGATGGAACAGAATTCTTCAGAATCAAATCAGGAGATTGATCCAAGGAATGAAGAGGCGTGTTGAATCTGTTGTTAATGTACTGGCAGGTTACACAAAATACTGAAAGTGAGTATTTGGACTTCCAAGACATTGTTCTTTAATTCCGCGGACAAGATACGTGCAATATTACTGACAGTTAAGTCTGTGCAAGAAAAGTGAAAATCGTAATGCTTTTTCATGCAATGACGTCATGTTCCAAATGTGTACCTTATTCAACTATACCAGAGTGTGCCATGTTAATCTTGGCTATGTTTCTCCTCAACCCTTTCATTTCAGTACAAAGATCATATGGTATGGAAGTCTTTGACACATTTTGTGCGACAGGTCATTAGTGCTGTTCAGTCTGTGAAAATACGGGGCGTTCGCGAGTATTGGATACGTGGGATCTTTTCTCAGTCGAAGAATCGCTCCCTAGTAACGCATGTTGGTTATTAGGAATGACATAATGGCTCGGGTGGTCAGAGTCGGTGATCACAACTCTTCATTGGTTGACTGGCACTCATTATATACATCAAGGACATTGCTCGTGATATTAATCACTGGACTGTCTCTCATCAAACAACCCACTATACTGTATTATGACGTACGGGAAAAGCGGCGTTGTACAACAAACAATCCACCACTGTAGTATGGCATAGGGGAAAGCGGCGTTGTGCAGCAAACGATCCACCACTGTAGTATGACATAGGGGAAAGCGGCGTTGTGCAGCAAACGATCAACCACTGTAGTATGGCATAGGGGAAAGCGGCGTTGTACAATAAACAACCCACTATACTGTAGTTTGACATACGGGAAAAGCGGCGTTGTACAACGAACAATCCACCACTGTAGTATGACATACGGAAAATGTGGCGTTGTACAACAAACAATCCACCACTGTAGTATGACATACGGGGAAATACGGCGTTGTACAACAAACAATCCACCACCGTAGTATGGCATACGGGAAATGTGGCGTTGTACAATAAACAATCCACAAACAATACAACACTATTATGACATACGGGAAGTGTGGCGTTGTACAACAAACAATCCACCACTGTAGTATGGCATACGGGAAATGTGGCGTTGTACAATGAACAATCCACAAACAATACACCACTGTATTATGACACACGGGAAAAGCGGCGTTGTACAATGAACAATCCACCACTGTAGTATAGCATACAGGAAATGTGGCGTTGTACAATAAACAATCCACAAACAATACACCACTGTATTATGACATACGGGAAAAGCGGCGTTGTACAATGAACAATCCACCACTGTAGTATAGCATACAGGAAATGTGGCGTTGTACAACAAACAATCCACCACTGTAGTATGACATAAGGGAAAAGCGGCGTTGTACAACGAATAATTTGAAACTGAAATATTACTTGCTGGAACTGATAGTATTCAAAATGGGGGCCTTGAAATATATTGTCCCTCATAAAGTGAACGCAAGGCATCCTGACGAGTTTAGTCCAATCAGGCAGAAATATGTCCCTAAACATTTGGGGATTTCGAATGTTTTGTGGGATAAACGTCGATCATTTACAACTTTCGCACGCGCACGTACCCACGCACGCACTCACACTTTCACGACACACAATTACGTGCGCACGCACGCACACTCACTCACACGAACGCACTCGCTCACTCACTCACGCACGCACGCACGCACGCACGCAAACACGCTTCCCGGGATGCACTACTGCATTACTTGAACCACTGATTCTTTTCATCAGCTATTCCATGCAGTTATCATAACCGAGAGATCGAATATTTGGTCACCAAATATGTTTTGCCAACATCTGTATAAATATAGTATAGGTCAGGTATAAATCTAACAGGTAAAAAATACACTTGTCTCTAACTGTGAAAAAGAAAACAACAACACTTAATAAAACAACAAATAACAACAGCCTCAGAAATATTGAGTAACTTATTTTTAAAATTCTTTTTATTTGTGCCCATAATTGAATACAAGCATATAAAGTAAAGTAATAAATGTACATATGCATGATCAAAGTTCATTGGGTTCCACAAAAATGTCATATCAACTGATAGCATATAATCCAGTAAAGTTATTCAACTTCGATTAAAGATTAAGTCAGACATTAAATATTGAGAATAAAGGAAACTATTGTCTGAAAATGTATCAAAATTATTGTTTCTTCTGGATATGAATTTTGCAACCGTATAAATGTCTTTCAAAATATTTAAGAAATTATCAACTTTTGGGGTTATTTTCTTTAAAATATTGAGTAACTTAATAAAATCTTATAACATGTGTTGTATCTGATAAAAAAATGATCATCTCAATAGTTTCCGGCACATGTGGTGTGTATATAGCGGACACTTGTTATTCTGGACATTCCTTTCCCAGTTACACTCCACTGCATTATGGGATATGACGTATTACATTTGGAGGCCAACACTATTCGTTACATGAACCTCTGATCATATCTGATGTCAAACATTCGTCCGTAATTCTGTCACTCCTTTCCACAAAAGTATATTCGGAATAAGGATTTTGCGTCCTTGTATTATTAATTAATGATCGGTATTTCATATTTTTCCGTTCAAAGAGGAACGACTACTTTTTATTATTTTTTTCTGGTTGACTTATAGTTTTCCGAAAACATTTCCACGATTTGAAAGCATTAGCAAATATGCGGATGGAGCAAATCAGTGCTTATATGGTTGAATGAAATAAATTAGAAGATGGTTTTGTGCAATTAATGACCGTTTACTTAGCCTTGTGTATTGCCTATTGTCTGGTGTGTGTTAACCGTGTACAGTGGGGTGTTTGGATAAGCCGATGTCAGACGCTCAAATTGTTACCCATTAAGTGCTCACGTTTCAGGGTCAGTCAACACAGTGTAATTTCATAATAAGAAGTCGTTCGAATGGAACCGATAGTTCTATGTCTCATTTAGACCTTTCTGAATAAATGCAGCATCCTAAACATGCGTGTAGAACAACAGCTTAAAGGGGATCTGAATATTTTTGATTAAATCGAAAAGTACACATTGGCTTGTAACCAACAGACGGGCGCCTGCCATGAACACACTAAAAATAGTTGCGAGGAAAATACAATCTATTCATGAAAACATCCGCAAAGGATTGTAAGGTCAGTGTCATTGGGTGGGTACACAATGTCCCGCAATCCGGATTCTGGGGGATACAGCCAGAGTTATAAATTAGTTGTTGTCGGTGGCGGAGGAGTGGGAAAAAGTGCCTTAACTATACAATTTATACAGGTAAGTTTCTCATTGTGCATTTCTAGCGTGATTTTCACGATGCCGACAAATCGAGGTCGGGATGGTCTCGGTTCAGCATGGATGTTGTTTACGTCTGAGGGAGATCTCTCGCTTTGGCAATTCATCCAGCTAATGTGTCAACTGAGATGCCTCTCGTGCTTCTTAGCTATCATCTCAAGGTTTCCGATTGTATAAGGAGAGGGTGGCAACGACAGAGGCACGTTTATTCACTAATGAGAAAGTTGTTACAATGAGCATCTGCTGGAATACTGACAACAAGCAGTATTCGCACATTGTGTACGTTGTAAATTAATGTGATTGTCACTCTTGCACTTACTACACATTGCCGGCGTTTCTGAAAGAACTGTTCAGTCAATCAGTGTGAGACAGGTTCGTTGTGAGTGTATTTGACATCGTGTGACATTGCAGGCTTGCCGTCTTGCATACATTTCTACATCCTGGTATTTCTAGATCTTTAACATGTTCTTTGCACCAACTTGAGTACAAATGTTATAAGGGTTGTATAATCAAATTAAAATTGTGGTAAGGAATAAATGTTATCAGTTGATGAACATGATAGTGATGAGCTACAATGTAATCCGTTAACTGGCCTCATGGAAACAAGATACCATTGTCACACACTTTAGTTACTTAGTACGATTTCAAGTGGTAATACTAAACATGGGGACAAGGTTCCAGGTTAGAGTTGTTAGATGTCATGAAATACATTGACAGCTGTAGATGTACAGTAGAGTGTGGAAATTAAGAAGAGCCATAAGATTTGCTTCTGTGGGTTTTGAATCTAGGACTCCCACAATGTTTTAGTTTAGATATTAACGCTTGTAAGCCTTTCATGTTCTTGATCATATTTAACACTGTCATAATGTGAGCCTGGACACATTGAGGGTTGATTTCTGCATCTTGCTGTAAATATCTAAATAAAATGACAATGATAAGGAAATCCTAGATTGATGAACTATCATGCATGCTGAAATACTTAGGTGCATAATGTAATATCAATTAATCCTTTAAAATCCACCCCATTATACATAAGATATGCAATCAACTCCTGATGCCAGTTATCTGCAAGTCCATGAAGATCAGGTTTAGAATTGATCTTCAGTAGCCATGAGGTGACTGGTGGGATCAGGTGTACCCTTCGTTTAGATTAGACCGTCAAAATATTTAATGTTCACCTGACACACCCACCAAGCACCTTTGGAGTTGTCCTCTACAAGAGGATACTAACAGGATCGGGTGGTCAGGCTCACAGACTTGGTTGACACATGTCTTCATATCCCAATTGTGTAGATCGATGCTCATGCTGTTGATCACTGGATTTTCTGGTCACGACCCAATTATTTACAGACCGCCTCCATATCGCTGGAATATTGCTGAGTGTGGCGAAAAACTAAACTCACTCACTCACCCAGTTAATACTGTTGCAAGCTGGCAGTTTGGAGTTAGTAAATATTTGTCAAGTGTGCTACCTTATAACTACTGCTTCACTTATGGAGAAAATGGACCACCTCCGTGGTGTAGTGGTCTAAGCGTCCGCCCGGGAGAGAGGAAGTTTGCGGGTTCAATCCCTGGCCACGTCATACCTAAAGACGTTAAAATATGGTACTTGTTGGTCCCTGCCTGGGGCTCGGCATTAATGGGTACAACAAGGACTGGTCAGCTCAGAGTCAGTATAATGTGTCTGAGTGGGGTAATTACGCTTCACTGCTGCATGGTATCTCCAGCTTAAGTCTGGGCTATTACAAGCAGCCACATATACACACGAATGCACGCCATCATATGCGTTAAAATATTGTTAAGTGCGACGTTAAACCCATTTCACCTCACCTCACCTATGGAGAATAGGGTTGAAGGTAATGCTATTACAAGCTTGAGATGAGATACAGTTTTATTTAGTAAATCATTATCACTGGATGAGTATCAACACTGCATATTGTGATAACATTCATAGTTTACATTACTTTGTGTATGCGAGTATACATACCAAATTTACACATGGTTCTGGTTGTTTATGCAGAAAAATGATTCTGGAAATGTAGGCTTTTGTAGAATTCTAACAGAGTCTGGGTCACAAACATTTGAATCTAATAGCCTTAATGTTGTTTTTAGATTTGAGCATTGTGATATGGACTATTCTTATTTGAGCTTTCTTGACTGAGCAGAATTTGAACTGTATTTTGGGACATTTAACTGTGATTTCAGGTAACAAATTTGCAGTGACCACAATTTGTGAGCAGCTAGTGTTATAACAGGATTGAGTATATCAGTGAAGATTTGTTGACATGGTATTTCTGGTGTTACATGCTCACGATAATGTCTATGCATTGGTACATTTGCCAACTTGGTATAGTAAAATTGTATTTTCATCTGCCCAGATGAAATTCTTAGCAAGTACTGAAGCTTGTAGGAATCAGATCTTATATTGTACAATAGGGCACCAGATAAGGGCCATATTGGCGTATATACGGATAAAAATTATGCACGATACGGTAGGAAATGATTTAGAAAATGTAGCAGATACGCACCACAGCAATGGTGTATGGTCTTAGAATCATCTACAGACGTATTTATCTGAAAAAGTATTGTTTTATTGTTCATTGACCTGTTTACACAAGAGTAGCAATGTTGTGGTGCACATATGAAACAAAACACAAGATTACTTATATGCCATTAAATTCCATTCAGTACTCAAAATGTACTCTTAAGGTTTTCCAGTACCCCAATATTGAAAAAATAAGGAGTATGTACTCCAGATGTTGAAAAATTATCTGGAGCCCAGGTACAATATCTCTGCATGACCTGAAGATGTCTCGATAGAAGGTTGCTTCAGGTGAACTTTCTGATGAGCAAGCGAGTGAGTTTAGTTTTACACTGCTTTTAGCAATATTCCAGCAATATCATGGCGGGCGACACCAGAAATAGGCTCCACACATTGCACCCGTGTGGGAATTCGAACCTGGGTCTTCAGCGTGATGAGCGAACGCTTTAACCACTAGGCTACCCCATCATTCCTTCTGATCAGCCAAGCAGTATCTATGCTTTGAAGGTCTTGGCACACGTGAAGGAAGCATTCAGCATATTCAGACTATCATATCTGCTTTCTGTATCTTGAAATCTGTGTCTTTGGTTTTGTGTACATTGTTTTCATCTCCCAAATGTGCACTATCGAGGGTAAATTTGTAGTATTTTCATTTTGCTAAAATCAAAATGTTCAATGTTCAACTCCCATGGTGAAGAAACAAAACCCAAACCATGTAGAAATCTTAGATTTGATTGGTCCATGTACCCTTTGTTTAGATTAGACCGTCAAAATATTGAATGTTCACCTGACACACCCACCAAGCACCTATGGAGCTGTCCTCTACAAGAGGATACTAACAGGATCGGGTGGTCAGGCTCACAGACTTAGTTGACACATGTCTTCATATCCCAATTGTGTAGATCGAACCTCGTGCTGTTGATCACTGGATTGTTTGGTCCAGGCTCGATTATTTACAGGCCGCCTCCAGATAGCATGAATATTGCTGAGTGTGGCGTAAAACTAAACTCACTCTTCGGATCTACACTCAGAGAGACCCTGAACCACATTATTTTCCCTACTGCATAGCCCTCCCTGCAATGATAAAGCCTTAAATGAAGGAAGTCTAGATTTCCCCTGAATCTTCCAACTCACTTGGGCTCCTTTTCAATTTAAATGTGTTTATTTGTTTCTTTAAAAATTATATAGATTCAGGGACTAAGTATAGTCTAAGGTATTACATGTACATCAGAGTAAACGACTCTCTTGTATTCTGCTGACCATTGGTGAGAATTTCAGGACAGTCTTCGTGCTACAATCTCTTCGTTGAACGAGGACCAGATTTGCCCCAGCTATGATCTGTCAATATTTACTGCCCATTTCTGGAATAAGATACACCAGGAAAGGTGTGAACCTAAAACACGAAGGAATATGACCACTCTGAATGTAAATACATGTATCCTGCTTCTTATACCGGAGTGTTGTAGACAGAAACACGAGAGATGTATACCTTATTATTATAAGCTGGCAAAGCTCACTCCCTACCAGCTATATTTACTGGATCCAGAGCTTTAATCACAACCAGCAGTAAATGCCCAAGTCTTGTAAACTTTCCTTTTACCAAGTGAGATCAGCTCGCATTGATAGAAAAGATGTGATTTTTAGTGGGATTGATCCATGTTTACTTATCAGTCACACTGATGGATGTAAACCAACCATGGCATCTGTGATGGGAATCAGTCACACTGATGGATGTAAACCAACACTGGCATCTGTGATGGGAATCAGTCACACTGATGGATGTAAACCAACACTGGCATCTGTGATGGGAATCAGTCACACTGATGGATGTAAACCAACCATGGCATCTGTGATGGGAATCAGTCACACTGATGGATGTAAACCAACCATGGCATCTGTGATGGGAATCAGTCACACTGATGGATGTAAACCAACACTGGCATCTGTGATGGGAATCAGTCACACTGATGGATGTAAACCAACACTGGCATCTGTGATGGGAATCAGTCACACTGATGGATGTAAACCAACCATGGCATCTGTGATGGGAATCAGTCACACTGATGGATGTAAACCAACACTGGCATCTGTGATGGGAATCAGTCACACTGATGGATGTAAACCAACCATGGCATCTGTGATGGGAATCAGTCACACTGATGGATGTAAACCAACCATGGCATCTGTGATGGGAATCAGTCACACTGATGGATGTAAACTAACCATGGCATCTGTGATGGGAATCAGTCAAGATTGCTGACTGTCAGACTAGGTTTCCCTCATGCAACCAATAATTGGTTGATTGGTTGTTTAAGACCGCAATCGGCAATATTCCAGCTATATGGCGGCGGCCTGTAAACATGGTAAATAATCGACTCTGGACCAGGCAATCCAGTGATCAATATCATGAGCATCAATGGCATCAATGGGGACATGATGACATGTGTCAACCACGTCAGTGAGCCTGACCGTCCGATCCTGTTAGTCGCCTCTTACGACAAGCATGGGTTGCTGAAGACCGATTCTAATATGGATCTTCATGGGTCCCAACCAACAATTGACTGTGGTCAATTTTCTTCTGTTAGATTTAACTAGTTTTTGGTAATAAATTCTGGTCATAGACTTTGCCTAAGCATGCTAAACAACCTGTACTTATATTTTCTTTATAACTGAATTATTCAAAATGTGGCTTCACAAAATATTCACTCCAAAATTTACGATGTAGCTGCTTTACCTTCTGTCATGGTTGAATACAGGGAAGACAATTGTATTCCAGCACAGTGTTTTGTATGTCAATTTCATTTTTATGAGGATTGAGTTTTATAACTTTAAATTATTAAAGTCTCTGCTACTGAATAATTAAAACTGATTGCCAATGTTTTTTTGTGAGTTTATGAAACAATTATGCAGTGCCCATGGACTTCATTATGACAGCGACCAAGAGATGAAATGAATGAATTCTGTCCTGTAGGGATTGTGCCTTCACAAAAGTGAAAATGCTACTCTTAAGGTACTAGATGGCAATGAGCTAATGGTATTAACTATTATGCCACTTAAATCAATAATCTAGCAATTTAAAAGTGAGGGACACTAGAAAAAGATAAAAACGAAAAGATATTTGAGTAACTGCACAAATGTATTCATTGTTTTAAAGGTGTATGTCAAGCAGTAGTGAACCTGAGGCATATTAGTTAAATCCTGATTATATATCATGTATGTACTACTAAAGAAAGATAAGGGCCACCTGATACTTTCTTACTATGAAAGCTTATCTTTCGTACCGTGCAGATTAACTATGGGAATATGTAAGAATTACAGTGGTACTATAGTCTTTATCTTTTTTGATAGCATATCCATGTGTTTTTGGACATTGGATGAAGAGGCAATGGCATTGTGAACATGTATACAGTCAGTGTTAAGCCGACCAAAAAATAACATGCTAGTGTTTCCGTGCATTACATTATGCAAGAGCAAGTATTTGTACTGATATGCTACGCATAGATTTTCAAGGATTGGTTATCACTTAGGATGGATGATAATCAGTTTTATGACCTAAAGGAGCACCTATTTGTCTTTGTGTGTTTGTCTGCCTGTCTGTCTGTCTGTCTGACGTTACTTGCTCAAATAGGACCATCTTCAAGCATGGCATGAGTATTAAGCAAATAATTACAAAACAGAACAAAATTCCTGGATTGCTTTATATGCCTGATTGGTTATTCACGCCTGCCATCTATCATGCAGGTAGATCTGCCTTGATGTGTACCATATTCACTGTAATAAGCAACCCAGTTGACAAATGTGGAAGCTTAGTACCATTAACAACAAGTAAACTATGTGTGGTAGTGAACAATTATTTTTGAAACATCTATTCAAACTTTTCAATAAAAGTTACTATTGAAATATTCCCAATCTTCTCATGTTTTAACAAACTGTATTATACACAAGACAATATGAACTGTTGTGTTAATTTGAGGAGGGAGGTAGGGGGCTTGAGTTGTGAGTGCTTGTTTTAGCTTACAGTGGGCAAATTAGGAACCCACTATAATGTAGATCGGTAGAGAACAGTCAGGAAATGGAAATAACTGCCAAACAGTGTTTCCTGCCATCACTCTCAGGGTTTCTTTCATCTTTGCAAGAGATGTGACAGCATGGTTACAAAGCTTTTAAAATTTTGAGGTTTGCTGATGAACGTGGGGACTGAACATGTTGTATCTTTACAAGTACGCTATGAGTCATGACAGGACTTGTTTACTTTCCTCATCAGTTCTATACACTGTTACACATGCTTATTTTCACTCATCAAATTAGTCAGGCTGTAATCATGTGTAGTCATGAATGTTTCAACAGGAAATGAGACTTCTGTATTGCTTTGTTTAGTGAACAGCAGAATATTTGTTTGGTGACATAATAATTTTGTTGAATAAAATCATCATTTCTGATACCGTCTTTCAGCTTTTCTACAGACATTGGTTTGCCTTTCCCAGACTTGACATATTGCAGCCTGTAGTAACAATATCCTGTGATTATTTTATGTCTTCATCTCTGATTGGGGCGATGGTGTAGTGGTTAAAGTGTTCTCTCATCACGCCAAAGACCTGGGTTCGATTCCCCACATGAGTACACTGTGTGAAGCCCATTTCTGGTGTCCCCCGCCGTGATATTGCTGCAACCATGCTTACTCATCTCTGATTGTCTATATATTGGAGACCATTGAGTACCTATCTCATGCTTGGGCAAAGTGAACTTTGAATATGGATTCCAGATAGAAATATATACTGGTAGCGGTTTAAACAATATTCAAGGGGGCTGCCATTTTGGTTTTAAGAACCTGTATTGGTTTTTGTGTTCATGCTGAAGTCATTGTTCAAAGTTCACTTTAATGAAAGAAATCTACATATGTGATCTAATTGTTTGACGAGCCGTATATATAAAGGAACGTGAATATATTTCAGAATATTTTTATGAAATCATGCTCTTACTACAAAAGCAACATCATCCAAATGTTCATGATGCATAACTTATTTGTTCAGTATATGTAGGTTTTAAGATTTTCTAACAGGTTGCCTGAAGCTCCCACTAGTGATATAGGAGTTAAAACAGTTGATGGTAAACAGAATAGTTGATGGGATATTGTAACCACAGCTAAAATTGTTTGATAAATACCACAAGGTAGATCTGCAGGACAGCTGATGCAGTGCTAGATAGTATTCCCGCCTGCCATCTATCATGCAGGTAGTTTGCAGTACACTGAAACATATCCGTTTACCTTGTTTGACTTGACTAAGATTAGCTTATCTACGCCTGTTGGTGATTGTGATTACCAAGTGGTCGTTCAGTCATACTTGTGCATTGTACAATCTTAGCTTATACTGACATGTTATAGATAGGGTTAATATCGTCAGTTGTAAGACAATGCTCAATTCATAATGGTGAAAATATGGAATTTGAACTGTATAGAAATTCAAGGTGTGTTGATGGAGCGTTTCATGATTCGACATCAACATAATCTGACTACTATGCAAAATGAGAACAAATTTGAATATAATTAAAAGTCAAGATTTTTATTTGCATAAACAATATGTTTTTTGATTGTATCAACATCATATGCATAGTATTGATACAAATACAATAATTACACTTTGAAACTTTTGCAAAAAGTGTTATTTGTTTCTAGGGAATTACACATTCTGTGAAGATGAGCGTAAAAATGTACAACTCCTTGTGTTCAGTGTTGATAATTTATAGGGTCTCAAATATTACAGCAGCAAACATCCAGTTTCTAAAACTGGGTACACATAGAAAATATTGGAATAAATATCAGGCGAGGAAGCTATATGTTAGCATCAATATTACTCTTGTTGAAATCTTTTTAACTCTTGAGATTTATTGTTTACTTTTTGGGTACAAATATACAATGCTATGAGGACTTTTAGACATTACTTAGATCATGTAATTTTTTTACAGTATCATCAATTAATTGTATATTCTGATAATTGACCTGACCCGTGAAGATCCAGGTTAGAATTAATGTTCAGTAACCCATACTTGTCGTAAGAGGCAACTAACGAGATCGGGTGGTCAGGCTCGCTGACTTGGTTGACACATATATCCCAATTGCTTAGGTCGATGCTCATGCTGTTGATCACTGGATTGTCTGGTCCAGACTCAGTTATTTACAGACCGCCACCCTATAGCTGGTATACTGCTGAGTGTGGCGTAAAGCTAATCTCACTTATGCATTCACTCAATCTCTCGACCAACTGAAAAAATTGTCCCACGTGAGACCCAGTGATGGGTCATTTAGGTTTTGATGTCTACATATCTCCAGCAGACTGCCTCCGTGGTGTAGTGGTTAGAGCGTCCGCCCGGAATGCGGTCGCGGGTTCAATCCCGACCGCATCATACCAAAAGATGTTAAAATATGGTACTTGTTGGTCCCTGTCTGGCGCTCAGCAATAATGGGTACAACAAGGACTGGTCAGCTCGGAGTCAGTATAATGTGTCTGAGTGGGGTATTTCTGCTTCACTGCGGCATGGTATCTCAGTGGGCTAGCACTATAAAACCAGCTTCAGTCTGGGCTAGCACAAGCAACCGCACATACACATACACACGCATGCACGTCGTCATATGAGCGAAATATTCTCAAGCACAACGTTAAACCCAATTCCACCATCACATACCTCCAGCAGCCCATCAAGAATGACTAACAGAGTTTGATGGATGTATAGACACGATAGAGGTCATCTGACAGCATGGTTGTCATTTTAACTGTATACATAATAGAAGCAGGGAAACTTGCCACTGATGCAATCTTTCTGTTGAGAGGGCCCGTGAGGTAGCCTAGTGGTTAAAGCGTTCGCTCGTCATTTCAAAGGCCCGGGTTCAATTCCCACGAGTACAATGTGTGAAGCCCATTTCTCGTGTCTCCACCGTGATATTGTTGGCATATTGCTAACGGGCGTAAAACTAAACTCACTCATTCGTCTTTCTGTTGAGACGAGAAAGAAAGTCAAGTTTGACTGAGTATACATTTCTTATGATGTTTGGACAAATTGTTTGACTCGACTCATGCTTTAAAAACCCTTTTATGGCACTATTTTGTATGATTTATTCACTTTTATGAAAAAAGGTTAAAAGTGTATTTAGATGTCAGTAGATAGTGACTTTTAGATTGCAATATTTCCTTACTTTAAACAAGAAATCTTGTTACAGGAAAAATCAATGTTTTGGTACAATTTGATGTGAGTACCAACTGCTGTTTTCATTTAGGGTAGTGCTTTAGATGCTAGTTATTAATTAATTAATCAGCAGAAGCATACAGTATGCTATTTAATGACAAATTCAGAAACATTTCTCATGATTGATAAAGATATCAGGTTTCACATAAAGGTTACATCCACTGGGGTATGATCAGCCCTTTTGCCTAAGTTGCCACAAATTGCCGCAGAGAGTAGCTTCCCTTAGTGTGCCAGAAGCCTATGACCATTGGTTCGAATCCCAGTTATTTCTGATCCTGTTTTTAGGTTTGTCAGCACCTTGCTTATGGGTTTCCCCAATGTGGTGAGTGTCTCAGAGTAATAGTAAGCCCCTCATCATTTCACCTTTCCTCCAAGATCAAGCTAACACTGCGATATGACTGACTCACAGATTAATGGAGGTATATCTAGATCTGATCAGAGACCAATAGTTGTCCTTTGGCCAATTGCCAGTAGAAATTCTCGTGGTTAATTTTATATTATTACACTCAACACATTATTAAAATACCAAAATTACAAAATGTTAACTTCTATTCAATTTCAACCATACATTATTATTTTTTTATAATTTTCCTGCCAAGTGTATTTAGTTAAGAATCTTAGAAAAAAATCCTTTTTAAGAGGCATTAATCCCAAATCACAGACAATTTACAATTTTTCTTTTGTGGAATGAAAGACATTTATATTTTTTGATCAGTTGATTAGTAAATACAGGGCAGGCTTGATACTTGTGCTCGGCGTGCTACGCAGTATACAACTTCATCAAGCCCATTCTGGACTGAGCTAAGTATGTGCTAATTGGCTAATTGTGACTTCCAGCACTGGGGCATGGTGCAGTGGAGTGTAAAACAATATGTAATGCCCCACCTTAACAATCCTCTGTATGCCTAACATGCAATATATCACTTATCTGGGCTGGAATCAAAAGAACCAGAAAGAACGGCCATATATATGTTTCTTCTCAATGGTTTTATGACCTAAGAAATGACAAGATAGACTTGCACTGCAAAGATGAAAATCTGGTTTTTAGGTAACAGTCTGTTAAATATTACTTGCAGATTTAGTCCTGTTATTTTTTTACCAATTGTAGATCCTGGTTTTCTGTAGATAATTAGTTTTGCCATGCCAATGGTGACAGAATGAATTACTTCTCTAGCTAGTATTTCTCTGGCAACTAATGCTCTAATGTGATGTTTTAGTTATTTACAAGTATATCATAGAAGTTGTGGAATATTTTGTTTAAAAAGATAATTGATCTTTAGATGGAAATTCTGAAATTTGTGATTTCATTTTGCATATTCTTATGAACTGGTAGATAAGGTATGTGTTTGAAAATATGTTTTTTGAGGAACGCAGCTGTGTCAAATTACCAGTCAGACTAGTCACGAAAGCATTTCTATTGCATGTGTTTACAATCTGCACTACATCTGGACAGGATCTAATGAATCATTAAAAGTAGAATCTCTGTACAGTTTATAGTGGGGTTTAATCAGTAGACTAACAGCTCTATCCTGGGGCTCACCTCTTGAGAAACACTTCAAGTCAATGAGTTTGCTTAATGTAGCTATTCTGCTAATTTTTCCTGATTGTTGATTGCTTTTTGCTTAAGCCAGAGTAGTATTTATCCAGAAGTTATGTCAAGAATATTGGTGTTTAGTACGGCTGTTACAATTCGCTTGTGTATTCAGTGAGTCAATTTTTAACTATGAATTCAATTTGTTATATTGCAGTCAATAGAATTGAATATTCATGAATTTTTTAAAAAGAGTGTACTTACTTGAATCTTGATATCACTTATAAAAATGAGATATGCTAAATGGAAACATATCCAAACCACACAGGATAACAGCCAGCACTTTGAAATATTTAATTTGATAGTAATTTAGTCACCGGTCCTAGTCATGACGAACTAACACTGTCCCAATGGTCAAAATATGTCTTGTCATGACAAACTAACACTGTCCCAATGGTCAAAATATGTCTTGTCATGACAAACTAACACTGTCACAATGGTCAAAATATGTCTTGTCATGACAAACTAACACTGTCACAATGGTCAAAATATGTCTTGTCATGACAAACTAACACTGTCACAATGGTCAAAATATGTCTTGTCATGACAAACTAACACTGTCACAATGGTCAAAATATGTCTTGTCATGACAAACTAACACTGTCACAATGGTCAAAATATGTCTAAGAATTTTTCTCATTGTTTCACTGAATATATGGAATAATACATCAAATGCGGACATGTTTTTGTATTCATAACCCAATATTCATATTTCTGGCCCAATATTCATATGTATCATTATCACCTTCATGTTTAGTTTTGAAAGAAGCAATGATTATCAACAACTCACTCAGTATATCCAGACCTGATTAGATATGCACCTGGAAAGAGGTGCTCACATTATTGATCATTGAATTGTCTACAGAATAATTCCTGTTGCTACATAGTCACCATGTTACTTGTAATGATTCATGCAAATTCAGTGTTTTAAATCAAGAATGTCATGATGTTAAAGATGCCATAATTCCTCAATTAAAGGCTACACCATGAAAGATGCTGGAGACTTGATGCCAGGCCTCAATTAAAAGCAGGGTAGTTTTTATGCACAGAATTCTCCCAGCTGTTACCTTTGCACCTGAACGACAAAGGGTATAGTGTTTCCAAAGAGGCTGGGATTTTAAGCAAATAAAAATGGTAAACTGAATGGCAGCTTCCAGATTGACCACATCAGCAGACCTCCTTGACGTCAGGACCATTCTTGAATTCAAACACTAATTGTTGTTACATTTGTATTTGTCTTCATGATTTTAAGCACTCTTTCTTTGATCTGTTTCAGTCCTACTTTGTGACGGACTATGACCCCACGATAGAAGATTCCTATACCAAACAATGTGTTATAGATGAAGTTGTGGCCAGACTAGACAGTAAGTATAGCATACAACAGAATTGTAGTTCTAGTCTAACGGATCCCTTGTCACTCTAGCAGATTCCTCTACTAAACAATGTGTTATGGTGTGTGTGGCCAGTGGTAGACACCCAGTATATCTTATACCACCTTGTTGGTCCTACCGGGAAGATCCAGGTCTTCATTAACCTGGCCGACATGCTTGTTGGAAGAGGCGACTAACTGGATCGAGTGGTCAGGCTAGCTGACTTGGCAGACACATGTAATCATATCCCAATTACGCGTAGATGGATGCTCATGTTGTTGATCACTGGATTGTCTGGTCCAGAATCGATTATTTACAGACCGCCACCATATAGCTGGAATATTGCTGAGTGCAGCATTAAACAACAAACCCACCAACCAACCAACTTTGTTGGTCCATTCTGTTTGGTCACTCTCGAAGATTCCTCTACAATGTCTTAATTTCAAACACTGTGGCTGTTGGTCTTTTGGTATGTGTCAAGTAGAAATATCAGTGGATGTGCTACTACCGAAGTCATTGATCCAGTGGGCTGTTCTCGAAAACCATGAATAATGAGACTTTTCAGGAACTTGAACCTGTGCAAAATAAAGTCCCCATTAACAGGCAGAATGTTTTCTACATATTGATAATCATATTTGGCATTCAGCAGATATGTTCAGGAATTATTTTTGTGTGTGGACATGGTGAATGATAGCGGTGATTCCACAGGACGTTCCATGTTCAGTCCTATTTAACTTGCATAACCTAAATCTATCTATCTTCCATATCAGTCAGCCTTACACATAGTAAAAGTTAAGAGAGCTTTTTCTGATGCTGGTGTGATAAAAAACCACTTTATTTGCGAGGCAATTACTACACCTAGTTAGTGTGTCAGATTTGCTGTGTCTGTTGATGGCGAGTGTAGATGGGGACCCAGCAGCTTACATTGAGGTATTTTTTTATTGTAGACGAGCCAACTGTATGAATTACCAATTAGCCTTCCCAGCACAGGAAGTTGGATGTGAGAGATCGTTCTGTGTGTTCTCAAGTCTTTTTGCAAATGTGTTGAGAAATGTGGTCACAGTTTGAGCAGTAAAGTATACTTATGGTCAGAATCCATTTTTCTGTGGAGAACCGTTATGGATGTACTGATTTGTACTCACTAATGTAAAGTAAGAACAGTTTCAGATGAACTGCATCAACTGGTTTCATTGTCTTAGAATAAAAAGCAGTTCTTTTTTAACTGGTCATTGGGGGTGCTCCAGGAAATATGCCCAACCCTGGCCAAAAACAGTCTGACCCATGTTCAAAGTTTGGGAGCAGAAATTGAATGTGTTTTATCATTCAAAACTGGCTTTCATTCGGCTGCAGTGAATTTTCTTCACATTAGTTTGCAGTCTGTTGTGATCTTGTTGGTTACCATGGTGTCATGATCAACTGACTGAAGATCAGGGGTAGAATAGGTCTTCAGCAACCCATGCTTGCCACAAAAGGCCACAATGCTTGTCGTAAGAGGTGACTAACGGGATCGGGTGGTCAGGCTCACTGACTTAGTTGACACATGTCATCGGTTCCCAATTACGCAGATCGATGCTCATGCTGTTGATCACTGGATTGTCTGGTTCAGACTCGATTATTTTCAGACTGCCGCCATATAGCTGGAATATTGCTGAGTGCGGCCTAAAACTAAACTCACTCAATCACTCATGATCAACTGACATCACAAGTGTCTTACCCAAGGGTTAACAAGTGGATCAGGTGTTGAGACTCAACAACTAGTGCTAGTTCTGTGTATTTAGAATGGATCCTAAATAACATGTGTCTTACGTAAGAGTTAACAAGTGGATCAGGTGTTCATACTCAACATCTAGTGTTAGTTCTGTGTATCTAGAATGGATCCTAAATAACATGTCTTGTCTGGTTAACAAGTGGAATCAGGTGTTCAGACTCAACATCTAGTGTTAGTTCTGTGTATCTAGAATGGATCCTAAGTAACATGTCTTGTCTGGTTAACAAGTGGATCAGGTGTTCAGACTCAACATCTAGTGTTAGTTCTGTGTATCTAGAATGGATCCTAAGTAACATGTCTTGTCTGGTTAACAAGTGGATCAGGTGTTCAGACTCAACATCTAGTGTTAGTTCTGTGTATCTAGAATGGATCCTAAGTAACATGTCTTGTCTGGTTAACAAGTGGATCAGGGTTTCATACTCAACATCTAGTGTTAGTTCTGTGTATCTAGAATGGATCCTAAGTAACATGTCTTGTCTGGTTAACAAGTGGATCAGGTGTTCAGACTCAACATCTAGTGTTAGTTCTGTGTATCTAGAATGGATCCTAAGTAACATGTCTTGTCTGGTTAACAAGTGGATCAGGTGTTCAGACTCAACATCTAGTGTTAGTTCTGTGTATCTAGAATGGATCCTAAGTAACATGTCTTGTCTGGTTAACAAGTGGATCAGGTGTTCAGTGTTACTGTGTATCTAGAATGGATCAAGTCATGTCTTGTCTGGTTAGTGGATCAGTTAGTCAACATCTAGTGTTAGTTCTGTGTATCTAGAATGGATCCTAAGTAACATGTCTTGTCTGGTTAACAAGTGGATCAGGGTTTCAGACTCAACATCTAGTGTTAGTTCTGTGTATTTAGAATGGATCCTAAATAACGTGTCTTACGTGAAGAGTTAACAAGTGGATCAGGTGTTCATACTCAACATCTAGTGTTAGTTCTGTGTATCTAGAATGGATCCTAAATAACGTGTCTTGTCTGTTAACAAGTGGATCAGGTGTTCATACTCAACATCTAGTGTTAGTTCTGTGTATCTAGAATGGATCCTAACATGTCTTGTCTGGTTAACAAGTGGATCAGGTGTTGAGACTCAACATCTAGTGTTAGTTCTGTGTATCTAGAATGGATCCTAAGTAACATGTCTTGTCTGGTTAACAAGTGGATCAGGTGTTCAGACTCAACATCTAGTGTTAGTTCTGTGTATCTAGAATGGATCCTAAGTAACATGTCTTGTCTGGTTAACAAGTGGATCAGGGTTTCAGACTCAGAGTCTTGGTTGATTGTATGGCACTGTACTTATTGGCATTGGTTGCTTATAAAAAGAAAATGAGAAGACAGCAAATTGTTTACTTCACGAAGGAAACAGGAAACAGGAATTATTTAAATCAGTGGAGAGTATTTTTAGACATGAACCAAGATGTGATAAACTGAGATTGTCTGAAAACCTTTCCTGCACATTTGATAAAGTGAGTTACTCTTTGCCATTGTGTATGATGTGTCAAACACGACACACTGAAAAACAGCTATATTTAGGCTGATATCAAACACACCCACTGTCGTCTGTATGGCAAATAGTTTCACATGTTTATTGAATCGTAGTTTGGGGTTGCAAGATTAGATATCATGTTTCCATTTATTTTAGAGAAACAGGAAATGTTCTGGCCTTGGAATATCTGGTATATTCCTAAAAACAGTTATTAGATTCACCTGACGAAGGGGCAAGGAAAAGCCCAGAAACGTTGTGTATGCACTAAAGAAGAAGTTGTCATCCATGACATTTTGTCTTATACTTGAATACCAACTTCTATATGCCTTTCAAGAACCTCTGGCGGTGGGGTAGCCTAATGGTTAAAGCGTCCGCTCGGCACGCCAAAGACCCGGGTTCGAATCCCCACATGGGCACAATGGGTGAAGCCCATTTCTGGTGTCCATGATATTGCTGGAATATTGCTAAAAGCGGCATAAAATCATACTCAAGACTCTCAGTTATTGGATCTTATTTTGATATGATTAGACTGATTGACACAATAGAAATGTTAATGTATTGTGCATGGTTAGCAACAAAGGTGTTGTATAGAGATTGTGACCAAGTATGTTTTCCTAAATTGTAAATGTGATTAATATATTAATTGATGTCTGGTTCAGATTTGATCATTCACAGACTGCCACCATATAGCTGGAACATTGCTGAGTGGGTTGTTAAACAACAAACAATCATATTTAATTGTATTATGTTAGCCTTGGCTGATGTTAGACTTAAAATAACCGAAGTTGAAGACATATTTTATTTATTATTTTATATTTTTATTTTCTTGTGTCTTTTAATTAGAAAGCCTGTAAAGTTTTACACTGTTCTCTTTGTTATTTAGTGGCATTCAATTTACAGTAATGGTAGCAAGTTTCGAAACATTTAGGTTGTTGGATGTTTGAGGAATCAGATCGATATACAGAGCATACCTGAAGTTAGTTCCTGCTAGATAACCCCATGTGCTTATTATGGAATTGCCATACCTGGGAAGTATATTAGGTTAGTTTATTGAACACTATTTGTTATAAAAATCTGAATGTTTCTATTTCAATTAACCATGTTAATTTTGTAGCTGTGTTATGGTTATAATAGTTATTCAAAATATGGTCACCAGAAATGTGCCTCACACATTTGACCTATGTGGGGAATCGAACCCGGGTCTTCGCCGTGATGCCAGTGAACGCTTTAACCACTAGGCTACCCCACCGTCCCTTCACGAGGCATAAAGTGACATAGTGGGTATTATTTTTACTGAAATACTTTTGAAGGTACACCTACTCATTCCTTCTGCTCTAAACTGAGACAAGATTAAGATTACGAGGCAGTCCTAGCCTGATTGGTTCGAGCTTTTCAAACAGAACTTTGGTTTTTAAGGATAATGACCAGATCTCCTGCCTTATGTCAGACACTGTAGCCCAAAGGTTCAGGTTTAAATCAACTGAAGTGATGTCAGTGTTTTCATCGTTATTTTGAGACCTAGTTTCTTCAGAAGACGTTACTGTGCTATCCATATATTTTGCAATAGTTCCGTATGTTTTGTCCAACTATATGAACTCGCATATGCATGAAAGGCTAATCTTCAACACACCTAGGCTCTCTTTAAACAGGCGACCTTGGCCTGAAGGATGATACAAACTCCTTTAGTAAGATAGACTTACGACAGTCTTAGCGCCATGATTCACTAACAGGTTTGAGACGATATTTGATAAACTAGACTTCAGACAAGTGGCCCAAGTCTTAGAGTCCTGGGTCCAGATTTTCGAAGCTCTCTTAGCGCCAAGATAGTCGTAAGCGCCATACATTAACTTACGACTATCTTAGCGCTAAGAGAGCTTTGAAAATCTAGGCCCTGTATTTTTTAAGCTCTCTTAGCGCTAAGATTGTACTAAGTTAATGTTAATGTACAGCACTTACGACTATCTTAGCACCAAGAGGGCTTCGAAAATCTAACAGTAGAAACTGACATGCCATTTAGTTTCAGTGGTAGAGGTGATGGGTCTTCCAGCATGACTACTTCATGAAACAGGATAGAGATGGCGAAACATGTATCTGGCATTCCACTGAATGCATGCCCCCCTTTAACATTAGGTTGCTTGAGTCTGGCTTGTGTTACCTTGTAGCCCGGATCTGTAGAAGGTTACGCTGGTATTTGGGGATAAGTTAGCATATAGATGCTATCTGCTAGGGCTCAATGCAATCAGATCTTGATATCCAGCCAGAAATTAATTAGTTTGTCTACAGTTTCATTGTTGTGAGGTTTAACATTTATGTGTGAAATGTAATTTTGTGACAGACCTGTTGAGTTATGGGCCTTGAGTTTAGGTAGTTAAGGTAAATTACTAAATAAGCTCTTCATAGTTGGAAAAATAATTATTCAGTTTGAAAACAGAATATGAGGCATTGTTTTTCCTGCCTGCTTCAAAAATCTGTATAATAAATGTTAAGGTGGGATGGGAGCTTATGATCATGTTGAAAGTCCAGATTTGCTTCACTTATGGTTATAGCATTGGAATAAGGTCAAAGGGAAGACAATATGGTTAAGGGACTTGGAGCCGACTACTGCTGATGGATGAAGGTTAGGGCGATACAGGAGGGAGACGTTTAAATATTGCTGCTTCAGTCAGAGTAAAGAATTTCTTTCAAACTTTTCAAAAATGTTAGTCAAGAATAATGTTATTCTATTGTCCATATTATCATATTAACTTTTCAAGGCTACTGAGTTTGAAATTAACATGAGTGTGCTATAGTAAGTGATTTCTGAAGGACTAGTGACATTCTCATGAGGACCACCAAGTTTACTATTGTGTATAGAGGGCATGGAGGAAATAATTAATTACCCTGCATTATTTGTTATCAGCCATGATTCATGTGAAGCATGAATATTTGGTAAGAATTTTATATTGTGTCATGTATGAAATAAGGAAAGTCAGGCAATACATACGGATATTATCTGCATGTTTAAGGCATGTGGAGATGAAAATCTTAATAATTAATGTATTATGGCCTAAAGATTGTGTCTGACTCAAGTCCCATCATACAGATAAATGCTCACTTAAACATTTAAACTCAATTTGAGGAACAAATTACATGGATCTCAACAACCCAAAGTACCATGAATAAATGTTTAAAAGAAATCAAGATCCTGTAAGCAATGCTAAACTAGTTTACTTCAATTCTTTCTTATTTTAGACAAGTGTTTTGTTCATGTGCGGAGATTGTGTGAGATTTAGACAATTGCTCATCATACAGTGTGATTCTACTGCCGGTGTTCGGGCTGGAACCTGCAGGTGTTGCTCCTTCCATGCTGGGATTATTTGAAATGTAAACACTGTTGAATGTTGGAGCTGGAGAGGGAAACGGTGGCAGTGGTGGTGTGAGTGTTGAGACGGATCACCGCCATGTTGGTTGTGTTGGTAGTGTCATATAAGGCCACTTTCTTTGTTTTCTTACTGCTGGGATTGTAAAACTGTTAAAACATGACTCAGGGTAAGGTGTGGTTCTGATCGCTGATAGATGACTGGGCCAAAATACATGCTGTCTGGTGTCTGTGTTGCCCTACAATGGAGAGTTCATCGGAGGGTTGATGCACAAGTTCTGAGCCCCACATAGAAGGAATTGTGTAATAGTCAAATAGTCTTTGAGGTATTTCCACAAAGACTTGAACAAACTGAGCAAACTGTTTTACCTTAGGAAAATGGGCAAACTTGAAGATGGTGCAGCTATCGGAAATGAACATGGTTCTAATCCTGACATAGTGAAATCTGTAGTTGTGGACATTACGCGATGTCCTAGAGATATATTAACCCCAAAAAGTAAATAAAGCTAATTGTTTCACTGTGACAAGTCAGAAAAAATATGCAGGGGTGAGTGCCTTTTGGAAAATGTAAAGTTCTAAGCCTGACATAGAAGGAATTGCGATGTAGTGAAATTACCAGTTGTGGACATTACATGATGTCCTAGTGATATATGAACAAAAATATGTAAATGGAGCTAATTGTTTCACAATGTCAAGTCGAAAAAGTATGCAGGGGTCAGTGCCTTTTGGAAAATGGACAAACTTGAAGATGGTGCAGCTTGGAGAAAAATGGTTCAACACCACAAATCATCCATGAAGTACAGAACTTAGGGAAGGATGCTCCTTTCTGAGCTATGGAAAGAGGAGGGAGGGAAGGAGGGCCATGACGACCACCATTTAGGGTAGCCAGAAAGACCACCAACTTCATTAAGTCATGTGTTAGACATAGGAACACATAGTTCTGTCCTGGAAATAGGGGTGGTGGGGTTGCCTAATGGTTAAAGCATCCGCTCGTCACACTGAAGATCCGTGTTTGATTTCCCACATGGGTACAATGTGTGAAGTCCATTTCTGATGTCCCCGGCTGTGGTATTGCTGGAATATTGCTAAAAGCGACGTAAAACAATACTCTCTCTCTCTCTCACTCACTCACTCACTCACTCACTCACTCACTCACTCACTCACTCACTCACTCACTCACTCACTCACTCACTCACTCACTCACTCACTCACTCACTCACTCACTCACTCACTCACTCACTCACTCACTCACTCACTCACTCACTCACTCACTCACTCACTCACTCACTCACTCACTCACTCACTCACTCACTCACTCACTCACTCACTCACTCACTCACTTCACTCACCCACCCACCAACTCACTCACTCACGGAAATCCCACATGTTCCCACATACAACTAGCTGTTGAGTACTGGGGCCACATTCTACTCCGGGTCATAAACCCCAACATGCAAAATATAGCAGTGAGATATGAGTCACCTCATATCTCCTATGTGACACTTTCATTATGCAGTGACTGAAATTGAAGGAAAAGATTAAAATATTCTTTTGAATAATCTTGTTTTATTTGGAGCTTATGAGCTTGACTCAAGCTCCTTACGGTCGGTCAGTATGGGATAAGTAATGTGGTATGTCTTTGAGGTGACTGCTAGTCACAAATACTAAATAGCAATGATAATGTACATGAAGATGGTTTGGACCTATTTTATACTGAAAAAGGTATAAAGTTTGAGGAACTCATCATTAGAATGGAGCCTTTGCAACCTATGCAGGTCATGAGAGGTGACTTATGGATCAGGTCATCACTCTCGTCGCTGTCAGTGGACCTTAAACATGTGGACCATTACTCATAATATCGATCACTGGATTGTCTGGTTCAGACTTACCTACACGTTTGTTTGAAACAGTGCAGTGTTAAAAAAAACCATTAAAATTTAAATAAGGTAAATTAAATCTGTTATGGAAGGGTTTTCTGAATTGCTTAAATATGTTGTTGAGAAAAAGGATCACATGATCAATATGGATGCACTTTTTGGCCTTTGGTCTGAGGACTGTAAGCTTTGAACTGGCTACATTATTATTCCTTCACACCCTGGCAAGCGCCCTAGTAGTGATGCAGATTGTCACTGAACTCTTTTCACTAATGTTGAAGGGATCCAGAGGACTAACATTTCAGGATTTCTTTGATCAGTGTCCCTTCATTTAATATAACGATTAAAGCTGATAAAGATTTCACTTTGCATTTTCTGGTTTGTCGGATCCGGAACCAAACCCACACATGCATTAGAATAGAATAATAATAATAATACTTCAATGCCTTTTCAGGAATTTGTGTTACATCAGCAGAACTTCTGACACATTAGAGAGATACAAAACATATTTACATAAATTCATTGATTCTGGTATCTTCACATTTGTTTAAGAGAGATATGGTACTTGGAATAAAGGATGTACAGGCTCTCTTAGTTTTCACAATTGGAACTTTGTAGCAGCGGCCTGAGGGGAGGAGGTTGTATTCCGAATTTAAGTAGTGAGTATGGTCAGATATGATTTTGACAGCTTGATTCACGATTTGCCGCTCATATATTGATGATAAACATTCAAATCTGACTCCAGCGATTTTACTTGCAGTGTTAACAATTTTGTCTATTATAGATTTGAGATGAACTGAGAGAGACCCGTACCAACAATGGAAGGAAATGTTAAAATACTCTGAATAAATGCTGCATAAAAAGATGACATCACAGATGGGTTAACATTAAAAGATCTCAGTTTACACATGAGATGAGATTGACTGATTGTATTACGTGACCTTGACCTCCATCAGCCCCTTCCATCACACACAGCATGGAGAAAGTTGGAGTGTTTACAGCACAGGAAATAGGCACATGTAACTGTGTGAAATGGTGATAGGAACCAGGCGAAGCCCATTCATAGCGCCCATACACAACTGAAATATCCACAAGTGGAATATAGCCAAGTGCCATCTCTTCCAAGATGTTGGTTGTGACCTTGAAGGACCATTGTTCCACAGATGGACAATCTTGATGGCGTTTTATTGCAATCCTGCTCATTACAGCCAGGGAGTCTGCTGTGCCTTCTCTTGTTGAGGAGGAACTCATAAGACACATGTCATGCTGTGTATGGAGTCCGCAAGATGGCCATAAAATCTTAGTTGGGTAAACCAAAAGAGTTTCTTTGGTTAGTTCATTATTGGAGTCAGTGTGGTTACTTGGGTAGTTCATAAATGGGGTCACATGGGTACAATGTGTGAAGCCCATTTTTGGTGTCCCCCACCATGATATTGATGGAATATTGCTAAAAGCGTCGTAAAACCCAACTCACTCACGCATAAATGGGATATTTCATGTTTATTGGGTTAGTTCATTATTGGAATATAATGTGGTTACTTGGATAGTTCATAAATGGGGTCACATGGGTATTGGGTTAGTGCATTATTGGAGTCAGTGTGGTTACTTGGGTAGTTCATAAATGGGGTCACATGGGTACAATGTGTGAAGCCCATTTTTGGTGTCCCCCACCGTGATATTGCTGGAATATTGCTAAAAGCGTCGTAAAACCCAACTCACTCACTCATAAATGGGATATTACATGTTTATTGGGTTAGTTCTTTATTGGAGTAGTATGTGGTTACTGGGGTAGTTCATAAATGGGGTATTACATGTGTATTGGGTTAGTTCATTATTGGAGTATAATGTGGTTACTTGGATAGTTCATAAATGGGGTATTACATGTGTATTGGGTTAGTTCATTATTGAAGTATTATGTGGCTACTTTGGTAGTTCATAAATGGGGGGTTACATGTGTATTGGGTTAGTTCATTATTGAAGTATTATGTGGCTACTTTGGTAGTTCATAAATGGGATATTACATGTGTATTGGGTTAGTTCATTATTGGAGTATTATGTGGCTACTTTGGTAGTTCATAAATGGGGTATTACATGTGTATTGGGTTAGTTCATTATTGGAGTATAATGTGGTTACTTGGATAGTTCATAAATGGGGTATTACATGTGTATTGGGTTAGTTCATTATTGAAGTATTATGTGGCTACTTTGGTAGTTCATAAATGGGGTATTATATGTGTATTGGTTTAGTTCATTATTGAAGTATTATGTGGCTACTTTGGTAGTTCATAAATGGGGTATTACATGTGTATTGGGTTAGTTCATTATTGAAGTATTATGTGGCTACTTTGGTAGTTCATAAATGGGATATTACATGTGTATTGGGTTAGTTCATTATTGGAGTATTATGTTGTTACTGGGATAGTTCATAAATGGGGTATTACATGTGTATTGGGTTAGTTCATTATTGGAGTATTATGTGGTTACTGGGATAGTTCATAAATGGGATATTACATGTGTATTGGGTTAGTTCATTATTGAAGTATTATGTGGCTACTTTGGTAGTTCATAAATGGGGTATTACATGTGTATTGGGTTAGTTCTTTATTGGAGTAGTATGTGGTTACTGGGATAGTTCATAAATGGGATATTACATGTGTATTGGGTTAGTTCATTATTGGAGTATAATGTGGTTACTTGGATAGTTCATAAATGGGGTATTACATGTGTATTGGGTTAGTTCATTATTGAAGTATTATTTGGCTACTTTGGTAGTTCATAAATGGGGTATTATATGTGTATTGGGTTAGTTCATTATTGAAGTATTATGTGGCTACTTTGGTAGTTCATAAATGGGGTATTACATGTGTATTGGGTTAGTTCATTATTGAAGTATTATGTGGCTACTTTGGTAGTTCATAAATGGGATATTACATGTGTATTGGGTTAGTTCATTATTGGAGTATTATGTTGTTACTGGGATAGTTCATAAATGGGGTATTACATGTGTATTGGGTTAGTTCATTATTGGAGTATTATGTGGTTACTGGGATAGTTCATAAATGGGATATTACATGTGTATTGGGTTAGTTCATTATTGAAGTATTATGTGGCTACTTTGGTAGTTCATAAATGGGGTATTACATGTGTATTGGGTTAGTTCATTATTGAAGTATTATGTGGCTACTTTGGTAGTTCATAAATGGGATATTACATGTGTATTGGGTTAGTTCATTATTGGAGTATTATGTGGCTACTTTGGTAGTTCATAAATGGGGTATTACATGTGTATTGGGTTAGTTCATTATTGGAGTATTATGTGGCTACTTTGGTAGTTCATAAATGGGGTATTACATGTGTATTGGGTTAGTTCATTATTGGAGTATTATGTGGTTACTGGGATAGTTCATAAATGGGATATTACATGTGTATTGGGTTAGTTCATTATTGGAGTATAATGTGGGTACTTGGATAGTTCATAAATGGGGTATTACATGTGTATTGGGTTAGTTCATTATTGGAGTATTATGTGATTACGTAGGTAGTTCATAAATGGGAATTATTACATGTGTATTGGGTTAGTTCATTATTGAGTATTATGTGATTAATTACATGTAGGTAGTTCATAAATGGGGTATTACATGTGTATTGGGTTAGTTCATTATTGAGTATTATGTGATTACGAGGGTAGTTCATAAATGGGGTATTACATGTGTATTGGGTTAGTTCATTATTGGAGTATTATGTGATTACGTAGGTAGTTCATAAATGGGGTATTACATGTGTATTGGGTTAGTTCATTATTGGAGTATTATGTGATTACGTAGGTAGTTCATAAATGGGGGGTTACATGTGTATTGGGTTAGTTCATTATTGAAGTATTATGTGATTACGTAGGTAGTTCATAAATGGGGGGTTACATGTGTATTGGGTTAGTTCATTATTGGAGTATTATGTGATTACGTAGGTAGTTCATAAATGGGATATTACATGTGTATTGGGTTAGTTCATTATTGAAGTATTATGTGGCTACTGAGTTGGTAGTTCATAAATGGGGTATTACATGTGTATTGGGTTAGTTCATTATTGAAGTATTATGTGGCTACTTTGGTAGTTCATAAATGGGATATTACATGTGTATTGGGTTAGTTCATTATTGGAGTATTATGTGGCTACTTTGGTAGTTCATAAATGGGGTATTACATGTGTATTGGGTTAGTTCATTATTGGAGTATTATGTGGCTACTTTGGTAGTTCATAAATGGGGTATTACATGTGTATTGGGTTAGTTCATTATTGGAGTATTATGTGGTTACTGGGATAGTTCATAAATGGGATATTACATGTGTATTGGGTTAGTTCATTATTGGAGTATAATGTGGGTACTTGGATAGTTCATAAATGGGGTATTACATGTGTATTGGGTTAGTTCATTATTGGAGTATTATGTGATTACGTAGGTAGTTCATAAATGGGGTATTACATGTGTATTGGGTTAGTTCATTATTGGAGTATTATGTGATTACGTAGGTAGTTCATAAATGGGGTATTACATGTGTATTGGGTTAGTTCATTATTGGAGTATTATGTGATTACGTAGGTAGTTCATAAATGGGGTATTACATGTGTATTGGGTTAGTTCATTATTGGAGTATTATGTGATTACGTAGGTAGTTCATAAATGGGGTATTACATGTGTATTGGGTTAGTTCATTATTGGAGTATTATGTGATTCATGTAGGTAGTTCATAAATGGGGGTTACATGTGTATTGGGTTAGTTCATTATTGAAGTATTATGTGATTACGTAGGTAGTTCATAAATGGGGGGTTACATGTGTATTGGGTTAGTTCATTATTGGAGTATTATGTGATTACGTAGGTAGTTCATAAATGGGGTATTACATGTGTATTGGGTTAGTTCATTATTGGAGTATTATGTGATTACGTAGGTAGATCATAAATGGGGGGTTACATGTGTATTGGGTTAGTTCTTTATTGGAGTATTATGTGATTACGTAGGTAGTTCATAAATGGGGGGTTACATGTGTATTGGGTTAGTTCATTATTGAAGTATTATGTGATTACGTAGGTAGTTCATAAATGGGGGGTTACATGTGTATTGGGTTAGTTCATTATTGGGTATTATGTGATTACGTAGGTAGTTCATAAATGGGGGGTTACATGTGTATTGGGTTAGTTCATTATTGGTGTATTATGTGATTACGTAGGTAGTTCATAAATGGGGGTTACATTTTTACTGTGATAGTTTATACATGGGGTATGTTTTTCATAAGCATAGTTAAGGAGGTATAAGATGTTTATTTGGGAAGTATATAATATATGTATGGGATATGTAGGGTATACAACAAGTTTTTGATTGTATAGAAGTGGGGTACGACATGTTTCTTCGAGTAATCCATAGGGGGATTGGTTGGTGGTAGTGGCGGTTGTATGGTCCATGAGTGTTCTACAACATATTTACTTTGGTACTTCATAAGAGGAGTATGACATATATCTTTAGGTGGGGTATAATACGTTTCTTTATCTTTAGGTAGGGTATGACACGTTTCTTTAGGTTTTCTTTAGGTAGGGTATGACATGTTGCTTTAGGTTTTCTTTAGGTGGGATATGACATGTTCTTTAGGTTTTCTTTAGGTGGGGTATGACACGTTTCTTTGGGTAATCAATTGTTGGAGTTAACATACTTATTTGTGTTGTCCATACGTGTTGTTTATGTTGTATTTTATAAGTGGGGTAATCCATAAAAGTGATAAACTTGGTATAGCATATTCACTTTGACTAGTGTACTGAATTACTGGGAGGGATGTTTATAGGAAGATGTTGCGTAGATATATGCTTGGATGATTATTTCTGATGTTTCTTAAATGGGCAATAGAAAGACTGAACAAATGGGCAATAGATAGACTGAACAAATGGGCACTAGTGGGCTTGAAAGTAGAACCACATGCCATGAAGATGATAATTGCCAATTCAGGATTGATGATTCAGGAAGTATTGTAGAGGAGATGTGTTTGATAGCCAAATAAACAAGAGAAAATGTACGTCACCCAAGACAAATAGCATGAATCTGTAGCCTGTGGTTGTTTATCATGGTAGAACTGAGTGCAAGTCAAGTAGTTCCTACATACATTGCAGTCAGGTTGATATGCTGATTGTTCTTAACTGGGAGATGTGATCTGTAATTTGTGTACCATCAGTGGATTAAGATTCAGGCCAATAAGGGAAGATGTGTGTTTCTTGTTTCTTGATTGACCAGAATCAGAAACTCCATGTTTGACCTTTATGGTCTCATTTTTCTGGAGTTACACCATTATTTGTTCCCGATATTGTCAGTATATTTGTTTCTTGTCCATTGCTCTGGTTGATAAATCAGTCATTATTTGAATCCACCGAAGTCAGGCTTCAACTGATTGGAGATTCCAGTTGTGGAAAGTTTGACGTGGAATGTGTGGAGAGTGTGATGTGTTTGTCACATGATGTACAGTTGCCAGGAGACCTGGGTATCAACCATCAATTAGCACAGTCCACTCAGCCTGCAAGTATGTGATTACCCACATCTGAATGCTTCCCGTTACTCCAGACCAGTTAACTGGTTAAGTGTAGGACTAACCTTATTGTAAATGCTTACCCAAACAGTCCCCGTTAACATGCATCACCTTCACTGTCAGTGAGTAAGTGATATGTCCGTTTCATCAGTCAGTGAGTGAGTATGTTTTTATGCCACTTTTAGCAATATTCCAGCAATATCACGGCGGGGATCACCAGAAATGGGCTTCATACATTGTAACCATGTGGGGAATCGAACCCGAAGGCCTGACGAGGAAACGCTTTAACCACTAGGCTACCCTACCACCCCGTTTCATCAGTGGCTCAGTTGACTTGACCTATTAAAAGTACAGATTCAGCAAGAACATATTATTATAAATAAAACAAGAAATGCACTTTATTTCTGAATACCTGTTACTTCTTGTGTATTCCATCAACTGATTTACGAAAACAATGGGGCTGCACAAGTGGTTGTCATTATTATGGTAAACACTTGAGTTTATACATTTTCTCCATCACCATCCCTGCAATACCGAAATGGTAAGAGAGGTTAATGATGAAAATATTTTCAACGTATGATAATTAAGACAGCCAGGTGGAGCAGGACTGAAGAGACCGTGTAGATATGTTTCTGACAGATATACTGTCAAGTACCATGTTGTCAAACTTTGATGTGTGGAACATATGGGTGTTTCCAAGTAAAAACTTTGTCCCTGTGTATTCATCATTTTGTGGTTGTGTCAAACCTTCATAACTCAAAGTATTCACATAGGAACCTTCAACTTTGTGAAAAAATGGTGAGCAGACATAGACTCCCCGGCTACAAGTGAGTGAGTTAGTTTAATTTATGCAATTCATGCTATATGGAGGCAGTCTGTAAATAATCGAGTCTGGACACAACAGTCCAATGATCAACAGCATAAGCATCGATCTACGCAACTGGGTTACGATGACATGTGTCAATCAAGTCAGCGAGCCTGACCACCCGATCCCGTTTTTCACCTCTTACGACAAGCATGGGTTACTGAAGATCAGTTCCAATCCAGATCTTCACGGGTGCCTCCGGCTACAAAGGCTGTTCCTACCATACAAGTAGCTGTATAGAAGTACAATGTGCCAGGTCAGCGTAATGTGATAGTGATTGTTCTGTAGGTGCCCTGGAGCACAAAATTGTACCCAAGCTACGCTAAGGGTGAGACCTTTCTATTTTTTGCCTCTGGACCAAGGCTTATAGTGATATGTCTAATATCGCCTGATGTGGATAAGGTCATTAATAAATAGCAGTAATAATGAGAGGGGCCATAGCTGCAACAGTTTGTTGAGGGCCATATCATGGCTACAGGGTAATTAATGTGTGGAAGTACATTTGTACATGTTTATTCAGGCAGAGGTTGTCATAACTGGGTCGCTGTGACAGTGTTGTATAAGTGACTGAGTTTGGTTTGGCATCACTTGTCCTCTGTGTCTGTTATATTAGTTACGTCATGACGTGTCAGTGGCCAGATGCAGCTGAAGAGCATCAGGATGGTGCTAATCGAAGTGGTTCTGGTAATTGAACCACCACACCCACAACCACCACACCCAGGCTCCTGGGGGGCCTAAGGGACACAACTCTGTAATTGTAGACATATCTCGTCACCTACCCCCACAAGGAGACATGTATGCGATGCTGTAGAGCTATTTTGTCATGGAATATTTTCCCTATGAATATAAAGAAAGCATGAGTGCCGCAGGTATCATCTGCCCAGAAATCCTTGCATGGAGGCAAGAATTGGTGCTTTAGGCAAACATTGCTCTTAAATCCCTGAGTATTGGATGCTTTAGACATATTTTGCCCTTAAATCCCAATATTGGATGCTTCGGACATATTTTGCCCTTAAATCCCAATATTTATGTTTTGGACATATTTTGCCCTGAAATCTTCACAGGGAAGCAAACAAAAATTGGTGGTTAAGACAAACACTGCCCTGACAATCATGGGATGCGGCAGACATATATGCCTTTACTACCCTCAGAGTCACATCAGACTGACGCCAAAGCACTACATGATTACGGCCTGCGTCCTGTACACCAAGCTTGGCTTGCAGTCCATGTATTTATGCACCAAATCGGAACTTGAGAAAGGAAGTATTTTGATGTACATGAATACTAAATGACATGGTTCCTGGTGTGATAGAGGACTATATCATTGCTTGGGCTTATCGCTGCAGTGTATGTTGTTTATTCCACTGAGGCAAACACACCATGCACAAGTGGACTAGCAGGAAGGGATCATATTAGACTTCAGCTGAAGTGTCCCCATGAAGGGTTGATGGAGTACTGGCCACCTAGCAACATGATAAGGCAGCCTGAATGAAAAATACAGGGTTACTTCCAACCCGTCATGTCCTGACTTCAATTCGTCAGCTCTTTGAATGGCATTTCGCTTCTCTATTTATTCACCCACTCACTAAAAGTTAAAGAGGTTCTGTAGAAAATAGTGTTTTGCTAAGACACATTTTTAAGATCTTAATGAGAATTATTTGTACATTACTATTGATATAATGTTTGTAATTTGATCATATTACCGTCATTATTTTTTTAAAGGGTTCCTCTGCAGTAGACAGTAGCAAGGATTTCTCTTATTGTGTTATTTCATTCAATAGATAAGTCGAGCATGGTTGTAAAGCAAATACATGTTTCAATATGAATAGAGTACAAGAGCGAGGAAACTTCCACACAATATCGTGACAGGTGATAGTGACATGGCGTATATCAGTACAGTGCATATTTGTAAATGTTTTTCAGAATGTTTATATTGGCAATGGAGACTTTCCTTCTTGAATAGTTTATCTGTGTATAATGTATAGGATTTGTATCAGCAAGCGTGATATATCAGAAGGAGAACACATATATCCCAGAATCTTGTGTTCCTTGTAAATTCACTTCCTCAAGCGAGATTAGTAATATAAATGAATTTTTAAAATGACATCTGATAGATGGCAGGCAAACCAGTAAATGATGTATTCTCTTCCTAAAGCAGGATATAGTTTAGTAATGTAAACACATTTTTTAAATGACATCGGATTGATGGCAAACCAGTAAATGATGTTTTATTCTCTTCCTTAAGCAGGATATAGTTCAATAATTTGGATGAACAGTTTTTTAATGACTTATCTTTTCCCTTACATGCACAAATGACTAGGTAGACTCTTATCCAGTGCACATTCATAGAGCCTCTCAGTATCAAAACTGGGGTGGTGGGGTAGCCTAGTGCTTAGAGTGCTCGCTCATCACACTAATGACCTGGGTTCGATTCCCCACATAGGTACAATGTGTGAAGCCCATTTCTGGTGTTCCCCACCACGATATTGCTGAAATATTGCTAAAAGCGGCTTAAAAGTAAACTCACTCACTCAGTATCAAAACTAGAATTATTCTATTTTTCAAAAGCGAAGGTTTTATTATTGCCACTTAAGAACTGTTAATTAAACTTGGAATAATCATACCACTGTTGATGCTGAAGATAAACGAAGGTCAGTTTATAGGTGAAGGTAACAGAAGACTGAGAGTTGACGAGTAAAACCGACAATCTCAAAAATAGACCACAAGTGGCAAGAAGAATTAGCTCTGGAATGGTTGATATAAATATTTTATGACAGCAAATCTACCAGGCACTGCAAGTTGAAGCTGGCATGTTTCTGTGTCCTGACTGGGTCTGGGCAGTCAGCTGCTCAAGAGGGCAGGAAGATATTCCAGCTGGATTCCATGTTGATCTCGTTTAGGCTTGGAGAAGTGAGGACCTCTTTTCCTTCTCAACATGAGATAGACATCAGAGTATCTGCTAGACAGGATGAATGTTATGTATGTTATCATACAACTAATTTCTGTAACAGTAAATGGTAAAAGGTAATATGGTCGACCTGGCAGTTTTCCCAATGTTGGTTTGGAAGTTCCATATGTGTGCTACCTGTAGAGTCAGATTTGTCTGCTTTATAAGCTCACTATGATTATATCTATGTTTGTGGAAATGATTCGTTTCAGTGATTTGTAAAATGATTTTAGTAATATTCCAGCCATTTATAGATTGAGGACAACATAAGTGGGCCTCACTTATCGTAATTATGTGGGACTTGAACGTTAGGCTTTTGGCTTTGTTTGCCCCACTATCGTCTACTGGTTTGAGTGTATGAAGGGTGATGGAAGGAGGATGGAATGTTTGCTCATTATGTGAACTCCAGCTTCAGTCCTCACATCGGTAAAACCCATAGCTGGTTCTCCTGAATAACTTCAGGAAATCAGAAAAATGGGTAGGATTTGAAACACCCATATCTGATGTCCTGGCTAGTCTCACCAGTACCATCAACCATAAGCACCCCAGAACCCCCTGAGTTTCATACACTTAGTTGGGTTGGAATTGCCCACCACTGTCATTCATGGCCCATTACACAAAGATTATTGACCTCACATATTGTCTGCTTTGATACTAGTATTATGTCATCAGGGTTGTATGCACAACATTCAAGTGAAATAAAAGTTTGGGAGGCTACATTAGCCTTTGTGCTAAAATATACAAATAAAACTGAGGGTGTGTATTAGCAGCAGGCGTTGTTGTGGTTCAGTTGATTCTGTTGGGGCGGTGGGGTAGCCTAGTGGTTAAAGCGTTCGCTCGTCACGCCGAAGACCCAGGTTCGATTCCCCACATGGGTAGCCTATTTCGGGTGTCCCCCGTCGTGATATTGCTGGAATATTGCTAAAACTCACTCACATACTCACTCACTCACTCACCCACCCACCCACCCACCCACCCACCCACTCACTCTCACTCCTCCTCACTCACTCACTCACTCACTCACTCACTCACTCACTCACTCACTCACTCACTCACTCACTCACTCACTCACTCACTCACTCACTCACTCACTCACTCACTCACTCTACATGCTATAAATGACCCAGCATGTTGAGGAAGTGAGCCAGGTGAGGAATGTGTATCTATTTGTCCTGTCAACTACATGGTATATCAGTGACATTCCTGTAGCAGACCACCACAGTAAACCAGTTTAAGGAAGAATATATTTGACTGGAGTCGGGTCACCATGTTTGACGAGTCCGTCAGTGTTTGAGCACACACCAACTACAAACTCTCCTAAAGGTGTCACTTTCTACTTATCGCACTGACACAAGCTGACAGTGTGGTTGGGCGGACGTAGTATTTTAGTTCCGCACTGTTGAATGTTCTTGACACAAGAGTGACCATCCAAGTGTTTTAGGATTTCCTGTTTCAGCTTTGTAATCTCCAGAACTATTTCATGATCTGCCAGGTTGTGAAAGAGAACACAACTATTCCTCAGGAATTCATAATGGCGTGATATGTTGTACTGAAGTTTATTGTGTTTAGAATGCATTGTCTGTCAGGGTCAGTAATTGGGTAATGGGGTCCAAGTTCGGTGTGTTCTCCATTATGTTCTTAAGATATGAATGGCTTTAGCAACATGAATCAGAGTGACAGCGCATACCACAATGTGGACTAACGCTTAGTCCCTGAATAAATATGATGTAATATATATGCTGAGCCCATGGATGTATAGTAATTCTGTCCTTTGAAGAGGCAAGTCTAGATAAGCGGACGGCCCCAGTCTGTTATTTATAAAAAAAAATTAAATTATCACTTAAACTATCAATGTTTACCTTAGAGACTTGTGCAAGTCTAGCTGCTGATATTCCTGGACTGGCAGGGAGGATGTTTTGTCCCATAGGAACAAGAACAGGCTCTGTTCTACAAAATGATCTTACCGCTAGGAGGATCGTAACTTCCATAGTCCAACATATATTTTGCAACAGTCGTAGCACTACCACCACAATGTGGAAGCTATCTTTCTGCAGGTGTGTGGCTATCTTTCTGCAGGTGTGTGGTTATCTTTCTGCAGGTGTGTGGCTATCTTTCTGCAGGTGTGTGGCTATCTTTCTGAAGGTGTGTGGCTATCTTTCTGCAGGTGTGTGGTTATCTTTCTGCAGGTGTGTGGCTATCTTTCCGCAGGTGTCAAGCTATATGTCTGCAGGTGTGTGGCTATCTTTCTGTCGGTGTGTGGCTTTCTTTCTGCAGGTGTGTGGCTATCTTTTTGCAGGTGTGTGGCTATATGTCTGCAGGTGTCAAGCTATCTTTCTGCAGGTGTGTGGCTATCTTTCTGCAATCTTTCTGCTAGCGTGTGGCTATCTTTCTGCGGGTGTGTGGCTATCTTTCTGCAGGTGTGTGGCTATATGTCTGCAGGTGTGTGGCTATCTTTCTGCAAGTGTGTGGCTATCTTTCTGCAGGTGTGTGGCTATCTTTCTGCAGGTGTGTGGCTATATGTCTGCAGGTGTGGCTATCTTTCTGCAGGTGTGTGGCTATCTTTCTGCAAGTGTGTGGCTATATGTCTGCAGGTGTCAAGCTACATGTCTGCAGGTGTGTGGCTATCTTTCTGCTGGTGTGTGACTATATGTCTGCAGGTGTGTGGCTATCTTTCTGAAGGTGTGTGGCTATATGTCTGCAGGTGTGTGGCTATATGTATGCAGGTGTGGCTATCTTTCTGCAGGTGTGTGGCTATATGTCTGCAGGTGTGTGGCTATATGTCTGCAGGTGTGGCTATCTTTCTGCAGGTGTGTGGATATATGTCTTCAGGTGTGTGGCTATATGTCTGCAGGTGTGGCTATCTTTCAGCAGGTGTGTGGCTATATGTCTGCAGGTGTGTGGCTTTATGTCTGCAGGTGTGTGGCTATATGTCTGCATGTGTGTGTGGTTATCTTTCTGCAGGTGTGTGGCTATCTTTCTGAAGGCGTGTGGCTATCTTTCTGCAGGTGTGTGGCTATATGTCTGCAAGTGTGTGGCTATTCTCCTGCAGGTGTGTGGCTATCTTTCTGCAGGTGTGTGGCTATCTTTCTGCAGGTGTGTGGCTATATGTCTGCAAGTGTCAAGCTACATGTCTGCAGGTGTGTGGCTATCTTTCTGCAGGTGTGTGGCTATATGTCTGCAGGTGTGGCTATCTTTCTGCAGGTGTGTGGCTATATGTCTGCAGGTGTGTGGCTATATGTCTGCAGGTGTGGCAATCTTTCTGCAGGTGTGTGGCTATATGTCTGCAGGTGTGTGGCTATATGTCTGCAGGTGTGGCTATCTTTCTGCAGGTGTGTGGCTATATGTCTGCAAGTGTGTGGCTATATGTCTGCAGGTGTGGCTATATGTCTGCAGGTGTGTGGCTATATGTCTGCAGGTGTGTGGCTATATGTCTGCAGGTGTGGCTATCTTTCTGCAGGTGTGTGGCTATATGTCTGCAGGTGTGTGGCTATATGTCTGCAGGTTTGTGGCTATCGTTCTGCAGGTGTGTGGCTATATGTCTGCAGGTGTGTGGCTATCTTTCTGCAGGTGTGTGGCTATATGTCTGCAAGTGTGTGGCTATTCTCCTGCAGGTGTGTGGCTACCTTTCCATAGGTGTGTGGCTATCTTTCTGCAGGGGTGTGGCTATAGGTCTGCAGGTGTGTGGCTATCTATCTGCAGGTGTCAAGCTATGCTCAGAGGTCTTAGTTTCTTCCCAAAGATATGTTGGTCTTTGTTTTAGCATAGTGTTCCCAGGTTCCAGTTCCATAGCAAGGACTTGTAGACTCTCCGTACTTTCTAACATATGTTAAGTATTTGTTGATTTGTGAATTAGTAAGTAATGTTATTGTTGTGACTGCTTGCAGTTCTGGACACAGCAGGCCAGGAGGAGTTCAGTGCCATGAGAGAGCAGTACATGAGGTCTGGGGAGGGCTTCCTTCTTGTGTACTCCGTCACGGACATCAGCAGGTAGGTCCTCCTTCTTGTGTACTCCATCACGGACATCAGCAGGTTTGTTTTCCTTCTTGTGTACTCCATCATGGACATCAGCAGGTTTGTTTTCCTTCTTGTGTACTCCATCATGGACATCAGCAGGTAGGTCTTCCATCTTCTGTACTCCGTCACAGACATCAGCAGGTAGGTCTTCCTTTTTGTGTACTCCGTCACGGACATCAGCAGGTAGGTCTTCCTTCTTGTGTACTCCATCATGGACATCAGCAGGTCGGTCTTCCTTCTTGTGTACTCCGTCACGTACATCAGCAGGTAGGTCTTCCTTTTTGTGTAATCTGTCACGTATAACAGCAGGTAGGTCTTCCTTTTTGTGTACTCCGTCACGGTCATCAGCAGGTAGGTCTTCCTTCCTGTGTCCTCCGTCACGGTCATTAGCAGGTAGGTCTTCCTTCCTGTGTCCTCCGTCACGGACATCAGCAGGTAGGTCTTCCTTTTTGTTTACTCCGTCATGGTCATCAGCAGGTAGGTCTTCCTTCCTGTGTCCTCCGTCACAGACATCAGCAGGTAGGTCTTCCTTCTTGTGTACTCCGTCACGGTCATCAGCAGGTAGGTTTTCCTTCTTGTGTACTCCATCACGGACATCAGCAGGTAGGGCTTCCACGGGTACTCGAGTACTCGAGGACGAGTCGGGTTTAGCTGGACTCGAGTCCATTTTCAAGGACTCGAGGACTCGAAAAGGGGAGATAACTCGAATTATTGATGTTGACAGACTGTCTGCCATGTGCTAAGCATGAGCGGCCGCTAACGTCTAATATTAAGAAAAAGATATAACTTTATTATCCCGGAGGAAATTCTCATACATCCAAACTGTCTCAACATGAATATATACACAGTTCACGAAAATATGCACAATAATTACATGCTCAAAACGAATGCTATTTACAAATAAAACTGACGTGATATAATTCAATTAACCACATAGGTAAAGAGGCTGAATAATTCTAGTTCTAATCACATGATGATGATTCAAAATATTTGTTGCATTCACGAATACTTGATGGTATGAAAGACTGTCGAGTTCTGTTTTGAGGGAAGGTAATAGACAGCAGCGTCCAGAAGGAAGTAGTTCAAAATGGTGAGATCAAATATGTCAACTATCAAATCTAATTTTAGCTGCCTTTTTGACTATACTCGAAATACACTCCAGAAATTTTGCAAGCAGTATTAACAATTTTGAAAAGTCTGTTTTTGTTGCGATGAGACAGATCCCCATACCAACATAGAAAATTGTAGGTCAACACACTTTGAATAAAGATTTGATAAAAAACTGTCATTACGGTTTTGTCATTGCCTTGATGATAATAATGTTCAGAATCAGAAATTAGGCCAGTAACAGTGGCGTCATCTGCAAATTTCACAGTAAACAAGTCATATACTGACAAGTAACAGTCATTGGTATACAAAACGAAGCGTGCGGATGAAGGAACACAGCCATGTGGATCTCCAGCAGAGGTTGAGAGAAAAGAAGATTGATAGCCATTGACACTGACATACTGAGTTCTATGTACCCTGAATTCTTTAACCCATCTGATAATGTTTTTATTAACACCTAGATTAAATAATTTACTCCTCACACAGTGTGGCTGTATGGTATTAGTTGTTACAAGTCTGCAGATGATAGTAAATATTATACATCGATTGAGATTTCACTTCTGAAAATGATTAGATAACTATCTTGACAATTGAACGTTTGCTTGAAAGGTATGAATTTCGAGTACTCGGGTCCGAGTCGAGTCTCACCCCTCGAGTAGTCGAGTCCAAAAAATGGACTCTTTGAAGCCCTATCAGCAGGTAGGTCTTCCTTCTTGCGTACTCCGTCACGGATATCAGCAGGTAGGTCTTCCTTCTTGTGTACTCCATCACGGACATCAGCAGGTAGGTCTTCCTTTCTGTGTCCTCCATCACGGACATCAGCAGGTAGGTCTTCCTTCTTGTGTACTCCATCACGGACATCAGCAGGTAGGTCTTCCTTTCTGTGTCCTCCATCACGGACATCAGCAGGTAGGTCTTCCTTCTTGTATACTGTGTCCAGTTGTAAGATTTGTCTGATGATATAATTGTGATTGAAGTTTAGTATAGTTTTTCATGTGTAATTAATATGTGTCAAATTCCACCTAACTATCTTGTTTATTAATGAATTTTTTTTATGTGTTTGATAATGATGATAATTTTTTGTTTGTTTCAGTTTTGAAGAGATTTACAAGTTCCACAAGCAGATATTGCGTGTGAAAGACCGAGATGAATTTCCGATGATCCTTGTAGCAAACAAGTCCGACTTAGAGCATCAGAGGGATGTAAGTCTCACAGGATAACATCATGCTGGAAGCCATGTTTTGTTAGTCAGGTGTTACAGTCTAGTGTAACAGTCTGGTGGTTTCTGTACCCTGCCTTATGATGCAAATCAACTGTAAAGGCGATGAGGAGTTTTCATTTTATGTTCCTAACTAAATGGTGCAAGGTTGAGGACGTTCATTCACATGGGAGATCCTCGAAGGGCTTCAGGGTCACATCCCCAGCAACCTATGCTAAGGAAGCGTTGTATGAGGTTCACAGGTTCACAGACCAGATAACCTGGTGGATGAGTGCCCATATCGTTGAACATTGCTCTAGCATCCGTCTCTTGTTGAGACTTGACTATTTCTGACTGCCATCATATTTCAGACACATTGCAGTGTTCAACAACTCACAAGAATGTTGCATTGTACAGCTATGATGACAAGTATATATAACCCATATGGGAAGGAGAACACAGGGTAATATTTTCCCTAGGGAGGTTACACCTTTTGGTGAATGATAATTGGCTGTTTCAGAAAATAAAACAGCCAATCAATGTGTAGGGATATGGGGGTTCCCCACGTCGCATTTTTCCTTACAGACAATGCTGTTTTTATTTTAGCATATTTTAGATTGAAAACTGATATGGTTAATAAAAACAATAACCAACTCATGACGGGGAATGACAGATTATTTTTCCCTCGTTATATTAATTATGTAATTCTCTTGCCAAAGCTGGAGAATTACGTAATAAATATAACTAGGGAAAGATAATCTGTCATTCCCCGTTACTTGTAAGTTATTGTCTAAATATGTGATCAGTTGAGGTCAGATGTGGAAACAGTTGTTTTACAACCTCTTTTGTGTTCATTAACATATAGGTATTCAAATAAATAAATATACCAAGTATAAAGGTTCAAGCCTCCCGGTGTTCACTAGACACCCTCTGTTAGTGCAACTCAGCATTGTTCTGACAGCAGTGAACTCACTGGTAGTAATGTAATGCTGTACCAAAAGTGCATGCCTGCGGCAGGCTGATGGGAGAGAAAATGTTGCTGTCTAAAGGAATCTTAACATGGGACAGAATTCCTCTTTTGTACACACATCTTGGTTGAAAGTATCTCTTTACAAAAGCAGTTTTAATTGAAAAGGTATCCTGTAAATACAAACATGTATTTCAAACAAACTTCAGGATTTGAAAGAAAATTCATCATGTTAAATGATACAGCAGTCTTCAATATTACGGCTTCAAGGGACTTGAGTGTTTGAATTTGAGGACACAGGCTTTTCCAACTTTTAACAATATGGTAACACAAAAACACAAGGACCTTTCTTAAGTGCTAAATTTGACCACTGTACTGGTACTATCACAATAAGCTGACATGGAGTTTCCCCCACTCACAAGACTGAATGATTATCTCCCTTTCAGGTATCCCAGGATAAAGGTATAGAGCTGGCCCGCAGTTTGAAAATAAGTTATATTGAAGCAAGTGCCAAAAATAGAACAAATGTGGACCAGGCATTTTACGAATTGGTTAGAATTATCAGGTGAGTTGTTAATGCAGATGTGAAAAGTGATGTAGCAGTGAAGATCCAAGTTAGAATTGATCTTCAGTAACCCATGCTTGTCATAAGAGGCGACTAATTTGGGTGGTCAGGCTTGCCGACTTGGTTGACACATGTCATCGTATCCCATTTGTGTAGATTGATGCTCATTCTATTGATCACTGGATTGTCTGGTCTAGATTTGATTATTTACAGACCACCTCCATGTAGCTGGAATATTGCTGAGTGTGGGATAAAACTAAAGTAACTAACTCACTCACTCATTATTACTGCCTTGGTTTAAATATGGCACAAATCATGAATATTGGGTTAACAGTACAATAACAAATGAGCAGTTGATGCAGTATTATTATATCAAGTGAAACTAAACAAATTATCTTGCCTCACACATAAATGTCGTTTTCTGATTGGCTGAGCACTCTTCTATTATTTTCAATGTACCTGCTTACAAGCAAGTAACATTTTCTATGTACCCCACTGGGAATGCCGAACTCATTTGGTACTTCGTGTAGTTGTAATTCTTTATCTCGAATATCATTAAATCATGTATGATGTACGGAAATTACCGATGTTTTGCGAATACAAATCGATGGAAGGGACATAACTCTAAATTTGTTTTTCTTGTCGTCTTGTCTTCTGGTACTCCATACTATGATCCGATACCCGTGCTTCAAAAAGTTCAAAATTACCATTGAGGTGTTCAGTAAGATAAATAAGTTGTTCGCTGGTCTCTTGGGGCCCATGGGTTGATGTACCATCGATGTTTCTTTATGTTACATAAACAAACATCGAGGGTACATCAGCCCATGTTCCCCTCGAGACCAGTAAACAACTTATAATAATCTTTACATGTGACCATGTTGACAGTGTTAATTTATCATGACAGTGGCCAGTGACGACATTACTGTACAATAATACTTATATGAGTGCTGGATATTGTCCTGCCTGTCTTGGATATAGTCCATCTGCCATATCTCATTTTGGTAAATAACACCCAAGTTCTAGTAAAAACACTCCTTTTTAATAAATACATGAATATTCTAGTCTAGTGATTACGAATAATTGATAGAATTCATGAAAGTTTACGGTTTGATTCACCGAATAAGGTGAGTGGATTGTACCAGCCCTTGTGGTGCTATAAGTACAGCACATGATTAGGTTTAGGAAACATGTTATGTTCTAGGTTAATTAGGATAGTGTAATTTTCATCCATTGTTGATTACTCAGTGAATAATGTAGTTCAACAGCTGAATGGTCTTGAATGTGTGTTAGAGAAGCGCTGTTGAACTACAGACTTCACCTCTCATATCACTTTAGTGCCACAGTCTGGTAGGTGCTGGTACCTTTTTTGAGCAAGTTCAGTTTTCACTCATACTAGTGCTTCTAAATCCAATTAGACCGCCGTCATATAGCTGGAAAATTGCTGAGTGCGGTGTAAAACTAAACTCACTCACTAAAACCAATTAGAGATATTGGATGTGTGTTTTGACAAGGGCTGTTCCAATTCACTTGCTTATTTGGTGAATCACACCGTATACCATCATCAATTCAGTTCATTATACATGATCACTGGAATGGAATATTCATGAATTTTATTTAAAAAGGTGCATTTTTACTTCCATATGTTGTTATTTATCAAAGCGAGATTGTAAAATGAAATGTATCTAAGCTTGACAGGATTGTAATCAGCACTGTTATATATCTATTTTGACAATAATGGTTACTGGTCACTGTCATCATGGTGAAAACATGTCAAAGATCGCATTTTGATATTGTATTCATTACCTAATATTCGCAATCGTTACGCATAATATTTATGATATGTATCATATAATGGTGCAAGGCTATCATCAGTAATCATCCAAGTTTATAGCGCCATTCCAGGATGAATATCCTGCTCAAAGCGCTCTTATTATTACCCTGGATAACCCAAGCTGCCCTTGAGGCGCTAGAAGGTTAATAGTCACATGACTCATCCCACCGGGTACCCATTTTTTCTGGTGGGTGAACAGAAAGCCTAAGTTGTATAGGTACAAACTTACAGTTAAAAGATGTAGCACTTAAACTTGATAACTACAGAAGCTGACTTGGTTTTGTATTCGTTGCCCAAACTTTGCAAATGTTACCCATATATAATATTCATGATATGAATCACATTTGCTCGAGGTACAGGGCTACCATTGCAGCCTAAGTTGTGTAGGTACAGACTTGCAGATAAATGATACAACACTTGAACTGGATTTGTAATGATGTCCAAAGACTTTGGCTCGTAGACTCAACCCTTCTTGCCACAGATAGTGATAACTAACCCTTCTTGCCACAGATAGTGATAACTAACCCTTCTTGCCGTGATAACTAATGATAACTAACCCTTCTTGCCACAGATAGTGATAACTAACCCTTCTTGCCACAGATAGTGATAACTAACCCTTCTTGCCACAGATAGTGATAACTAACCCTTCTTGCCACAGATAGTGATAACTAACCCTTCTTGCCACAGATAGTGATAACTAACCCTTCTTGACACAGATAGTGATAACTAACCCTTCTTGACACAGATAGTGATAACTAACCCTTCTTGACACAGATAGTGATAACTGCATCAGTGCTGCAGCCCGACTGCTTAGTTACGGGATAATCTCTAATTGTACTTACCTTGGCGCTTTATTTATAAATGTATGAGCCAACAATGGCTCAAATTCATAATTTATAACACGCTTTTATATATGCGCCGCGTAATTAATTTCAAAATAAGACTATTTTCTTTGAAAGTGTTGTCAAACAATCGGAAATCAAAATCAAAATATTGAAACTTCTGGAAGTCAAAATGAGGCTTTCTAAGCTCTGCACATTGCTGTAAGGAGCTTATTTCGATTTAAGGAACTTGACTTAATGTACAGAGTTTATCGCATCTTTTTTGGCGGTCAAAGAGAAGGATTACAGAATTTTTCACTTTTAGTTTTTTCCCAAAGTACAAAGTGAGAGATTTTAGAGACTTTGAAATTATTTTTTTTCAGGAAATTTCAGGCTGAGGAACGACCTCCAGTGAAACCCCCAGGCAAGAAGAAGAGGCGATGTTCAATACTGTGATAGATGTCTTGTCATGAGCAGCTAAACAATAATATAACACTGATGGACATCATGGATGCATTTGATTCCCTGTTGTCATGGTAACAGTCGCCACGGTAACTCTGAATGTTTGTGGTGCTTGAGCCAGGGTCGAGAGCAGCAGACATCCACTGACCGAGACCACGCTTCCACTCGACCTCCGTTGACCAACCGTGGGACTGACCCCAAATTTGTGCTTGTATTTTTTCATTTCCCCCAAATCAGGTTTCTATATTCGAGGCATATTTTTTACTTTCTTAAGTTGGTATGCAAGGGAAAAAGTAATTTGTCATTCCATTACTTCTATATTAATGATACTAAGGTTAATATGTAAAAATGGTGTATTTTGTTACTGAATGATTCTGAGATACTATAATACATGTGGAGAATGAAAGAACAGCTGAGTATGGGACATTTGCAAACTGACAAATGCATAATTTTGGTGTTCATTTCCATGACTTGTTTTATCTGGTCTTCTATTCTGACTTCTGTGTAGAAATGATGTTTTGTACGAGTGTGCTGAAAGACCGTGCATCCTCACTAGGTGTGTCTGTGACGCATCCAGTGTTTATTTGAAGTGAGTTGAGTACATAGTGTTTAGTTACCAGCTGCTTCTAAAGCATGTGAATGCATCTGCATGATACTATAATATACTGCAATGTAATTGTATGAGCTGAGTGGAGCTGTGTTTCTGTGGCTTATGATGATTTATTATTTTACCTAACAGAGGGTATCTGGGGTTAAAGGATGGGTGGGTGTAAATATTTGTCTACATGTTTCACTCAGGAACTGGTCCTTTATTAATGGGGCAAGGGAGTTTTTTCATCAACGAATTGACCGAAAAATTAACCCACTAGAACATTCTTTTTTTCAAGGCTCTTCTGTAAAAATGATGGTCTCATCCCAAATGACACATGGTTGGTAATGATGAGAGAAGATGGGACACTTATGGTTAACAGGACTGTTTCAAGACACGTTTTTGCCTTAAAGCATGGTTAATATAAATCAGACCATTTTAATCTTGTTAACTGTCCATGATTTCAAGACCCTCCTCAAGTAGGTAAATGACCAGTTCTTTATAACAGGGAATGTTTGTGCACGTATCCATTATGAGTTCATTGAAAATATTCATATGGTATTCAAAATATCAGTCATATACAAGGCAACCTGTACCTTGTTGGTGATTATACATCAGTGGTTTTGTTGCTTTACTTACAGGAAGTGCCAATTCTGCAGCTTAGACATTTCCTTTTGTTCATTTTAGAAAATCTGTACTGATATAATTGATTTTTAGATTCAGTTTTAGGGGATGACAGGTCTGTACAGTTTTGTACAGTGGTAATCAAAATATGAAAATGAATGAGGCATTAAGCAAGATCTATGCAGGGATATGATATCATTTCCTCAATAAAATATGATATTTCCAGAAAAGGAACCCTATTAGAATAATTCATGATCTGATAAGGGTATTTTTGCCAAATAAAATGCATTATCATGTGAATCACCCTCACATTCGTTCCTTATACTTGTTTAAGCTATGATAGACAGTACAAGCATGGGCACTTCCATATTGGCTTATGCTGTGCTCTTTGTCTGCAGTCTGTTATGTGTAGAACATACAGTTTGCTGCCTTTCACAATGGTTAAAAGGTTGTTGATGTTCATATGTGATTGTTCCTTGAAAAGGCCATGTAAGCCTAGAAACTAATTCTTCTTGGGCAATAGCTGTACTTCAAATTTTGGGAAACAATATTCCTATTATTATCATGATCAGATTTGAGGGAAAGTGACATGTAAAGGGAGCCATGAGTAAAAGTGGATAAGAGGATTTACTTTATGAGGTAGAACAGGGAAATATTTTTTAGAATAGATTCAAATAATGTGCCAGTTTGTCTAGGTATATACAGGTTTGGTAAGGACAGATAATAGACAATGTCTAGGTATATACAGGTTTGGTAAGGACAGATAATAGACAATGTCATTCGATGATGTCACTGTTAATAGGGAAGTGTCGGTTTATCTGTGGTGGTTTTAGTGGGTGAATGAGTCACACATTGCTTTGATGCATGTCCAGTATCCATAATAGGTTAGGAAGACTGATGACAAGTCCCATTGAGGTAATGCTTCCTGTAGACTTCTCTATGAACATGCTAGCCCTGTTGTGAACCCACCCCTTGACTTTAGTGTTAATGAGTTCTTTAAGCAGGGTTAGACATTAAGGTGAATACAAGAATGTATTGGCATTCAGTGTGAAGTAGATTGGGTGTATCTCCTCCTAAGATACTGTAATGAAATGCCCCGAGGACCTTGATCCCTTGGTCATTCCTCTAAACCTGTTGGTTACGAATGCTTGTTACCATCAGGGGTCACAGTGCTGAAAATAACAGTGGCTGTAGGTTCATGGGTTCAGATCTGAACATGGGTCATCTTACAGAAAACATTTATGATGGGTTGAACAACCATTTGTATGTATCCATAGTATGTCATAAGGGATTTGTCAGGGATATTTGATGAGCTTGTCTCAATGGGAGGCTGATGGCCTCAGTAGGATACTGATGGTTGACATCTTACTGATGTATATGGAGCTAGTTGTGAGATCTGTTTCTAGTCCTGGGTGCCATTGTACAATTCAACCTTAGCACCATGACTGTCATAAGGTTAAGATAGGGTACTTACGATCACTTTAGTGCTATGATCCCTTTCTACAACAGCTTGACTTCAGGCCAGTATACAGAGTTGCATCCCTTACTTGCACCAGGATCCAATGAATGGTTTCTCATCACCACACCCATGCTCTTAGGTTTCAGAGTGAAATCTTCTTGCTTCTTTAACAGAAATCTTGTGTTCGGAGTGTTTATTCACTGTCAGTAATGACAGGGTAGGTAGCAAGACGTCACCAGTCAGGAATATAGCTGGTGAATATGCTGGTGATTACAGCAGATGTGAACTATTACTCAATACATTTCCATAACACACTGGTCCTGTGATAGTATTCCGGTAGCGTGTATGTTAGTGTGTTACACTGTACAGAGGAGGTCAGCAAGTAGAAACATCACTAAGAAAATCAAAAGGCTGGACGATAATCAGTGCTACTTCAGAAATAGGCAAGCTCAACACATTTTCTTTGCCATCTCATAGGATTGTCATATTCTTTTAATTAATACCCTTTTTTGTGGTTAGTAATTAATGTAGTCAACATTGACAATGTGATTGATCACATACTAAATATTATAGTAATTTTGCAAAACATCACATTCTTTTATACAGTAATGAATGACACATTGATAAATTTTAAGATTTCGACAAGGGTTTCCTTAAAACTTGCTATCATTAGTTGCTTGTGCAGTGCCATCTGTACCAAAATGACAGAAGTGAGAGAGAGTAGCAGACCTTTAAAGGTAATCCTGTTTGCTCCAAATAGATTGTGTCCAACACTTAGCCTTGGTCCACAGTAAACAGCTACTGTATTCTGGGCAGTGATAAGTGTGAGCTGGCATATATTGGGATCTGTTAATAAAGCAGTACACATGAGGATCTGCCTGAGTGTTGAACAGGTTGTAACATGTAACTGTTACAAGGCCCAGCAAAACAATACTTGTGTTTCTCATTTCTGCTGGAACTGAAACCACCCAACCCTGAGCTTGAGCTTGTGAAATGGTTCAGTGACAATTTTTTCCTGAGGTTCTTTTTCAGTCAAATGTAAAAAAAGTGATTTCTTAAAAGTATTACAAATTAAACAAAATTGACATGCAGAATAAATGTTGTTATTGACAAGTCAAAGTCCTTCTCCAGATCTTTTGATTGCACAATTTTGAAGACTTTGGTTTTGGTTTGAGTGGTTTGAGGTGTCTCAGTCAGTGGATTGGGTGGATCAAGGAACACGTTGTTATTGTGTGCCATCATATCCACACAGTGGGGGGCGGTGGGGTAGTCTAGTGGTTAAAGCGTTCGCTCGTCACGTTGAAGATCCGGGTTCGATTCCCCACATCGGGCACAATGTGTGAAGCCCATTTCTGGTGTACCCCTGCCGTGATATTGCTGGAATATTGCTAAAAGCGGCATAAAATTAAACTCACTCGCTCACAGTGTGGATTGTTGCTCATAGTATCAATCACTGGATTGTCTGGTCCAGACTATCAACAACTCTGGCATACAGCTGAGATATTGCTGAACATTGTGATAAACAACAAACAAATGGTAATTTCTAAGTTACAGCTACGTTAAGAAATATTTTGTGTCAGGTGAAAGGACGAAGTGGAAATGAGAAGCAACACGTGTTTTGAATGGGCCTATTTTAAAGGATGAGAACCAATTGTTTTAGCTGTATGTAGCTATGTTGAGTAGTACATGTACTATGATCTGCATGCTCGGTTACATAAAGTGTATTTACATCTGAGATTAAGCTTAACCAAACAGACAGTTGACAAAGTATGTATTTGATAATTATTTCCATATTTAGTGAGAACAGATTTATGTTTATGTGTTTAGTGTTCTGCATGAAAATTCTCAATTCCAGAGAAAAAAAAGCCTGTTTTTTAAGCATTTAGGTTTAAAAGGGTATGTTATTCTTGATTGTAATCCTTTCAGATATTGCTGGTCTATGTGCATATGGAAAATAATTGGGATATGTACTTAAGGTTGCTAAAATATTGACTGTCCATCCCGATACAAAATAAGTTCAATATCCCCATGGGCTAAACTTGCCTCTAACATGATTCCTGGTTGGCCATGTGGTTTCACACTGCAGCATGCTGTGCAGAGTTGTGTCCCTTGTCACGTCAGGAACTGCTGATGTGAGATTTGCCCTGATTATGATCCTTGGTCTGTCAACATATGTAGTCTTACATGTCGGATTCAACAAAGTGGTAAATGTCGAGGAATTGTTCCAAGTGTTGTAACCAAACGCGGTCACCTCAATGATTTCTTAGATTATTTGTACACATATAGCCTGTTTATACACTTACCATGAACTGCTAGACTTGGTAGAAAAGCAGTTTATTTTCACCAAGTTGACTGATCTACTTTTTAAACTCATGTCAGTTCAAGATGCTGTACAAAGGCAAGGAACATAATGTGATGATCGGAATTGTTGTGATGCAAGGGAGATAACCCTGACTTTATTTGGACGGGGAAAGTGTCAGTGTTTGTGTCAGTGTGGAAAGTACCTGCTATGCCAAATATGCATGTAACTGTAAATTTGCTGGTGACACTTCATAGTGGGAACACTTGACTAGATATTGTGATAAAACACTTTTATATTACTGGACATGAGATTTATACATTGATATATTAACTAAACTGATATTTTGTATCTTTGATAATTATTGTCTGATTTTGAAATAACAGATTCATTGATAAATAGATTTTCATATATCTCTCGCACTACCGTGTAATAATACTAGTTGAATGTATGGCCTGTCATTAATTAGGAATTATGTTAGAAACATCCAGACTTTTGGGTATGCTAATGTTGTATCACAGGTTTTATACTGTCCAAAGGCAAGGAACCTAAGCATTCTGTTGTGTTGATTTATGTGTGATCAAACTACACTGAGAAGCGAATCTAAGGCATTATATTGTACTTGGTTTATCACCCCAACTTTTGACTTTTGGTTTTACCAGCTAGCTACTTTACAATTAGGAGAAATTGAAAGAAAAGAAATGAATACATCTCATTGAAGTTTGTTTTCCTCCAAAGCAGTTCTATACAGTAACAACATTCATAATTATCTGGTGCTTTGTGTCTTCTTCTACTGTGCTGAATATCGTGAAATCATTCGCCCTCATTGGTTCATTCTGAGCCTGAAATGGCTGTCTTGAGCAGAAATTCTGTTTCAAAAGACATTTATACAGGAAAGGAAGGGAGGTGAGGTACCTGAGTGATTAAAGCTTTCACTCATCACACTTTAGACCTTGGTTCAAATCTCCACATCCACGATGATATTGCTGGAATATTGCTTAAAGCTGAAATATTGCTAAAAGCAACGTAATACTCAAATTACTCACTCACACTTCTGAAAGGAAGATGTGGCAGTGAATTGGCCAGAATTTTTTTCAAAATTGAATTTAGATATTGAGCACTGGATAATTAAGAGTGGAGTAGCTAAATCATTTCCCATTTTTATCTGGCTTTTCATGATTCATTAAGATATAACTAATGTCTAGGTTTTGAGTGGCATTAGTTGTTGATGTTTAAGGATGCAATAGTATTAAAAAACCAGGAGCAAAACATTTGGTATTTACCTTAATGCGGGGAGAACTTGAAACATATGTATAGGCTTTTGAAATGCACAAATCAAAGAAATCCTTGTCACCAGTGGAAAGAACCAAAGACTGTTTGAATTAGAACTAGCTTCGTAAAGTGATTCAGTGAATGTAGTTAGCAAGCTGTTACTATTTAACTACACATCAGATCATACAACACATGTTTCCTTACAACTTATAATGTGAACCAACACTACCAGTATATAAGACCTTGGTCAGCTTTTAAACATTGGCTTTAAGTAGTTATTTTGTCAATAAAAGATGCATCTAGTCATGTTTCATAGAGGGTTTGGTCAAAACACTGATGAAGCTGAAAAAATCATTAGGGCTTGTAGAAACTCTTGTTTCTATTGGAGATCTATCTGACAATAGAAATTAGCAAAAATTCAGTTTCAAAATCTCTTTCAGGATTTGTCATATTTCAGTTTAATCAGTATCCATTCAGTATGTTTTGAAATGTTTCCACTTTTGTGGGCAATAGGATTAAGAATTGAACTCAATTTTTTCGGCTTCATTATTCTTTTGACGTGCTCCACCATAAATATTGTATATACAACTGAGTTTTTAATTTGCAACAACAATCATGTATCTCAGCTTTTCAGTGTGAACTAGTTTTGCTTATGACAGTATTTACTAATGATACTACACACCCAAAACTACTTATGTTTTAAGGTCATCAGCTGTTTTCTTTGCCAGTAGACATTGCTGCACATAGTATATAGTGTGGTTGTAATCTGTTGAGACTCCAGTATGCATGCAGTCATTTATTGTTTCATAATTCATTTATTTCCAAGATAATCAGTTATCACGTTCATAACTTTCACATATGCTGGTTAAAGGAAGAATAAAATATCTGTACTGTATGAATTGTATGACGTATTGACTTAAAGAATCATTTTTAGATCTATAATTATTTTCCAATTTACTATTTGTTAAATTTTTAACAGACCATATGCATATTTTAGCAATACACAAATTATATTGCCAATAAATTTTGTTAAAGATCATGTACGATATATTGGTATCTGGTAATTCTTTTGCTCTATTTCCATGTTTGATATGCACCTTGCAAATCATTTAGGGAATGTGGTTTTTTTCTACAATATTTTTCTATGGGATTCTATGTTCTACATTATTCAGTAAATTTTTCAAGACCAGTTTATATCTTGTTATAACAGACAAACTGATCCACTTTACCCTTACAGTAAAACAAGTACATGCTTTGATCAAAGAGCAAACAAAAAGATGTAAGATGCACCAATTTATGTTGCTTTCACATCTAAAGTTTGTAAGTTTAGAGATTGTTATTAAGCAAATTAGCTTTAAATACCACGCTAACATTATTTTTTCATATATTTTTCGCCTAGCCTCAGCCCATGAATATTGTAAAATGATAACGAAATGTTTCAGAAATATCTATATGATCTCTATAAAACAAAAAAGTGATAATGTAATAATGTCTTATCAGTATGAACGAAATTGCGGACATCATGATAGTATTGATTTGATGTATTAAATTTGTGGTTTTAATAGCATCCCATAGATAATCGTTGAAACAGGGCATAACTTGCTTTTCAGTTTTGAGTTTTGGGTGAAATGTCATAGTTTTGTACTCTTTAGATTTTGAATTTTGATTTTTATGAAAGCTTTATAAACAATGTTTATTTGGAGCATGTTGTTTATCAGTGCCCTAAATATTGTATGCTGGTGACATGTACAAGACTGGGCAGGCTACCCGTGTAATAACGAGTTTTGGAAGTCTTTCAGTAGTGTTCCAAGGCCTCACCAGTAAAAAATTCCTGTTATACAGATTGTTTTGTCTCCTGCAACATGGCCAAGACAAAGAGATGATTCAGTGGAGTATAGGTGAATGATAAGTCATTTAGAAGTATTTAGAAGGTATTATCCATAAATATTTTCATGTCTTGAATAAATGATGTATTTCAGGATTTCTAAATTATATTGATCATTAGCCTGTTCATTTTAAAATAATTTACAATAGTTGTATCAAAATTAGACATCACATTTTGTCTTTCACTTTTGACAGGATCATCTGTAAAACAGGAAAAAAGATTGGTGGTGGTGAATCATACTATTTGTCTTTATATAAGGTATTCCCACATTCTTTATCTTGGAGTTCGGAACACTATAGGAATCATAACCAAGGTTGGAGAGGATATTAAGGGGAGGTGTTGGAATAATTACACTCTTTTCTACCAACATCTGCGTTACAGTGATATTTTCTTCATATTGTAATTAAATGTGTAATTAAGCATTATTATTTTGAAAATTTATCTTGTTTATGACATGAATTTTGTAAATAAAAGCTACTGACAGTAAACATGCTCATTGCTTATTGTTGTGATTGACACAGGACATTTTGAAGAGGAACACTTTTTATGGATAGACAACTTCTTTAATGCAATAGATAGGACGTTTCGAGTGAGTGAGTTGGTTTTACAGCACTTTAGCGACAGTGTAGATGCTAACAGTTATCAAGCATCATTTGCTTGGTTGTCTATCCATAATAAGTTTTCCTCTTCATCATAACAGCTTCTAGATGCCACTTAAAGAACACATGACATATTGTCTCAAAAGAGCATCCTGGAAAATGAAGGAAAGTATATACAAATCTTCTGAATAAACACATATATTTCTGATCTTTTGCAGAATTTGGATCTAAAATGTGTTTGTCATTGATCAGGAATGGCTTAAATATTTTCAGCCACAGTATGACTTATTTGAAGCTGTATCATGGCATTGTTCATGTACATTACAGGAGCTGAACAAAGACTGAACCTCAGCAGCTCACAAGATCTGTTCTTTAATGGATCTAATCTGTGTGTCCATCTGAGAGAGTGTTATGGATTGTTGGAGTGTTTGTGTCTCCCTGGGGGTTGTGGTCAAGGTTCTTGCCTGGTTACTTTATTGTTTAACACCAGCAATATTTCAAACCAGTGATTTGGTAGATCCACACCTGATCCCCTTAAACGTGTCTTGCAACAAGCTTGGATGGCTACTTTTAACAAGAATCCTAGAAGTTTTCAGAATTTTGCATCTGTCTGTCCCTGGAGTAGGAAATAATACAGCAGACATTTTGAAATGTATGTCAGCAATATTTCAAACCAGTGATTTGGTAGATCCACGCCTGACCAACTAATCTGTTTAGTAGCATCTTATGACGAGCATGGATGGCTATATTCACCCAGAATCTTGCTGTGTAAGGTTGGACTATTCTGCATCCGTTTATCTATGGAGAAGGAAATAACACACCATACATCTCCAGATGTACATTTTGTTTTATTACTTTAAAGAAATAAGCAAACAGCTCACCAAAGACAGAAAGGATAAACTTAGATGTATCATCATTCTGACTGGACATAAACATTGGCAAAGTAGTAACAAAATATTTACAAATTACTGTATTACACTGCCATGAACTTAATAAGAAATCCCACTGGATTGATAAATATGACTTTCACTTGTGTACATGGAGTAAATAATCAACCAGACAGATGATGCAATGTAAACAACAAAGTCATTCATATTAATGGGATTGGATTCTAACAAAGAAATCCACATTTTTGCCTCTTTCTGACTGACAGACAGGTTGCTAGGGATTATTTCTAACCCAGAACCTGAACTCCGACAACACATGCCTGTACAACATCACATCACATTCTATACAAGGTAAGAGTTATTACAACTTCACCTGTAAATGTTAGTGCATTCACTAAACATGTTGAAATCAAGATTATATATTTGAATAACTATTTAATAGTTAAACAATTTCTAGTACATTTCAAAAAGTATAATTTCTCATTCTCAAAGAAAGAACCTGAAGGTTCCCTGATGTTGTGCAACATACAGAGAAGTGACTGCTATGTTTATGCAGCCATTGGTTTGAGAGATTTCTTCTGAGACAGGTTGATCTTGTCTCCCATGCTCAAAGCCATACCCTGAAAAGAACAGAACAACCACATTATTGAACTTGCTACCATAAAAAGTTGCATATCAAGAGATTTGTTCATATAGTCAACAATGGGGGCCTTCATATACGCCTCAGCTTAACATGGACTGCCAACTTGAGTGAGTTTAGTTTTACTCTGCTTTTAGCAATACTCCAGCAATATCGCGCTGGGGCACTCCAGAAATGGGCTTCACACATTGTACCCATATGGGGAATCGAACCTGGGTCTTTGCTGTGATGAGTGAATGCTTTATCCACTAGGCTACCCCGGCGCCTAATGACAAGTTCTGTATACCACTATGTAGAGTGTACTATTTCTTTCACCTAGAATTAGACAGTGAGTGAGTGAGTTTAATTTTAAGCCACACTCAGCATTGTTCCAGCTATATGGCGGCGGTCTGTAAATAATCGAGTCTGGACCAGACAATCCAGTGATCAACAGCATGAGCATCGATCTGCGCAATTGTGAACCGATGACATGTGTCAACCAAGTCAGCGAGCCTGACCAGCTGATCCCGTTAGCCGCCTCTTACAACAAACATGGGTTACTGAAGATCAATATTCTAACCCGGACATTCAAGGTAGAATTAGACAGGTTGGAAGAGGTGATGGTGATGGTGATGGTCTCCTTATGCATGGAGTAGATGTTTTCACAGTTTGCTGTAGCTTTATAACTTTTAGGTGGCACGAGGTCACTTTATAGACAGCAGCATAAGGTTCCATCTTTTGGTATGACATGTCCAAGGGATTCAATCACTCATTTGCTCTCCCAGTAGAGGCTGTATCTGCTGGACCATGGTAACTCGAACTACCCACCTGACTCTTGGCTCGGATTCGGATGTGACCTTGTACAGAGGCATCCTTGCCCAGGTGACCTGGCTTCTCGATGCTCAGGTTGGCCAGCACGTCCTCCCCGAAGATGGACCTGGCGTACAGGTTGGCTGCCATGAAACCACAGCCACCTGATATAGCCTGTATAGGGAAAGAAGGAAAAGTCACAATATTGACTACACTCTACAGAAACTATCCTTCGTACATGCTGGATCCAGGGTCCACGGTGTGAAGCAGACACCAGATACATGGTCCACAAACTGACACTAGTGTTAGGACTACTGTAAATCACACACTTATTGATATTCTTCCTTGATCTGCCTGACTTGTTGGTCTTATCATTAGGTTCTTCGATATATATTCATAAAGTTGTTTTCAAAATGAAGACTAATAATTATCATACTACTCAAAATAGATAATATTCCATATCTGCAAAAAATACATCCAATGCATGATCATAATGTTGCTAATGTGATGCCAGGAGATTTAAAGGAGTAAAGAATAAAAAGTTGAAGGTGAAACAAAAGTATTTGAAAGGTGTTTGAAATGGCTCCTTCAAAACACAAAACGTTATGAGATGAAATGACAGTGATCTCCAGGTTCCTGCAAATGCTCATTAGAGTACATAACTCAATTAGATATAACACAATCTACAATACAAGTGATGTTTGTGAGCTGTTGAAGATGTGACAGTTAACAATGTTAATCTAATGCAAATAGAACAAAACACAAGACTATTCTTTCGAATAACAAAATAATTCATGCACACAACACAGATAAGCATCCCTACAAAACAATCATGTTAATGCTCTACAATTTAACATTACAGTTAATCAGATATTTTGAGTGTCTATGAGAGAAATTTGATGAATAATCGGGAGAATCTTTATCCAGCTGGATTGAAAATAAGAGCACAAAGGTTATCATGATTACACTCATTGTCCAACTGCAAAGACTTTCACCTAACAGATGTCGACAATCGTCATACGTTTTCATATAATTGTTTTTAATCATGTATGAGTGAGTGAGTGAGTTTAGTTTTACGCTGCACTCAGCAATATTCCAAGTGTATGGCAGCAGTCTGTAAATAATCGAGTCTGGTGACAGCATGAACACTGATCTACACAATTGGGACACGTGACATAGATCTGTCAACCACGTCAGCAAGCCTGACCATCCGATCCCATTAGTTGCCTCTTACGACAAGCATAGGTTACTGAAGATCAATTCTAACCCGGATCTTCACAAGTTAAATCATGTTTGAACATGACAGGTTTATCCATACTGCAGACACCATGAGCATATCTTACACTTACATCAAGGGTTCAAAAAGGTCAGGGTAAGGTGTGCTGGTCCACCGATAGTGAGTGACATAAGCAGAGGTGTAAGCTATGGAAGTGACAGGTGGTTTCAGTGTAACAAACAAAAACAGGCAACGGCAACTCAACAAATCTACAAACTACTCTACAGAGAACAAAACTACACCTTCAAACGAAGAAATGAAATGAACTCATTTCCTGGTGTTCTTAAAGATTCTATGCATGAAGACTTCCATTGATGATATCTTCCTGATTGTTTCTCAGGTCAGCATTAGTCCTTGCCCACTCATTATGTGAATGACCAGTAAGTGAGTGAGTAAGTTGGGTTTTATGCCGCTCTTAGCAATATCATGGCGGGGGACACCAGAAATGGGCTTCATATATTGTGCCCATGTGGGGAATCGAGCCCGGACCTTTGGCAAAACGAGCGAACACTTTAACCACTTGGCTACTACACCACCCTGATGCACATGGAATAGTCTGTATATATTGAACATATAAGTGGAGTTGAGATCCAAGTCACTGGTGTGCCGAGTGCAAGTTAACAGCTACCCACTCAGCTACACCACTGTTACTATGGTAACAGACAATGTGCATAAAATAGACAAGAATATCCCAATATCTCCATTTATATGTACCACCATATAGCTGGAATATTGCTGAATGCGGCATTAAACAACACACCAACCGTTTATATGGCACACATTCTGCAGGGAGATATCCAGGTTTCCAAACTAACTACCCGTAGCTGGCAATTTGTAGAAAAATAATTATGGTGCCAAATTGGTCGGCGAACAACAAGTCACTTCTACAAAGTCATAACATTAGCTTTTACTCTATACCATAAATTGAGAAATTTGTAATTGCAATTCAGGATGGATTTTTTACCAACATTTACTGCAGAATACCAGAATCTGATGTCTAGACGAATGACTGATGGCTACTACTCGTGACTACAGGAGTTCACCATACCACCTTGCTGATGGGGGGAGACAACGGATGCAGCTGCATCACCACAGTGCAGCCACAGGAAACAGCCATGCACCATGCTGCCCGGGAACAAGAACCACGTGCTTAATAAAAGATTTTCACTTGCATTTGGCACCGGTACCTTCTCTGGGGTGAGACACTTCATGTTGGTAGTCTTCATGACATGTTGCAGGAACTCGTGGAGGTCTAGGATGTTGGTGTTGACTGCCACCTTGTTCTCCCACTCAAACTCGGCCCACATCTGCCGGAACTCGAGTCGGTGCAGCTGGCTGGGACGATGTAGTCCATGATGTCGATGTGGATGTCGTTGAGGACGACACAGTTGCGGTCACTTGCTGCGCCAGTCACATCGTACACTTAGGACAGAAAGTAGAAAAGTGGCAGACGGATAAAACCACTTGACACTTTCAGTGGAGAGACATTGGATGAAATCAAAGTTGATTCAGGAAAAATAACATTCAAATTTTCTACATATCAAGACATGTGAAATGTCAGATTACTGTGGAAACTTTGTTGCTAATACAGCACATTAGAAAAAAAACCACACACGAAAAAAAGAAGAAGAAAAGAACAGAGTTTTCATTATAATCTGACATTGTCACGTCTTGATACAGCACATTCTTGCCACCATATAACTGCAATATTGCTGAGTGTGGCGTTTAACAACAAACAAACAGCACATTAGAGAACCCTCGTCTCACTTCAATTTGTTGGATGAATCATTAACCATATGTATCAGCAAGGAAAAGCAAACACTAGTATAACATAAATACATGAACAAGAAAAAGCAGATCAAAATTAGGCTGCACAAAACAACACTTGTAACATATCTCACCAATGTTTCCAAATATGATTCCATTCTCTGTAGAGGCGACTTTGACATTGGCCTTGATGTTACAGAAGTCGTGAGGAGCCATGGTAAGAGGCTGCGGTTTCTCCACCAGTTTCAGATCACCTGCAATGTGGGGCAGTAATTACATACTGAGCACAGGTGCACTGAAGACATGGGATCTGAGGACCTGTATTGTGGAGTCTGTAATGTATGGGGGGTGGGGAGGTTTGGGTCTGTAATGTGGGGGATCAGGGCCTCAACACAATGTACACAAGTGATGCTCTCTGTCTCAAAGAAAAGTAAGCTTGAAATGGCAAAGGTGGAAACTATGCTTTGAAATAGTCCAGTGGACACTCTTGGCTCCGGCAGAAGATCCCCCTTGGAACATCATATTTAAGCACATACACAACAGATACATGACCCATGAACAAGATTTTGCCATCTGGATTCTGTTGATCTTACCGAGAGTAGCCAGCTCGAGAGTGAGATTCTGCAGGGTGTCCGACGTCTGGTTGACAATGAGGACATCCAGGACGATGTCATACTGGTTGACGTCTACGTACGCCTCTGCGTACACTGGGTCAGAGAAGCCAGTAAGCTGGGTCACCTGGAAGACACCAACTTTGTATAACACATCATATACCATTATTTTCTTACTTGACAACTAGTCACAAACACCAGCAGAAACTTGACATGATGAATGCTTCAGCTACAACATGTCCTAAACACACTGATCAGATAAAGTATGAAATATGCTACTTATAGCAAACAGTGCTTAGGTATTATCATGGTCAGTGTGCTTAATGATAGAGATATGCTCTCACTGATGCAGGTCATGAACCTATGGAAAAAAACAATCAGGAACCCACACCCATTGGTGCATAGTGAGTGAGTGAGTGAGTGAGTTTAGTTTTACGCCTCTTATAGCAATACTCCAGCAATATCACTGCAGGGGACACCAGAAATGGGCTTAACACATTGTACCTATGTGGAGAATCAAAACCGGTTCTTCGGCGCGACGAGCGAACGCTTAAACCACTAAGCTCTCCCACTGCCCCTATAAATGACTTTCGGCACAACTGTGTCACCTAGGCCTTTCCCAGTAGTCTAAGAGTAACCTCACCTTGTTGAGCTTTGATGCGCCGGCAGGGTCGGCATCCTTCTTGCTACTCATCCCAAGAGCCTGGGACAAGGTCAGCTCAAACATGTTCTGAATAATACAAAAACGGCAGTTGAAATGATCTTTCATGTTCACAAAGATACAGAACATTCTGGAATCAGAGACAATAATGGTGCAGGAAATCCCCAGAGTAGAGTAGATTAAATTGCCAACATCCGAAATGTTAACATCTGTAATGTTTTACTTACCTCCCCTGTGCCAAGGTCCGCCCTGTTGATGAGCTGGGTGAAAGAGATTGGGTCATCAGCCTGGACCTTCACCACTTTCTTCTGTGCAGCCTAAAACATGAACTCCACTAATGACTACAATAGAATGGCAACAATAGAATGGCAACAATAGAATGGCTGGATGTATAATGTGAAATGTGGTCAATGTCTCATTTGATAATTAGTTTGGTCTGAAAGAGTATTCCTGGGATCATCATTTTCTACTATCAAGATCTACCCGTGAAGATCCGGGGTAGAATAGGTCTTCAGCAACCCATTCTTGTCATAAAAGGCGACCATGCTTGTCGTAAGAGGCGTCTAACGGGATTGGGTGGTCAGGCTCGCTGACTTGGTTGACACATGTCATCGGTTCCCAATTGTGCAGAACCATGCTCATGCTGTTGATCACTGGATTGTCTGGTCCAGACTCGATTATTTACAGACAGCCGCCATATAGCTGGAATATTGCTGAGTGCGGCGTAAAACTAAACTCACTCACTACTATCAAGATCTGTGGCAAACTATTCTCACACTATTTGAAACCTGTATTGGTTCCTATGTAAATATGTGCCACATATTAAAGATATTTCAGTTCTGCTATGTTGGCAGTGGTTGTTCAGCTGTGTAAGTATGTTCAATGTATTCTGAATACTTGTATATTCCGTTATTCCAAGCTGGCACTGGTTATCAACCACATGTATTACCTCCTGCTGTTCCCTCTCCTCTTCAATCTTGGCTGACAGCATCAAAGACAGCGACCCACGACAATGGTTGTTGAAGATGTCGTTCATGAGCTCCGACTTCTCAGCCAGCACACGCAGGCACATCGCACTACGGTCAACGTCATCATCCGTGATGGGCTGTGACAGACAAACACATACAACATTGATTGACCATAAGATAACATTTCATGTCACTTCAATACAAAGAGCACATTTGTTATTTTGAAACTGATATTGTCATGAGCCACGACTGAAAACATCAACTCTCAGGTTACAAGACAAGATGATGTTCATTAACATGGAAAGACAAAGCTTGGGTCAGACTGATGTCCTTCACACAAGTGAAATATCACTTTTATTGTTTGTGAAAAATACAGCAGTTCATCATCAAATACATAATGAATACAGGAGACTGTTCATTGACTCAGGCTGAAGTTTATGTGAAATCTATGGACGTACAAAAGCAGCAGTGTATATTCCTTTCTAAAAAGTACTGACCTTGGTGGGAAGTCCAGATTTCCCCAGATGGATGATGGTTGCCATGATAAGCATGGACTCCGCCACAAAAGCCTACAGAGAGAGAAGTAGAATCAGGCTGCTGGAAGGTTTGTTATTGGGTACATTTTCATCTGCACATCTCTATCAAAATCTCATAGGTTTGTATACACTATGATCTTCCAATTCCATTGATTTTATACCACTCAAACAATATAAGGTACACCAACAAATGGAAGGCATCAATGACAGATTAACAATACTTGTGTCTGTTCTCTAACTTCTTCTGAGTAGTATTTTTTTCTTTTTCCAAAGCATAGAAATTACATTAGTCCTACTCTGTGTTTGAATCCTATCATTGCCTGGAAGAATGCAAGAATCAGAGATGTCTGCAAGATCATGGCATGAGAAGCCATGAGAAATAGTTCTACTTGAGTGGCCTCAATAAGTCCAGTCACTGGTTTCCTGGTCACCTGAATACACACTATGCACAAGGCTAATCTACAATTCCTTTCTGTTTAGTAAGTGTTCTCACATTTTGTCTCTTGACATCCTTGTTGATGTTGATGTATCGGAGGCACAGTTTGGTGAGAGTGGTGGCAAGGGCAGCGCCGGTGAAGAACTCTCCGTCCATCAGGAACTGCCGCATGGTGGGCCTAGGATCAAAGAAACAGGTTCATCAGACTGTATATCACCACAAACTGCTGTGGTCTTCAGTGACAAGTTGTGCTGGCAAAGTGGTAACATCAAAGTTATTAACTATTGTCATGTTCATACTTACAACTAATCATGCATGTCAAGATGTGGTCAAATTGCTAGTTATAAATTCATGGTCCCTAAATACATAAAATCTTAAATAACTAGTCATAAAGTACATGGTAATTTTGCAGCATTATTGATAAAGATGTATCACTGCCACAATCCATATTAAACACAGTATGTAGGAAATCAAACCGGTGTTTTCAGCATCACCAGTCAGTGCTTGAACAATTTGGCTACCCTCAATGCATCAATATCAATGTTGAGATTATTAAGATTGCAATTAGCATTTCAGTTTGTTGATAAATGCTGTCCCCTAAACTTCAGTTGCTGGAAGGTCAGTTTAGTTTCTCATGTTACCTCTCGTCCTTCTTGGAGCTGGATGTGGTGCTGAAAGCACTCTGTGTGGCGTACGTCCCGTCAGCTGTCACCAGTCTCTGTACTCCACCACCGGTCTGCATCTCTACAGAGAGGAAGGAGACCACGAGTTGAAACTGATGCTGTTGTAAGCAGTATTTACTTATATGACAGTGTGATGGATCACTGTGAGTGGTAAATCAACACTGATGTAGGCCTTAGCACATGTATAAAGGTTTCTACAATGACCAAGGTAAGTAAGTCTGCAAAGCACCTCTTAGGGCAGACATGTTAGATGACTAGGCCACCCACACCTCTCTATGCTCAATAATTTGCACTAGGTACATTCATAACATATCTGTTTCAATATGGAGGCTAGAAGTTTCCTCACCTTCCTCCTTAACTTCCCCTGCAGCCTTCTTGATCTCGTCATCTACGATTGGGATCTACAAAACAATCAGCAGTATTGTCAGCAGCACAAAACAAAATTGTCATCTCTAGTGGGTATTGGTTGAATTTAGAAATGCTGAATTTACTACAACCAACAAAATCTCCAGAGGTTGCTCCAGTCAGGCACCCCCCCACCAAGTTTTACTGAGCTCACCTCGCAGACCTACTTACTGCGGCAAGACGCCACACCAGTCCAGGAAATGTTAGCAACACTGCCAGCTAGTCCTATATACTACATAGAAGTGGGAGGTGGGAGAGGTGTACGGAAGCTCTGGGTGTTCCATGATTAATACAACACAGAATACCATACAGAAGTGTTCCAATAATACTACATGGATACCAGCTGTGTGTACGTACATCTCCCAGGGCCTGTCTGATGAGAGTCATGACCAGCTGGATGTCCTCAGAGCTGGTGCAGTACTCTCCTAAGATCCACAATGCTGCCCGGTGAATCCTGTAAACACACATACATCTCACTCATGACCTGGTTGTACACAGGCGGCTCCACAACAGTTCTGTACTACGGAAGTAAGAAACCCAAGCACGTGGTAACCAGGTCCATGAACTCTCACAAAACTGACTTACTTCATCAATACTCATGATCAGGTCAGGAAAGAACAATTTGTGCGAGTTGTTTTACATATTAGAGGGACTATACTTGACAATCAAATCATACCTCAGATATTTTAGCTACGTCTTATGTATCCTATGTTAAGATCTGCAACAAATATTGACATACAACCAAAACAGATCACTTTCTATCACACTGCAGTGGTACTTATACATATCAGAAATGTGAATACAAAAGTTTCTGACATCAGATCAGGGCCCCGTACCACAACCAGTTCAGTGTTTGACTTATACAACAGCCATACTCTAAGCTTGACTTGAATCATAATGTGGAAGGACTGGTTACAGAGAGGGGCTCACTTCATGGCCTTGATGGTGGGGAACACCTCCAGCAGCTTGCTGATGATGAGCGTACGCAGCTGCTCGAAGCGCTGGACGGCCTCTCGTACAAACACCAGCACATCAGCTGCAGCTAGCTCGTTCTGGTCACCCAGGAATTCCATCAGCTACAGAAGAATCATAGAAGTCACAGAAGTGCAATAAGCATTTCTTGCATTTTTCTAAATCAAACACAGGTCCAAAAACCATCCAATCTAATCTCATGACACCACATACAATACAATATATGTGTGCATGCCACATTTTCCAAATTAATGCCATGAACAAGTTTGTTTTCCTATTCTAAGTCATCATGACAGTTTAACGACACCCAAAAATTAGACAACAGATTTAAGATAAGAGGTCCACAAGACGTGGAAAGTGAATGCTGACTGACTGATGGCAGAACTGACATTGTGCCCCGCAGTAGTTGTGTGTAACTTAGGTTTTATGCCTCTCTTAGTAATATATAGTGGGGACACCAGCAATGAGCTTCACACATTGTACCCATGTGGGGAATCAAACCCGGGTCTTCTGCGTGACAACCAAACGCTTTTTAACCACACCCAGCAGTAATGTAGCTGATGATTTCCAAATGCATTTCACATAACTATGTACACACATGAACACAGAGTAAAGCGAATGGTGACAGAATGAGATGATGATGTTTGTGACTCACCACTGGTATGATGACTGGAGCGACATCAGGGAACTTCACGCTGCACTGATGCAGAGTGCGGACAAGGAGTTGTCGGTACTTCCCTGTGTCCTCATGCTCAACGTTGTTTGTCTTCACCACCTCCTTCTTCAACACCAACACCATCTGACAGACACAACACAGAGTGTTACAACCTCTACACCAAGACATCCTGCTGTGACAACATCTGTGCAGCAACGTCATTCACACTATCCTTGTACAAACAGTCACAGTGGCACTGACATGAAGAGTATCTGTTCCAGGTAACTGTAGAACTATAACAACAGAGACTTGCAATTACTATAGCTCTACAGTTGTTGTGTGTAAGAGGTCTCCGACAGATGTTAAGACATGATAATGGTGGTTGATTACTTTAAGGATATTTATATTCAGTTAAAGGCTTGATTAACAAACAAACTTAGGATTACCAATTCATAAACTAAAATATGCACCTTGAGTTAGCTTGCCATAGAAAATGTCTTGGTTTGTAATTTCTCAACATTCTCTTGCAGGGGGCATCATCAAAACGTTTTCTTTATAAATAGTTCTGAATAAATAGTTTTGGGGTGATGATGAAGATTTTAAGGGGGGTCACCCATTTTGTTCTGGGGAGCTAGGGGGATCATCAATTTTGTACATAAAAATATGCTTAAAATTATGCTTAGAAATTATGGGAAGGGGAGGGGGGCCATTGATTTTGTACATGACTAGCAGGGGGGTCACTTATTTTGTACATAAATTTTAGGGAGGGAAATTTCACATTGCACATGCTTCTCCATAAAATTAAATTATGGAGGTCCCTTATTTAGCATTGACAGAATTTCTAACTGTGATATAGATATGTCGTTGTCACAGACAAAACTCAATGTCTGTTTTATTGACACCTATGTGTCTGCCTGCCTGTCTGCTAATGACAATATTCAATACACAACTTCGATCACTGACCACATGCAATTTGAAATTAACACCTATCTGGCTATACACCATAAACAAAACGCATTGATTTATGGCCCGAGTTCGGTCTCTGTCACATTATGTAATTACACAGACAGGCAGGTGTGATACTTGAACACATGACATGTTATGATGTCTGTTGATTGCAAAATGTTATACTGCCTGCCTGACTGAGTTTGGTTTTACGCCACTTTTAGCAATATTCCAGCAACATCACGGCGGGACACCAGAAATGGGCTTCACACATTGTGCCCATGTGGGGATTCGAACCCGGGTCTTCGGCGTGACGAGCCAACGCTTTAACCATTAGGCTACCCCACCGACCCACAAAATGTTATACACAAAAAATGAGCATGTATTTACAAAACCCAACATCTCTATATATACACACACAATGAGCCGTGAGGGCATCTGCAAATGAACCAGCCGTTACACTTGAGTGCACACCCACCCGCTCTGACTGGGTTCGGTATCCCAGCTGCTTCGTTTCTTGGGAAGTAAACCCAAGTACAAAATATTGCACTTTTGATTTGCGATTGTACGCTTATAATTTTGTTTATATGTTTTTTCATAATCAGCAATGTATGTCATGATTAAGTGATAATTGTGTTTTAATTATGTTTGATTTTTTGGTTGCATGTGACCTTTAAACAATTTCTGTCTGAAGGACCCATTCTACTAAGCCCGGTTAAAAGTTCTTATAATAACACAAATCTACTGTCAATGCTGTTGAAAGAGAACATCAAAATGTTTTGTCACAGACTGAACCATGAGCAATGACAAACATCCTTTTTCTCACCACCTCTAACAGTTTACAACCATGAGGAGGAAGAGAGGCTTATGGACTGACCTCCTCGATGGATCTGGAGGTGACAAGGTCAAGGGCGAGTCCGAGGGTCTTCTTCCGGACCTCCTGGTCTGGGGCATTGAGAACACGCAACACGTCCATCACCAGCTCCTGAAAGAGCCAAGAGGAGACACATTTTTTGTAAGGAATCAAGTATCTTAGAGTATCTCAAGTAAACATCTTGTATTGTTAGGCAGTCTTGTGTGAAAACTAAAGTCAAAACATGACATGGACATTTTTGTGAAAGTTTGTCGTTTAACGCCACACTCAGCAATATTCCAGCTGTATCATGGTAGTCTGTAAATAATAGAGCCTGGACCAGACAATCCAGTGATTAACTGCATGATATGATAACATGTGTCAACCAAGTCGGCAAACCTGACCACCCTTTCCCGTTAGTCACCGCATGGGTAGCCTACGACAAATTCTAACCTGGATCTTCACAGGATTTTTGTCAAAGGAAACTTGTACATATATTTGTGTATTGTGGAGGTGATGCTGACCTGCAAGACTTTCTCATGTGCGGCGACCTCCTTCAGGTTGATGAGTCTGTCCAGGACAATCAGCTTGACGTTGTTGTCACTCTCCTTCACAATCAGCTCGATGTAGCAGCTGGCTGCAGCCTACAACGGGGGAAGCCACTGTACAAGCATCTTGTATCACCTCACAAATTACTTCAAGATAAATTAAAAATGACAAATTAATACATCAAAATGTCAATGTGCACTAATTCACCAAGAAATTCCATTATAACAGCTTCTATTGTAGCAAACGTTACACAAAGAAACTGCTGTTTATATAGTTCAAATGAAACCATTTAATGACAAACACACATCACTGTCAGTGCAAAAGGTTGGACATAAACTTTAACTTGAGCTCATAATGAAATCATGTTTGTTCATTTACCATCTTAAAGGTGAATGATAAAGTAATTTTCTGACTAAAAATGTAATTTTTAGAGTAAAATTGATATTTTATACTTATCCTGACTCATGCTAAATGCTTGTCTCCTTCTTCTTGCGAATGATAGTGGAACACTTGAAATCCCTTGAAGTTCCCTTCTAAAATGCGGACGTAAAATCATCACTCACCCACGAGTAGTCTCCCTTGCCTCCTTTGGCGCCCTTTTTGGTCACATGACCAGCTATGTTTGTCCCTCTCTCCGTTTGTATGCCTGACACCCGGAAATCCAGAGTGCCCTGAGAGGGGAGGTTGGGAGGGCTGACCTCATGAGTCAGGATAAGTATAAAATATCAATTTTAGTCAGAAAATTACATATTTTCCCTTATCCTGACTCATGCTAAATGCTTGCAGAATCCGTCGGAATAGGTGGTGGGTCAGGCCACTTCCATGGATTCACTGGCTGCTGTTTTACGTCCTGTATTACCCCCCATGGGAACTTATGACGGCACTGCTGATGATTCTGTTCTTCCAACTTCCATCTGATGAGTCGGGGGGAACCACAACTTGTCAGATATCTTCCGAAACTTCTCCTGACATTTTCATGTGGATTTTAGATATACTAGTGTTCCATTAGTTATCTATTCCAACTCCATCTCTTGATGCGTGCATCAAGTGGAGATGCGACCCTTCTTCATGTACGAGTAAGTCCTATACAAGTACAGGGTCTATGACTCATGCTAGTCTGTCCTAGACGTTTGCATGGACTTAAACCATTTGCTCTCCAGAGCGTTGGTTTTCACAAGTCACGTGATAAAAGTGTGAGATTTTTCTCAGCGCCTTTGTGGAACCGTTAGTTGTTGTGCTACAACAAGTGGCCCAAACTGGTGAATGCCTGAGACGTCTTAGGTGGCAATGTCTCTGAGGTAGTGGTTTGCAAACACTGTGTCCGATTTCCAAAAGCAGCCCTCCATTATTGTTGTAATCGAGCAGTTTCCATGCAGAGCAAGTGTAGACACCAGAGCTCTGACTTCGTGGGGATTGGAGGCTTGTGGAGGTTCAAGTCCGGCTGCTTTGTAGGCCCTTAGTATAACGGCTCTCATCCATATCGATATCGTTGTCCGTGAGACTTCCGTGGGCGTCTCAGTGGATAAGGGGATGAATAGGCGCTTGAATTTTCGTCTCCTTGTTTTTGTCCTTTGTAGGTAGACTTTTAGTGCTCTGACAGGGCATAAGGATAGATCCTGTGTATCCTGTGGCCCAAGGACTGTAGAGAGTGCTGGGATGTGGAACTGTCTGTCAGGCTGGCCGGGCAGTTGGTTCTTGGCAATAAAGTCCCATCTCAGTCCTAGATGTACGATGTCACGATGTGATGATTCAAATCGTGTTCGTTCAAAGTCCAGAGCATGTATTTCTGACATCCGTGCTGCTGTTGCTAGGGCGATCAGGAACAGCGTTTTCTGTGTCAGTAGTTCAAAGGATGTCCTTTCTAGAGGCTCGTAGGCTGTCACTGGTGAGATGTTGTAGAACTACGTTGAGATCCCAGGCAGGAGCCTTGAATTTCTTTTGTTGGTCTTCCAACTTGAACGAGCGTAGTAGTGCCAGTATCTCTGGTACTTTGGTCAGCTTGACACCCGTCTTCATAGTGATAACTGTGCTGAGAGCAGCCAGATACGTTGAGAGTGTTGAACCTTTTAAGTGTCTCGTCTGTCGCAAATGACACAAGTATTCCGCCACTTGAGGATGGGTTGCCTTTACCGCTGTAAAGCCTTTCCTCGGTGCATACTGTTCAAATCTCTGCCACTTGTCGTCGTACAAGTTGCGAGTTGATCTGCGTAAAGCTAGTGTCACTGCTTTTGCTGCTCTGGCGGAGTACCCTCTAGTCTTCAGGCAAGCTTTGATACGCTCCACGCGTGTAGCTGGAACAATGCACTATTCCCGTGAGCTTGCTTGGTGTGTGGATGGACGAGCAGGTTCGACCACTCTGGTAGTTTCAGGGTTGGACTTCCGAGTTCTTGTATGAGGATGGGAAACCATACCCTCGCTGGCCAATAGGGCGGAACCCAAATCAGTTGCAACGTTGTCATCTGCTTGATTTTCTGTATTACTTGTGGTAATAGTGCTGGAGGTGGAAACGCGTAAGCGTTTAGTCCTTCCCATGAGATGCTTAAAGCATCTGTTGCCCATGCCTGAGGATCCGGAATCGGTGAGACGAATGTTGGTAGTTGCTTGTTGAACTTTGTTGCAAACTAGTCTATCAGCGGAGATCCTACTGTCTGTATGACGAACCGGAACACTTCTGGATGTAACATCCATTCTGTCAGGGATGGTTGTAGTGGACGAGATAGGGCATCTGCTATGACATTCTTTGCTCATGTAGATGTTCAGGTCGTCGACGATGCTGAACAGGAGGAAGCAGTTTTAGCAGACTTGTTGACCTTGTTGATCCTTGTTTGTTGATGTAGAACGCTACTGTGTAGTTGTCCATGTGGACTGTGAGCCTTGCGTTCCTTAGTACGTTGGAACAGTGTGGTAAAGCGTTGATCACTGCTTTCATCTCCAACAGGTTGATGTGCAGAATTTGATCCTGACTCGACCACTTTCCTGCTGCCACTTTGTTGTCGAGGTGAGCATCCCATCCTTGTAGTGATGCATCCATGTAGAGATGAGTGTTGCAAGCCGGCTCTGACAAAAAGGTTCCTCCGCAAACATTCGACTTCTAAGTCCACCATAGGAGATATGGTTTCAGACTGTCCGGTAGTATCAGTGGATCCAAACTGTCGAGATGGGCGTTCACAAATATTGTAGTGGGCGCAGCTGTAATTTCCCTCTGCGAGTCATGTCTTGAGCTGAGGTGAGTAGACCAAGCATGCTTTGCCAAGCACGTAGTGTCAACGGAGAGAGCATTGCTTGAGATATCATATGTTGTATCTTGACCCAACGATCCTCTGGGACGACCGTGTGATTCTGTGGTGTGATGAGCCATATTCCTGGAAATTGAAGATCCTGTTTTGGTTCCAGCTCCGATTAGGAGATTACTAGCCATCTACTGCAATCATGTCCTACGTTGTAGGTAAGTGGATCTAGGAGCCCTTGCCATGTCCGTCATGGAAGCGGAGAGATGATCGATTCAGGAATCATGGCTTGAAGCTTGTCTCATCAATCTTCCGGTAATATGTAAATAAGATGTTGTCACCAGAATCCGAACAATGTGCAGCGATGATGCATAATACGTCGTCTCTAGATCAGCAAAAATCTATGATGTACTGGGACTGCCATCGATGTGAAGTATATTTATAGTCGACCGGCTGCCGTGACCAGAAACCGTCTCACGCTTGTCGCTGCAAGTCCCCAGATAGCCATATTAAATCCTCTATGACCCGTGAAGATAGTCGAACCACACTGTACCCTGCTAACTGGACTGTAAATGGAGTCCTTTCCCACGTTGAAAGAGTTGTTTACAACTGTAGACGACTTCCTGGCACGTGACTATGACCGAGTTCTGCAGAGGGTTTGTCTCTCATGGACCAATCAGATTACAGATGTGACGTCACCGGTGTTGCAGGTAAATGATCCTCGTAGAATCTTGTGCAGTCGTTGATTTCTTCGTCAATACTCGGCCTTGTCTGTAACCTCTCTGTTCGGCTTGTGCCAGAGTTACACGAGTGAACACGTGTATAGATGGCTGAGTGGAAGCGCGCGAAAACTTCGCTGCATAGTACCGATGTAAGCAGACTGTTCCCTGTCTGTTGTGACTGTATTCTTCAACTTTATAATCTTTACTGTAGTCGCCATCTTATACAGATGTTCTGTAAAGTTGACCATAACTGATATCTCGCTGAGGAACTGCAACAATGCTGTTAACTGTCCCCTTGATATCTTGTAAGCCCATGTGATAAAAGTCATCTTCAGTGTTTCATCGGATGTTATCTGATATAGTTACTTCAGGTGTGTGTCTCTTCCTTCAGACCCGCGTTGATCCAACATAGGCATCATCTAGTTGTAGTGTCCAGTTGCGTTATCTTCTTATCTTCCATCTTGAAGATCTATTACGGGATTCACTGATGATCTTGTAATCTCAAACCCTGATGTTATCATGAAGGGCTCCGTATGATGCTGGAGCTGTAGACTTCTTCTTCTGCGATGAAGAAGATCGCGTCTTCTTCGTCTGCGATGAGGACAGCTCCGTTGACGACGATCTCTACTTATTCGAGACTGGAACTGGAGTTCATCACTGGAACAGCCACCTGCCCTCGTAAAACGCTCGGCAATTCACTGGAATTATGAACATCGGCAGCAGTAGTTAACACACAGTTATCAGCGCAATCACTCGATTTACCAGACATGACTTGTGAATACCTTCTTACTCAGTCCTTTGCACGTCTATGAAGAGAAAAAAAGGTAGTTATTAAATTCAAAAGTAGTTACAGCGATAGCTCAAAGAACATGTAGTTGTGCAATCAGGACATAATATATGCGGGTCAGCCACAGACAGCCGGTACCTACAACGAATACAAGTTTTCATCAATTGTTAACCAGATGATAAACATGGCAAACAACGTATAATTTAAAATATAATATCATAATATCATAATATCAAAACATTTGATAATATACAATCCCCAAACCGTATACAGCTGCCATTTAGATGTAAAAGGTCCAAAATAGAAAAGGATATGTGCCGTATAGGGACCCAGGCGCTCTCACAACCGTCCTCAAGGGCGAAGAAGGAGAGAGTGACAAACATAGCTGGTCATGTGACCAAAAAGGGCGCCAAAGGAGGCAAGGGAGACTACTCGAGGATGAGTGATGATTTTACGTCCGCTTTTTAGAAGGGAACTTCAAGGGATTTCAAGTGTTCCACTATCATTCGCAAGAAGAAGGAGACAAGCATTTAGCATGAGTCAGGATAAGGAAAAATCTAAACTTAAGACAATAATCGTTTTCATGGATTTGAAACAATAGATGACAAAATTGGAAAAATTATTACTGGATATGTTGGAGACAAAGGTAAAAGACTCACCTTGATGGCCGTGGGGGCGCTGGAGAGTGTGACGAGGGTGCCGGCAGCCTCGTACCTGACGGCAGGGCTGGAGGAGTTAAGGAGGTTGTAGATGCATCGAATGAAGCGGGCACGCTCGGATGGGTTGGCATGGCACACCTACAAGACACACACACATTGAACACCGGATGTCTGTAAAAGGAGCCACAGAAAATTCATCTGGTATATAAAACATTAAGAATTTAAGAATTTGATTCATTACTTGAGCAAACATAGTTTCAGCTATTGCTTACTAAATTACAAGATGGATAATGAATAGTCCGTGAGATAACATGCTAGTGACCATGCTACCCCAGACACTAATGCACCCACAATTTACCCAAAGGGACAGAAACTTCTCCAGCCCTAAAATCTTCCTTTGTGGCTATTTGTATGATTATTAGGGAATTCATTAAAGACCAATAAATCTTCCTGTCAATATGTTGGAATATCTTTCCTACAATGTTATCATATTTTGAACAGATTGGGGAAGTTGACCCCAGGTATTACCTTGTAGATGAGTTCCACGATCACCAACTGCAGGATGTCTCCAAAGGCAGTAACCTGGTCAATACAGCTGCTCAGGTAGTTTAGGGCACGCTCCTGGGGAAACAATCAAAGAAATAATTGGCCTAATGATCACACTCGGAGCCTACCTACCTCACATCAGAGACCTCAGTCAGTGTCCGTGTACCACAAAATCAGTCAGAGCTCATGTACTACACAATCACAGTCAAAGGACTTCCGCTTAACTTGCTGCAAATGTCCCATATATCATGTATATCATTATCAAATACATATATCTTTCAATGTAACCTGACAAAGCTATAAACTGAAATAAACAAGCATTGTCACTAAGGTGACATGATCCCCGCCACAAAATTATCAAATCAAAGTTAAAAAGTAATGAAAGTGAAGGTCGTAGTTTAAGATGGGGTTAAATGTCAATTAAATTATGACCAGTCAACCTCTCTTGATATCTTGCTCTGTAGTTGTTGAAACACACAAATATTTTCAAGATTCACTTTGACCTTGACATGAATGTCATGGTGTATGAAATATGCAAAATAGTAATAAAGAAATTGCTTATTTAAAACATTCAAGAGAAGTCTTGAAAGTCTATGAAGAAAATCCAGTGAACCATTCCTGAGATATCCTGCTGATAACTTAATATGCAGGTTAGCATGCTGAAATCTTCAAAGTGTCGCCACGGCCTTGAAAATTAAACGAAGTTCACCAAAATCCACTGGGCCCTGCACCTTCCTTAGATGAAGCTTGGTGTGAAATATGATGACTATCAAACGAATGGTTCTTGAGGTATCTCGCTTACAAGCTTAACACAAAGGCTAACATTCTGAAATCTTCAAAGCGTTGCTGTGACCTTGGAAATTAGGTGAAGGTCATCAAAATCGACTGGGCCGTGCACCTTCACTAGATGAAGCTTGGTGTCAAACATGAAGACAATCTAGTGAATGCTTCTTGAGATATCCCGCTGACAAGGGTAAAACGTTGAGGTCTCCTTGTGACCTTGAAATGAGGGTCAAGGTCACCAAACCTGACTGGGACTTTTCACATATTGTGATGAACCTAAGTACCAAATATGACAAGAAACTAGTCGACGGTTCTTAAGATATTCAATTTTGTTCGTCTGTACATACATACGGACAGACAGATGGAGAATAATACTATATCCCCCGCTTCGGGCTAAATGCGTTGCGGGGATAACAAGCATAATATTCACTGAAACGGTAGCCCTAATAGAAACTTTCAACCACCCTTTCAAATAAAAAAAATTAAACAGAACAAGAACCAATATAATAGTAATGTGTAAAACATATACATGTATATCACTGAACAGTCAAAGACAATTGTGGACAAAATTTGGAACAAATGGATCTCTATAAATACCAATCAGCCCTATACGATCACATACCTTTTTCAGAATTCTTACAAATAGACACGAACTTCATTAAAATGAACTGACCTGATCAGCATGGATGAGCATCATGAAGGCATTCCTCTTGCAGGACATGTCCTGTTCCCCTTCCAGGAAGTTAGCAATCAGTTCTGGGGCATCCGGGATCAAGAAGTCAAAATTCCTGGAAGAGAGAGCTGGGTATGAACATGTGACCTTGGGGACACTGGGTATGTAATGGTGATAGCAGAGGACAGACCATGACTGAGAATTTGAAAGGGGTGAGTGGGTGGGTGACAGACACTTTTAGCAATATTCCAGCAATGTCATGGCAGGGCACACAAGGAATTAGCTTCACACACCTGTGTTCATGATTGCAATCAAAATGGTATATTTTTCACTGTTCAATTCAATCATAACAAAGTCCAGTATACTGCATACCAGCTGGTTCACCCAGAGTTCACTATCAATATACCTTACATAAATTGCAAGGTTTTTTCAATGGCGATGTCACAAGTCTCATCCAACATAAGGCTAATGTAAGAACTGGTCTTTATGGCTTCAATTTGCTGTTCTTCCATAACATGGAAGATCAATTCCTCAATGACATGAGCATTTCTGTAAAAGTTACTGCAGTGTTCTACACTACTAATAACTTGTAAATTCATCAAATCTATAACTTAAAAGTATCAGCATGGATATGTTTTGAGCCATGACATACACAGTAAGTATTTGTTTAATGTGACCATCAGTCTGGTCACTACGATGAACCTTGTCTGCCTTTGACTAGCAAATGTACAGGGGTTGGATTTACTTTTTGCCCGAATGCACATATCACAGGTTATAATTTAGCAGTTGGTCTTTGTGCTCATGATTAGAAACATCAGGAGATTTGTTTTTTCTTGCTTTCATTACCGAAAATCGAGTCAAGCGACCGCTTCTTCTTGGCAGGACCGACAATACTTAAATGACCAAAACATACAAGTAGTTTAAATATAGCAAATGACGTACTCAACTGCTATAGGCTGTCTAAATATAGCAAATGACATACTCAAATGTTATTGGCTGGTATCTTTACTGCATTCTATAGTTTGGCATGAAATGCATGTGGACCCGGTTTTTAAAATATCTCTTCATCCAATGACCCAATCGATCTCAAACTGTGCAAGTGGAAGTTTTGTCAGACAACCTAATCACATTGTAAATCACCGATTTTATGCATTTGTATTAAAGAATCTGTCTATGTAACTGTCAACAAAATAAACAGCAGAACGCAAACTGCTTGCAGAGGGAGGGAGCCAATGACCTGTAACAGCGGCAGTGTTGGGTCATAAAGGTCAACGTTCGTCAATGTAGGTCAGCTATGCACGTGACAGGTATGAAGAGGTGTTCATTTCTAGCAAATAGCCGGCGAATGACATCTCTGATGACCCTGATGTCAAAAGATTTAACTTTGGATGCCTACCTTTTTGTACAAGGTTTTGTTTATTGGTTGTTGGTTTATTTTTCACAATTTTTAGCACGATGTTCTTTTTCATGCCAAGAGCAAAAGTTGTACGTTTCATGTAATCCGACACCTTATAAATCGGTTTGCTACGTTTGCTCTCTTTTAAAAAAAAATTCAACACATTTCTAATTAAACGTTTAGCATCATTCATCTGAATAAGCTTTCATGATGACAGCTAGAAGTAGTCAATGTGGAAGATCCAAACGGTCTATCACTGTGCAGTGCACAGGTAACTATCATGAACTGCACGTGCATTTACCTTTATGACCCAACACTGCCGCTGTTACAGGTCATTGGCTCCCTCCCTCTGCAAGCAGTCTGCGGTCTGCTGTTTATTTTGTTGACAGTTACATAGACAGATTCTTTAATACAAATGCATAAAATCGGTGATTTACAATGTGATTAGGTTGTCTGACAAAAACATCCACTTGCACAGTTTGAGATCGATTGGGTCATTGGATGAAGAGATATTTACAAAAAACCGGGTCCACATGCATTTCATGCCAAACTATAGCATGGCTCTATTTTTAACCACTCTGTGTTCCCATACTTTCTATTAATATCACGAACATTTTCAACAGTTTGCAATAAAACGAAAGCTATCATTGTTTGCTATCAAATTTCGATTTATTGAACTGAATTCTGAGGGTCACTCATAAGACTTGCGTCAAGCTTGACTCGTACAATAACATTTTGAGAGTCTTTTAGAAAATTGTTACGTCAAATACGCACGAATCATGCGTCATGTAAAACCCTGCACTAACAGTCAGTAAGGTTCCAGCAATATCATGGCAGGGGACACCAGAAATGGGCTTCACACAATGTACACATGTATGAAATTGAACCCAGGTCTTTGGCGTGATGAAGGATTGCTTTAACTACTAGCTATAGGCTACCCCACTGCCCTTAATTTTGAATAAACACAGTATCAGTATGCACAAGGTATGTTTCAACTTCAGCTATGCCCAGAAGGGACATACCTCTGGATACTCTCACTATCTAATCTCAGTATAAACATTACCTTTACCAGTATATAAACCCAGTGAAGATCCTGGTTAGAATTAAATTCATGCGTGTTGTAAGAGGTGACTAACAGGATCAGGTGGTCATACCCGCTGGTTGAAACATGTTATCGACTTGTTTGACACAATCATGTCACCGTATCCCAAATGTGTAGATCGATGATCATGTTGTTGGTCACTGGATTGTCTGGTCCAGACTCTATTATTTACAGACAGCTGGATTGTCTGGTCCAGACTCGATTATTTACAGACAGCTATCATATAGCTTAGAAAATCGCTGAGTGAACAAGAAACAAAGAAAGAAACATATTACATGCATCCTAGCTAATATAGCAACAGTATCAAAGAAAACTGAAGTGGTCATGTTCTCTGGATTATAGTGAGTGAGTTTAGCTTTACGCCACACTCAGCAATATTTCTCTGAATTATACAAAGTGCCTTTCAGATCAAATTATTTAGGGTTGACTGATGCTGTTCCCCTTCTGATAGAACAATAATGACACTATAGAAATGCCTGCCACCTACAATCAACTAAGGGAATTCATTGTTAATATAACGATGCCCTTTATTATATATATATATTACTTGAAACACAGGATCTGTGATGCAACTTGAAATAAAACTGCAATACAAAGTGTTTATAAAATAATATCTAAATAGCATAGTTGCTGCATTGAAACAAATAATGACCTGTCATGACCTATTTTATGACTATTAAGTCAGCACTTGTAACAGTTACTGTATACATACTCTCTTTTCTACCATTTATATAATACATAATACAATATTCATGATAACTGCTGAAATTAGAAGTTATATACATTTTCAAGTGATTATGTCTTTGTAAAACTTGTGAAAATTTGTTTTAAGAAAATCCAAAAATGCTGACTTATATAAATATCTGCCAGTTTACAGAGTGCACCAGGAAAAGCTCAGCAAGTGCGATTGTTTGGATAAGAAAAGTTAAGGTTAACATAGTGGTGGTTTACATCGGCCATGCAATGCCAGAGCAGTCTCCAAGAACTCTAATTCAGACAGGTGAACAGTAACCTGAATATGTATATTACATATTGATATCACTTGTGGGATTTTTACCTGACAAAGTTTAAAAAGGATATGTGTCTGGCTGCATGACTGAGTATAAATAATTAATTGAATGTTTAATACTTCAAACAAGATCACAAAAAAAGTAAATAAAAACCCTTCCCTTTTCAAAAAATAAAAGAAACACTGAAAAAAAAACCACACCAAAAAACTTAAAAGCAGAGAGTCATAGATAAAAACATTTTAAAGTTATATTTAAAACAAGTTTCCTGTACAAAAGTTTACTTCACAGATCAGCTGTCAGCCAGCCCTGCACAACGTGATACCACTGAGTCTGACTGAATCAATACCAGTCATGTGACTTCAGCCTAACTGATATGGCTATTATTAGATTTCTAAGAATCTGGGGTTTTCCGACTGGAAGCTATTTTCACTTTCCAGTTTGCTGGAAAGTGGCCACGTAAAAGGCTATCAAGAAGGAGTGACTGCATACGAAATGGTTATCTGAGCCAATATTAAGGGAACTTGACACATGACATTACACCACAAAGAAGGTTTCAAGGAAAGGATTACATCTTGATGTAAGATAGATGCACTGGGACAGCTCACTTCAAAGTAAAAGAAGACCCTGTTTGGTGATCCTTATTCCAGGATTATGGCCACATCCAAAACAGTGAGTACAACTTGAATATATTTACTAAGACAGTAATGTTGAAATGATATTCAGACATATAATTTATGTTCAGTTGTTAGTGACACAACAGAAGGATTACATATTTCTCATCCACTCATCCATATTTAGTGCTTGAAATATGTGTGAAGTGCACTCATGTAATACATTCAAGCTTAAGCTATTGTACTCCTGAGCAAAATGATTGACGTATTGATTGATCAATCATACAGGTATACTTTGGAATAAGGATCAACAGCTAATTCAGTATTACATAGAAAATAGCAAATAGTGGGTACCCCTTTCAAGGCTCACAAGTGCAGTTGCCAAACCTACTGCAGGTTGGTTAAAATTCCCATTATGTTAAACCTGGTCTTATTAAACGTGTTAAAATGTGTACTGACAATATCTCTTAAGCCATGATACTTTATTTGATGATTATCACCACCCTCCCTCCCTCCCTCCCAAACCAAAAGCTAACAAAGAACAACCCAACAACAACCAACCATTCAGCTATGTCTAAATAAGCAGTAAACATACTGCTGCATGTATGTCACCAGTCTTCATCTTCCTGGGAGACCAGCATCACTCATATTTATCATGTTTACTGTCTGAATCTTTTATAACATAAACTGTGCTGACAAAATGTTCATTATTTTTAAGGCAAAACCATTTTCATTTCCTGTCTTTTAGGATAGTTCGGCAACATGCTTTGAACAACAGGCAAAATGATTTAGGGCTTATCTGAGTTATTTTAATTATAAACCTTACAAGATATTGCCTCTGTCAATAAACTATGACAAAAACAAAAATCATTTAGTTTCATATACTCCTTTCAACAATTAAAAAATTGAAAAGGTTTATCAGAACAATATTTGTGTTGTTAGTTTTTCTGGAAAATAAAAAAATCTACACACTAAAGAACATGATTCTATTATATTAACTTGATTAAAGCAATCCAACTGATCATTACAGATAAGGAGAGCTGTGCTGAACTTTGCTAGTGCAACCTCCAAGAACAAAGTGAAACAAATCACGGTGGAGTGGAGCAAAAAGAAAGTTAAGATCTGCCGTCTCTGTGTGTCAATGTGTACAGTGACAACAGGAGAAGTTGTCCTCATGTTTGTGACCTTGAACCCAGGGGAGACAACTGTGGACCTGCCACTTCAGCTGGACACAGAAGCAGGCACAGTCAGGCTTGTAGTGTACGGACTGGCTGAGAGGGACTCAGGACAAAGTCAGTATTACACCATTGCAGGGAGTTGTATCAAACAACTTACCAAGGCTACTGCAGGTAGGTTAAACAATGATTCTCTGGAAAGTTCAGGAAGAACGTCTAATTATTTTCCCCACTTCTGGCTGAAGAATGCTTCTAGGATGCAATGGTAAAATACTTCCCCTTCAAATGACTTTCATGACTGAAGCAGCCTTAACTTTCACTTGAAATGAAATGTAAACTTGTTATGGACCCTCTTCCACTAGAGGGGCAGTGGGGTAACCTAGTGGTTAAAGCGTTGGTTCGTCACGCCGAAGACCTGGGTTCGAATCCCCACATGGGTACAATGTGTGAAGCCCATTTCTGGTGCCCCACGCCGTGATGTTGCTGGAATATTGCTAAAAACGGCGTAAAACCAAACTCACTCAGTCAGTCAGTCTTCCACTAGATCTGGAGATATGACACCAACCATTTAAACATGTAGTAATCATGGTGGTACGTCATGGAACATAGGAAGTATCCCTATCAGAAATTGAGTACAATAAACTATTATATATATTATCTACTTCCACAATTTCAATCTAAGAGAACAATATTTCTTGAGAATTTTGCAAAAAGACTTAATGTTTCAGAAACATTGGAGGGAAAAGTAACTGTCCAGTTATCTCCAAAGCACACAGAAGATGCTACTTGTATTAAACTCCAGGAAAAAGTGGTAATTACTTCTTCTTTCTTCCATCTCATAAACAGTACCCATATACACATAATTTCATATTAGCAAGAAGGGAAGTTAGACAGAGTTATATAACGCCATTGCTCAATAATTTGAGTGATTCTTTATTCTTTATGTTGAAGCAGTTTGTCACACTATTCATTAAAGGAACACTAGGATATAAATGAATTGCAAGTTATTAACTAGCATTTGATTGACAAGCATCAAGTTTTTGCATTTGTTATCCTAAGAACCCGAAAACAAATGAGGTAATTTGTTGTTTCTTGATTGGCTGATAATGGAATGGCCTGAACTTGTTTTGCATTTTGTGTTTTCTATAAGATATTTTTTTATAATGACTAAATTAGTAATGTGTAAAGTTGATATAATCTGTGTTATTTAGTGTACACTGTTTTTATGTTGACACCTCCCAAAACATTACTAATGAAAACTGCAAGAAACAACATCCACCATCTACTGACGTAGTATTCCCCCTACAACTGATTATGGTCATGTGTTGGTGTCCCACAGGAGGAGTTTCAAATCGGCATCAAACAGCAGCCGCCATCTTGGTACTATGTATCTAACCTGCCAACAACGGGAGGCCAACAGAAGCCAGCCGTGCACCAGTATCTGATAGTGCTTCAGCAGCGTGAACCGCTTTGAAGAATCACTGATCCTGCAACCAACTTCCAGCCCAAAGGTCCGTTCCAGCTGCACTGCCATCGTTGACTGACTTCTCCACCAAGGTGTACTGGATGAAGTCAGTGCTACAGACAGACACCTACACACTGTTCACAGTCTTCAGAAAGTCAGACACGCTTTGTTTTACAACATGTGAGTAAGACATCACCACTATCAAATACACTTGCATTCAACAGCAACAAATGTTATATAGTACATCAACCTTATTTCTGGCCCCCAGTTTTTGGTGATTTAGTTCGCCTGATATGTTTGTATTACTATATGATGAAAATTACATATTTTCTATTTATTTGACCAAACAAGGAAAATCAGTTTTACAGTTTGTCATCTCAAAGGTTTTTCCTTGTTATTATGTACCGTAATTTAAAGGGCGTAACAGCAGATGATTAAATGCCTGTATGGTTGGCGCATTATAGCTATATCACAGCATGTGGTAAATAGTTGGAATTGGGCCCAGCAGACCAGTGGTTGATGTAATAAGCAACATCATGTGATATCAGGAATTCCAGGGGGAATTGGGAGGGGCAGGGATGAATGTGACCTTCACAATCTACAGGACATGAAAATCATTGCACTTTATATATTTTCAGATTTATCCTTAGACGAAATGAGCACACTTCACACAAGAGCCATGTCACTGGTCCCCAAGAACAAGAAGAGCTGACTGTTACTTTGCCATCCCCTACTTCTACAGGAACAAACCCCCGGAGTACTACGCTAACATCTTCAAGAAGCGTGACGGCGTCATGGAGACGTATCGCAAAGACTACAATGGTGACCGAGGCTCGCCCATCAATGGCAACATTGATGGCTTGTTCTTCGGGACAGGCCTTGATCCTAAAACACGACTTCCTCCTGCGTTCTCCTATTATGGAAGACAGCGTCTCTACATTCCAGCTCAGATAATCTTTCATGATGCGACCAATCTCTACTTCGCGGACTTCTACTGCCACTATGAGGTGCATTATGTCACTCTGGTTCTCACTGAACCTGGTTCACCAGCTGATGTTTTCTGCCAAAATCGCTTGTTGAAGCTTGATCCCTACAACAACCCATTCCTCTTCAAAAAAGCCAAGTATCTCCCTCTGTCCCCGTCCCAGATCTATGTGACTCATAAACTACACGTGGAGGTCTTCTACACCGAACATGTCAACATCGGGGCATTGATGAGGGCAATGCCCATGGAAGTGTTCTTCAGAAATGTACAGCCCATGGGGGCTGGCAAAAGCAAACCTAGTGGAATACCCAAAAATGCAAATTGTAAAATATGCAATCTGAAATGAAATATCAACACAGCTGAACATGAAGGCAGCAGGGTTGGAATTAAGGACTTGTGATGGTACTTGAGGATTTTAGCCACAACTTTTGATGCTGACATTTTTAATATTAGGACTTAAACGTGTCATGGTAACAGTCAAAACGTCATTACACTCCACAGTGTTGATTCCTGGAGTTTTGTAACACTGCACACAAATTGTTTTATTTCATTGTTACTGATCAGACAGTGCTCAGTGTTGATTCCTTGAGATTTGTAAAACTGGATATAAATGAATTGCAAGTTATTAACTAGCATTTGATTGACAAGCATCAAGTTTTTGCATTTGTTATCCTAAGAACCCGAAAACAAATGAGGTAATTTGTTGTTTCTTGATTGGCTGATAATGGAATGGCCTGAACTTGTTTTGCATTTTGTGTTTTCTATAAGATATTTTTTTGATAATGACTAAATTAGTAATGTGTAAAGTTGATATAATCTGTGTTATTTAGTGTACACTGTTTTTATGTTGACACCTCCCAAAACATTACTAATGAAAACTGCAAGAAACAACATCCACCATCTACTGACGTAGTATTCCCCCTACAACTGATTATGGTCATGTGTTGGTGTCCCACAGGAGGAGTTTCAAATCGGCATCAAACAGCAGCCGCCATCTTGGTACTATGTATCTAACCTGCCAACAACGGGAGGCCAACAGAAGCCAGCCGTGCACCAGTATCTGATAGTGCTTCAGCAGCGTGAACCGTTTGAAGAATCACTGATCCTGCAACCAACTTCCAGCCCAAAGGTCCGGATTCCAGCTGCACTGCCATCGTTGACTGACTTCTCCACCAAGGTGTACTGGATGAAGTCAGTGCTACAGACAGACACCTACACACTGTTCACAGTCTTCAGAAAGTCAGACACGCTTTGTTTTACAACATGTGAGTAAGACATCACCACTATCAAATACACTTGCATTCAACAGCAACAAATATTATATAGTACATCAACCTTATTTCTGGCCCCCCAGTTTTTGGTGATTTAGTTCGCCTGATATGTTTGTATTACTATATGATGAAAATTACATATTTTCTATTTATTTGACCAAACAAGGAAAATCAGTTTTACAGTTTGTCATCTGAAAGGTTTTTCCTTGTTATTATGTAATTTAAAGGGCGTAACAGCAGATGATTAAATGCCTGTATGGTTGGCGTATTATAGCTATATCACAGCATGTGGTAAATAGTTGGAATTGGGCCCAGCAGACCAGTGGTTGATGTAATAAGCAACATCATGTGATATCAGGAATTCCAGGGGGAATTGGGAGGGCAGGGATGAATGTGACCTTCACAATCTACAGGACATGAAAATCATTGCACTTTATATATTTTCAGATTTATCCTTAGACGAAATGAGCACACTTCACACAAGAGCCATGTCACTGGTCCCCAAGAACAAGAAGAGCGACTGTTACTTTGCCATCCCCTACTTCTACAGGAACAAACCCCCGGAGTACTACGCTAACATCTTCAAGAAGCGTGACGGCGTCATGGAGACGTATCGCAAAGACTACAATGGTGACCGAGGCTCGCCCATCAATGGCAACATTGATGGCTTGTTCTTCGGGACAGGCCTTGATCCTAAAACACGACTTCCTCCTGCGTTCTCCTATTATGGAAGACAGCGTCTCTACATGCCAGCTCACATAATCTTTCATGATGCGACCAATCTCTACTTCGCGGACTTCTACTGCCACTATGAGGTGCATTATGTCACTCTGGTTCTCACTGAACCTGGTTCACCAGCTGATGTTTTCTGCCAAAATCGCTTGTTGAAACTTGATCCCTACAACAACCCATTTCTCTTCAAAAAAGCCAAGTATCTCCCTCTGTCCCCGTCCCAGATCTATGTGACTCATAAACTACACGTGGAGGTCTTCTACACCGAACATGTCAACATCGGGGCATTGATGAGGGCAATGCCCATGGAAGTGTTCTTCAGAAATGTACAGCCCATGGGGGCTGGCAAAAGCAAACCTAGTGGAATACCCAAAAATGCAAATTGTAAAATATGCAATCTGAAATGAAATATCAACACAGCTGAACATGAAGGCAGCAGGGTTGGAATTAAGGACTTGTGATGGTACTTGAGAATTTTAGCCACAACTTTTGATGCTGACATTTTTAATATTAGGACTTAAACGTGTCATGGTAACAGTCAAAACGTCATTACACTCCACAGTGTTGATTCCTGGAGTTTTGTAACACTGCACACAAATTGTTTTATTTCATTGTTACTGATTAGACAGTGCTCAGTGTTGATTCCTTGAGATTTGTAAAACTGCATACAAAGTGTCTTATTTCATTGTTATTGATTAGACAGTGCTCATCACAAACAGGTGCTGTAGTCACGGAAACCAATGAACAGTAGAAAGTGCAATCCCAAATGTATTGTGTTACATTTGACCACTTTCTAGATAGGGTGGAACGGTATGCTCTTACCACTGTACGGTACGTATTGCAGTACATGGCCTTCGGTTCGGTATATGAGATATGATCATAATCAGAAAATACAGATCATGATAATGCAGAAAATTGACAACAAGATACCTCTAGCAAAGAAATGAATAGATTTTGACAAAATCATTCGATTTCTAGACATTTTAGAAAAGATTTAAAAGGTTAACAAAATGAGGGTATGAAAACTGAAAATACCAAATTTTTTAATTGCATTACGGTATACCGAACTAATGGCAAAATACTGCGGTTCTACTAATATCTAAATTGCATTGTGTATTCACCCTGTAAACAGGTCAGGGACTCCAACAATCCACGAAAAGATATGTATAACCATAATTGTCAATGAAAAAAACCTTTGTGCACAGGTGTTAGACTGACAAAGTGACATCTAGTCTCTGAAATGAATATATTTTACAGAAGAAAATGCTTCATAACAAAAACATAAAATATAATGAAAGGGACCCTAATACTTTCTTCAGTTTCAGATACTAATTGTCACATACTGGTAATGACAGACTACAGTTGAGTTAATATCTTATCATGCGTCATCACAACAGAACATATATCACCAATAATTATTCAACTGACTGATGAGTATTCAAACTAATCAATGTCAAATTAAAACTAATTCCCATTGTGATGTTGTTTGTATATGTAGTATACAACCAACTAGTAGACTGTTAATTTATTTTAACATTGTTAATGTTGTTATCATGGTTACAGATAAACAGAAATGTGAAGACTATCCACACATTCTGTATGCATGCATTTCACAAAAGAAAGTGTTGACCCGTAAATAGAAATGCCTTTTTCATTATTTTCTCTTCTTTTAGTTTCAAAACAATGGGGTATGCGATCTACACAGCAGGTCCAGTTACCATGGAAACTAATCCTTGCTGGCTTGATAGATTGGCAACATCTTTGTTGCTTACTCACATAAGGTATCTTAGAATATATTTTGCCCCAATTTTTTAAATCCTGAGGCAAAGGGAAGAGCGACATTTTCATTTAAATATAAACGCAAAAACCTGCACAGTCAAACCTTCCGTTAGCATACAAAAAAGCTGAATCTTTTAAAATGTTGCAAAAGTTAGTGTTTGGATTATTCTTAAACTGACAGATTCTTAACAGTCAGTGGATTTTATTTCTGGTTAAGTGGCTCATGTTGACTGGTACAATGTACTTGGTCAATATTTAATGTTAACTGATGTGATCATTTCCAAACCTACCTCAAATGACCATGGGTGCAAACGAGTGAGTGAGTGAGTGAGTGAGTGAGTTTAGATTTACGCCACTTTTAGCAATATCACAGCAGGGGACACAGGAATGGGCTTCACACATTGTACCCATATGGAGAATAGCATCCGGGCCTTTGGTGTGATGAGCGATCACTGTAACCACTAGGCTACCCCACCACCCCTCAAACTAAGCATAGAGACGTAATTTATCAACACAGTATTCCATGAAACCTGCCCCTTACATGCTGGATGAAACATACATCACCAAAAGTGGGCCAGTATTGTGTATTTTGTACTGTTGGTAACTAAAAAGCACTGTCCAAAACCTGAAACTTAGAAAGCCCATTTGCCCAAAATATGTTCAACTATCTGTCAAATAAATCAGAGAAAAGGAGGGTCTACACACAATAATGTGACAAGTCACTTTTACTTCCATGGGTCAGGATTAAATACAAAATATTTTTGAAGCCCATGATATATGTTATAAGTTATGATTCAAAGTCGACACTGGTCATTTTCATGCTTGCTTGAAGGCAACGAAATAATATTTAACCAACTTGGCTGGCACTTTATTATCACAGGTCAGGCAAGTCAGACATACTAAATGAACAACCCTGCTGAGAAAGAAGATTCTAAAACATCTGGATCAATATTAGCAGTGTTCCAATGTTATCAGCTGTGTATTTGGATCATCATCTTCCAAGCAATACACATCAAGCCATACACAACAGGGGTGGAAATAACCCATTGCCCGACGTCCGAGTCCAGTGTTTTTTCTGTCGGGGAAGCAAATTTGTGTATCATGCTGTACCGGTGTCCAGTTGACTTTCCAATGTTAATTATGCAGTTTATTTAAGAAATGGACAAAAAAATAGTCCGGTATAGTGGGAAAATTATCAGGGCAAGTGATTTTACATGTGCCACTGTACTGGAGTACACTAGCAATTTTAAAGTTATTTCCACCCCTGCACAATGATTTCTTTGCGTGAGTGAGTGAGTGAGTTGAGTTTTCGCCGAAATTCAGCTATATGGCGCAGTCTGTAAATAAATGAAACTAGACCAGACAATCCAGTGATCAACAGCATAAGCATCGATCTATGCAATTAGGATACAATGACATGTGTCAACCAAGTCAGCAAGCCTGACCACCCGATCCCGTTAGTTGCCTCTTACAACAAGCATGGGTTACTGAAGATAAAATTCTAACCCGGATCTTCTGAATTGTGACCTATTCTCAAACCAGAATCCAGGGATGTTTGACACAACCTGTAACCTACCTGTAGATGGTGTAGATAGCCAGGACAGCATTCCGCCGGACATATGAATGCCTATGCTCCAGACACTGTCTAATGGCAGGCATAAGAGGCTCCACCAACTCAGGCTCCTTCAGCTTGCAAAGGAAGCGGAGAGTGGAGCCACGGATGAACTCATTTGGATGTTGCAGGTCCTGTGCAGAGAAAGGAGTGAATAGTGAATAAGTATTGTTTATGACAGATATTTCACCAGAAAAGAATTCATACACTGTACCCATGTGGGGAATCAAGTGAGAGACTGAGTTTTTAGTTTTACACCACCTTTAACAATATTCTAGCAATATCACGGCAGAGGAAACCAGAAATTGGCTTCACACAATGTACCCATGTGGGGAATCAATTCTGGTCTTCGGCATGACAAAGCAAAAGCTTTTACCACTAAGCCAACTGACCACCCATGTTCGGAATCGAACCTGGGTCTGCAGGTCAATGAGCAAATGCTTTTAACAACTAAACTATCCCAACGCCCTGCATGAAAAAGGGAACAATATATAGTCACTATGTATACACAGGTTTAGAAAACGTAATGGTTTCAATGACTGAGCATGTGCCCACCTTTCTGTATGCATCACAGACGAGGATCATCTCCTGCATGAGCTTGCCATCAGGTGTGTACTTGGGCACCACCTCCCAGAAGATGAGCAGCATCTTCTTCACCATGTGGTCCTGCATCGGCATCACGAAAAGCGGATGATGGTCATCAGGAGAGATGGCATCTTCTCCCCATTGAGGATCTGCTGAATTGTCTTCTTCAAGGCTTCAACTTTGGTTTTTGTGTCACCCTTTTCTGAAAACACATGAAAGCATGTAAATACTGATTTCTTTCACTAACAGACATATAAGTGAGAATTAAGCCTACCTACTTCAGTTAAATGTCTAGTGAGTGTACTTACTTGTTGGACATGCTGGAAAAATGACAAAATGTATCCTATTCAAACTTTTAAAACCAAGCACACCTAACCAACTGACAGACAAAAGATCACAATTTAATATTCAAAATCGTAACCAGTTTTCTGGAATGACTCACAAGTGACAATCAACAGTACATTGCACACACCAAAGGTTCACAAAGCTTTCTATAACCATGTAACATGAAACTTTGATGTTTATCAATAAATGTTCCATAAGTGTCTTGAGCTGCAGTACCTAAGTCCTGCTTGAGTTGCAGCTCTGTTGGAGGTTCAGAATCTGTGGGGATGTTGATGAGGGTGTAGCAGCCCTGGTCGGACATCTTGCCTGATAGTTCCTGGAAAGACAAGAAAGGAATATTATACAACCTAAACCACATATACATCGCAGTCAACATCAAGAAAGGATTGCAACAAAAAGTATGTTTATTACCTTAAGTAACAGTTTTCACTAAGTTTAAGTTACAAGCATAAGCCTATGTAGTATAGTTCTTAAAAAAACTAACAAGGCTAGGAAGACTCATATGATATTTTCTTGGGAAAATAATCATTAAAACAAAAGAAATGTAGGGTAATCAATTAACTAAAATAAATGAATCAATTAACATCACAAGCAAGACATTAAATGAGGAATATCAAAAAATTTAAAGGGATTATTTCATAAACCTACTGCTGATTAACAATGGTAGCACAGACTAGAAATCATGGCAGCCATCAATGCTACATGCACCAAAAGAAACGTCAGCTCTTTCAGCAATAACCACGAAAATTCATTGTCTTCATGCAGCAAAATAAACATTGCCAAACTGAACAAAGCCGCCTTTCATCACATCATTCTTATAACCATGTATCTGTTTTACATTTTGCCTCCATGATACCTGAGCTGAAAGAATTTATACAGTTATAGAATTTTATATTTTAACGTGTATTTGTATACAAGCAAATACAAACTGATTGGGTAATAGTGATTAAATTTTGCAGGTTTTATGCAAATTTGTAGATGACCATGCTGATTTAGAGACTTGTATTTGAGAAGGGTGCACAGTGTACATAGTGAAAGTGTAAATTATAGATCTGGTGTATTTGAGGGAAATATGCAGTCTGTCCTAGCAAGATGATTCAAACAACACATTACACTATGTGAGCCTGCTGTGGGCATTCCACTGACGAACATTTAGTCTCAGTGAGTGAGTGAGGTTTGTTTTACGCCGCACTCAGCAATATTCCAGCTATATGGCGGCAGTCTGTAAATAATCGAGTCTGTACAAGAAAATCCAGTGATCAACAGCATGAGCATCGATCTGTGCAATTGGGAACCGATGACATGTGTCAACCAAGTCAGCGAGCCTGACAAACATGGATTACAGAAGATCAATACTCTAACCTGGACCTTCACGGATATTTAGCCTCAGGAATATCTCAGTTGAGTATATATATCCACATAAATAAACATGAGTCCAGTGGGTGTTATGTTGTAGTCAAAAACAAAATGTACAGTCAAAGATCAGGCACAGAACAAGCAAATCAGACTTGTCCATTTCAGAGACTAGATGTCAGTCTAGGGTCCTTTCAGGTAACATGGTTGTTGTTGGTTTGTTGTTTAATGCCGCGGTTCTGTAATGTTCCAACTATATGGCGGCAGTCTGTAAATAATCCAGTCTGGACCGGACAATCCAGTGATCAACAGCATGAGCATCGATCAATTGGGATACGATGACATGTGTCCACCATGTCAGTGAGCCTGACCACCCAATCCCGTTAGGCACCTCTTACAGCAAGCATGGGTTACTGAAGATCAATTACAACCTGGATCTTCACGGGTCCATGGTACTAGGGCATCTACACAGACCTGCTGGTATGAAATCCCACTGTGCACTTAATATCATTCTCATGCTGAAAGGGAATTCTTCAAAAACACACAACCACCATCACCAGTTCCACCATTCATATCATTCCATACATATGTAGCACCATAAGAATATTCAGTCCACTTTCTTTCATGCTTAAATACACAGTTGGAATATTGTATATAATACATGTAGCCAGGATGATTACAGAATTCCTCATTGCTTTATAATTTCTTACCAGGATGATTTTTTCAGGAAGAAACAGCTAAACTTTTGTAAAAATATTCTTCAATATTGCAAACATGTCACATTTTGTACAATATAACCTTTATCAATGTAGAAATGACAAAGTTCAAACAATTTTATTATATGGTTAAGAAAATATGCATGACAAGTACAGTTATGCTGGATGTACCATGTTTTATCATTGTTTATAGAAGCACAAAAAAACATGACTGTTCAATTTTTTTTACAAGGATAAGAGAACACCTGGCATGTTTGGCACAAAAATAATTAACTTCTACTTTTCAAACCCAATATACCATGGGAAATTAATATTTAGAGCATTATACATTGTTGATAATCATCATGGTACAGAAATGAAGCAAAGCTTACATAAAAAGTGATCAAACTCTGAAAAGGCTTAACTATCTCATCAAGTGTACATCATTCTATATAGTATAAATCCATGGTGCTTCATATGTATGTGAGGGATGATCCGTCTACTTCTACATACAGAAGGAACAAGACCAAGGCCCAAGGTGCTAGTATCATATTCACGAGCATTGGTGAGTCTAACAGCTATATGGCTTTCTCGATCTTACCCCCGATGTCGACATTTTGTTGTCGTTATATAGTATCTTGCTACTGGACATAAAAATGAAGATACACATATAACTCTAATGTAAAATATCATGATCACCTGACAAGTTTTTTCATGATCATTTGCACGTACACATAAAAAACATATCAAAACGGAAAATTATAATCATGATTGGAGAGCTTTCATCTATTATTGTCTATCGTGTCCAATATTGGAATGAAAGATTAAACCAGATAGAAAGAACATTTGTTATACATCACAATAATAATGCTGATGTTTTTTACATTAAAATCCAAATAAACTTACTTCATATTGGCACAGCAGTAATTTGTAATACAGTTTAAGACACTGTATTGGATCCATGTTCCCAACAACAAATATGTTCACATGTTTCAGTTTAATGAGTGCCTACTTTCCACTTAGAGATTTGGAACACACAGATACAGCAATTTTAAGAGAACATTGCCCTGTTTACAAGTATGTTTACAATGAAAAAGCACCGAGTTTGTGTGACAGTATCTATTGTCTAGTGGTAAAGAGTACTGAAATTAATTCCTTAGAATTGCATTTTATAAAACTGGCAAATTCCGTCCTCATTTAGGCTTTACTCATGCAGCTCTAAGTGGGATCTGAAAATGTGTGTCTGCTAAATAGCAGAACCCCTTTATTGTATAGTTTTCAAAGGATCCACTAAAATTGTGAACATTGACAAACTGCTGGCATTATATTCATAAACATGATATTGATAAACACATATGCTTCAAGACGGGGGCATACTTCTGTAGACCAATGGCACAAGACACATGACACTGCTTTCATAGAAAATTCTACACAGTGTCTTTTTTCTAAATTCTTTATCTATCAATCAAGCACCATTTCCACAAATGTAAGTCTTAAATCAGTTTTCACAGACACACTAACTTGGAAATAGCATATCACTTATCAGGAACAGTGTGACACGAATAAACAGAGTGACACTTGCCAACGTTGTGTTTAGTTATTAGCAAAACACAAAAATATCTCATTCTTGTACATGATAAGTAAAACCACTGATGAGTTAGGAAATAGTGAAAATACTTACGAGTTAATAATATGAAAGACTGTAATAAACACACAACGTGAAAGTGTCACTTATGAAGCACGCAAATTATAAGGACGTGGCCGGCTCAAATTTAACGCCACCTACATCCGTTTTTGTGTGGTTACTTCCCTTGAATGATCTTGCCTCACATTGTGTTTCCCTAGACTCTAATCATTCATTGTCAAGTGCATTTTGAATCCATTCTTTGCAAGTTCACTTTTGACAAGGATAACATTATTTTCTTTCCATTACACACAAAGCCGACCTTCATAATGTGTCAAGTTTATGACAGGATGATATCATGACAAACTTTTACTGAAGTACTTTTCGGACTAATTCTTGCCTCCTATCAGGTAGCTTGATATTAAAAAGAGATACAGATCAAATAAAATCATTATGCCTGTTTATTTATCATGCGTATGAAGGAAATAAGTATTTGTTTTAAAATATGTATACTTCAACAACAATAAATTGTTACGTTTATAATTATGGGTCCAATGTCTTCGAAGAGAATAGGGCAGTGGGGTAGCCTAGTGGTTAAAGAGTTGGCTCGTCACGCCGAAGACACGGGTTCGAATCCTAACATGGGTACAATGTGTGAAGCCCATTTCTGGTGTTCCCCGCCGTGATGTAGCTAGAATATTGCTAAAAGCGGCGTAAAACCAAACTCAGTCAGTCAGTCGTAGAGAATAAAGTGGATTTTTATGGGGGAATTTATGAATGTCAATTTTTTTTAAAATTTGGGTTGGAACACGACGTTCCCCGAGTATATTCTTACTGATTACACAATCCCATTTAGAAAGTGGTCAAATGTAATATATGTTATATTTTGGATTACACTTTCTTAGTTGACCAGATGTCCGACTTCCACTTTTGTGGAAGTCGCGGTGGCTGAGCGGGTTAGGCGACTGACTGTGTGCTAGCGATTAGGTGACTGACTCTGAGGGTGAGGGTTCGAATCCCGGATGGGACTCAAGCCAACAAAAGTACTAGAATCTGCACTTTACTAAGAAATATGTTATATATTCTTACTCCTTCACTTGAATAAGTGTTCCTCAAATAAAGAAGATGACTTCACCTGATGAAGGAATAACAGACAGACACACAATACTTTATTACCTTTAAAGGAATTCGTTTTGGTTCACAGAGCTTGACAAAAATACAAATGAATAACAACATAAAATATGACATTGCTAAAAACATAAAAATATATAAATATGTGCTTAAATAGAAATAAATGAATAAGATGAAAACTGGACATTCAACATTAAATTTGTTTACAATTGCAATACTTTGAGGTACAAAAGACGTTCGAGCTCGTTTAGTCTTGGTGATTCGCACTGTATAGCGGCGGCCCGAAGGTAAAAGCTTATACTCTACATTTAAAAAATGTGTTGTCATTAATGATTTTTTTCAGTCGTTGAAAGTACTTGCCGTTCATAGAGAAGTGAAAGATTATCGAAAGTAACCCCAGCTATTTTACTCGCTGTATTTACAATTTTGTTAAGTTTTGATTTGTTTTTGACTAAAAGAGACTCAACCAGCACTGAGAAGAAAAAGTGAGTACACTCTGAATAAAAGTGGTATAAAACAACATCATAACAGATTGGGAAACGTTAAAAGATCGTAGTTTGTGCATTAGATGGAGGCGTTGTTGACATTTACTATACAGGGCATCTATGTTGGTGTTCCACGTTAACCTGCTATCAATAAAAGTTCCAAGGTACTTGTACTCAGTGACTGTCTCAATTGGTTCATCATTAATGAACAAAGGTGGTACTGTTAGGGAATTAGTTCTGAAATCAATACAGAGTTCTTTTGTCTTTTTCTTTTGTTCTTTTGAATATACTCCGAAACGTGGTGTTCCTGAAATATAGAAGTCGACATCCATAAATTCTCGCATTATTGACTGACTATTCTTCCGAGATATTTCGGCGCCTAAACATTATGAAGGAGTGCGGCAAGGTGATTAGTTAGTAAGAATACCGTTTTGTCTACAGCTGACATAGACGGGAATAAAGGATGGACACTGGTTATTTCTTTCCAAAGAAAACAATCTCAGTTAACCAGAAAATGTAAATAATTCGCCTTCAACAGCATTGCTACTATACAGCGAGCATAAACCCTTTCATGAAGAGGTGACTTCGGACGAGAATATTTGGCAAAGTGCCACTACGGAATTTACTCAAGATACTACCATGTGATATAGGTAGAATTATTTCACCGTAACGTTCAGTTTGTGAAAAATATTTAAAAAGACGATAAGTACGTAATTTATTTCTATTGTCCTGCTCTTGATCATTCCAAACCCCAGAAAATCAATCAAAGCAATCTAACGCCTTCAGATGTTCATGCACATACACACACTTCATACATTACAATTCTGAAAACATCAAGTCACTAGCTATATCAATAAATTTAGTTACTATCTAGTGTTATATGTAATGTACAGCGATTATCTTCTCATGTACCTATTTATTTCAACCTGAATGCACAATTGCCTGTAAATCGACTTTGTATATTTGTGAATCGTGTTTATACCAACCTGTTATACTACCTGTATGACTTGGATGTATGGAGATTCAAAAATAAAAAAATAAAAAGATAAATTTAGTTACGCGAGTTACTATAGTATATTGTTATAGTGCAAATATTTCACTAATATTTCACACACAAAAGTATAATAACTATGATATGAAATTTATATGAATTTACAAAAGTTCCTATGTTGTGATTTTCCGCACACAAACGAAAGTAACTCACTCAGGTTGTAAAATACATGCCGCCAGACATGGACATACTGTAGACAATAGTTACTGTTTGCACGGCAGTTACCGGCTGCATGTCACTTCCTGATTGACACGCTGACCACGCTTGCGCGCGTATAGGTACCAAGATCTGTCCTTAGAGAAATCTATTATGTAAAACCTTATAAAATTAACTGATCTGTTTATCGATTCCGATTGTCTATAATATATTGATCGACTATTATAACAGGGAGGATCCTCTTAACGCCTGGTGCTAGGTTTCAAAGTTAGTGTATGTCAATATTGGCGTGGCTGTGCTTATGATACGGATCGATCTCACATTAAAACATTTATGCGTGGTGTTAGCGTGAGTGGGTGAGTTTAGTTTTACGCCGCCTTTAGCAATTTTCCAGCAATATCAAGGCGAAGGACACCAGAAATGGGCTGCACGTGGTGTTAGAAATAATACAGTAATAGTGAGTGAGTTTAGTTTTACGCCGCTTTCAGCAATATTCCAGCAATATCACGACGTGGGACACCAGAAATGGGCTTCACACATTGTACCCATGTGGGAATTGAACCAGGGTCTTCGGTGTGACGAGCGAACGCTTTAACCACTAAGCTACCCCACCGCCCCTTATACAGTAATAAGAATAGATATTAAATATATACTTAGCTAGACAGATGCCTGAGATGGGTTAACTTAATTCCAGCGGAAAGTCATAATATTAACTCCTTTTTTTGTAATAAGAACCAATACGATAAAATGAAGTTTGGAAATTAACTATTTCTACTAAATCTACCTAAAGGTGTATTAGCAGATCACATATTAGTTTTGATAGAGCCTAGTTAGTGAAGTTGAAGTGGGGTTTAGTGGTTAAAGCGTTCGCTCGTCATGCCGAAGACACGGGTTCGATTCCCACATGGGTACAAAATGTGAAGCCCATTTCGAGTGTCCCCCGCCATGATACTGCTGGAATATTGCTGAAAGCGGCGTAAAACCATACTCGCTCACTCACTCACTGAATTGGTTAGAATTGGTCTTCAGCAACCCATGCTTGTCAAAAGAGGAAACTAACAGGATCTGGTGGTCAGGCTCGTTGACTTGGTTGACACAATCATGTCACCGTATCCCAACTGCGTAGATCGATGCTCATGTTGTTGGTCACTGGATTGTCTGGTCCAGAATCGATTATTTACATATCGTCGCCAAATAGCTGGAATATTGTTAAGTGTGGAGTTAAACAACAAACAAACAAAAACAACTCTAACGTTTTCTCTTAACGCTTTTCAAAGCGTTGTACATAGCGCTGTCTTTATGTATCGTTAATATCCGTATCCTGTTCTTCTCAATGTGCTTCAGCAGCAAATGGTTAGACTGACACCTTAACATCATCAGAGACAGGTCAAGAAATCGATTTCCAATGAAGAAGAGTGCGCATGCATAAGCTTCTGTTTACAATTTGAAGCTTAAAAACCAAACCGCGTTGCTAACAGCGGATGTACCCTCGAAGTACACTGCCGTCAATATTTCAATAAAGTGTCCATTGGCCATGTCTTTGACACACCCTGTTCTAGTTTGCCAAACACTTGTTTCACCTTCCCCTTGTTCTCTGCCAACATGGTACCAACACCAACCCAGAGCAAACACATACCCTGAGAAAGATCACAGTAAACTTTTCAGAATCAATCAGTACCATGGCAACGCATGGTCTCGTGGAAAGAAACAAAACTGTGTAAATACTTTCTCATTTTGACTCATATGAAGTATCTTTGTGCTATGTGCGAAGTAGAAAATGTATAATAAATTATGCACACAACCGCCGCTGTCTGGGTAAATACCCGGTTTCAAGAATCGGGCGTGTTTGTAACGATTTCCCAGCCTTCTTACTTATCATCGAGAGCTCTCCCATCAGCCCCAGGCTACGTTACCATAGGGCTTGTCAGTCTGATTGTTTCGTATCCTTGGTTTCAAACCATATATATATGACGTACGGGTGTTTGGCTATACAAACTGTTCTTCGATTGGATATGACTAGCTGTGTAGGAATTTGTATGGTTTTAACCAAGATTTACTAAGCAACAAGGTTTCGAAATCAAAGTCATCATTACTTTGATCGAGGGACACTGGAAGCATCGAAGGAGCCGCCTGAAGACGTTATTGGACATTGTTCGCGTCAGTATCTTACTGACCTGGTTCTTGATACTTCTACAAGAATCACAGGGACGATCTTTGTCAGTTGTGTCGTGGTGAAAGGTGTTAATCTGGATTGTCAAAATGCGCACACTCGTCTTTCTCAGTGTTTTCCTGATACAGTCTGTCAACGCTGCCTACGTTGACGACCTTCGACGTCTGTACAACGAAGTGATTGACGTCAACAATCCCTGGCTACGCCCTGCTCTAAACAACCTTCCTACAAAGGTATCAATCATTTTCTTCTCACTGTCCTCCATCTCCCTCGATGACGTCACGCAGACGATGTCTTCATCCGGGTATCTTTGTGTCACCTGGCTGGACGAGTTCCTGAACTGGCCAGCGGGTAACTACAGTGGCATAAGCAGCCTCTATCCAAACCCGAACAAAATATGGCGTCCGACCCTTGCCGTGAAAAACTCCATCGAGAAAGCGACGCCATTCCGGGCCGACTTCATGTACACCACGGTCACGGCTAACGGGGAAGTGCTGTGGTACCCTGGTGACGTGTTCCAGACTGTTTGTGAAATGGACGTTTCAAAGTTCCCATTTGATACCCATGTTTGTAACATAGACTTGACCCTATGGCGTTCAACACCAACGGAGGTAGATCTTCTGCTCTCAAGTGGTATGAAATTTAATATGGACGAATTTGTGGAAAACAATCTTTGGCAACTTGTCGAGCAGAAGGCAGAGCGAATCAACAATAATAAATCCTACCCATTCGTGAGACTGACCTTCACCTTGAGACGGCTGCCTCGCACCTACATCACAAACGTCGTGGCCCCCATCTTTGCAATCGCTCTCCTGAACGTCTTCGTCTTCCTCATCCCCTCCCAGAGCGGAGAGAAGATCCAGTTTGGCATCATGGTCCTCCTGGCATACGCCATATTTATGAGCTACTCCGCAGAGACGCTGCCTCAAAGCTGGAACACGTCCTCCACCATCGGCAACTATTTCCTTGTCCTTGAAGTGTTCTGCGTCATCTACATTCTCCTCAGCATCCTTTCCGCCACCATCTACGCCCGCGAGGACTTCCACCACGGCATCTCACCAACCCTGGCGCGTGTGGTGGAAAAAATGGAGAAGATCTTCCTCTGTAGATGCTGCAAGAAGAGACCGTCAAGCTCATCCACCATTGAAGTCTCCCCAGCAGATGAACCGTGCTCCCATAACGGGAGGGAGCTGGAGTTTGGGACCAAGAGACCACTTCCGGTCAGACGTATTCCAGAGAGGATTGAGATGAACTGGAAGAGGGTGAGCAGGGCTTTCGACATGCTCTTCTTCTGGCTGTTCCTGATCATCGTCATCCTCAGCATGATCGGTGTCATGAGCTACATCACACCAATGATCAACTTCGACAACGTCAAATCAACTTTTAAGAACTGACAAGTGATATAGGCCTTTCGTGTATAAGGACGAACAGAATGTTCACTGGTTCAACTGTTGACACGGATCACACCAAACCCACTTGGTTTTTACGGAACTGAGAGTTGTATTGGTTCGTGCTTGTTTTTTCACTGAGAACTGACAGACCTTGGCCTTCTATGGAAGGATAATTCGAGTGTTAGATATTGACTGTTTCTGATGGGTTATATCAGAAAGGCAGGACTGTCTGTTGTAAGGCATCACTTGTGGCGCTGGCACACACGCAGTAATAAGCTTTACAAGGTTTGTATGTGAACGCGTAACATATTTTTATACCAGCAATCCAATTGCAGATTTTAAAATGTCTCTTTTTGTTGGTTGGCGATATTCCAGCTATATGGCGGCGGTCTGTAAGTGATCCAGTCTGGACCAGACCATCCAGTGATCGACAGCATGAGCTGACACGTGGCAGCCAAGTCAGCGACTCTGACCACCCAAACACGTCAGTCACTTCTTACGACAAGCACGTGTTGCTGAAGACCCGGATTTTCACGGGTTGTTGTAGTGATGTAGATCTATCAACAGACTGATCATAGACAGTAATCATATCACTCTTGTGGACTGAAAATGTGGCAAATAGATGAATTCTTGGGGAAGGGGTAGGCCGGTGAAATAGGAGGGTGTTGAAAGATTGTTGTCACAGAAAATATGTCAGATGTATTTGTATGGTTTTGCAATTGTAGTCAATATCAAGTCTCATACAATGTCAATACAATATCAAGTCTCATACAATGTAAATACAATATCTAGTCTCATACAATGTCAGTACAATATCAAGTCTCATACAATGTCAGTACAATATCAAGTCTCATACAATGTCAGTACAATATCTAGTCTCATACAATGTCAATACAATATCAAGTCTCATACAATGTCAGTACAATATCAAGTCTCATACAATGTCAGTACAATATCTAGTCTCATACAATGTCAATACAATATCAAGTCTCATACAATGTCAGTACAATATCAAGTCTCATACAATGTCAGTACAATATCTAGTCTCATACAATGTCAATACAATATCAAGTCTCATACAATGTCAGTACAATATCTAGTCTCATACAATGTCAATACAATATCAAGTCTCATACAATGTCAGTACAAACTCGTCGGCCTCTAAGTACCAGAAAAAAGTAAGGTCTGTTTTAAGGGACATTAGAAACAATGCATCGTTGTCCCTATATGTTGTATAGCAGAGTAGTGAACTGTTTCGTATTAAAGGTGACATATCGCCAGACTTGCTGGCATGGACATACAATATATAGTTAAATCTACTTACATTTATTTGTATACATTTCGTTTGAAGTGAATCCGTTTGTATAAACGTTAAATATACTTCTATTATACAAACACGTACTTCGTACATACCTTGCGTTCGGTTTGAAAATCGATTTCATATAACAGTCTCTTTTTTCCGCACATACAAATTGATGATGTTATTTTGTTTTGATTACATATGGTGTAATTACACATCGCATCAATAGATTTTGCACATTAGTTTTGTGTTTTGAGTAAAAAGAATTTTCTAATTCATTTGCAAGCATACCGCAATGAGTGCCTTATGTTGAATATATTTAACCACGTGACTTAGATCAATATTTAAGTTGTATTATCGAAAGACGGTACTCCTGGCTGTCGAGTCACATGAATTTGCAAAACACTTTAGCCTGTACACTCATGCATAGTTTGCTAGTTTTGCGGTTTCTACTTTTACGTATTGTATAATGTGACTGGAGAGATTTAGTATATTTATTCGTGACTTGGGTGTTTTTATTTACCATACAGCTGTGCAAGATTTCTCTGTCATTCCCACACTGGAATATCACGTCAATGCCTTTTTAGTGCCAAACTGAAATAGATTAGACGATTGTAATTTTTCATCGGTGATTACCCAGAAAGTAAACTGGTCGTTGGACATGCTGGCTGTCCGGAAAATAGAAATATTTCATGAATTAATTAATCGGTTCTGATACCGTACACTTCCCACACACACACACACACAAAGAATATACCCCAACAAAAAAACAGCAAGAAGCAAACAAAAAAACACACACAAAAACCAAAAAACCAAACAAACAAACAAACAAACAAAAATACAACAAAAAACAAAACAAACTCAACAACAAAATACAACAAACAAACCAACCAACCAACAAACAAGAAATAACAAAAAAAACGAAGCCAACATATTGTCTCTTATAGGGACCACCCAGTCCACCCCAACCCACCTCATATACACTCTCTCTCTTCCTAAGGATACACAATGGATGCTCCTGTACAATGGCTGAATTTAATTGTATATATCAACTTAATATGATGATGCAATGTAACAATCATTATTGTACTTGTAGATTATTCGCTACTGTAATGTTGAAGTGAGACTGCCTAACATATTGCTGCTATCTGTAATGTACATATTGGTATTGATTACACGTGTATGCTGGTTTATTGGAGGCAACCGTTATAACCATAATGTACAGTAATATGCAATGCTGCAATATAGCTTCCTCTTGGTTAGTTAGCTGTAATATATGTAACATACTGTGCACATACTTGATGTAAACTCCATATTGTAATAATGTTACTTTGGGTCATTGAATAAATCGAACTATTATAACTTTTCTCGTTTTGACTGTGTTAATGCGTATGTGTGTGTGTGTGTGTGAGAGAGAGAGAGAGAGAGAGAGAGAGAGAGAGAGAGAGAGAGAGAGAGAGAGAGAGAGAGAGAGAGAGAGAGAGAGAGAGAGAGAGAGAGAGAGAGAGAGAGAGAGAGAGAGAGAGAGAGAGAGAGAGAGAGAGAGGACACATATGGTCAGTGATATATCCGCGACTCATGATTTGTTTTACATCAGTTACACATGTGATCAGTTCTATATCAGTGACACATACGATCATTTTTATATTCATATCTGTGACACATACGATCATTTGTATATCCATATCCGTGACACATACGATCGTTTTTATATCCATATCTGTGACACATACGATCATGTTTATATTCATATCTGTCTGTACGATCATTTTTATATCATATCCGTGACACATACGATCATTTTTATATTCATATCTGTGACACATACGATCATTTTTATATTCATATCTGTGACACATACGATCATTTTTATATTCATATCCGTGACACATACGATCATTTTTATATTCATATCTGTGACACATACGATCATTTTTATATCATATCCGTGACACATACGATCATTTTTATATTCATATCTGTGACAGATCATTTTATATTCATATCTGTGACACATACGATCATTTTTATATTCATATCTGTGACACATACGATCATTTATATATCCATATCCGTGACACATACGATCATTTTTATATTCATATCTGTGACACATACGATCATTTTTATATCCATATCTGTGACACATACGATCATTTTTATATTCATATCTGTGACACATACGATCATTTTATATTCATATCTGTGACACATACGATCATTTATATATCCATATCCGTGACACATACGATCATTTTTATATCCATATCCGTGACACATACGATCATTTATATATCCATATCCGTGACACATACGATCATTTATATATCCATATCTGTGACACATACGATCATTTTTATATTCATATCTGTGACACATACGATCATTTTATATCCATATCTGTGACACATACGATCATTTTTATATTCATATCTGTGACACATACGATCATTTATATATCCATATCTGTGACACATACGATCATTTATATATCCATATCCGTGACACATACGATCATTTTTATATCCATATCCGTGACACATACGATCATTATATATCCGTGGTACTTGCCTCGCACATTCATCTTAACTTTCTCGATACCTATGTAATGATGCTCTTTATCCCCGTTTGCCCCATGACACCCTTCATATCGGGTACATCTATGTCATACTTGTTATATCTGTTGTACCAGAGACACCCCTCTGGTCGTCACATCCACGATATTTGCTATATCCGTACTCTATAAATCCACTACTTCCACAATGCCCTCGAAATCCGTGACACCTAAGGTACTCTATATATCGTTTACACCCACAATGCCCTTTACTACTATGACACCTAAGGTACTCTATATATTCTTTACACCCACAATGCCCTTTACTTCTATGACACCTAAGGAACACTTTATAACCACCACAGTCACAGTGCCCTTTATATCCGTGCACAGGCTAATTGTAGCTCACTTAGGGTTGCGCAACAAAGAGAAAATGACCTGTCTTTCCATATGCGAGCGATGGGAAGACTGGTAATTTTCTCTTTGTTGCGCAACACCTATTGCGCTACAATTTGCCTGTGATCCGTGACACCTAAGGTACACAATATATCCACCAAACCCACAATATCCTTTATACCTGTGACATCCTTATAACCGTTACATGTATATGGCAGCCTCTATACCTACATGTAATGCCCTTCACACCATTTATATGATGTCCTTTATCCTTAACAACAGTAATGGCTGACTGAAGTTAGCTTCGGTCAGTGAATGATTGGGTGGGTTGGAGTGAGTGAGTGAGTGAGAGTTGTATGCTGCTTTTCTTAATATTCCCGCAGTATCACTGCAGGGGACATCAAACATGGTTTTACACATTGTACCCATATGGGAAATGACCGCCACTCCTGGGGTTAACGGAATGACCACCTGCCTACCCTTCACGTCTATATAACGCTACTGTTCAATCTGGTTCCTGGTAAAATTATATCATTCTTTCATCTTCCATCCGGCTATAGTTAATGATGTATTGTTACGATTGAGACCCACCAGCTCCCAGCCAACACGTGCATCGGCCTGACATCTCTGGGCTGACCGACTTGCAGAAGCCATGATACAGCCATTACCCTGTAACGTACGATCCTGAACATATGTCTGTGTATTTAAACAAAGCTGAAATACATACGGTAAGTAACAAGTGGTAAGTTAATATTGACTGGCGACAAAATAGTAGAAAACAGACTGCTCACTCAATAGTAGACTGAGAAGAGAAATCTAACCCCTCCCTCCAAAACAATCCCGAAAAAATACAACAAAGACCCAAGCACACTCCGGGCCTCTGATTAGCCAATTACCTGTGAATTGTGAATTATCATGTTTGTACATATATACATATGTATATAGTAGATTATCCTTGTGTGTGTATGATAAATACACACATCTGTCAGGGCTGTGGGCACACAATTGGCAATTAACACCTCTTTATAACTCAAATACAGGTATTTGTCCGGCACGCGTAATTATCGCGGATGCAAACCGGCGTCCCCGTTATAACGCGCCTCCAGTGCGAATGGATTCCAACTGGATTTCTGCGATCGAGAAGACGCACGGTTGATGATGCAGTGATGATCGGTACTGCCCAGCAAGACTGGTCGTTATAGCGAGGTATGCACCATGTTATAATGCCACTTACTTGTCTATATGCATGCGATGGATGTATATGTAACGTTGTGTATGTTTTGTGTGGTTCAAGGCAACTCGGGCAAAGGGACTGCCACTTCGGAAGTGATATTTATTCCATGTCTCCCACGTGATGTATATGACTTTCAATATATAAGACCATTTTTCTCTTACTCACAAAGACAAGCTTTTGAATTGGATGATATTCACAAATGGTGGCGTATATTGTGTCTGTGAATCTCCGCGAAATAACGCACTTCTGATTGACGCCATTTGTAGAAGCAGTTATCGATCGGCGACTACATTATGCAGATTGCAACCATTGTGACGATATCGCCGCAGTGCAGCCGGTGTCTGTTGGCTATTTATAGTAACACGTCACATGACTACAATCACGTGACTGTAAAAGCCGCGAGCGCTCTTGCTGCTGGCAACATCTGTGGCCGTGTATTAATAAACGTCTTTTATGTTGCAATACTGTATTTTTAAATCACCGATTTTAGTTTTTTATTATTAAGATCCCGCAACTTGGCGTTTATTCTAGGCAGTTTGATGAACAAACACTATAGTTTATAGTTAAAAATTAGGTGTATGTGTGTGTGGTGTACGTAAGAAACTCTTACCGCGGACGTTTATCCCTGGACTTTGGTCACCCCAGTTAATGTAATGCGAGAATTGGTCTTGTGCAACCCAGATACTTGTCGCAAGAGGCGACAAAGGGGATCAAATGGTTAGGCATGCATGTCATCGTATCCCAGTAGTGTACATGGAGAGTGTCGGTCAGTGGTCAGAATGTTTGGTCAAGACTGGATTAATTACCGACCGCCGTCATATAAATAACTGGGGAAACAATTTAAACATATTTCTTTCATTGCACCAAACGAGATTCTAAAGACGTACTGCACGTGCATTCCTTGCACTATGTGATATTTGTCTTGCGGATCAGGTCCAAGTTCAAGGATGACAGCAATCTGGAGGGTAGGGTGGAGGTGGGAAGCTGAGACCGAAAGCATGTTAATATACTCGTTTTGGGCCAGCGACACGTATCTTTAATTCAATCACCGTGACCAGATTCAAATATTTGAACTGATGATGATGATGATTTGGAGATATTACGTGCGCCAGTCACCACTATGGTAATTAAATCAATATGTTTCAAACCTGGCCTCCCCGTAAGGTAATGAACTGATCCTACCCGCCGACACTTCCTGCAACCACGCATAAAAAAATGTATACTCACGTGCAGCACGCTGTGTACCTATGAAATGCCCAGTGGCATATAGTTGTCGACAAGTGATGTCATGCTCAGAGCTCACAATAGTGTTCCTCAGCTTGTGTGCTGTATACGTTTGTGAGTGAGTGATTTAAGTTTTACGCCGCTTTTAGCAATATTCAGCAATATCATGGCGGGGACACCAGAAATGGGCTTCAAACATTGTACCCATGTGGGGAATTGAACCCGGGTCTTCGGAGTGACGAGCGAAGCCTTACCACAAGGCTACCCTACAGCACCGTATACATATTCAGACGCCTGGGCGGCAACATTTTTTAGTTTAAGGGGCGGTGGGGGTAGGCTAATGGTTAAATCGTTCGTTCGTGACGAAGGAGACCAAGTTTCGATTCCCCATATGTTTACTGTGTGTGAAACCCGTGAAGTTCCGGGTTAGAATTGGTCTTCAGCAAACCATGCGTGTCGTAAGAGGCGACGAATAGACTGTCAACACATGTCATCGTATCCCAGTTGCGTAGATTGATGCTCAAGCTGTTGATCACTGGATTGTCTGGTTCAGACCCGATTATTTACAGACTGCCGCCATATAGCTGGACGAGTGCGGCATTAAATGCAAGCAAAACAAACTAACGAATGTTGGCCCAGCCCGGGCCATGCGTTTGGGGGCGTTGAGTCTTGAGAAAAGATCGGACTCTGGACAGTAATTTCGAGGCCTCTGACAATAACTGGTTATCAAAAACTTTTTGAACTCTCAACTCCTGGTTTGGCATGCTGGCAGAGTGACTGAGTAAGATTTTACGCCGCTTTAAGCAATATTCCAGCAATATCACGGCGGGGAAAAAATGGAGTTCACACATTCTACCCTTGTAACACTTTAACCGGCTGACCGAAGTGACCAAAATGACGCTATCATTTCAGGAGAGAACCCCCACCTCATGACTGTCACATCCGGGGAACAGATCCAAGATGGCGCTCAGTCCTCCAACGATACTGATCATCGCACAAGCTGTCGTCATTGCAGCGTTCCTGCGGGTGTACTTCTTCCCCGACGAGGATAGCGGCCTCGACTTCGGTGGTCCTTCAGCCAGAATCACAGCCTACATCAACGACTCATACGACTACATCATTGGTGAACTATATTCTTCCAAACTTCGTTCACTGTCATGATTTACAATAAAGATGGAATAGGAGTGAGTGGGGTTTAGTTTTACCAGAAAGGGGCTTCACACAATGTATCAATATGGAGAACTGAACCCGGATCTACGGCGTGACGAGCGAACGCTTTAACCACTAGACGACCCCAACGCCACTGGAATAGTAACCAAACCAAAACACATGGCTGTAGATTTGTGTGACGCAGGGACGTACGTAGCTTAAGCTACTTTCGAACGTCATTGTTCTTCATCCCTAAGTAATACCCCGTAAAATTCATGACAATATGTCTTCAGTAACCTATGCATGGTCGTCGTACTGGAGCTTAATAATAAGGATAAGACCCGTGAAGATCCGGGGTAGAATAGGTCTTCAGCAACCCATGCTTACCACAAAAGGCGACTATGCTTGTCGTAAGAGGCGACTAACGGGATCGGGTGGTCAGGCTCGCTGACTTGGTTGACACATGTCATCGGTTCCCAATTGCGCAGATCGATGTTCCTGCTGTTGACCACTGGATTGTCTGATCCAGACTCGATTATTTACAGACCGTCGCAATATAGCTGGAATAATTCTGAGTGCGGCGTAAAACTAAACTCACTCACTCACTCACTATTAATAAGGATAAGGTGATTGCAATAGGTGGCCTGGCTGACCTCGTACATCGAAGACGTGGCGTGTTGCAGATGTTGTCGACCCAAGGCGTACCTCGGGCCCACTCGGGAAGGGGATCTTTGCCGGAATTTTGTTGACAGTGGCGTAAAACAATATTAACTCACTCGTACAAAATGAAACAGCTGAATATGGGTGTCTGGCGCATTGTGCAGCATTCCTGCAATGTCACGGAGGTGATTCACATTTCTCATTCACATCATATCCATACTAATAATCACATTCTGGTCGAAGAACACTTTAACCATCTGTTCTGGTCGTAGAACACTTTAACCATCAATTTTGGTCGTAGAACACTTCAACCATTGCACTTCCCACTGCAAGTTCATACGTCTGTAGGGCGGTTAAAGCGTTCGCTCGTCACGCCGAAGACCCGGGTTCGATTCCCCACATGGGAACAATATTTAATCCCATTTCTGGCTTCTCCCTCCGTGATATTACTCGAATATTGCTAAAAGCGGCGTAAAACTAAACCGACTCACTCAAACGTCTGTGATGTGTATCCCAACTCACCTGCCCCCCTCTACACACACTCCCACGTTCTTAACGCTTTTGCCCAAAACTCACTCACTCACTCAGTTTATAGAACCACTGTAACTCCTTTTGTTCTTGTAGTGGGAGCAGGGACTGCTGGTTCCGTCTTAGCCAATCGTTTATCCGAGAAGAGTCACGTGACGGTACTAGTTCTGGAGGCGGGTCCGTCAGATCAGAACAGCCCGATACTGGACATCCCAATAGCTGCCTCGTATCAAGTCAGGAAGTCTGACGTCACCTGGAACTATCTCACTGAGACACAGAGACATTCCTGCAAGGCCCTGGAGGATCAGGTATGTGCCATCAGCTTTAGAAGCAGTCATGAGCTTGAACATGTTTTTGACCATGTACTATTATAGAAATGTTCCCAATTTCCCAGTGCGTTATTATTTGAATAATAATCAAGAAATGGTCATCCAATGTTGAAGTATCACACCACCATCGAGCAACCATTTCTAGTTTTGTTTTCTTTTTGCCACCAAAAACAAGAGTGCATGCAATTATCTTGTCCAGCATTGTATGTTTCTAGGGGTTGTGGGGTAGCCTAGTGGTTAAGTTGTTCGCTCGTCCATACCTGACTGTTTGATCAAGAGGCGACAAAGGGGGGTGGGGTAGCCTAGTGGCTAAAGCGTTCGCTCGTCACGCCGATGACCCGGGTTCGATTCCCCACATGGGCACAATGTGCGAAGCCCATTCCTTGTGTCCCCACCGTGATATTGCTGGAATATTGCTAAAGACGGCATAAAAGTAAACTCACTCACTCATTTTATGTTTCTGGCGACAAAGCCAAGACGGAATTTGTAACGGCCGCTGTTGCAACACGTTAATATATAGTCAACAGGCATACTGCTTTGGATATGAAAATGTGTCCTAGGGAACTTGGCTTAACGCCCTTTTCCACAGTATTACCCTACAGTATTGGTGATGCGGGTCTCAGTTGATGAAACCCACGAGCATGTGTATGGCACTGATATCCTAATCACCCTGGAGGATCGGGAATCGAACCCAAGACATTCGAGTCCGGCACACACTAGGGACACAGCTCTGCACGGCGCCCTAGACAACTTGGCCACTCGTGTTCCGAATGTGGCCAGAAACTTTTCCACTATATAATGAATTAGATTTTCATTTAAATATATTAATATTAATGCCTACAGAAAGGTTTCCAAACGTAACCTGTTATGTCTAAAGTTTTAAACGAACCATGTGTAGAAAATATCACTGAATGTCACATCTTGATGTCCATTTCCAGAGAGGTCGTTTGGTATCGGGAAAGGTTCTTGGTGGAACCAGCCAGGTGAACAACATGGTGTATGCCAGAGGTCATCGCCATGACTACGACAGCTGGGCAGCCAATGGGTGTTCAGGGTGGAGCTACAAAGATGTCCTGCCGTATTTCAAGAAGTCAGAGACTATGCAAGATCCAGACCTGGCGAGATTGAGTACGTTAATTTGCATTATGTTAACTTTTAATTTCATGTTACGATACAGAGTATTAAACGTTCTTGACACCGTGTTACTGAACAGAAAATCCGGTCATTGTAATTAGGGACTTGCAGTGTGTTGTTTAAGATTTTCGGTAATAACCCAACTTAACAAACACCGTGAGGGTCATTAAAGAAAATAATCACTTTTGTAAATGTGCAAGACTGTATTCCAAGTTCGAACATAGCTCCCGAAAAGTTGTTCCCTGTGGTGTTTCGCTTGTCCCTTGGTTATTTCACACCCGCTCAGTAGGTGTTCCAGGCTTTGAATATTATCTTGCACCGTTCTTTATGAACTTTATGTGTACTATGAAAACATACAACCACGTCAACACTGCTTTGAGAGGCGGACAAGTGACTGTATGTGAATCTGACGCTGTATATGTACACGAAACCGGATCCGGATGTGAGCATCGTGCTCCAGGGGAGTTGGTCCTCACTGGTAAAGCATCCAAATTCGAACTTTTGGTAGTAGTGAGAACAGAAACTTCAGTTACTTTTCATCACTTTCCAGTTTCGTGTCTGTGTGTATGAGGGAAATACCATGTTCCACCATGTATAAACATGACATTGACTTGATGACGTTTGTTTTAGAGCGCCATTCCCACAGAGTTTTTCGGAAAATGTCTCGTCCTAATATTGACGTGCCTGTTGTTATTCCCAGTACACCATGGGAGACGTGGACCCCTGGCCGTGAGAACTGACCGGTTCACATCCCTAGGGGAGGTGTTCGTGAAGGCGGGGCAGGATCTGGGATACGCCCATACTGACACCAATGATGGAAACCAAGAAGGTTAGCCAGTGGTGCCCAAATGTAAACCAACTACAAGCAACACACAGAATGATGTGTTGCAGGATACGCACAGTAATTTGATTTCTGACTAAACTGGAGCGGTGGGCAGCTTATAGTTGTTAAAGCGTTCGCTCGTCACGCTGAGGCCTCGGGATAGCCGACTAGTGGGAACGGGGGATCAAGCTCGCTGACTTGGTTGACACATGTCATCGTATTCCAATTGCGTAGCCTTGTGGTTAAAGCGTTCGCTTGTAACGCCAAAGACCCGGGTTCGATTCCCCACATGGGTACAATGTGTGAAGCCCATTTCAGGTGTCCCCCGCCGTGATATTGCTGGAATATTGCTAAAAGCGGCGTAAAACCATACTCACTCACTCACCCAATTGCGGAGATCGATGCTCATGCTGGTGATCACTGGATTCTCTGGTCCAGACTCGATTATTTACCAACCTCCGCCATATAGCTGGAATATTGCTGAGTGCGGCTTTTAACAACAAATGCACAAAACCCTGAAACGGGAATGCGTTCGGCAAGCAGCTACAACACACTCCACATACACGCACGTATACTACATACCAGGGACATGGCGTATGAACGACACGCACGCACGCACACGGACACATGCATACACACGTACATGTACGAGGGATAGTATGTTGAACACACACACACACACACACACACGCACACACACACACACACACACAACTACCTCCCCACCACTCTCTGACGTGTGTGGTTGCCCGCAGGGTTCGGCTACGGGCAGTCGACGGTCAAGGACGGACGGAGGATGAGTACGTCCAGGGCCTTCTTGTGGCCGGCCATGACTCGACCTAAACTCCACGTCACCGTCAACGCACATGTCACTAAGGTAACCAGCTTTACGTTATTGATGATGTCATGAAAGTTATCCAGGGTAGCCTTATCTACAAGGACCTAATGTTCCCTTTGTCCATGGAGGAAATATGTGATGTCATGTGTAGCAATCAGTTTAGGTCCTCTGTGGTGAAGGAAATTTAACAATGCATGACGTGGAAGCCATTTGTTTCATCCAACAAAAAAATGATGGCTTTCTACATCTTGCCCGCAGCGCACTCGCAACTAAATAAACCAGTGGAAACGCCATTAAATTTCAATGATCGTCATTGAATTTTAAATGAAACAAGCACGTTTTTGTGCATTCTAGCAATGTGTGTTAGTTACGAACGGGTTGTAGGTCGAATGACTATATTAAGGTATGGGGAAATTATCGCTTTTGTGACCAGGACCTCCTTTCACAAAGCACAAAGGTGATCGTAAGTCACTAAAGAATGGGAGTTAAGGTTAACCTTAGTAATTGTTGCTTCGTGAAAGGAGCCCCTTGACTGTGGATGAACTCACTGATCATGAGCATGATGTAGAGTCGTCTGGTCCCCGCAGGTGTTGCTTGAGGACGGCCACGCCGTAGGTGTTCAGTACGTCCAGGACGACAGCGTGAGGACAGTGAGGGCCAGAAAGGAGGTCATTTTGTCTGCTGGAGCTGTGGGGTCGCCACATCTACTGATGCTGTCAGGAATAGGCCCCCGTAAACATCTGGAATCAAAAAAGGTATTCTGAATGTGTCGCACTATTAAGGATAGATGCAATCGGGTGGTCTGGGTCCCGATCCACAAAGCGTTCGTAGCGCTACGACATTCGTAAGCCTATGGTAAACTATAGAGTTACGACAGGTCGTAACGTTACGAACGCTTCATGGATTGGGACCCAGGATCGCAGACTAGATTGGTGGATACTATGGTATCCAAGATACGTAGGTCGGAACTCATGATGCCAGTTACTAGATCGTCTGATCCAGATTCGCTGATTTTCACTGATACGTAGATCGATGGTAGTGATTTGAGTCACAGGGGTGGCTGATCCAGACCTTATTATCTAATATCTTTCACCATCTAGGTGAGGTATTGCTAAGTGCGGCCTTCAACGACATACAAACAAATTAATTGAAAAGTTTACAGCTGTTAGATTCAAGAACCAATAAACTTTGTGTTTTGTTACTCTTTTAACCATTACATATGAAAGATTTGTGGTTAGTCTTATGCGGAACACCAAATTTATTCTTTAAAAACTTGTGGTTAATTAATACCGAGCGATTAAAAGTGGCCAAAAAGTCGCCTGCTTCCCTCTCGCCCGCCAACGAAACCAAAGACAGGTTACGTAACTCTGTCGCCAGAGCACTGCAGTGACGTCATATGAGGAACGATTTTCAGTTAGTTGTATAGAAAGTGTGTAGCACGCTCATCATTTTGATGATTTCTCGACATCAACGACAACATGCCGAATCGTTGCTTTGTCGTCAATTGCTCCTAGGGGTCGGGCGATGGTGTCACCATGCACAGATTTCCACAGGACCCCGCAGTTCGTGCTAAATGGGTTATGTTTGTGAGTGCGAAGCGAGCGTTGTGGAAGCCTGAAACGATATCTTACTTGTGTTCAGATCGCTTCACGGAAGTTAAAGAATCAAAACTACTTACTAGTTGTAGTAAAATATGTATATGATTGATGACCATAAAGATTTTCCATGACACAACTTGTAACATAACGATTTCTTCATCGGAAGCGAGGTTGTGGTCGAAGTAACAATAATATTGTAAGTAGTATTATATTGACACCCACCTCGCTGCCAGGAGAGAAATTGTTATGTTATACGCTATCATGCAAAATCCTATTGGCCATCAATAAAATACATATTTTACTACGAGTAGAAAGTAGTTTTGATTTTGTAACTCGGTGAAAACAAACCTAAATACCATTTATCCTCAGACTGGCGGATGTTCGCTACAGGGCGCCGCCATTTTTAAAAATAAAAAAATCTGTTAGAATTAATGAGATTATAGTTTGTTTTCACTGCTTAGAAAATCAAGACTACTTTCTACTCGTAGTTAAATATGTATTGAAATCTTAACCAAACGGATTTTGCATGACACAACTTATAACATAACGATTTCTTCCACGGAAGCGAGGTGGGGGTCGAAGTCACAATACTGCGCGATAAATTTCTGGCTACATTCACATGGTTAATGTCCACTCACCAGTATGTAGATACTAGTCAATGTGCGTCTTTATATTTGGTCTTATAATCCTAATTAGTTTATTATCATACTTGTATGCATTTTGAAACTAAATAAAAAGCAGACGATCTGCTGATACTTATAGTGAATTTATAACAGAACTGTAATATCTAGACATTTTAAAGTTTGCCAATGTGAATCATAATTCGCACACACACCCTAGTGCATGTTGTCTGTCTCATTAGACTTCACGGCGAAAACAATGATTCTGTTGAATGCTACGACAAATGAATAAAAACAAAATGCAAATATCAAAATTAAAACAGATTAAAGTTATAGGAACAATATCAGGCCATTACCTTGTTCGAGGAATGTATCCATCAATATCCACAAAACTGTTCCAAATGATGTGTCTTTTAACAGTTTAATATACGAAAAAGTGATAAATCTTTTCAGGTATTGGTGTATACTCTCATTGGTCACCCAACATAGCACACCTGGCAACTAACTGCATAATGTCCGCCTTTCTTTAAAAACAGTAATTTAGTTAGCCAATAATGGGCAATCATTCAATGTATTGCCGGTTAATCCTTTGAAAGAAGGACGTTGTTTTTACGCAGACACCGACACAACAGAGTGTATTCAGTATAGATTAGTAAATCTACATACATAAACACTACCTTTTGACAATTCCGCTGTGTAAGATAAAAGGAATTAATCAATCAGCGTGTTATCGGTTAATCCTTTGATCGATGTTTATAATGTTGAATATTTACTCCAGACACAAGAAATGCCAAATGGGAACCTTTGTCGGGTAATCTAAGTGTGTTACCACTAATTATACCTGTTATAAATTCATTAACTGACCATCAAGTGAATGATGACAAATAACATGTGTAGGTTTATACCACCTAACACGGGTTACAACGAGGGAGTATTAATTGCTGTATTGCATGTGAAAACTTATGGGCCGACACTGAGAATACAAACAGATTTTTACATGACATGATTAAATATCGAGGTAAAAAAACACAGAAATGGGATCAATTTGGATCAGTCATTATACAAATAGGGCCTAACGACACCAATCGATTTTGACAGAATCGTCTATGAAAACAAGTTGTAACTCGGAAACTAGGCAAAGCAGGAGACAAAATTCATTGACAGTAGATTGTGAGAACATATAGCTTTCATTTTCCACAACAATTGTCACGATTTCAGGTTTATACAAGCTTGTAAACAAGATAATTTACCCCCTAAAATGTAGATGAATTCTGCATCGGCCCTCAAAGCTATTCCTCATATGACGTCACAGAGACGCGCCGCTCTGATTGGTTGAAATTTCGTTCGCGGGTGAGAATTGTGCACTGTTGTCAAAAAGGTCGATTTAAGTCAATTAAAGGTCGGAATGAGTAGTTTTAATGACGAGGTTTCATTTATAACGATGCCAGTTAGTGATTTATGTATTTGTACCCCCTAGGGTTTATGTGACCTTTAATGCCTTTCACAGTATGAGATATTTACAGTGGGTGAGTAACTGTTGCCGTAAGCCGCATCAGCCATTTTGCAGGTTTTCGCGGTTAGATATTTACAGTATCAGAGATTTTTCACAGTCTGATCCTCAATATCATTATCCACACGGAACAGACCAACATCATGTTCCAGACGGCTCTGTATACTTTTTAGATTCAGGTGCACGCTGACCTCCCAGTTGGAGCCAATCTACAGGATCACGTGACCATACCGCTTAGGATATTAACGAAGAGTAAAGTGTCGATATCACAAGCTCAAACCGACTCAATAATGACGTGGGTGAAATATTTCATTTTCAAAACGGGTAAGTTTTCCAGTGTTAATTACTTCATTTATGAGTCTATCTAACATTGCGCGTTGGCGGAGTTACCTCCCCTGATTTAGACACGGAGCATCGATCCCAGTTATGTGTTTTGTTCACTTCAATACTTGAACTTTATTTGTATGTAACATAGGTTCTTCAGGAAGAAAGGTTTTGTATGCAAATGGTATGGGGTATGGTGGGCGAGCTGTCTAATGCACCAGGCTAGTGATCCAGCAAGTGCCGAGATCGAGCCCACCTGTGACCGTGTGTAAAACACCTTGGAGTCAAGTTTGTGTGCATAAAAAAACAAAAAAACAACAAAACAAAGCAAATAAAAACAACTCCACCCCAAAACAACAACAACAACACAACACACACACACACACACACACACACACACACCCCACACCAAAAAAAAAAACAACAACAAAAAACAACCAATCAAAACAACACTTTTTGTGCAGACTCTTTCAGTCACAACCCCTAGTGTACAGTACACAACCCTGTGCACTTACAAGAACCAACGAATCCGTTGGTAGATGACCAGATGGTGGCCATATGAATACGTGAAACACCTAGTTGCGGGTACAGCAACGTGCAGTAAACTTGGACAAAGCACTGTGACTATATGTCCCAGTCCACCCAGCTGTGAACCGGTACCTCGTAAGGATGATAAAGCCAAATTAACTTAGTGCGCCTATATGGCTGCAAGAGTTGTATGTTCCTCAGGGAGTTGAGATTGAAGATACGATGTATGGATGAATGGATGGATGTATGTCTGTATGTATGGATGGATGGATATGAAGATATACGTAGTTAGATTCAGTACATACATCCACAGTGTAAAACAAGCTACCAATGAAGTCAAAATGTTGATGAACAAGAGCTTGGCCTTCACACAGAGAGACACAATTGAGACTTGGGCAGAAAAGGTCTTCAGTACCCTACTGATGATGATCAGGGTGTCGTTGCCCAATACGATCTTAGCGCTGAGATGATCGTTACTCTCGTATCGTAACATATACCTGCGGCAGTCTTAGCGCTAAGTTTTGTACAAACGGCACTCTTAGCGCTCAAGTAGTCGTAAGTCCGTGTAAAAGTATGTCAGTTACGATCAACTTAGCGCCAAGATTGAAGCGCAGCTACTACCGTAAGCCAATGTCGATATAATGGAGTAACGATTAGGTTTGTGGAGGTGGAGCGGGACCCAGATTGTTACAATATGTGACTGGCCGGATCTTGCCCGCAACGTCATGGATCGTTGATAATGGCGTAATAAACCCCCAATACGTTCATTTGTAGGTTATATGACAGCAAATGGCGTAGAAGCAGCAGCATTTCTGCGGACTAGTCCTGACCTGCCCGTCCCGGATCTTGGTATTGAAATGTCGGTGATGTGGCTTCAGCTGTCTTCCATGAAGACTTTGTTCAACATTGATGATCAGGTAAGGTTACCAGGCCAGTGTTGTTCAGGGTTAGAACAGGACCGCAGCAACCTGCTTTTCGTACGAGGTCAGTCAGTGGATCGGGTGGTCAGGCTCGGTGATTTGTTTGATGGAGAGTCAAACTCCGTCCTCAGCGTTGGATGTTGCTCATTGTGTCAATCACATGTTTAGCCTGGTCCTTATCAGATTACGTTTCCCAATTGTGTAGATCGATCTTCATACTGTTGATCACTGGATTGTCTGGTCCAGACTCGATTATTTACAGACCGCTGCCATATAGCTGGATTATTGCTGAGTGCGGCGTTAAACAACCAACCAACCAACCTTATGAGATATCCATATATATTGACTATTGTTGAGTGTTGAAACCACAAGCAAACAAATAAACATATCAAACCAGGTTTTGGCGGATGATGGGTTTAACTCTAATTTAAAAACTGTTATTAAGTTCCAACGACAATCATAGTAGGTTTGGGTCGAATCGTAACCCAGGACCCAAACACCAGAAACTAATTAGTACGGTGTAAACCAACAATCAGCCTATTTTCATTTAAACAGGTAATCCGAGAAACGAAATGGAGGCAAGGAGACGGATTTCTGATGTTTCCGATGTTGCTAAAGCCACGAAGTTTTGGCCGTGTACGACTCCGTGACTCGAACCCCCTTGAATACCCCTTGATAGACCCAAACTACCTCTCACACCCAGGGGAAATTAAGATTCTCATTAAAGGTGAGATCATTTATCTTTTAATGATTAGTATTGACTCTTGCTATGAAAAGTAGTAGCACGACTGGATGGTTCCTTTACGGTAGGGCAGCCTGCTGGCTTAGCTTCTCTGGTGCCGACGATTTAACAAGCACCCCCTGTATTTTTGCAATGATAGGCTTTCAACACGTACATAAAACTTCTCGTGATGACCCGTATGATCCTTTGTCTCATGAAAAGCGACAAAATGATTGGAATCCGTGTTGACTTTATTTAAAAAACCTACTGATTTTCATACAAAACCATGTCTGTAGGGCCCTGGAATGTTTAATGTTGACTTTATTGGTGAATGTAAACATTTAAAATGTCATTTTGCATGTCTTACAATATTCAAGGTCAATACCGAGTGTACCCTCCATGTGACTGTATGACAGCACTCTCCTTCTCATACCCACTGCCAGCCTCCTGATCCTCTGAAGGGACAGTCTACGCCATTCTTGGTTTAACAAACCGAAACATGAGTCTCATTGACCTATTCAGACAATTACCTACTTTTCAGCCGATCCAAATTTTTTCGTGTGAAAGTGAAAATAGACATCACAAACAACTATGGTTACAATTCCTTGTTTCATAAGAAAATGGTATTTACAAATGAATTTTAATTTTAAACTTTAATAACATTGCATTTCTATATTTTATGGCGAGGTTGAGGCAGCATGACCTTAACTAAGACGTCACAGACTGCGCCTGTTTGATGAGGTCGTAAAATGATTCACAATGCATCTGGCTCACTGATTACACCTGTTATGTAGTTTTTGCACTTATTCAGTTTAGTTCTGTAACGTACAATGTGATTGATATAATATCAAGTCCGTACGACAGGGTATCAACCTGTTTCGTCTAATTTTTAAAACAGGTAAACAGTAGCAATTAGACGACCCAGGCATAGTCAGGATTGAGTGACTTTGCTCGTTAGACGAAGTAGGCATGTGGACCAGCCCATTTCAAACATAACAGGGATGGTACTACAAAATAAAAACAAAGACAACATAAATATATTTCATCGTATATTTTTATTATTTATTATTTTACTGTACTTATTTGCATATATATCTCACACATATATAACATTCACAAATATATAGAAATATATTTTATCATATATTTTTACTTATGTTATAGTCAGTTGCACAAACATCTGCAACTTATCACCACACACACCTATATATATATATATAAAGCATCCACGTATCTGAACACCATCAAACACAGAAGTTGCAGCATTAGCAGCTGCCATCTCGAAGTCTATCTGGAACACATCAGGTTTCAAGTTGAAGTGGTGAGTCTCGGCTTCTTCTTTGATAAGCTGGAATGCTGTGCTGTACGTGTTCTGACTCTTGTCTGGCAGGATGCAATACACGAGAGGATACACGTGGCCCTGGATCTCTGCATGTAGGGTGTAGAATTGTGCAAACATGCGTGGTGACGAATAAAATGTCCCATCGGCATAAATTATGTCTACATCACAGAGATGTTCTAGGTTGGATGTTGTGGACAATATAAAACTTCGCTTGTTATCCCCTTGGTCAGCTATAAGGAACCGGTCCCCTGCATCCGTAGTTGTCCAGATGTGCACGACGTGTTTGCAAGGATTAGAAGGAGCGTAGTGGTGCAATATACAAGACTAGTGATTAGATGTATCAAATGATACTGATTAATAATTATGTATCCAGTTAAATGAATTGGTCTCAAAATTCTGGACTGATCGTACTAAGTTGCGCAATAGGACGGGACCCAGTCAACATGAATCGAGACTGTTGTGTAGTCAATGTTTCGACTTGAGCAGCTTCCAATTGGGCCAGGTCCAGGTTCTGAACAGGAAGATCCCCGTCTTGCACACGACGACCAATCATTTCCAAGTTATGCTCCAAAGGGTTAAGATCGGGGTTAATTCAATCGTGAGATATGTCAGGGGGTGCTTAACTAAGTTCTTTGTGTATAGTTATTCACAATGTGTGAAGGAGTCCCTGGCCGCGTTATTGCTGGATTATGTCCGATAGCGACTTAAAACCATACCGTTTACTCTTTTATGATTGTTTGTGATAAAATTGTACTTTGATTGAAGGGCGGTGGGGTAGCCTAGTGGTTAAGGCGTTTGTTCGTCACGCTGAAGACCCGGGTTCGATTCCCCTCCAGGGCACAGTATGTGAAGCCCATTTCTGGTGTCCCCCGCCGTGATATTGCTGGAATATTGCTTAAAAACGGCGTAAAACTAAACTCACTCACTCACTACTGATGATGATCAGGGTGCCGCTGTCCGATACGATCCTAGCGCTGAGATGACCGTTACTCCCACATCGTAACATTGACCTACGACAGCCTTTGCGCTTAACTCACTAACTCACTATTTTGAAGAAATTTTGCATACAATTCTCGAAAATCTTTTCAGGAATTCGGACTATTCAAAAACTCCTGAAGACAAACCCACTCCGTAAAGTTGGCGCCAAGCTGGAGAGCTCCCCCTTGTCTGTCTGCACGCATCTCAAGTTCGACTCCGATGCGTACTGGGAGTGCTACATCCGGGGACTGACGGTGCCATCCTCTCACCCGAGCGGCACGTGCAAGATGGGCACAGCAGACGACCCATTGTCTGTGGTAGATCCACTGCTGAGGTGAGAAGATGTGTCAAACATAAAAATATAACACAAAACGCCCTTGTCGATCGCAGAAATGCAGTATTTCCTCAAATATGGAAGACTTTTCCTGAAGACGAGTAACTTCGAGTAATCCTATTAATAGTTAGCGATATGTTCATTTTCATGTGTCCTCACTATGGAAGTGGCTGTAGCATACCTTACAATTTCTGCAAACGTAAATCTGTAAATCGCAATGATAGGGCTTCCATTGGGCTGGAATTGGTTTCAGAATATGCGCGTTTGTTTACAGAACAAAAGTCCGATAAAGTGATTTGCAAATTTGATAAGGGCAGAAGTGAAGTTGTTAGATCTTAAGTTTAAGATTTTAACGAATTCGACTAAACATCTAAACCCAAGAATGTTAAATTCGGACATCACATACTTATGAAAGAAATTCTTCAGAACTATTTATCTTCATTAAACTCTCTGTTTTATGGGACAGTTATATCTCCACGCCCAGAAAACAGAGAGTTTAATGTAGATAAATCTGTTTGTACAACCCAGACTCAATATTTACCGACCGCTGTCATATCCTTGGAATTTGACCAAGTGTGGCCTAGAACGACAAACACTAAACACTAGCTGTCTGTTCGCAGGGTGAAGGGCGTGTCTGGTCTGCGGGTCGTCGACGCTTCCATCATGCCCACCATCGTATCCGGCAACACACACGCTGCCACCGTCATGATTGCCGAGAAGGCCGCGGACATCATTAAAGAAAATTTGTAACGCGCAACATTAGAAAATGTTCCGTACTTTTAAACAAAGGCACTCCTATCTTTGTGCAACAACGCTCAGTTACAAGGTTTACTCAGTCCTTCCAACATATGATCTTGATCCACTTGGGGTGGTGGGGTAGCCTAGTGGTTAAAGTGTTCGCTCGTCACGCCGAAGACCCAGGTTCGATTTTCCACATGGGTACAATGTGTGCAGCCCTTTTCTGGTGTCCCCCGCCGGGATATTGCTGGAATATTGCTAAAAGCGGCGTAAAACTAAACTCACTCACTCAAATGCACTCTTGACCCACTTAAACAAAGCGACCTTAAATTAGCGCTAAGACGATTGCAACTTCTTCATTCAATGTGACTTTAATTGATTCAAAGCTGTATTTCGATTGGTGTGTCTCCCGTTGAATATTCATTCAAGTATCCTCCTGGTTCTTTATGCTTCCGTACTGTGTTTGACACAACCGCATCCTTTCATTATCATGCCGTGTTGAAGTAGGAGCACTGATGCATACAAGGTCGACTTACATCTGTCTTGTGACATCCACGAGTGATCTTTTGTCAAGGTGCAGTTGGGTGGCCCAGCTTTTAAAGAGTTCGCTCTGTCACACCGAAATACCGGTTTGAATCCCAAAATGGGTACAATGCGACGAGCCCATTTCGGATGCCCCTGTCGTAAAATGGCTGAAATATTGCTACATGCTACCTCGGTCACCAACGACCTCATCAGTGTTTGGTGAAAGATTCAGGATTTGATTAATGTACTGAGATCTCTCATACCACATACACAATATTCATCTTTGTAGATCATTATGTTATCAAAGGTAATCACACAACGCCAAGAAAGAGGCTGATATGTTCAGGAAACGGTGGGGCAGCCAAGTGGTTAAAACGTTGGCTCGTCCCGCCGAAGACCCGGGTTCGATTCCTCACATGGGTACTATGTGTGAAGCCCATTTCTGGTGTCCCCCGCCGTGATATTCCTGGAACATTGCTAAAAGCGGCGTAAAACCAAACTCACTCACTCACTCACTCATCATATGTTCAGACGTTGTGCTGCCTTTGTTGTAACCTGCATCTTCACATTGGTGGTCTCTGATTCAATCTGGTTGTTACTTTACGCGACATTTCTATGCAAAGGATGAATGCGAGAGACAATATGTAGTGTGTGAATGTTATTACTGTACATACAGAACGTCTGTCGGTAGAAATATTCCAATTTGTAAATATCTTGTTTATGTAAATAAATAGAAAATAAAAATAATACCAGTATGCTTCTTTGTAGTCAATTGTCAGAGTCTATACGATGCAGAGGTATGGCAAGTATGACAACCTAGCGCTGCACTGTGCTATCAGAAACCTATGGTCGTGGGTTCAGATCCCAGATCTCTCCTCGTGCTGCGTTGGTTTGCCAATACTACACTAATACCTGCACCGCTTCAAGCTTTTCTGTCATATTTTGCTGACTCGCTATGAAATAACTACGACCGGCTTTGTGGGGTTCTCCAGACAATTGGTGGGATTCCAGGGCCTAGATTTTCGAAGCTCTCTTAGACCTACGATAGTCGTAAGTGTCATACATTGGCATTAACTTACGACTATCTTAGCGCTAAGAAAGCTTCGAAAATCTAGACCCTGGTTCTTACAAGTTTCTTTCTCCTTTGGACGCTGTGCTGCACGCTTCTCTTGAAGGAGAGTTCTCTTGAACTATGTACATAGTAAGCTTGTGCTACACGTCAGTGAATGTGAATATAAGTGAGAGATATCAGTCACCTCTACTGCAACAACATATACACAAAGAACGTAGCTAAGCACCCCCTGACATAATTCACTATTGAATGAGCCCCGATCTTAACCCTTTGGGTATACCTGGGACATGATTGGTCGTCGTGTGCAAGAAAGGGATCCTCCTGTACAGAACCTGGCCCAATTGGAAGTTTCTTTACACGAGCAGTGGCGTAGACTTCCCCTTCAGAGGATCAGGAGGCTGATATTGGTATGAGGAGGAGAGTGCTGGCTGTCATATAGTTACACTCGGTATTTGCCTTGAATCATGTAAGACACGCAAAATGACATTTTGAATGCGCACAGTCACCAATGAATTGAACATTAAACATTCCAGGGCCATACTTGTACAGACATGGTTTTGCATGAAAATCATCATAAAACCAACATAGATTCCAATCGTTTTGTCGTTTTTCATGAGTCAAAGGATCATACGGGTCAGAAAAACTCATGCTTTTCCATCGTGGTCACCACAAGACGTTTTATGTACGTGTTGAAAACCTATCATTGCAAAAATACAGGGGGTGCTTAATTAAGTTCTTTGTGCATAGTTTGACATCCATCATTGCGAAAATACGGGGGGTGCTTAATAAAGTTCTTTGTGACACAAAGAACTTAATTAAGCACCCCTGTATTTGTTTTCAATGATGGTTGTCAAACTATATAGTCAGGCTCCCAAATAGACTATTATTTACAGACCGCAGCCATATAGCTGAAATATTGCCAAGCGTCAAAAACAACGAATAATTCCAATACTCAGCCAAAGATAAAACTTCACTGTGCTATTTCTCTGAATACACAATGCCATTGAGAAAGTGGTCAAATGGAACATAAAATTATGTTATAGTAGAGATTACAATACAGTTAAGTACATATTTCAGTACGTTTTGACTGCCATACGGGATTCGAACCCACAAACTAAGATCCAGGCACCCAATGGCATGCACACAAACACAGTGATCTAACCCACTCATCCACCACGGCTTCCGAGGTGTTATTTCTATACACACATGGCAGTATTTAACCTTCATCTTGTGAAAAGAACAGATCTGAATCATGACAAATGAAGGGGTCCCACAAACGACTAATGATCTTTTATTTTGTTCCAAGTGAGTAGAAACACCTGTCCGATATATTTCTATTATATATTATGAATAAAATGGACTGAAAATCAAAGTCTAAAAATCATCCTGGAAACTTTTTTGTGAAATAACCCCCCATCCCACTGCAGCAGTTCGTATATCTACTAGCTAATTTGAGTTTTACCAGCCACCATACGGAAGGGAACATGCCTAAATTAACCTATCCAAACTATAAACCAAATATTGACTTCCAAAGTTGAGGATGTTTCGAGAAACCCAGACAGTTATCTACAGTCACGAAAAAACGTAGGCAGTGAGCGTAGAATTTGCAGATGGTTCATTTGCTGGGTCTTTGCTTTGTCTTGAGTCTTCGATAAGTAGTAATGGAAGACCTTTCTGATTTTCTGAAAAACACAAACATACCATAATATATTGACTAGTTACTGGTGAGAAAATAAAATCGACGGTCAGCGAATTCAGTATTGTAACATGCAGTGGATTCGAAGCCTGGCCAACGCCTTCACGGTTGTTTTGCTATTTACTTTCTTAGAAACATCCTCAACAATCTGTGCATAACAGACTGCCTCCATGGCGTAGTGGTTAGAACGTCCGCCCAGAGAGCGGAAGGTCGCGGGTTCGATCCCCAACCGTGTCATACCAAAAGACGTTCAAGTATGGTACTTGTTGGTCCCTGACTGGCGCTCAGTTTTAATGGCACTTGCAGGCTTGGAGTCAATATAATGTATCTGTGTGGGGTATTCATGCTTCACTGCGGCATGGTATCTCAGTGAGCTGGCACTATAAAACCAGCTTAAGTCTGGGTTAGTACAAGCAGCCACACATACACACGTATGCACGTCGTCATATGAGCGAAATATTCTTAAGTACGACGTTAAATCCCATTTCACCTCGCATCACTGTACATAACAAGTTACCTTCCGAAACTTCCCCTGCAGATGTAGGCCGAGAAGGCTGTCTGTAAACAGTAAACATGAACAGTTGATGACTTTTCCATATTAAAATAGTATTATTTCATACCAGCGTTGAATGTACAGAAACACTTCAGGCATCATCATTCACGACATGCCATATTCCAAGGTAATTATGTAGGTTGTAATCAAGAATTAATAACATTCAGATATGTATGAATTCAGAATGAGAATTATCAGTGGGAATTTCATATTAAGGAAAACCAAGTTCTATGAATAGTCAACTTCTTTATTCCAATGAATGCGACGTTTCAGTGTAGATGCTAACACCGTTATCAAGCAGGTTATCATCACTTACTTGATAACGGTGTTCGTATCTACACCGATACGTCGCACTCATTGGAATAAAGAAGTTGACCATCCGTAGAACTTGGTTTCTTTACAACTTCTAAAATGCCCCTCAAAGAAAGAATTTGATATTCCTCGTTAAAAACATATACACGTAACTAATGCACCACCGAGCTTGGGTTTCACTATCATATGTCCCTGTGTTATCATTGCGACCTTAATCAGTTCAGACCCAGCGTTTATCGAAATTCTGGAAAGCAGTTCATATGTAAACAAGGATTCCAAGAAGTCTTCACGAGGCCTGAAGTGCATTATCTTACCTCACACATAAATGTCGTTTTCTGATTGGCTGAGCCAATCAATGTACCCCGCTTACAACGAGTAACATTTTCTGTGTTACCTGCTGGAAATGCCGGACTGTGGGAATTCGTTTGGAACTTCGTATTAGTAGTGTTTGGGCTGTTGCCTAACTCCAGTACTCCTTATTATGATCCAATACCCGTGCTTCAAACAGTTCAAAATTAACATTGAAGTGTTCTTTGAGATAAATACGTTGTTCACTGATTCCTCGGGGCCCATGGGTTGATGTACCCTCTATGTTTGCATATGTTCCCCCCGCCCTTCGGGCTCAAGGAACATAAACAAACATGGAGGATACATCAACCCATGCCCCCCCTCGTGACCTGTTAAGAACTTATATTGTATACCTCCGGAAATTGATTCCGTCCTCGATGGTCTCCGGAAGGTCTCTGTTGAGTGTTTCTGGCAGCAGGAGGGCAAACAGACCTGCCAGGACAGCCAGACTGCCAAACATCAACAGAGGCAGGGCGCGGCCGAAGTCCCCGTCGACAAACTTGCCCTTTGTAAGAAAAGTCAGGTATGTCCTGTGTCAATTGGAAAACAATGAATTTGATTTAATGCTGTGTCTCTCCACCCCTTAATCACTAAATACAACATATTCCAACACAATCACATCTCAAACTTAGATTTAATTCAAGAACACAAAGTAATTGTAGCAAGACTTTACCAATCCTAAAGACGAAACTCCCCAAATAATCAATAATATATTTCGTGAAGGAAATCCAAGTTCTATGGATAGTCAGCACCTTTATTGCAATGAGTGCGACGTTTCGGTATAGATACTAACACCGCTATCAAGCATGTGATGTGATGACATGTTTCACACATGCTTGATAGCGGTGTTAGTATCGGAAACACCGCACGCATTGCAATAAAGGAGCTGATTATCAACAGAACGTGGGTTTCCTTTATCTTTATTTTCATCTCCAATTTCTAAAATACCTCTCAAAGAAAAATATCTCGTTACCAAGTCAACAACATAAGGGGCGATCATGGCCCCTAGCCGTGCACAAGAGGACCCGGCACCAGTGGCGGAGTGACGGATGACTGTGGGGAACAGCTCCGAGGAGAAGACGTACATGATTAGAAAGCCTCCCGTGGATCCAAGCTTTCCAATCATAGCCAGTAGAACAGTGACCCACTGTAATGCTGAAGAGGAAATTTTTCTCATAAGAAAAAAATGCCAAATACAGTTGATGGTATTTGTCTTTAGACATCTGTATTTTGCACTTTCAAACAACAAACAATCGTATTTACTATTTATCGGGTAACTATCAATATTTATGCAAACATTTACCTACGAATGCAAGTGCACTACAGTGCCTTTGGTAAAACGGATATGCAAATAGCATGAACTGTTCTAAATCTGATTATCATATTAGGTATTCTGATCATGTCTCCATGCGTTTAATACATGCACGAATACACATAAATATTAAAGATATTTTAAACTATGAATAAAAAATGAAATGATTATATAATCCTATGTAGAAAGCCACACAAACAATATATGTCACTTGATTGATATTTTACATGTACACAGTCAGAAGAACCCTTCGTGTTGGTAGCAGATCTACTGTTTTAATTTAAGCTCTTTCATGTATCAAATACAGTTGGTTATTAAATCTGCAGCTGTGGTGGCACTGATTAGCTACTTTCTGTTCTAACATGTTATATTATGCCTGAGTGCCAGAATATGTAAATTTATTTTTATCAGTTTAGTTATACTTATTAAGATTTTTTGTTTAGGATAGACGTTTCTACAAAGTACCTTTTTCTGATACGAATACAGATATACCAATTTGAAGTAAATTTTTATCTTATCTTCAGCTGAACGGTGCAAATATCGACTTGTAGTTGGTGCGACCGATTGACGCTCCTTTCACTGCATTCCAACGCAAGTTGACTTTTAAAAATTACTTTGAAACTAAGTTGGACTAAGGTTTGGAAGTCTCGAAGTAGTGGGCGGAGGAGTAGCCAAGTGGTTAAAGCGTTTGCTCGTTACACAGAAGACATGGGTACAATGTGTAAAGCCCATTTCTGGTGCCCCCCACTGTGTTATTGCTGGAAAAATGCTAAAAGCGGCGTTCAAACCTCACTCACTCATTCACTCGAAGTAGTGTCATTACGTATATTGTTTCTCCTACAGAGAAAATTGTCCGAAAATTAGAACTGACTGATAAAATGGACTCAGTTGCTGCCTCATCACGAGTTATGGTTTTGCTTACCCGTATCAGCAATGTAGAACTGTCAGCGCCGATTGGCTGATTATAAAGATCCTGTGACATGACCTGAATGAATGAATGTGTCCTAAAACGCAGAGTAAACGATCTTGCTTCAAATAGCGTTGTTCACTTTCAGGTATGAGTGTGGTTGGATGTGAATACTCACGCTGGTCTGCATAGAGGATGGGGAAAATGGTGAGGATGCAGGACACTCCCATTGTGAACAGTGATGCACAGTACATGGTCTTCCTGCCCAGTTTGTTGAGCAGTGTTATGACGAGGACGAACGCCGGGAACTCCACCAGCCCCACCAGCAGGAAGTTGAGGTGGAGGCTGCCTGCTCCCAGGTTGTCTGAGTGGAGGGACAGGCCATAGTACCCCATGCTGACCACCAGCCTGAAACACAAAGGACACACCGCTGGACACAAACCTATATGTTGCATAGTATTGACAACCAACTAGATTACACACAACACTGATCTCAAACCTAAATCTGAAACTTCTGGATGATGAATCTCCTTGGTGAAGTAGTTTCGAAACAGATCTTTTTGTTTCTTTGTTGTTTAACTATGGACTCTGCTCCAGCTCTGTCCGATTGTCCAAATGGCCCAATTGGAAACAGACCGTCCAGCGATCTTAACGACGACGGTTAGAATGGATCTTTCCCGACAAATGCTTGTCATAAGAAGCAACTAACGGTTCGCATGGTCAGGCTCGCTGACTTATTTTACATATGTCATCGTATCCCAATTGATCTATCCGTATGTTATTAGTCACTGGATTGTCTGATCCAGTCTCGATTATTTACCAACCGCCGTCATCCAGATGGTCCGGCGATATGACGACCGCCGTCAAAATCTACGAAGTGACTGAACCTAACCAACTAAACCAAATAATTTAATTTACTATTCTAGGTAGGAATAGCCCTTGTGCCAAAAACCTTACCAGTTAAAGAATATGATGAGTGTTCGTGTACACATGACTGGAGTCGTGAACAGATCCAAGAAGCTGCCCTTAGGCTTGTCGTCAGTCTCTGTCACGTGTTGTGACAGGTTGGCAGGCAACGTGACTTGATTCACATCAGCCATGCGCCGCATGATCACTTCCGCTTCCTGCTGCCGGCCCTGCTTCAGCAGCCATCTTGGAGATTCTGGAAGGATCCTGTAAACCATATGTTGTCCTCTGAAGTTTTAAGCAAAATAATAGAAATGATGGAATAAATTTGAATGAATGCGTTTTCCGTGACAGGATATATTTTTAATTTTGTACTAGTAAAAATGAAGAAGTTGTTGATACTATAGTATATATAATAACATTAACTGATTAATGTCAGGAAATGGGAAATGAGAAACGTCTAACGTGCAATGGACGATGGGGAAGCCTAGTGCTAAACGTGCTGGATCGTTTAGGCGAAGGCCCGGGTTCGATTCCCAAGGTACATTGCGCAAAGGCCAATTTTGGTATCCTCGCTGTGATATGATTTCCTTGCTATAATATGACTAAAATATGGCGTAAATCTCACTCACTCATTGAAAATGAAAAAGCCAGGTAAAACCACTATAGATTCCAAATTCCAGCACAAGCAAGAAGCCGTTGAGAAGGAATATCCTCTTTCTGTGCAATCTGGATGATACATCTGAATGCATTGCGCATTCATGATTAAAACAAACCCTTTCTCATGGAATTTGGATGATAAATAGGTATAAATAGCGCATTAATAATCAAAATAACATCCTTTCTCTGTGAAATGGTGTGAAACCCATTAGGGTGCCTCCCGATATTGCTGGAATATTGCCAAAAGCGGCGTAAAACCATACTCACTCACTCTCTGTGGAATTTGGATAATAAGCAGATATAAACTGCGCATATTTAGAATAACGGGATTCACAACTGACCCAAAGGCCCTCGTGTCTTTGCGAGGATTAAAGATGTTATTTTTTTTTTAATTTGAGATGACCCCCGACTCAAAATGCATCACAGTACAATACATTATGGTGTCAGGGTGTATAGGGTCGGGGGTCATCTCAAAAACATTTTGTTTTTAATCTTTAATCTTCGCAAAGACACGACGGCTTGTGAACTGACCACCAGTACACAAGACACGCTGCAACAGGGACGGCCGTGGCCAGCTCCAGCGTGTGCCAGTCCCGGATGAAGTAACCCAGTCCGGACAACACCACCATACCAATGGCGAAGAATGTCTCCAGCATCACTCCAAAATAAACACGTTTTGTAGGACCGGTTATTTCAATACCTGAATTGTATGAAACAGTGTTAGAGTGTATTTTGGGTTTATTACGAACAATTGATCACAAATATTAGTAAACATTTACAATATATCTGTTTGAAGTCGTAAAACCGATCTTTAAAAATGTTTTTACGTATACACATATGGACTTTTTTATGACTTCTTCCTCCATCGACTGACGAATAACATTATTAAGGTTTTGTTCGCATTCTTATCTGCCACCAATTTTCTTTTGGCGGCTACGGAAGGTTATTGGCATAGTATGACATTATCCTCACATTTACTTCTTCAGCATGGCCACGAAGAATTTTGTTGTATATATATCTTCAGATGGGGAAGCTAATGAGAATACTAATTTATGGCAACACTTTCAGTTGGTTTCCAATCCAACTTAAATGTTATTGGTAGTTATGAACAGTTGGTTATTAAGCTTCTTTAGATGGACATCGAGCTATCTGTAGAAAGTATTTATTTCCCATAAATAGATGTGAATATGACTTTTATAATACTCAGCTACGTGACATCAAATTTTGCTTGTAAGAAACCAGTATATAATTATGGAAAACATGCTTTAATATCAATGCTGGTCGTTTGAGAATAGGCTTTGGTGACATTTTATACCCAAGTGAACTGCAGTATCGAGACACTGTTTCTTACATATTTTCAGCATGGTTCCTGTCTTGGTCAGACGATTTAACAACAATAATACAAGTTTGGTTTGTTAGCTTCTTGTTTAACGCCGCACCAAGCAATATCTCAGCTATATGGCGGCGGTCTGTAAATAATCGAGTCTGGACCAGACAATCCAGTGATCAACAGCATGAACACCGCTCTACGCAATACGATGACATGTGTACACCAAGTCAGCGAACCTGACCACCGGATCCCGTTAGTCGCCTCTTACGACAAGCATGGGGATTGATGAAGACCAATTCTAACCCGGAAAAGGACAAGCAAAGGTAAAATCTCCAAATAAGTCATGAACGTCATTTTACCAATTACAAAGCACGAAACAAAGACCCCGACCGCAGAGGCACCGTTGATGAAGCGCAGGATGGCGAACATGACGAAGTTGCTGGACCAGTTGAGGAGGATGCCGCCGGCGATGAGAACCAGGAGACAGAGGTAAAGAGCCTTCTTCCGACCGATCCTTGGGAAACGGTATAAAAGGTTGTGTCACTGTGTCTTGAAAACTACGATAAAATTATTTATAACTGAAGGTGATTAAAAATCAGTATCTGTGACTTGACTGGTGCCTCAAGTTATTTACACTTCTATTTAACGGCACATATTACATGAAAACGATCTTGAAAGGTTCAACCTCAATGTGATATAAACCAAAAATATATATAATTGTGGGACTTGCACTTGTGCATAAGGCAGATGTATAATATCTCCATCAAGAGTCATTACTTCAGAAACTGGACTACACCGGATATTCAAAAAGATTCTTAAAAGAAGTGCGTTCAATATTTATATGTAAGCAATAGATCTTGTATCAGTTGTTAATCTAACAAAACAAGTTTAAAGTCTATTTCATATGATCACCACACACCTGTCCCCTAGGGTTCCGGCTGCGAAGGATCCCAAGAAGCATCCTCCCATGTAGATCACCTTTGAATGTGTTGCCAGTATTGCGTTGTCACACACAAAATTCAACTGAATATACAAATAACGCCATGAATGAATGAATGAATGAATATGACTCAATTAATATGTGGGTATGTAATAGTAGAGAAAGACATACTAAACGCACATTAATTCGAAATATACGATTCCATTTAATTGTAGTGAAGCGAGTTGGATAAAAACGATTCTCTGTACATAATATGTTACGGATGAGTATGCATGTTAAATATGGAAAGGCTTTCCAAAGGTTTGATCAAGCCTATATCATTTCAGAATGAACCACATGAATTCACTTTTGAAAAGTGAGGCGAGGTGAAATTGGGTTTAACGTCGTGCTTGAGAATATTTCGCTCATATGACGACGTGCATGCGTGTGTATATGTATGTGTGGCTGCTTGTACTAGCCCAGACTTAAGCTGGTTTTATAGTGCTAGCTCACTGAGATATCATGCCGCAGTGAAGCATGAATACCCAACTCAGACACAGTATACTGACTCCGAGCCGACCAGTCCTTGTTGTACCCATTAATGCCGAGCGCCAGGCAGGGACCAACAGGTACCATATTTGAACGTCTTTTGGTATGACGCGGTCGGGGATCGAACCCGCGACCTTCCGCTCTCCAGGCGGACGCTCTAACCACTACACCACGGAGGCGGCCCTCTTGAAAAGTAGATGAGACCAGCTTGTAGGTCGAGAATGCTTGTGCTCTGACATTGATAGTATATATTTAACAACTAGTTTACACTAGCGCTCCCACGATGAGACAAAAAGGAGTAATTATAAACAACAGCCGAAATGAGACAAGTTAAGATGTGTCAAACAAATTGCTAATGTTCTTTTTATTTGCTTTTTGCTATTAACAGGGTGTAAATTATATTCTGCGCAATCAGGCCATAAAGCTGTAATGATGGATAAACTTAACCTCTGATGACACCGTGGACTCGAACACAGACTTGTCGTACACCCACTTTGTACAGGGAACTACTGTACGGTTTGCTAGGTCATTGATGCCAACGTCAAAGTAGATGTGACAGTTGTCGAGCTGCAGTTTGCCGTCCCTTTTGACGTAGGGGATGGTGACGTTGATAAGCCGGGCGTGATCGGCAGACTGTACATCGTAGGTGTCGTTGTCGTAGCCAGGGATGGCGCACCTGTAGGACAATAGACATGAGGTGAGTTCGATTCCGATCCCGGTTTGTTTCATTTTTCCCTTGCACCAATGTGAAAAGAAGTGAAGGAAAGTCAGCTTAAACTGTTATGTTTATACGTCCCTTGCACCAATGTAAGGAAAAGTCAAGTCAGTTTAAAGTGTTTGTTTTATATTTCCCTTGCAAGAATGTACAAATGAATGAAGGAAAGACAGCTTTAAGTGTTATTTTTATATGTCCCTTGCAACAATGTACAAAGAAGTGAAGGAAAACAGGTTTAAAGTGTTATTTTTATACGTTCCTTGCAACCAATGTACAAAAATAATGAAGGAAAAGTGAGCCCTTTACCAATGTTTAATTTTTATACGTTCCCCTTGCACCAATGTACAAAGAAATTAAGGAATGTCAGTTTCAAAGTGTTATTTATATATCTCCCTTGTACCAATGTAAAAAGAAGTGAAGGAAAGACAACTTAAAGTGATATTTTTGTATGTCCCTTGCACCAATGTTTAAAAAGAAGTGAAGGAAAGCAGGTTTTAAGTGTTATTTTATACGTTCCCTTGCAATCAATGTACAAATAATGAAGGAAAGACAGCTTTAAGTGTCATTCTTATATGTCCCTTGCAACAATGTACAAAGACAGTGAAGGAAAACAGGTTTAAAGTGTTATTTTTATACGTTCCTTGCACCAATGTACAAAGAAATTAAGGGATGTCAGTTTAAAAGAGTTATTTATATATCTCCCTTTTACCAATGTAAAAAGAAGTGAAGGAAAGACAACTTAAAGTGATATTTTTGTATGTCCCTTGCACCAATGTTTAAAAGAAGTGAAAGAAAACTGGTTTAAAGTGTTATTTTTATATGTCCCTTGCAACAATGTACAAAAGAAGTGAAGGAAAACAGGTTTAAAGTGTTATTTTTATACGTTCCTTGCACCAATGTACAAAGAAATTAAGGGATGTCAGTTTAAAAGTGTTATTTATATATCTCCCTTGTACCAATGTAAAAAGAAGTGAAGGAAAGACAACTTAAAGTGATATTTATGTATGTCCCTTGCACCAATGTTTAAAAGAAGTGAAAGAAAATCGGTTTAAAGTGTTATTTTTGTATGTCCCTTGCACCAATGTAAAAAGAAGTGAAATAAAACCGGTTTAAAGTGTTATTTTATATGTCCCTTGCACCAATGTATAAAGAAATTAAGGGATGTCAGTTTAAAAGTGTTATTTATATATCTCCCTTGTACCAATGTAAAAAGAAGTGAAGGAAAGACAACTTAAAGTGATATTTTTGTATGTCCCTTGCACCAATGTTTAAAAGAAGTAAAGGAAAACAGGCTTCAAGTGTTATTTTTATACGTTCCTTGCACCAATGTACAAAGTAATGAAGGAAAGACAGCTTTAAGTGTTATTTTTATATGTCCCTTGCAACAATGTACAAAGAAGTGAAGGAAAACAGGTTTAAAGTGTTATTTTTATACGTTCCTTGCACCAATGTACAAAGAAATGAGGGATGTCAGTTTAAAAGCGTTATTTATATATCTCCCTTTTACCAATGTAAAAAGAAGTGAAGGAAAGACAACTTAAAGTGATATTTTTGTATGTCCCTTGCACCAATTTTTAAAAGAAGTAAAGGAAAACAGGCTTCAAGTGATATTTTTATACGTTCCTTGCACCAATGTACAAAGTAATGAAGGAAAGACAGCTTCAAGTGTTATTTTTATATGTCCCTTGCAACAATGTACAAAGAAGTGAAGGAAAACAGGTTTAAAGTGTTATTTTTATACGTTCCTTGCACCAATGTACAAAGAAATGAAGGGATGTCAGTTTAAAAGCGTTATTTATATATCTCCCTTTTACCAATGTAAAAAGAAGTGAAGGAAAGACAACTTAGGGTGATATTTTTGTATGTCCCTTGCACCAATGTTTAAAAGAAGTAAAGGAAAACAGGCTTCAAGTGATATTTTTATACGTTCCTTGCACCAATGTACAAAGTAATGAAGGAAAGACAGCTTTAAGAGTTATTTTTATATGTCCCTTGCACCAATGTACAAAGAAGTGAAGGAAAACAGGTTTAAAGTGCTATTTTTATACGTTCCTTGCACCAATGTACAAAGAAATGAAGGGATGTCAGTTTAAAAGTGTTATTTATATATCTCCCTTTTACCAATGTAAAAAGAAGTGAAGGAAAGACAACTTAAAGTGATATTTTTGTATGTCCCTTGCACCAATGTTTAAAAGAAGTAAAGGAAAACAGGCTTCAAGTGTTATTTTTATACGTTCCTTGCACCAATGTACAAAGTAATGAAGGAAAGACAGCTTTAAGAGTTATTTTTATATGTCCCTTGCACCAATGTACAAAGAAGTGAAAGGAAAACAGGTTTAAAGTGTTATTTTTATATGTTCCTTGCACCAATGTACAAAAGAAATGAAGGGATGTCAGTTTAAAAGTGTTATTTATATATCCCCCTTCTACCAATGTAAAAAGAAGTGAAGGAAAGACAACTTAAAGTGATATTTTTGTATGTCCCTTGCACCAATGTTTAAAAGAAGTGAAAAGGAAAACAGGTTTCAAGTGTTATTTTTATACGTTCCTTGCACCAATGTACAAAGAAATGAAGGAAAGAAGTTTAAAAGTGTTATTTTTATATTCCCTTGCAAAATGTACAAAGAAGTTAAGGAAAACAGTTTAAAGTGCTATTTTATATACGTTCCTTGCACCAATGTACAAAGAAGGAAGGAAAACAGGTTTAAAGTGCTATTTTTGTATGTTTTGCCCAATGTACAAAGAATGAAGGGATATCCCCTTCTACCAATGTAGTGACGGAAAGCCACACTACTGTTTTTGTCTAGGAATCCCAGACAAGAAAAATCTCCCTTTGTCAATTTTACATGTATTCAGTCGATATTTGAACCACTCACCTGTGTCCAGGTATGTTCAGCAGGAACACACTGATCATCATCCTGATGCCAAAGGTGATGCCAGAGAGAGACAGGAAAAGGGAGATCCATCTCTGGTAGCGTCCAAACTCCCCCAGGAGCCGCAGAACATCGTCGAAACTCAGCCTCATCTTTACATATCACCGATAGCACCGCGTTCCCTGTATACGTTATATCAATCTATATGGTCTGAAATCACAACTAACCTTTCGATTCTTAGGACAGTTCTTCGTTCATTTCACCTGGACATGACTCATGCGTCACTTTTGTCAACAACAGTGAGGTAATTGAGTTTCATAAAAATTTCGCTTGTCCCCGTATCAGTTCCTGAAAGTGCTTCACATGAAAATATTGTCATTGTTATGGCTGACTGCAAGAGATGCCTGCAGCACGCATCCGTGAACATATCCCGGAGGCTGCTGCCAGTTGATCTGGCAGAGACTGTTACTGTTTACCATATGTATTCAAACTTGAAAGCGTAACGATATTTATGCCATTTGCCATTACGTTTCTTTTTGTATATTTAATTTACAAAATTTCCTCTACATTAATTTCTCACGTTTGCAAAACAAACCCATGTAATCGACCACAGCTGTTGATCTGACAAAAACAGTCAGTTGATACTACCTGGGAGCATAATTTTTGCAGATTTTGTTAGAATAAGCATAATTCGACATCTTCTATCTGTAATCGAACTATTTTATCATGACAAGTATTTAAGCACAAATGAAACAAAAATACATGTTGTCTGACAGTGTTATAACGTTTTAATACTCACAGTAATTACATCTAGAATATTACAATTTTAAGTAAAATATCAGACTATACTGCAATGGTAAACCTTATTGAATGATAGTGGATCTTTGCAGCGGCCATGAATCAAGCAGTTCGTACTTGCATGTGAACAATATACCTTGTCGACATGGCCAAAAGAGCGTGGATACGACAAGATGAAGATGTCACCCGTAGGACGACTCCCTATGCACGTGCCGGACGCAAAGGTACCATAAGCGTACAGAGACTTTAGTGCTAAATCCTACTGTAATTATTTGAAAAATTGACGTAGTAAACATGTTAATCTCAGAAGTGTGCAGAACTGGTAATATTTTTATCGTTAATTTAGAAATGGTCTTCAGTTAGCATTTGTTGTTGTGTCTGGTGACATTTACCATGTTGTCTACCGTCTTATACTATTCCAGTTCTTTGGGAGGTAAGCACAGCCATATATGTAAAATATTTGAGGTGTGTGTTTTGTTTTTTATGGTTTGTTTTTTTATGGTAACATGAATATTGAAAATATTACACTTTGATTAGATTTTAAAGTGAGTGAGTGAGTATGGATTTACGCCGCTTTTAGCAATATTCCAGCAATAACACGGCGGGGGACAACAGAAATGGGCTTCACGCAGTGTACCCATATGGGGAATCGAACCCGGTCTTAAGCGTGATGTGTTTGGCATGTCTTCGACTGAAAATGACATTGTATCTCAAATATTAAAGCCAAAATTATTTAGTAGTCCCCTATTATGAGACTTCCGCGGGTCGAAAACAGCCCCGTTGTATTAAAACGCCTGCATATAAACCAAGTTTATCAAGGTGTATATCTGTATGCATATACATGTATCATTCGTGTGTAAACAAAACCGACAAACCCCTTTCTTCCACGGGTCAATTGTACCATATCGGCTATGTCATGTATGTAGGCATCGGGGACCGTGAAGACCCGGGTTAGAATTGATCTTCAATCACCCATGCTTGTCGTAAGAGGCGACTTACGGAATCGGGTGGTCAGGCTCGATTACTTGGTTGACACATGTCATCGTATCCCAATTGCGCAGATTGATGCTCGTGCTGCTGATCACTGTATGGTCTGGTCCAGACTCGATTACTTACAGACCGCCACCATATAGCTGGAATATTGCTGAGTGCGGCGTAAAACTAAACTCACTGTCTGTAGGCAGTGTTTATCATTATCAAAAAGTGATGATACCAGACATTTGTGGAAGGTGACATCCGTCAGAAACACATGCATGGGCAAGTCAATTGGTCACTTGAACAAACACGCGACCGTAGGTGCACGTCAAATAGGAAATAGCAGTGATGCTTCAAAATTGGAAACCCACATATACATGAAAGTAACCGTGATAGAAGAACTTTTGAACACAAAAGTTGTTCACATAACGAAGAACCACCTGAATGATAATGGAAAGCGTGGTTAGTCGACTAGTGGATGTAAACAGAACCTACTAAACCCTCTCCACATCCAGATCTAAAAGCAGAATCGATTGTACAGTTCTAACTATATTATGAGTATGTATTTGTTTCAGCAGTATTTCAGCTGTACGATGTGGTTTATAAACAATCCAGTCTGGACCAGACAATCTAGTGATTGACACCATGCGATACGATGACAGAGCATGTGTTTATGAATCACAATCAAATAGTGATGATACCAGGTGTTCTCGAGAAGGTGAGCGTATCGTGTCCCCACCGGTGGCACTCGTCATAAACTTAGCATGAATAAGTGAGTTTAATTTTACGCCGCACTCAGCAATATTCCAGCTATATGGCGGCGGTCTGTAAATAATCGAGTCTAAGCCAGACAGTCCAGTGATCAACAGCATGAACATCGATCTGCGCCACCGGGAACCGATGACATGTGGCAACCAAGCCAGCGAGCATTGGTTTCTGAAGGTTCATTCTAACCCGGGCCTTCACGGGTGACATATGAAGGTCTAGTCAATTGATTACCTGAAAGAATAGGAAAGCATGGTAAAAAGACAAAATATGGAATGACATTGGACGTCATTTTCACTGCCTTCCTATGAACTGTTGCTCCACTAGCAGACTTGTTGCTATGGAAACGCACCTCCTCTGGCCACCTGATTGATACAGTGGGAAAGTCAAATCTGGATTTCAAAAGATAAATATATAATTTGAAAATGTATGTTTTGTAGAGTCTCTGCATCAATGCCTTTTGCATAGTCTTCATAACATACTTCTTTATACTATGGCTTAATTACATCATGAACCCGTAAGTAAATTTTGTGATATTTCATGGAATGTACCTGAATCCTGTTTTGCTTTGCACTAAAAGACAGCTTGGACAAGGCAACAAGACAACCCCATTTGCGTATAGGTTTGAACCCCGGCCTTTAATTTCAACTTCAGGAGGGTAAATCTGTGGAAGGGAATTAATTCCCTATTTGATGATTATTGAACGATCTTATCTCGTTTTGATTTTGCCAACTCGAGCAGAAGCTGTGATTCACACAAGGAGGGAGGACAATTGGTACCCATGGGAATGCCTACCTCTTGTCGAAATGTTTTAGCCCCAAATGTTGCATTGATGTTATCAATGAGAAAGTGCAGCATTTCACATATTGTTTTCTCGCTACACCTCAAATGATATTTGCTTTCATTTTTGACATATTGTCCTGAACCTCAGAAGAAAGATATGTAAGTATATCTATGTTCATCACATTCATTTACAACAGCCCCATGGATCAAAGAATTCACTTTTTCCTTACGTTTTCAATGTGGGACAGTGTTATACATCTTTGAACAAATCAAATGTTCTGACAGAACGGAACTCGGTCCGTTTCTGAGATTGTAAAATGTTAAATCCTTCGATTTTGATAATCCACATGGTATTATATCGTCTTTTCCCAAATACTTTCTGTGAATATCGATACAGTCCTTCCTTGATAATATAATGGATTATGGTGAATCTCTGTGTCAGGGTTTCGGTGGTACATTTGCCGGACCCAGTAAAATATTTCTCTTTGAACGGAGTTTTATGTGGCTTTGGAATCCAGTACAAAAAAGGAATGGGCATGTCTAAATGTTTAAGGGCCAAGCCAATGGTTTATAGTCCCGATGAATAGTTTTGGCAGATTTCTTCCTCACTTTGAATGATAGCTGGCTGGGACAGAATAGGTTTATTCCAATTCTGTGTCTTCTTTTTCAGATTTATACATGATTCTACCATTGGCAGCATCACGCATTGTCTTAACTCAGTCTGAAAGACATTCTACAGGTTCCTCTTCTCGTTTGGCCCCGTTTTGGCACAAGCTTCGACAGCAAACATATTGATTTTAAAGTTGTAATTCCATTTGGTAGGAGGAAATTAACGATATTTAGGTCGTTACTCTGACCATGGATCCGTCGAAGCCTTTTGGATGTTGGAAACAAACTAAATACATGGACGTTACCAGTTCTCCTGTTAAACAGACTGCCAACGTCTGTTCTTTTGTCATTACATCCATATGGCATTAAAGTATTGCTGTAAGGCTCGTCTGACGCTGCTTCAAGGGTCAGCTGACATTGGGTGTACGGACGTTTATGCTTCAGCCCGCATCAACAGTTTCAGCAGTACTGTTAGAAAAGGCGTCGAATAAAATGCTGTCATTACTTCAAAAACAATTAAAAGCAATTTGTCCATCGCATGACAATATGCCAACAATATGTACATCTGTTTGAAACATGCGCTACTAGTAACCAGGCCACGATAACGGGGATCGTTGGAAGCAGCAAGCTGGTACTAACTAATGAATTAGATTTCTGCTCAAAGTGTTGAATCCATGATGGGAGAGTCATGGTTGACATCACAACATGAATAAGAGGACATGGATGCTTCCACAAACCAAAGGAAAGAAAGTTGACTAAAGACGACAAAACTGTTGCCTAAGATTATACATAACAAATCAATTCAGAAAACAAGAGTCGACTGTACAGGACATAACGAACGCGTATTTATCTCGCGGTATAAGCTGAAAAGGGGTACTGCATCACACGACATTTTGTGACTGTTTTGGAACTGTTTTCCTTATGTCTAGAATTTATGTTTGAAATATCAAATAGGCGTGGAACCCTACTTAAACGAACTTTGGGCAAATAATTGTAAGATATGGTTGAAAATCTTTGTGGAAACAGTTTAATGGTTTGTACTGTAAAAGTTGTGAATGAGACACCACAGATCGTAATTGTTGGAATATCTGTCGATATAATGGGAAAATGACAACGTGTAGAATATCTTCTTGTCATCCAGGGGCGGTGGGGTAACCTAGTGGTTAAAGTGTTTTGCCCTTCACGCATAAGACCCGGGTTCGATTCCCCACGTGGGTACATTGTGTGAAGCCCATTTTCTGGTGTCCACCGCCGTGATATTGCTGAATTATTGCTATAAGCGGCGTAAAGCTAAACTCACTCACTCACTCTTGTCATCCAGTCTTGTGGATGTGTCTCTCTATCGGTGTCTCTTGTGTTTAGTTCACGTGGATATCCAACGGAAGGGAATTTACTACTTGACCACATAATATGGTTATGAATCACTACCAAATCTTTATGATAACAAGTGTTCACGAAAACCTATGAGCGTATGTTGCACCACCGGTGGGCATCCGTCCCAAACACATGCAATGGCAAATCAATTGTTCACCTACAGTGATAGATCTTGATGTCAAGAAACAATATGGATGATAGTGGACAGTGGATTGAGAGATTTAACCACAGAAAGTGGCCTTCCCTTATCTCTAGTTTTACAGATGATTTAGTGCGTGATATGAAGTGATATCAAGCTGTGTGTCCTTATGTCTAGCAGGTGCATTATAGAACTGAATCACATGTCGTGGACCGTTTTGAGTTGGACTGATGCACTTCCCTCAAGGTATAAATGACTGTTATCTTAGAGATTAATGTCCATTCAATTAAAGAACCGAATCACGTTTAAAAGCTACAAAGAAGAAGAGTTTCCTGCTCTGTAAAACAGGAGAATGTGAAACCAAAACAGACCCACAAATTAAATTTCAACGACCGAACACTCATTGAAACGTCGTTACAATCAAACTTCACACACGTGCACGAACTCATATTCCGCTTTTGCGACATTTTAAAGATGCATCTGTTCGACCGTAACAAAGCTTTTAGATCCTCTCAAAAAGCAACATAATGTAGTGAACCAACAGAGCAATGAAGCTGAACGTTCACACGTTGGTACCCATCAATGATTCCATCTGGATTTGTAATTCATATATATTCATGGTATGGCAGCTGGTGAATAAACTACCGGGCAAAAGAAAGTTATCACCGACATCACTTGACCAAAAACTAGAAATAAAGACGTTTGTCAGATGTATGATAATTGTTTTACAAACAGAAATTTCCAACAATTTGACTGAAAATACATTGTAATGCTGGTCGTCTTGTATTTGCCGCAATTCATTAAGAAAGAGTCAAGGGGTCAAAATTCAAAATTACACAAATCAGAGTTCATTCAAAATGTGCATAAAGAGTCACATAATGAGACATGAGTCAAGGGACACGTCATCAATAGCGAGTGTGACCAGTCGGCGGATGAAGTCAACAGGAATCCTGTTCCATAAGTCCAAGAGTCTGTTCAGGTTCCTGTCGGTTCGGTGGAGGTGCTACACACTGGCCAACGTTAACGCTGTGCAGGTGTTCTGGCGGTGTGAGGCCTTGCGTTGTCGTGCTGCAGAATGACTCCTCTTGGCTGTTGTGGAATGAAGGGCACTTCCAAAGGTCTCAACACTTCATTCTTGTATCGCTGGGCTTTCAGATTTCCTCGGATTATGACCAGTTTTGTTGTTCTCTGGCAACAAATACCGCTCCATACCATGGCGCCTCCTCCAACGATCGGATGAACTTCTTTAATGGAGTCTCTCTACTCTATGTCGAAAAACTCTGCTATCGTTTCTGACTGAACCGACTTTCATCTGTAAAGAGGAATCCCAATCACATCGCTGCCACCCACTGTACAGTTCGTGTAGAGTTCGTGCCCATTGTCTACGTTGACGGTGTAGACGGGTAGATGCCATTCCACAGAAGGGCCTGTAGGTTCGTATTCCAGGCATACCAAGAAGACGAATCTGTTCCGGAGGTGGATCTGCCGGATGTAGTAGTCCTCTGCTGATGGCGTGTTCACGAATCTGTTCCGGAGGTGGATCTGCCGGATGTAGTGGTCCTCTGCTGATGGCGTGTTCACGAATCTGTTCCGGAGGTGGATCTGCCGGATGTAGTGGTCCTCTGCTGATGGCGTGTTCACGAATCTGTTCCGGAGGTGGATCTGCCGGATGTAGTGTTCTTCACGATCCTGGACGGTCTTGGGTCTGGCCTGTTTGCTGGTAGTTGTTCATCAATTTGATGATGCCGGCCTGGCTACAGCTGACGTTATGAAGCCCACATATTGGCCATGCCGATCGCCATGTCTCATAGCGTTGCGTAAGTATTGGCATAGTCGTGGTAGTTATAATTACTGCATACTCTCACATCTGTCGGTATTTATCCCACAATCATGCACGATGCACGTGCATTTGGACCAATGTCATACAATTACGTTTTTCACGTTCGAAGTTTTCGGACAGCTGCGTTGTTATAGGGGCCGTGTTTTGGCGTTTTGATGAATGCTTTCTACTCGGGTTCATATCTATTTGCCTTAACAGTTACTTTAAAATGTGATAACTTGTTTTTGCCCGGTAGTTCACATAGTAATGTGGCTAACGTAAACATTTTTTACTTTTTCAGGAATTGCATGCTAGACTGCAGGGGATTGCTGGAATTTTGTGAGGAGACTGGATATCTGCAAATGAAGATATTTAGGATGAGTCTTTTATTGACCTAAATATTTGAAATAAAACCAGTCCGCGAATTAAGATATCTTAAATGAGTATTTGATTAGCCTTAATATTTAAAATATTTTATTTTTATTTTTGTTTTATTTTCATCAACAGCCTGCCCCCAGCCCCAGCCTCCCCACACCCACCGAAACTATCCCCACACCCCACCCCACCCACACAAATGGTCTATTATTTTGTGATTCCCTCGTCATTTTATGATCCTCGCGTCCAAACTTCTTATGTGCAAAGTATCAGCACAAAAGAATTTAATTACATCATGCCAAATTTAGAACAATTTCATGAGTAGATCTTGAATGTCGATAATATTCCACAACTTAGGACACTCATCCCAAACAAATGGTCAGTGAGGCTGTTGGAGGTTTGTTTATACCATATATTGCCATAAATATTGTTTTGTGACACTTTATGGAGGAGTCCAGATTCAAAAACAAAATCAGTCTGTGGCGGAGCAGAGCGTTGCTGTACTCGGGTCTCACAACATCCATTGCCTGAATTATGTGTCTTCGATGTGGTCAGGGTAGTGCTGAGGAGACTGAGCCAGCATTCACTGGTTACTTGTGACCTTACTATTGGCACCCGAGAAGATCCGGGTTAGAAATGATCTTCAGCAACCCATGCTTGTCGTAAGAGGCGATTAATGGGATCGGGTGCTCAGGTTGATACATGTCATCGTATCCCAATTGCGTAGATCGATGCTCATGCTATTGGTCACTTGATTGCCTGGTCCAGACTCAATTATTTATTGATCGCCGCCATATAGCTGGAATATTGCTGAGTTCTTCAAACTCTGACTAGCGTCTACGATCCCTGTATATTTGTGTTGTGTATACTTCTACCCGGGGGCGGTGGGGTGGCCTAGTTTTTAAAGCGGTCGCTCGTCACGGTCTTAAAGCACTTTACCTTAGTTTGCAAACTGTATGTGTTGTAATAATGTTTTTCTTGTTTTTAAGTCAACTAATTTATAATCATATTTCGACAACAACGCTTTTGCCTTTCAATACCATGCATATTCATACCGTGATCAGAAATTTCAAACTTGTGACTAAAAGCTGATTTCTACACTAAATACATATTAGATTAGTCAAAACAAGAAACACTCTTTGGTTTCAGGAGTGTGAATGAGAAATGGTACCCGTGTCCTTCCTTGGCGACCTTTCTGGCCATCGCTGATGACGTAGGCATGGCATCACTACATCAGTGATGACGTACACAGTTGACATTGTATCACTGATAACGTAGACATGCTATTTATATCGGAACCTACAGTGTTTGAATGAGTTGTTATATCGTGTTTGGTTTTCAAAGGATCACAGTCATCGAAACCTAGTTTGCTTACTCTGATCCTTTGCTTGATTTTCACAGCCACACAATACCACTCAAAGCGGCGTAAAATCATGGTCTTATAGGTATCTGCAATATCTAAGCCGAAGGGAATATATTCCTTGTGTTGAACAAATCAGTGGTAGTTTCTTAAGTTTCAAACTTCGAGGACATTCACACATGAACATTCCATATACCACTAAGCATTAGCTTGTGACCATAGACTTTGTACACTGAAGGTCTGTTTGTAGGATGTTTCCAAGACGTCAAAGAGATTTTTGTGAAGCTGCTTTAGTGGTGCGAGGCATATACAACAACGCATACCATGTATAATTCAATGAAGTTACCATTAGTACTTCGAGTGGTTTTGGTTGTTTATTCTAAACAAGCTTTGAATTGCCTTTCTGCCCGAGGCAGTTGATTTGTAGTAGAGGCTGCTGTTTATGATCAAGCTGAAATTTGTTTATGATTCCACAACTGCTGTTTTTGTTAAAAAATAATAATTCCACCATGTTTGATTTTTTTTTTAAACCAGTGGTTAAAGCGTTCGCCCGTCAGGCTGTAGACCCGGGTTCGATTCCCCTTGTTGACACAATGTAAATCCCACTTCTGGTGTCCCCCTCCGTGATATTGCTGGAATATTGCTCAAACGGCGTAAAACTAAGCTCACTCACTCACTGTTATTGCAGGTTAGCTGTCGCCAGTAACCTATGCTTGTCGTAGAAAGACAAGAAGCTCCAGGTATATTGTGTAGTAACTAAGGCTAGGAGGTGCACAAACGTGCAATACGTTTTGCTTTCAGCGGTGTATTGGTTCATACAGACTTTCCTCCCTTTGCATTGTCTGACCTTTAACCATGATAACAAAATGGCGGATGCCAGCTTCAACATTTGGGCAAATAAACGCTAAAATCCAATGTTTAGACACATATTTTCTTCAAAAGGCGGAAAACTAGTGGACATATTGAAGATAATATAGCAATGTGTCGTAAGTGTAACCAAACAGTCAAACGTCTTCGAGAAATTTGTACTTTCATATTCTGATTTCAAAAGAACCTGAGTATGTGAAAAATAGCTGCATCAACGCACGTTCCAACAGTCAATTTCATATTCTTTCTTAAATTCACGTAATTCACATTGTGTCTCAAAAAAGGTAGTGCGTGTCACTGTTAACAGTTTGAGAACATACAGCATCAAGATTTTGAATTTGAATTTTGCAGATACAGGATCCAAAAAGTGAGAGTCCGCATTTGCTAACAGAATAGATTCCGAAAAGAAAATTCAGACACAATTAAATATGGCTGAAGTCGTTTGTTGTTCCAGGTTACCCTTATATTGTTTTCTTAATTATTCTTTTATCCAGATACCTCGTGCAGTAATATTTTATAAATGATAGATACTTGTCCATTACAGTTCTAGAACGGTAAAATAGTATGGGCAGTAATAACGCAGCGGAAATTTGGCTTGAATTTCTGATACCACATTAATGCTTAATGAACTAGTGTCCTGTCCCCTTTAATCATGACCACTACATGAAAGTCACACATATATAAGAGGTCGTGGTTTTCTGAAATTGCAATTCTATGTCCAATTGCAAATGAAGAAAAATAATTTAAATGATTACAAGTCATCTAGCATCTTTCTTTTCAGGATCTTGAACTGAACTGATGCTTGCGAGGTGTATTACCTGTTTCAACATAAAAGTGGGTTTTCTTCTTGTGAGTTATAAAAACAATAGTATTTGTACTTATTTTTTACAGCTGAAAATATCTAACATTTTTAAGGGAGGCAGGGGCGAATGGAAACTGCCAACATGCTTTGGATTTCCTCATTTGACAACTGTCAGTGCCTAAAACATGGTTATAGCTGCAAAATTATTGGATTCTTTCATACATGTGTCAAGTCTGTCACATAATTTGAATATTGCAGTTCAGAAGTCACTAAAAGTGGAGGAAGTTGCTGCATTGTTATCTAGCTAATGGCTAACAATGGCTTCTTCTCAGAATATAAGCTCAAAACTGTTCACACACCAGACAAACATTGATCATTAATTTCATTACTTATGGGAAGTGTGCTCTTCACAGGACAGCACGTCTGGATATACGTGAAACAGAAGTAAAAGATTCGCTGAACATGGAACCTGCTAAGAACAAGACTGTTTCAGGATTGAAGTCACTCTTTGCTGAGGAGATATATCTTCCAGAAGATTTCATCAGATTTCTGAAGCGTGTCCAAGACATTACAACAATGCTCTGCATCCCCTGCAATATCGACTGTAATGCCTGTCATCAACAGGTGGTTGTATGTTGTAATATGTTAGTGTGATTCTTTTTGCAGAGGTGAGGGAGATGATGAGTTCCGACCTGGAGACAAGACACTCAAGCCAAAGGATCCTCTGAATGTTACCTAAGCACTTAATAATAATAAATAATAATAAAACTAGTCATTTGAATATCGCCCTTTCCATGAAAGATTACTCAAGAGTGCTGATCACTGGGGCTTTTTCAAAGAGATGCGTTTTCAGTTTTTGCTGGAAGGAACTGAGTGTGGTTCAGTTCCTGATGTCCAGAGGGAGAGAGTTCCACAGAAATGGCCCTGCTTTGTCAAAAGCTCTATCACCAAATGTTTTTGGAACATCGAGCTGCATAAGATGAGCTGAACGAAGACACCTTTTGGGGACGTACAAAGCAATTAGAGTTTGCAGATATACTGGAGCCGTTTGTTGTAGTGACTTGAATTATCGCTTCACGGCTCTTTCATACCTCTCTGATGTTACATGATCCTTGATGTTTGATAAAATTATGGCTGAAGCAACAAAAAATGAACAAGTTGCTACTGCGATGTTGTGTTTTTTGTTTGTTGTTTAATGTTGTACAAAGGACTGGAATGGAATGGAATAGAATAGAATAATACTTTAATGCCTTTTCAGGAATTTTTGTGACATCAGTAGAGCTACTGACACATCAGAGAGATACAAGACATATTTACATAAATTCACTGGTTTAAGTATCTTCACATTTGTTTAAACGAGATATTGTACTTGGAATAAAGGATATACGGGCTCTCGTGTTACACAACAGAGGCCACCAACCTTGCTCTCCCCTCGCCAATCGTTTATTTTAAATCTTTAGACTGGATGGTCGGATTCATGACAATTTTCCAACCATTTATTTTTGAAGTATATCAAAACTCAGGTATGTAACTCATGGCATCCCAGAGTAAACGAGCAAAGGATGATTTTGCTGATGGTTCAGGGTCCACATCCACAAAGCGTTCGTAACGTTACGACCTGTCGTGTCTCTATAATTTACCAAAGGCTTACGTATGTCGTAGAGCTACGAATGCTTTGTGAATCGGGAGCAAGTACTCCTGGGCGGTACAAAGGTGAGTGTGACAGCGAGGTGCCATATGAAACCGGCATAGGGTACGTTATTTCAAGGTAAGGCTTTCTGAACGACCGCTGCACCGAGTTTATGTAGATTATGTTGAGAAAATCAGAAACACTGCCCGAGTCCTTTTAGCCGCTTTTAGCAATATTCCAGCAATATCTCGGAGGGGGATACCGGAAACGGGGTTCACACATTGGATGTGGGGAATCGAACCCGGGTTCCGGCATAACGGGCGAACGCTTTAACCACTAGGCTACCCCTCCACATTCGTTATTAACGTAAAATACAAAATAACATAAGAAAAGCAACAGGATCATTTATATATGTTAACCAATGCCAAGGATTAGAGTTATGAGAAACGGTAAATATACCAGTATGGTTACATCCTAAGGCGAAGAGAGTCAGTGCACGACAGTGTCAGAACGGTAAGTCGAGTCTTTCTCCACAAGGGGCGGTGGGGTAGCCTAGTGGCTAAGGCGTTCGCTCGTCACGCCGAACACCCGGGTTCGATTCCCCACATGGGTACAATGTGTGAAGCCCATTTCTGATGCCTATACATTTGTTGATAGTAAAGTACTACTACTACTACTACTGCTGCTGCTGCTAAGATCCGGGTTGGAATTGGCCCAGCGGGCACACAACGTTGAATCAACGTTGAATCAACGTTGAATTTTGGTTGTTTGGTTGATCAACCTTTCATAAACGTTGATTCAACGTTTATCATGCGACCAAAGAAAGTTAGTCGAGATTCGTTTAGTTGTCAACGTTGTTTCAACGTAAGGAACCAACAAATTGTCAACTAATCGTTTCCTTGGCAAATTTGATACATAATTCATATTGGTAATAGGTATCCAACTTAGCAACTATCATTTCGGAACATTATTTTCATAAAAGATCAAGATCGAGCTAGTGACAGATATAATCTTATATATTATTTGATTGTGCATCGATCAACTAACGGAAATATTACGTAAATCGCAGTTTTAGGTATAAAGTCATCAGTTATCCAAATTGCATTACATTTGATATTTTCCCACAAAACTGTGAAAATTGTATAATTCCCGACAATTTGCTTTCAAACACAAGCCAGATGTTGACCTTTCGATCGCCTCGTTTGGCCATATCCGGACATGCGCACAATTATCGCGCGCGCAAAGGCAGCTGATCGTTGTCAGTTCACTTTGGCGAAGTTCAACTCAATATCGTTCTATTTTCACCATCTTCACGGCATGCTGGTGTTTATTTGGTAAGTATGTCCTTCATGTATAATGAAAACGTAGGAATGCCGTTTAAATCTAGCAGTAGCAAGAAACTCCGAATTAGGGCTCATGTTTTATCTCACAAGGTTACCGGTATGTCACAGTACATGTTTCTCAAAATTTAATGGAAGCCCGTGTTTTCCATGAACTTGTTTTGTTATTTTTCAATATATTTGCATGCATATATTTGGCATTTTATTATATAATCGAATAAGATTTCCTTTCGTACCCATCACCTGATTTGAATTTTGCAAATATACATTTTCAAATAATCAATGAAGTACATCAATATAAGGAACCGTTCATAATTAAATATATGGCTGCGGGTGGGGGGTGATGATTGTAAGGGTTGGAGGGTGGGGTGGGGTGTCACCCATTTTGTTCAGGGAGCTAAGGGGTCAGCATTTTTGTACACACGCACTATGTTTAGAAATTATGGGAAGGGAGAGGGCGTCATAGATAATGTACATGACATGCAGGGTGGGCCGTCTCTTATTCTGTACATACTCATACACTTTAGGGGTGGGGGTGGGGGTGGGGGTGATTCACATTGTACATAAAATCAACATCACCCCAAAGCCATACATTATGAACGATCCCTAAGGGCGGCTATACAAAATCGGATAGAATTAATCAACATTTTATATTGCATCCCATTATTATGAACATTTGTTCGTTTCAATAGATCTATCAGTAAATGATGCATTGAGCACGCCCTGAACCCTGTCAACATATGTATATTATTGGGGGGAGGGGGTGGTGGACGATGGCGTAAGGAAATGCAACGAAAATTTTCACTTGAGCAATTTTCCTTTCGGATTTTGTTAACTGTTACATTTAAAATGTCTTGTGAAAGTCTTTGAAGGATGAAATTGTATATAATTTATTTGAACTTTTATTTATTTACAAAAAGTGTAACTTCACTAATGATTCTTTGATGGGACAATTAACAAAACTGCACCCACAGAATTTCATTCTTACACTTGTTTGGAAGGGATATGATAATTCATGTCTCGTAAAGGTTAAAATCTTACATACAAAAAGAAGTAATTTTAATGTAAGGAACATTTAATTATGAAATAAGATTATTTTAATGGAATTTGCAGAAATCTCATCTTCGAAGACTGGGTGGCAGCAATTTTGTGGATCACATAAAGGAGCAAGGCTAAGGTAACACGTTTTAACATTTCACTTGTTTCAAGTATATCCACCACAAAGTTTAAGAGAAAGATGATAATGCTCTTTCATTACCACCTGTTTTGAATATTTGTGATAATGTTTGGTCTTTTTTGGTGATAAAAGTTGGTCTTTATTTTCATTTATATATTAAGGTTGATCATTTAAGAGAAAAAATTGACAATGATTGCTCCCGGAGATGTTTAGTTTAATGAACACTCCCTTGCTTGGCGCCATATTGTTTTTCGCCGTAAACAGCTGGATGTAAGATAGCACGAGAGAGGACAGAAGTCATACATTTATAGATATATAGAGATGTTTATTGCTGGGAAACACACTCTTCAGGTATTTGGTCAGCTGTAGAATTTGAATATGATGTTTTATTATTGTCAAAGGGTAGGTTTTCATTATTTGCAATCTAATATGTGTGCAGTGAAACATACTGAGATTTTGAAGAGTCCATTATTTAAAAGTACAGGTGTTGTTAGATATCAGCATTTTATGTACATGTTCCTTGTTAAGATCATCTATCGAGTATATGAGAGAGAGGTGTATATTTGTAGTGTTTTTAAATCAGTTATTTTCAGTGTATGACCTACATTTCAATATGTTTTGGCCACCTGTCACCCTTTGGTCAAATAGAGTAGGACTTCCATTTCTTGGAATTGAGTGTCAGAGATGCACTGTTTCCAAGAATTTGCGTGTGCCAGCGATGTTTGTTTACGAGTACATTTAAGTCTTTTGAGTGTAGATTGGGTTGTAAGAGATGTTATTCAATGTCTTATTATTCAGGGTATGATAGATTATTTCTGGTAATGTAGAGTTTAATCTCATTATTTTATTGTTCATGATTCAGAGAAGCATAGTTATGACGTCGCAGATAATACGTACACATAATTCATAATATGAGATATTTTCTAAGCGTTCCTATAAGAGATTAAGTGTAAACATTTATGAATTATAAAAAGTTATTTATCTGAGTTTTATGAGTGTACAAATGACAAAGAGAGAAGTGTAGATAATAGAGAATATATTGCATACTTATGAGAGCTCATTATTGTTTCAGAACTCCATGATCCATACTTCCTTGTGTTTGGGAACAAATGGTGTTGGGAGACCTCCCACAATAGACTTGTTCTTTGACCTGTGAACCACCACCCATTTTGTTTTCTTATCATTTAATGTAAAATGGCTTTTGTTACAATCTATGACTCCTGTTAGCAAAATTGCTACATCAGTTCAACTCCTATTAATTTGAAATAATCATTTCGAGAATCTCTAAAGAAAACTAAATCTGACAGAATAACAACAATCTTCCATTGTTTTGCAGGACAATGTCAAACAATTTGATGTCAAGAATGAATTTTGATGGGCAAAACGGCAAGTTTTCTTTTAAGAATACAAGGTTGTATTCAATCATCTCTGGTAAGTTAATTACCAAGTGCAGCATTTTCATTATGACCATAGCAAATAATATATGACAGTAAAGCATCGTCTAATTCATCCTATCGGTAATTCATAGTCTAATTAAATAATCAACTTGCAATTGAGGATTTTCTTTGAAAATGTTTAAGAAAACTTCCATTCCTTCGGTTGAAAATATAAATTGTTTACACTTTTCGTCATATTTTGTATTGATGCTGTTCATATGTTCACATGCCAAGTTACAGCAGTGAAATGAACCTTTCAAGTGATTGATTAAACAAATACTTGAATCATTTAAGACAATATATCTTCCATATAACTTATTCATGTATTTAAATATAAAATTTCAGAATGTGTCCTATCTCAAGGGAATGAGATGGAATGCATCCGAAGCAAATTTCAAGAAAGAGTAAGGAACGTTTCTGAAGTATCCACCTGACCGCCAGGCGAGGAGTGGCAAAACGAAGAGGAGCTGATAATTGTGTTTTTGGAGTTGTAACTGTGTTGAAAAATCTGGACTGTGGTATTGAAATTGGTGGCGTAAATGTCACTTTGATGCTATATGCAGATGATATTGTGTTATTAGCACAACAGAGATCACCTACAGACTATGTCATGTGTGATGTTTTACATTATGCATTAAACCACGTTTTCTGTGTGCGTGTGTGTTCATAAAGATTTCATGAAAAGTGACTTGTTTTATGTGCTGTCTTCAGGTATAGTTCCTGGTCATCTTGGATCCCTTTCATGGTGAAAGTAATTGCATTGTGTTTATTCAGGGGTCTGTCTAAGAGCTGAAATTCAGACAAAATGTCTTCTCGGGACAATTTTCACCTTTTCAAGGTAACAATACAACAGTGAATAGTTTTTTCTTAATTTGGAATACTCTTTTTCGTCTTACTGGAATTATACGTCCAACTGACATAAAACTTAAATGAACATTATATTGAATGTGGAATTTGAACCAAGTATTTTATCAGGTAAAATATTTTACCGCAATTTTCTGTTTGAACACTGTTTATTGCAGGTAGCTTTTGGGTATTTTAGCTGGATGCAGGAGTTTGGTGCTACTTTATTGTAGTTTAAAGATGAAGTGCGAGTCTATTTACAGGAAAGCGTAATACCTCCCAGACACAACCACGGAACAACCCATTTTCAACGTTAATAATATGTCAGACTTCAACATTGATTCCACGTCGGATATCTACGTCAAAAAACTTTCATATACAACCTATTTTCAATCTATTTTCAACGTTGAGGATCAACCTATTCTCAACGTTGATAATCGGTCAAACTTCAACGTTGATTCCACGTCGGATATCTACGTCAAAAAAACTTTCATATACAACCTATTTTCAATCTATTTTCAACGTTGAGGATCAACCTTTTTTCAACGTTGATAATCGGTCAAACTTCAACGTTGATTCCACGTCGGATATCTACGTCAAAAAATCTTTCATATACAACCTATTTTCAATCTATTTTCAACGTTGAGGATCAACCTATTCTCAACGTTGAAACAACGTTGATGTGCCTGCTGGGGGTCTACCCAGGCTTATCTTGGAGGGCGACTTACCGGCTCAGGTGGTCAGGCTTCCTGACGTGGTTGACAGATAGTTTCCCATTTGGGTAAATCGGTGCTCATTATGTCAATCACTTGATTATCTTGCCCAGATTAATCATTTAAAGACCGCCGTCATGAAGCTGGAATATTGCTAAGTGGTGCGTTAAACAACAAAGAAGGAAAACAAACTTGATAATGAAAACATCCATGCTTGGAAGGCACTGTAATCCGCTAAACCCCACAGACCCTCGCAGACAACGGTAAACAGACAAACGTTTATTATAGTATGTTATCCTGGAGGTGTCATAGCAGATTTGTTATCTGTCTCCCGGGAACAGGCGAGGAGTGCTATCGTTGTACAACCAGGCTCGTAAATATAAACCCTCTGTGTCGGAAATGTGCGCTGTAACCTACATTAACTGTAGTAGTGCGCAGTGAGTTAGAATACAGCTGTAAAAGTCCTAAACAAAAACACATGTTCCACACACGTAACCTGGTCAACCTACCTCCCGGTGATATATAGCGCCCCCTGGCGGTATCAGTGACCATGACTCTCAAGCTGGTGAGTAGAAGAGATTATTAGCTCGTCAAGCACTATGATATATCTGCATTGAAATGTACCAAGACAAAGACAACCCAAACTAGGTAGCTGTATTTAATATGTAATTAGCATATGAAATTGAACATACCAAATATGTTGTGTAATAACTGACTACATGATATGCTGTTTATTTCTTGATATTACAGGTCACAGATCATACTTATGAAATGAAATATACTGAATCCAGAACACATCTGTTCTAGATTGTGGACTGTATATTTAAACCAATCATTAAGTCATGAAAAGCAATCGTTAAACACCGACAGTAGGAGGGACCATTAGCGCCCTGAAGCTAAAATCTGGTTTATGCAATATGCGCCAAAACCAAAGATTAGCGTCTCTCGGAACGTGTATAGCAACGTCATGGGACGTAGGGCGCTACATGTGTTCCTCCTTATTTGTACTCCTGTAAATAAGAGTAAAACAAATGTTCTCCAATAAGCCATGAGTAATGTTAAGTAAAGTATGTGTTCTTCGTGTGATTGACGTGTGAATGATGTGTTACAAGATAAGATCGCGATTTGAGTGCATTTGCTGTTACTAGTGAAAACGTAGGCATTACGACATGAATTTGGAATCTGAAATATCTTTGTTTCATTAATTTTGAAACATAACATTAAATGTGATGATAAATGCACCCAGAGAACAAGGTCACTCTGGTACATGCGTGCAGTCGTTCTTGGAACATGCTTGCAGTCCACTCATCTGCTACAACATCACACATGACAAGAAATTATGGGGATGGAATCTGCACGGAAAGCGTATATAAATAGCACGCACCATTGTACAATCCAGGGGTACGTGTGTTATCTTGCGGGCTCGCAAGTGCTCCTTTATACACGGGTCTTAATATAAACATCTCAAGCCTGTGATAAAACTGTCAACGCGTTGTATGTTCGCATGGACTGACTCCAAACAGACACCAATCCATGGTGACTGGCATAAACTTTAGATTTGCTGTAGTTTATGACCTTTACATCGCTAGGGTTGACATCCTTCTTGGATATTTATGACAAACTTTGTGAATAACTTTTAACAAAAGATATAGAGATAAAACAAATTTTATTGACATATATCCGACCTCTGAACTTTTATCTAGTAATAGAGCTGTATATGTCAGTCTTTGTGTGTGTACAATAATACAAATATGTGTGAATACGAAATCTAATGACAATAAAGTAAAGATACAAAAGAAATACTATTTCCATTCTCCCCTCCCTTACCAGATTGTTTAGTGTTTTCTAATCTCGAAAAGGTTGACCTTTATCTTATTAAACATGGTTGTTTAATAACACATTAAAAGTCCTAAGTCTGAAATTGAATTATTCGATATTTTTGAGGAGTCATTAACAAAAATATATTCCATTCTTCAGACAGGATCATTTCTGAAAAGAACAAAAAAGGAGAATTGAATTCATCATATAAAATATGGAGATTTGAAGTTATAGCTTAGGTCAAAAGAATATTTTCGGTCTGATCCGGTATAAGGTGCAACGCACGCGAGCAGTATGGATGAACATCAAGTTGCATATTGCCATTTCAGTATGTACTTGATAACCGGTACCGTATATATATGGTTTCCTAATTAATACGACAAGCTTATTGTCAGATTGTTGACTTTTCATTTTGCACTGCAATGGCTTTTCACGTGGTCACAAGTATACTCCAAAAAACACCAAACAGACAAAACAAACATGATACATGCTATCTATATCCAGATTCAGCGCGCACAGAATGGGTACTCTCTCTATAAATACAGGCTTCAGTAGCAATCGTCATTCCTGTCAAGACCAGAAGTGTTAATGTCACTGTTGAGCAACACAAGGATATATGTGCTAGTTGGAATTTACAGCATCAGTGATGCACTCTTGTGTCTACAGTTGAACCTTTGGCAGCTGAACGTTGTTCTGTTAGCAATAGGCCAAATGATCTGAGGTGGTGCCCGAATAGCACGTGAATGACTTTCGACATGCTTTGTTACAGGTATATTCTTTGATATCACAGTTTCTTTTTCAAGAGTTTGTCCAATATCTCAGTGCCTCAAGATGAACTCGCGAACATGGTTTATTTAGCAGTGCAAATAGGAGGTGTTTCCTAGACAAGCAGTCCCCCAATGTTTTCTTCTACACCAAGAAGTAACTATTATGCAACTGTCGTGCTCCGCAGCTTTCCCTTTTGATAGTCTGTCTCCGAATCTGGACTGAATTGACAGTGAAATTTGTCGCGCAGTTGATTATGAATTATTTAATTTATCGATCGATCGAGAGATCGAACTAAGAGAGAGAGAGAGAGAGAGAAATCGTAACTCCCATGACTTTGCTACATATATCGACTTACGACAGTCGTAGCACTACGATATCGTAACTCCCATACTTTGTGAAAAACGGGCCCCAGTGCGTAAAATACGCACGCACGCACGCACCCACGCACATCCACTCAACTCACATGTCTTGTACTCTCCTGACACCCATCCACTCAACCACTCAACTCCTGATGTCTTGTACTCTCCCTGACTCCCATCCCAGTATGTAAGTTTCCCTTGCCTTGGTGCTGCTAACGCTGTACCCATCGTTACCTCGTCCTGATGTTTAGTTTTCTAATCACGTGGACAAAGAATGCTGTACTTCTAAATATGGCTTTCCTTTCTTATCTGCATATTTTCTAGTGTGGACATAGTGATGGGAACTTTCCACGCAATATAAAAGATGGCATTAAAGTGTTCATCTTGTCAAGAAAGGTCAATATGAGTATTGTCGTCGGTTCAATCAGGTCTGAAAAGTATATTGCACATACTGCAATTACAAATTCTATACCCTATTGTGCTTGACGCAGGTCGTGCACATGCGATGCACAGCTTTTGAGATAGTATGCATTCCAGTATGATCACCTGCAACACGAACCAGAATTCATGTTGTGGTTATTTATTTAATGCTACTTATTAATGCGGAGTATATATATATATATATCATAATATGAACATTTCAATGAGTTTA